>NW_023603184.1:17909907-19110331 GCF_014898055.3 Talpa occidentalis | reverse complement strand
AAAAAAAAAAAAAAAAAAAAGAATGCATGAAGATTTCATAGAATACACAAAAAACTGTGAACACCTCTTCTATCTAAAGGTTGGGATAAGACAATTTCCTATTAATGTTACTATTTGAATGTGTTTTACCATGCATTACTTTTCCAATGTAAAAATTGCTTGCTCCAAAACTGACTTCTTTTTTAATCTCCTGTCCTATCAAATGTGCACTGCACAGTGAGCACATGTGGTCTTCATCACTGCAGAGAGCACAGGCTCCTCCAGTAGGCTGGTGATGGTGCTGAAGATGAAAGCCGGGTTAGCCTGCACTCACTCTCGCAGCACTAAGCACAAGTTTGGGGACACAGTAGGCATTTAATAGCAGCTTATTGATGGACTTTTGCAACATAGTATTTATGTATGCACACGTGGAACCATTTGCTTAGTGATTTGTCTCCCTCACTGGGGGATTAATGACTGTTTTGCTTACCATTGGGTCTCTAGCATTTACCCCAGTACCTGAGACAAGGTGGGTATTCAACAGATATTTCCTCAAGAATAAAAGAATGAATAAATAGGCCATCGCACCACCAGAAAGTTCTATCATTCCTCTGGATGTCTCCATGTTCATTTTACTCTTTCAACTCTATGGACAGATAATTATTCAGTGAATTTTGTTTCTTGAGAGAATTAAAAGCATAACCTCAACTGCCCCTGTGTCACAGGCCAGGAATTCTGTCACAGGGATGATTGTCCAGGATTTCCCTGAAGATTTAGGGCTAGTGAAACAATAAGCTGTTTTTCCAAAACAAATCATTCCCAACATTGCTGTTTACTTCTTTTGCAGAAGAAGCCAGAATTGCAGCTAGAGATTCATGTTGGATATTTTTGGTCTAAGAGCTTGAGTTAAATCTTCGCCAATAAAGTTGCCAGACTGGTATGTTTCAAGTGATTTGGGGGAGGGGAGGGACTTTTCCTAGTAATTTTGTAAAGAACAAAGAACAAATAACACTGGGAGATGGGGGAGCAACAATAAATAATGAGAGGTTAGCTCTGTGTGGTAAGATTACAAGTAATGTTTAGAATGAATGAATAAATAGGCCATAGCACAGCCAGAGAGCCAAATCATTCCTCTGGATGTCTCCACGTTCATTTCACTCTTTCCATTTCAACTCTATAGACAAATAATTATGCAGTGAATTTAACTTTTTTGCCAATTTCCTAAAATAAATATAATGAAGATAATTATGAAAGACATTTATGTCTTCTGGCCCTCCCATCTTCCCATTCTCCCTAGTTGAAGAAATCATCATTCAGATACTCTCCCAAATCCATAACCTGGAATCTGCATCCTAAGTCTCCTCACTATGCCTCCTTTTCCACAGACAATGGGGCACTGTATACTGAGCTGACTATTGTCTTAGCTCAGGCTGCTATAGCAAAATACCATAGTCCATAGCAAAATACTATTTAAGTCCAAGTGACTTCAATAGATCTTTCTTTCTTACAGTTGCAGAGACTGTGATGTCCAAGGTCATGGTGTGGGGATTTGGTTCATGGTGATAATTCAGTTTCTTGCCTGCAAACAGTCACTTTCTCACTGTATTTTCCCATGGGAGAGAGGAGGCGGGCAAGCGCCTTCTGGTCTTTCTTCCTCTTATAAGGACACTAATCCCATCATGAGGGTCCAATTCCCACCTAACAACCCCATCTCCTAATACCATCACATTGTAGATCAGGACTTTGACATTTGAATTTGGAATTTGAAAATACATTCAGTTCATAACACTATTGAACAAATCATCTCACAACTTGGTGCCTCAAAACAGTTGTTACTATCTATATGGGTTGACTGGGATCAACCCACTGGGGTGCTTCTTATTGGGGTCTCTCCTGAAGTTGTGCTCATACGTCAGCTGGGTGTCCAGCTTTGCCCATTCACATGCTGACAGCTAATGACAACTATCAGCTGGGAACTCAGCTGGAGCTGTCAACCCAAGTGCCTTCACACAGCTTGCCCGGGGACTAGCATGGCAGCTGGATTCTAAGACAAAGTGACATGGGAGGCCAAAAGACAGAGGTGATGGTTAAATGACTCCTGTATTAGTTGTACATTGGAAATTAGATAGAGAATCTTCTTTTCCTAATGCTTTTTTTTTCTTTTAATCAACTTTTTTATTTTCTTACATTGCTGTTCATTTTTGTACCATATTTGATTTCTCCCCTCAGGTGTAGTCTCCATAAATCTCCCACTACCACATCACCCATGAACCATCATCATAGTCCCTTGTGCTCTTCCCTCCCCGTAGATATAGAATCTTGACAAGATTCAGCTTCTACCTTATATTAAGGACATCTCCTGGGTAATATTGTGTGCTTCTAGCAGGTGGGACATGATACCTTGTTGTTAGCCTTTGTATGGTAACATGATTGATGAGCAAATGCCCACAGCGAGGACTTCATCAGTTCAAATTTGCAGTTTTCAAAGACCATTCTGGGTATAGTACAAATTATCTTAAAAGTGAGTGTTATGTGCAGCTTCATGAGCATGACAGTCAAAACCAAGTTGTTTGATAATCTTCGGATTTACTAGATACTTCATCCTGGTTAGGTCATTTTAAGAGTCTCTAAAAATAAAGAAGTTCAAAGGGAAGAGAAAAAAAGGAATTAATTGTTTGGGGGCTATTCAATCACTGATCATCTAAAAACATTTCTGAAATAAAACATTAGCCCTAAAAAAAAGAACAAAAATGTGTTTATCCCACCAACAAGATAAACTACAGGATAACTGCAGTCCTGTTAAAATAAGCATTGGTTTTCCTCAAATGATTCCTTTTTCTTTTCTTTCTCCTCTTCTTCCATTTCTCTTTTCTCTCTCTACTCTGTCCTCGCCCTCTCACTTTCTTTCAAGTTAGGAAATATCCTGAGTATTTGGACAAATAAAGGCAACATATCAAAAATAACAAGATTATACACACTTCCGTAAAAACTGCTCTCATCTAGAAGTCTCCTGAACCGAGGGGTGCCCCATAGTCACAGCCATGGAAAGGCTTTGTTATCAGAAGGGCAGATTGCATTTCAGCAACAAGTCAGTCCAGGCTGCAGCACCTGTAAAAGGCAGGGAGGACAGAACCTGGGCTTGGAAGTCTGACAGACCTCAATTGGATCCCCAGCTTCATCACACACTGTGCTGTCACTGCTGTAGTTCAAAGCAAAGTGCTACTTCTGAGGCTATAAGGGGCCTTCCAGCCACCAGTGGATTTTACTAGAACACAGAATCTGCTTCAGCAGTCCTGAAGTGGGGCCTCCAATCTGGCCTTTCTGACAAACTCCTATGTTGCTAAACTCTAGACCAAGCTCTAGAAAGACAAACTCTAGAATCCACAGAGCCACTGTCTCTGTCCTGAGAGAAAGTCAATCCTTTGTAAGTTTTTCCTCCATGGAACAGTAATCTCCCTCTTGGACCATGAGCATATCAAGTGACATCACCACTGCCTTAGTGATCCTTATTAGTTGAAAATGTTTCCCAAGTAACTTTATAATAAATGGTATCACTTACTCCTTGACTGCAGGGTATTATAGTCACTTACTCCAAGTAATGCTACATGTGAATAAAGAGCCCCAGCACGGCCCTATACAAAGAGCAGACAGCAAGAGCATTTGGAAGCCCACCAAGAAGCAATACTCTTGTCTCTGTCCAAGGGAAGCCACGATTTTACCACAGGGCTGAAGTCTGGGTGGCCCTTTGGGTTTCCAGGCTGCATCAGAGGCACCAAAAAAATGATTTTATGATAATTAGCCCCCACAAGCTGATTTCAAAGGAGGCATTATTAGACTCATGTTATAGGTGGAGAAACTATAGACATAGAGAAGTTATTTTTTCCCACCCCAGGCCACCCAATGTGGCAGGATGAAATGAGGCTAAGAACCAAAAGCCATGGGTAAGCAGCCCTCAGCATAAGCCATGAGACATTTTCTATGAGAAGTGTTTATGGGCTAGTTAAAAAGCCATATTAAAAGTGACAGTTCGGAAAGCACAGACAAGTTTTAGATAGGTTTTTCTATTATTGGCTGTAATTTGCCATGGTTTTTGAACTTTCATTTTCTCACAATCATCATCTTTTAAATGTTTTTTTATGACTGTGTGACTGGGACATAGGATTCAATCTCTTTTTGCCTCCATTTCCTCACTGGTAAAAAATAGGGAAAATAATTCCCTCTTCTACACAAAGTTGGGATCCTCACTAAGGATGAAATCAGATAATGCACGTAAGGAATTTGTGTAGATAAGTTAGGTAAGCATTAGGTAAGTAACAGTCATTACTATGCAGAAAGCCCACATCTCCTCAACCAGGAGGTGTTTGCCCGAGATTGGAGACACTTCACTGCCCTTCTCTCCATGACGCCTGAGTGGTGCTCAACTTAGAGCAGGCTTGAAAAATGATTTCCTGTCTGAATCCCCCAAATCAAGGATTTTCTGTGTGACTCAATTCCCTTCCCACGTTTCCAAATGTGCAGACAGACCCTTATAACTTTCCCAGAATACTTACCATTGATGCCCCGTGAGACGCCCCATCTCCAAGATCATTTTTAATTGATCATGATTTCCTCATGTTTTATAATTTTTGAAGTGATTTCACAAATACCATCTCATTTAAGTTTATAATAAAGGCAAAATCTTAATATGTCCATTGTATAGAGTCTAAAACCTAGCCTTCTGATATAAAATAATTCCCTCAATGTCATACTGATTAATAGTAATCATCATTATTACCACTAACATTTTGAACACTTTGTTTTAAGTTGAGCAAATGTGCTACCATTTTTTAAAAAAGATTTGTTTATGCATACAAGAGTTGGGGTGTAGGCCAGAGGTGTGAAGAAGATGAGAGGATTCATCAGACACAGGGTGGAGAGCAGCCTGTGAGACAGGAGAGGTCTGCTGCACCATGTGGGTTAACTCCCTGGCCAGGGATGGAACTCATTTTGCAGTGGTAGCAGATTGCTTCATAGTGCTGAGACTTAACCCCTTGCTCTACCAGGGAGGCCCAGTCCTATCATTTTAACCTACCAAAAAGATTAATTTCTTACTATTCAACGAAATGCTGTGTATTCTAAGCACTTACTCCTCATACCAACCCTGTAGGGTGAAAACAAATCCCCATTTATCAACAAGGGGGATGAAGGTTTAGCGGTAAAGACAATTAACCTGGCCACACAGCAGAGCCAAGATCCAAATCCAGATAAATACAACTCAAAACCCATAGTAATGACTCTCCCATGAGGTCTAAGAAAGGGCAGCACTTGCACTGTTCCCAGGATCTCTAGCTATTGATGCAGCATTTTTAGTATTAAAAATGTATTATGTTTATACTCACTCTCCATAACAACCACATAAGAAAGAAAAGACTCTGCCCATATTAAAAATGAGAAAGCTGAGGCTCAGAAAGGTTTCATGGCTTGGTCAAAATCACAGTTATTAAATGCTGGGGTCGGGATTCAAACCAGGGCAGTGCAACTTCAAAGTGTGGGCTCTTAACTACCACATCAGTGGTTCCCAATTACCCGGGGATCTTTGAAATGCTCCAAGTCCAGGTGACTCTGCAGACCAATTAAATCACAAACTCTTGAGGTGGTACACAGGTCTGGGGAGTTTTTAAAACTCTCCAGTAGATCCCAAAGTGCAGACAAGCTTGGGAACACTCCATTCCACCTACGTCTCCTACCACATGGCACCTACAAGCTGATAAAATCTAACCCCCGGGCCTCTAGTGCTCGTTCAGCCCCACGGTACTGATTTTAATCACTTCTTATACAGAGAGAATACCTATTTCCCAGACAATACTCTGCAGAGAGCTCCCAGAGGAACCCAAACAACTCATAGCAATGGGCCAATCACAGTTTCTTCCCACTGACAACAGTGGAAAACGCTTCATCAAGGGAGGTTCTCCCGATCCTGAGTGTTTAGCTGAGCTGTGCTGGTGCACAGCTGGGGAAACAGGAGGGGGGTGTGGGCCCATCTTGTGGAGTGGAACACCCTGCGCCCTGGTCATTTCTCACATGTGCCATGTAGGGTCAGCACCAGGCAACTCAACGTAAACCCGGAGACCTGCCTTCCCTACCACTGTGGCCAGTCACCACCAGTCTAGAATACTTCATCTTTATGAACTTCACTTATTTTTTTAGAATATGCTTCTTTGATTCCTGCAAGCCAAACCCATGGAAAAATAACGGAAACCAAATGCCAGAGAAATGACGCCAAGGCAAACACATGTGAGCCCTGAAATAACAGGAGATACTGTGGTCATGTCTGACCTTCTGAACTGGGCTATGGATTGAAGCAAAAACAGCTCTTGCTACTACTTAAGGGATGCCTGGTAACAGTTTATTTGTAATGCAGAAGAGCTTGGGTTTTAGAGAGCACGCCTTTTGAAACTGTAGAGACTTGACCAATGGGCCAGAAATAATATCATTTTAAGGAATGACTTAAAAATAAAGAGGAAAAAAAGGTCACCCTTCTCGGTGATCAGTAGGAGCCCAGAATCTTATGATTGTTAATCAGTCTAATGATGAATCTCTAAGACCTCTGGAGCTTCGACAACTGTTTCCCTTTGGCTATACCAATATTTTGATGAATTTAACATAGAAGCAGAAATGCAAGTTTACTTGTTTATTTCAGTAGCCTGCAAGAGAGAAAAGTGAGCACAGAGGAGGGTCTTGGTTTCCACCCTAGCCAGTTCAGTCCCCAGCAGGAGGGCAGCCCCAGACCTGTTGGGGGGCTGCCAACACTTACATTCCTGTGAGACGCCAGTAGCTGCATTCTTGGGCACACAAAACATGTCACCAGGAGGAATTTGCCCCATGTTAACATTACCAAGAAAAGACCACAAGCTACAGAGTTCATGCAAATAAAGACTGGCTCCCAGCGAAGAGATGCCTGTATTAAAATAATTGCCAAGTTTCATAGTTTTTCAGAAAATAATATTATCTTCCTTTAACTACATCACTCTCTACATATCTAGATGTGTGCCTTATAGAGAAAAAAAATATGTGGTTAAACTAACTGTATTATAATTATTCTAAGGAAAATACCTTACAAAAGAAAATATAATAGTTAATGCCATTAACACAATGCAGTTTAACTGCTTCTCATCTATTAATCCTCACAGTGATTACTATAAGTGTCCAGAACTTTTATTTTTATCTTAATGCAATACAGTTGTCAGTCTTTTCATCTATTCTTGCTCATGTTTAGACATCAAAAAATCAAAACACTAAGAATTTTTTTAAATTCCTCCAGATCATAAAAATATTTCTCCTGTATTTTCTTCTACAAGGTTTATAAATTCAATTTTCACATTAGGTTAATAATTTATCTGGAATTTACTTTGGATTAAGACATGAGGTAGGAACTTAAAAGGTCTTTTTCTAAATAAATGACCAATTTTCCTAATTTTTTTTGTAGGGGAAGAGAAGAAATTTCCCCCAAGTCTTCAAGGTTCTTTTTAAGAACTGATTGGCCAAGTAATCAAGTTAATATCAGACAAAGAAGATATATATATATATATATATATATATATATATATATATACTAAGAATATATATATATATAATATATTATTACAAACAAACACAAAGTTCACACAGGTTAGTGAGGGTATTTATTCTGAGCTAAGAAATGGGATAGATGCCTTGGGTTTTGAGGCAAAAGGAGGGGGACTCACATGATGAGGACAGGGTATTCAAATGACAAAGAACAGATATTCTATAGTTAGCTACTTGCCCATCATATAGATTTCTTTAATAGAAAAGTTATTTGTGGTAAAAATCCTAATTCTGGGTAATACCCCCAATTTTCATTCTTCTAGGTAGTTAAGGGAGTGGTAAAATTTCTCAATTGAGGTCATCAATTGACCTCATTTCAAGATCATTCCCATACCAACGTGGCACATCTGGGGGGAGGCCTGTTCTGAACGTATTAGGCAGATGTTCTTGCCATCTTGGGGAGACCTGCCCTTCAACTTATTCCCAAAAACCACTATCCTTACCACTAGCCTCTCCACTAGCCTTCCCTCACCTTTTTGAAGTCTATTTTGGCAATACGAGTAGAAGTGACATCTACCCTTTTGGGTCAGAAAAGTGTTAAGAGCCTCAGACTCTTCCCTGCCCCTGCACCCAGGAACATGCCAGATGGTGGAAGCTTAGGCCTGCCTCAGAATGAGGAAAATGTGGAACAGAGCTCCCAGCTGAATTATATCGGAAATGTGGTATGAATGAGAAGTGAGCCTCACTGTTTTAAGCTATTGAGATTTTTAGGTCTGTTCATTTTGGAGTATTATTTACACCAACCTGTTACAATGACCAAAAACCCTATACAAGTGTTTTCCCTTCTAATTTTCAAATGTGGAGACTAATTTCAAGTATTGTTTTCCTTTCAAGTTCACCTTTTATTGGAGTGTGTGCTTGGAGAGTATGTCCTGTATGTTACTGGGTTTTGGTATTTGGTGAGACTTCCTCTGTGGTCTATCAAGTGATCAGTGATTGGGTTATATATGAGTAGACTAGTTTAAACTACTAACTCAGTTGTTCAAACTTTTCATCTCTTTAATAGTTTTTGACTTTTAAACCTAACAGTGACTAAGAGAGAGAGTTTTAAGAACCAACTATGTATAGACCTTTACATTTCTCTTTATAAATCAACAGATTTCTGCTTTTAATATATTTGAGACCATGTCTTTAAGTACATGCAAATGATAATTGTTTATGTTAGATAACGAATTGTTAGATTAGGCCATCTTTATTCCTAAAATGCATTTTATCTTAAAATGTTTGTTAGAGTCACTGCTTCTGACAAGTGCTCCAAAGTTACCGCTTCTGGAATATTACTGACCTGAGCTCATTTTTTATATTGATTTCTGGGGAGAAGTTGTAGGCACTTAGGACCATGTCCCATGTGAGGTAGTCCTGTCTTCTTTGTCATCTTCTGCATGCAGGGCATTTTTTCTAGTCACCTTTGAGTGAAGACATAGCCCTTTGGCGGTTCCACGTTTACTAAAGGGCTTCGGTGCCAAATCTTCACCTCCACCAGACCCATAGCTTCATCTCCCATCAACATATGTAGCCACAGCATCTGCTTTCAGGCTTTCTCCCTTGGTTTCATAACCCCATTCTTTTGCCCCTGGGGATTTCATTTATCCCGACTAGTACTTTCAAAAGCAGGTTTCCAACAGCAGGGGTTTATATTGCCTAGTACTAGCAGAACTAGAAGTCGTCTTAATTATATTTTATAACTGCACGTCACTGAAGCTTTTGCCCTTCTGAGCAAAAGTCAAGTGGGATGGAAAGGGCTATGATAGGATAGAAATGCTTCATGTTCTTATTCTTTGGAAGTTATTCTCTTTATTCTACCTACTACTCATGAAAGGATGATAATTACCATCACACCTAATATTTTTAAAATTTTCTTTGCTTTCTATTTCCCTCACCCATTATTTTTTTCCATGCAGTCAAAAATCAGGGAGAGGAGTTTTATGGAGTGTAGAAGGGTAGTCAGTGAAAGAACACTGTTGATGATAAAAGCAGCATTAATGATAAGTTGATATCTCTTAACATTTAAATACACCAAGACCTGAGCAAATGCTTTACACATGTTTTCTCACTGAGTCTGAACAGCCTATGAGGCACTGGATCTTAGAAATGCTAAGCAATTTGCTAATGTACATACACATACAAAATGGTAGCAATACCCCTCCTCCCAAACTTACACACACACACACACACACACACACACACACACTCTCACAGAATATCTGCTTAGTCCTTTCATTCTTGATCCTTTGATGGCAAAGGGATATTACACAAATACTGATTTCTGGAGGCTAACTCATCACTTGCTACAAGTTCCAGTTCAGGTGACACCTCCTCCAAAAGGCTTCCATGAATTCCTGTTGGCTCATTAGATGACCCACCTTAGGGCATCTGGAAGCATAATGAACCACAATTACTTAATTCTATGACTTTTTCCTACCAGTTTATAAGCCTCCTGGGACGACAGTAGATCTCTCATTCTTTTTTGTATCCCAAGCACATAACACAGGTCCCGGCACATGAAGGACACCTGATAAACACTAGAAGAATGAATGAATGAAAAATGTCTTTCAGGGAGATCAGATCCTTGGATAAATATATTTCCAAGGATGAAGATGTTTCTTATTATTCATAACAAATATTAATTTATCCTACTTATGTTCTGACAACATGCAATGATCTCTCCAGAGATGCATAATTTTCCCATTTATGTGTAAGTCTTTTTCCAAATTGCCAGGGTGTCACAAGACGAGGATGGAAGCACCTGGGTTCCTATACCCTACTCAGAGATTGTGTGGACACAGGGAGGACTGTGGCCTCGGACTACAGTCTCACTACATGCCATCCATCCAGTTATGAGGCACATTCTATTCTGCCCTGTGCCCAAGTGCTGCTCTCCCCTGTTGGGACAGCATGACAACCAGATGTTGCCTCCTCTGTGGGTGGCCACTCTGAGAAACCCTGTGAATTTTTGCAAACTGATGCATTTACCCTAAAAGCAGCAATTTTGTGTCTTCTTGTTCTTTGTCCCCAAAGGAGAATTTCAAGGGGATAGTCTTTAAAAAAAAAAAAAAAAAAAGGTAACGTATCTATGTACAGGTTTAAATCCACCTGGCCAGGACCAACACTGCAGGAAACTTTATTTTCCATTCATTAAAGGTGATGAACCATCTTTCATTTTCAGAAATAGCACTAAGATGTCTCAGTCACCCGACTCCTATTAAACCATAGCATGCCCTGTGAGCCAAAGAGTTGCTGAAACTGTTTTTTTTTTTCCTGAAAAAATAAAAACCACATTTAGTCATGAACACAGTTCTTTTTAATTGACCCCAGATGGGATGGGTTAGTATGCCTCCTCCCATTCCATAATAAATCTTTGTAATTAAATAACAAATACTTTTTATTCTTGTGTATGCAGAAGCCAGAAGCAGCTTTTTCTCAGCATAGAAAAGTGAGAGAAGTGAGAGCTGTGAGGATAGGGATGAGTTAGGTGGTAGTTTTTTCATCCTTAGATGAACTAGGAAGGTTATGTACAAGGTGGGTACAGCAGATCTTGTCTGAGAAATCTCATTCTGTTTCTGCTCTATTGGGTTGATCAGAGAACAGGAGTCTGTAGGATTAAGAACATGAGCCTCAGTCAGACAGACCTTAGCGTGAACCATATTTCTACAGTGTAGTAGCTGTATGATACTAGACAAATAACCTAACCTCTCTGAACTTCAATTTGCTTGTCAGTACAATGAAAATAACTTTCTACATCACAGAGTTGGTTTGAACCTTAAATGAGGAATCTGTTAAACCCTAGTTATAGTACCTGGAACATAATAAATAACTACAATTAATAATCACATGCAGCAAGAGCTATTATTATTATTATTTATGGAGAACAGAACCATATAATGAGGAGTTGCATGACCGGAAACTGTGCTAAAGGGCCCAGGGAACAAAAAGTTTCTCATCTGTGATCTTATCATGGTCCTATCCCCCCACCCCCTTCTCCCCTATAGAGCCACTACCGAAGGGTCATCTGGACACATGTGTTGAGTGGATTAATGAATTATGATGCTGAGCAGCCAGAAAAAGCAAAAGCTATTTTACACATTATCGAGGATTTGGTAAGGGAACCAAATCTGTTAACAGCCAGGTTCACGTGGAATAAAGCCAGCTGCTGAGAGAATCAGATAGGGAACAGGTAAGTTTTAATGAGGGTAAAGGTCAGGAAAGCGGTAATGAATGGTTCAAGCATAGAAGGAAACTGCCAAGAGGAAAACCTTGGAGATCAGGTCACCTGTGAAGCATAAAATAGAAAGGGTGGGAAGGTTTTGAAAGAGGGTTAGGACTTTTTAATTTTTGCCAAGTTCAATTTTTTGCTTTAGGTGAGAACTAAAAAAAAAAAAAAAAAGAAAGAAAACTATTTCGGAAATTGGAGTCATTTCTAAAAGTCTTCTGAATGATCTGATTGTGTGATTCATGAGTAATCATGAATCCTTATCCTGTATTTCATTGAGGACATAAGTGAAGCTGGATATAAGAAAGAAATGCAGGAAATCTTAAGGCCCTGTGTAGGGGCAGGACTGGGCACAGTGCAGGTTTTCTGATCCCATGCAGATCGGGTAAAGGAGGAGTCAGAGTCCTCAGTAGTTTTGCAGGTTTTTTATTTGGGTTCACCAGGCATATGGCAGGCAGGGGTGCTGGCTGGGGGGCTGGGAGGCTGGCAGGCCTCCCAGCCCCCAGCAAGTCCTCACTCTATCTGGGCTCTCTAGCGTTCGTTCTGCTGCTTCTCGGCTGCGGCTGCTGCTGCTGCTGGTGCTGCTGCTGGTGCTGCTGGCGTCCCCCCGTGACGCCGCCCTTAAAAGCACAGTCTTAACTCAGCTGAATCCCATCTACCTATGCCCACACCCTATTCCAGGTGCCCGCCATCAGGCATGCATTCAGGACAAGGATCCATCATCTATCCTGATGGCGGGAGGGCAGAAAAGCCTGATATTTTCTTTACCCTACAGTCCACCCCCTCAGGGTTTTCTGCCATACAGTCTATACACATATATACAATTTTCTAAGCAAACAATGCAGCCATAGCCCACAAAAACAAATACATCAAATATAAAATACAATATAACAAAATACAACAGAACACAAATAAGTCCAGGCAGGCCCCAACCTAGCGCAAAAGACAATTATTGGTACCAGCAGATGAGCCACCAAATCTGCTGCCGAAGGCACTGCTCATACGAGGGAGGGGAAATCACACACGGCATCTGCTATAACACACCAGGAGCCGTCAGGCTTCCTGGCTTTCTCTGGCTGTCGTCTAGGCTACAAGGCACACAGCATCCACCCCCAGGATGCACTAGCTCTGGGATTGGCAATTTTATTCTGTTGGGGGTAATCACCAACCCTCAGGGTTTCTGTCTGCAGTCGCTCCAACACTCGGCCTTCATGGCCACCCATGCGACTCACAGACCCCTGCTCTCAAGCCAACCCACTGCACAAGCACATGGGTTGGGGATCCAAACTTTGCATTTGGCTTGGGCTCCACCCCAAGCCACATTCCCCACCCGTCCCCCAAGGACGGGCTCCTCAGCTCCTCACCCTCACTCAAGAATGAGCAGGGCATCACCCACAGGTGATTTTACGAGACTCACAGGTCTTCAGCATACCCAGGCTGCTTAACGGCCACTCAGGGCTTCTCAACTTATCATCAGTACCAGCTTTTGCTTTCTTAGTTGGCTTTTCTCCTCCACCTGGCTGCTGGGCATGCACAGGCTGCTTTTGGCCATCTAGGCCCACTGGCCACCCCCAGATTCTCAAAAAAAAACATAACCTGCCAAGGTCCTCCGCTTTCTGGCAGGATTGTCAGTCCAGGTTTATCAGTCCATGTCCATTGGCCTCTCCCTGCGTCAGCAATGGCCTGCTGCCTCAGGGGTTATTGGCTGGTCCTTTCCGGTGTTGGTGGCTGGTCCTTTCCGGTGTCGTTGGCTGGTCCTTTCGGGCATCTCCTTCACGCCAGGTCTCATCCTGTAGTTCGTGGACGTATCCATCTTCTACCGCCATGGCGCCTCCAGCGTCGTCACAGGCAGTCTTTTACTCCTTAGTCCCTCCAGGTCTTTGGAGGGCTCCAATACCCGTCTGCATGGATCTTGCCGACTTACGCCAATTGTAAGGGGCAGGACTGAGCACAGTGCAGGTTTTCTGATCCCATGCAGACCGGGTAAAGGAGGAGTCAGAGTCCTCAGTAGTTTTGCAGGTTTTTATTTGGGGTTCACCAGGCATATGGCAGGCAGGGGTGCTGGCTGGGGGGCTGGGAGGCTGGCAGGCCTCCCAGCCCCCAGCAAGTCCTCACTCTATCTGGGCTCTCTAGCGTTCGTTCTGCTGCTTCTCGGCTGCGGCTGCTGCTGCTGCTGGTGCTGGTGCTGCTGCTGGTGCTGCTGGCGTCCCCCCGTGACGCCGCCCTTAAAAGCACAGTCTTAACTCAGCTGAATCCCATCTACCTATGCCCACACCCTATTCCAGGTGCCCGCCATCAGGCATGCATTCAGGACAAGGATCCATCATCTATCCTGATGGCGGGAGGGCAGAAAAGCCTGATATTTTCTTTACCCTACACCCTGGAATGAAGCCGGGTGAAGTCCTTATGAGGAAGGACTGTCCGACTTCACCCCTGCTCATGCAATTTCTGGCAGTAAGTTCAGAACCCAGCCCCAGGTTTGTTGTTCAAGTCAGAAGCTGAAGCAAGTGAAGCAAGGAAGTGCCAAAGGCGCAGGCCCTAGGCCTGAGCAAGTCATTTGCCCAACAATCAATCTGTATTGTCTCCTTTCAAGACAAAGGAATTGCTCTCCTCCCTCTCCACTCCCCAGTTAAATGGGTAGTGGGCAAAGCCATGGAGAGACAGCTGTTCATCCACTGGGAGAAAAGACTTCCTAATAGTCCACGCTGCTCACAGGATTTAGAACGTAAAAGTATTGACAGTAAGATCCCCATCACCAAATGCATTTTAAGTAGAGGCTAACTTGTAGAAATTCAGACATTAATGAGGAAGTTGGGCTGGGTGAATATAAAGTTCATTGTGACTTTTCTAGTCCTATAAAATAGAAGTCATCACCTCTAATTATAACAAACAGCTTAACCAAAACAAAAACAGAAATTGTGGTAATAACAGCAGATCCAAACAACATACAGTAAGTCAAGTAAGAACCTAACAACTCTGTACAAAGAAATAGTTCTCCTGAAAATATTCAAGAAAGACTTGAAACTTCTTCCACACCTGATAAAGACTTACATCTTTGCGTAAGTGATAATTAGACTGGGTTCCTGATACTGAGGATAAGGCTGAAGCATATAGAAAATTTAGAGTTAGAAGAACAGGCACTCAAATTCTCCTGAGGTTCCCCCCTAAAGTTCCACTTAAATGTAGATGTGTGTCAATAAAATTAAAAGAAAAATAAAAAAAACCTTTGCTTTGCCATCCAATAATAATAAAAAAAAAATCAGACCCACTTGAATTCCGTTTTCTGCATGTGCACTCCAAGTCTATTCTCAATATTTTTCTTTACAATAAATTAGAATTCAAAGTCATGGCTTATCAAATGTAATTGTTAATTCAAAAGATAGAATGTGTGACCTCATGATTTCCCATGGGCTTTGCAATGATTACTTATCCATTTTTCATTTCTGAACAGTGTCTGAGGATCAGATTAGAAAAGGTATTTTTCATCTGACTAACATGTGTCAGCTTGAAACAAGAAATAGAGATAAATTACAACACTCAGTGTGGTCCAAACACCAGCAGCATTGGTACCACCAGCTCCTCCCATACCCCAACCTCCAACCCCCAGATCTGTTGAATCAGAAGCTACATTTTAACAAAATGTATTTGTATCTATCTTAATATTTGAGAAGCCCTAAATTAGGGAGCAATGATTCTATCACCTAGCTCTGACCTCACACTCTGAAAACTTAAGAAGAAACAGCAGTCTCTGGAAAACCAAAGGGGAGAAAATTACTCACACTGTATTCATTAAAAGAATCATCGATCAAGTTGTTTGCATTGTTTTAATTTTTTCCTATATGCTAACACAATACAGCCATGTTTAAAAGTACTGGCAGAGCCTCTGGCTTGTTCTGACCCAAATCAGCCGATTAGTCTCACTTAGTTTTTAGACTACAGGGGAAAGGAGAGAAAAATCTTCAACAAGTGCCTCCACTAGGAAAGGCAGCTGTTTCTCATAAACTCCAGTGAATGGGCCTAGCAGGACTTCATCTTTTATAACCTGCAACCACCTTCCTCTGTCACCACAGAGAAATCCCTTCCTGCTCGGGTAATTTCTGAGACACCATTAGCTGCAATGAGAGTTCCAATATGGCAGCAGAGGGAGTTTAGTGAACATCCAGGTGTAAGAAATATATAATCCAAAAATCAAGTATTTTCTCGAACACATCATCAATACAGAAAGGACATTTAATGCTGGAAACACTGTAGATTTAATAACAGCATTTCAGCAACAGCGGGCAACACTTCCTTAAATAAGTCACAGAAACATCCCCATTTTTAAAAAAGGAAAATTGAGGAGCCAGGGTTTGAGGGGCTATATCTAGGCCCCCAGAAAATGTGGCAGATCAGGGCTTAACAATTTCATTCACTGGTTTCGCTAATAGATATTATTACAGTTAAGTCTCTGCCTTGGTCCCTGAAAGTATATTTGAAATGTGTTTACTATAAAGTGATGTTTACTGTTTTCTGCAGGCATCAGTTTTGCTTCAGGACTGACATACTGAAGGCTACAAGGAAGAGAAATATGAAGACTCGATAAATTTGGATTGAAAATCAGAGAAATCTAGGATCTTCATGCTCCTGCTAAATGTTGTTTTGTGATGATCTGGGACCTAAATCTGCTCACCTAATGCTCCATACTTCATGAAAACAGTCAAGCCTTTTAAATGAGCATGATTCCCCTTGCTCTAGCCCTAACCTGAGAAAAGCACCCCACCTAAGTGCAGAAAGTGCCATCAGGAAATGCAGAGGAAGAGTTCTAAGTGCAAGCCAAAGTTAGACAATGCACTTCCCCATCCTACCTCATACCCTCAAATAACCATTGCCATGTGTCATAGAATTTACAATGAATCATTTTGCCATAGAAAAGATCTTTCTTCCTATGGCCTCCTAGAAAGTTATTTCCTTTTTTTTTTTTTTTTTTTTGGTTTTGATTTTAAATTGATGTGCATAAATTCTAGGATTTTCCATAAATGAAATATACCATAGAGAAAGTCAGAAGGGGGCCTCTCCTGGTGGCACAGGTGGATGATCGCCTCGATGTGAAGCTGTCCGCGGCCTCTGCAGCACCAGTTCGATCCGGGCTGGCCAGCGAGGGTCTCACATGGCACAGCAGACCTCTCCTGTTGTGCCCTCTGCTCCCCTCAGCAGTGTATTTCGTCAGTCTGCCTGCTCTGTTCCCCACTCTGTCTCTGGTGAATCCTCTCACCCTCCCGCGCATCTGGCCTGTACCCCGGTTCTTGTATAAATAAATAAATAAATAAATGAATGAATGAATGAATGAATGAATAAATAAATAAATAAATAAATAAATATTTTAAAAAATAAAAAAGAGAAAGTCAGAAGGAAGAATCCTAAGAGTTAATTGGTGGAAAAATCTGTGTCACTATGAACTGTGTTCATATTCGCTTTTAGAGACCTTTACCAATTGTTTCTAAAAAGAAAAATCTACATGAATATTTATAAAATACAAGTTTGTTTTTTTAAAAAAGAATTCCTCTTAGAGACTTCAAGCCTTCAAGAAGTGACATCGCTGGCTTATCTTTCCCCTGAATCCTAAAGCTCCCTCTAGTGACCAAGAACACAACACTGGCTGCAGGTACAGAGAGGAAACACTTTTATAAGAGCCTCTGATTTTCAGAAAGCACCTCGAAGTTTCCATAGCATATTCACATACCTGTGATCACTTAACACAAAACTCATGTAAAGTGGAAAAGTACCCTTTCCCCCATTTAATAGGTAAATAATCTGAGGCTCAAGTGGAGGTATACAAGGTGTACAAGGTCACCTGGCTGTTAGCAAGGGGACTGGAAGTGGAGGGTCTCCACTGTATGACTGCCATGTTATGTGACAATTATATGAATTCATGCATGAATAATCTCATTGAAAGCATTTTCAACGAACTTTTAGAAGTGATTTTTTTTTTAAGATTTATTTATTTATGCATACAAGAACTGGGGTACAGGCCAGAGGTGCTAGGGGTGAGAGGACTCACCAGAGACACAGTAGGGAGCAGAACAGGCAGACTGACTGAAATACACTGCTGAGGGGAGCAGTGGGCGAGTTAGGAGAGGTCTGCTGTGCCATGTAGGTCACCTCCCTGGCCAGGGATCAAACATGTGCTGCAATGGCTGCAGATAGCTTCATAGTGCTGTCCTTAACCCCTCGTGCCACCAGGAAGGCCCCTAGAAATGATTCTTGACTTTCAGTGGGTCTCTTTGAGAACCTGATGAGACTTACGGAACCACACCTACACATTTTTTAACACAACATCAGGAACCACCCCATTCATAACCATCCTGACAGCTATCTACTGACCCTCTAGGATTCCAAAGACTCCAAGTCAAGAAGCCATCAACATCTCCTCAGTATATTCTTGATATATTGATAGCTCAGGAAATATAAGCTTTGAAAAGCTTTACTTAGGATGCTTTAACTTTGTTTTCCATGCTTATCCAGTTATCTCTTTAGCCCCTTGTTCAGAGTATTTAAAAGGATTGAACAAATTAGTATCTACTTGCTAACTTTTAAGAAAAAGCTTGTGGATATTGACATAAAGGCATTCTAGTATTCCCACAGGCATGTCTGTGATTAGTGGCAAACTGGGATATTTCTAGAAAAGAGCAATTTGGAAGCATGTTTTCCATACAACAGTCTTGCCAGCTGACTCTGAGAAGCAGCAACATAGTGAATGGCGTAGCAAAGGACATTTTTCCAGGAACAAAAGCCAGAACTGTTTCTAAATTCCTCTTTTTTTTTTTTTTTTTTTTCTGATGGTGAGTGATCCTACGACATTCTTGTTCACTTCAGAGAAAACAGCATTCATCAGATTAGCACAAAAGCTGTGGACTGACAGACACAGTTGCTCTTGCTTCTCTGCTGAAAGTTCAAAAACGACTGAGCAAAGCACCAGAGTCCATTGAGGCATTTTATTTGCAAATGTGTTTTACATCCCTAGAAAGAGTCCCAGGATTTTCTTTCCAGTGTGTTTTCGTCTTGCTTCTTCATGGCCCATGATGCCAGTGATGTCCATGCTATGAAACCTAACCTGGGAGTAGGTTATTCCACCATTATTTTAGATCTTTGAGTTGTACATGAGATCTTAGGCTGATGACTTCACATTTGTTTAACCTGCCTCTGAGGTTCATGGCAATTTTCCCAGCTCTATGATCATGGATGATTTCAAATACACCAATGTAACCATGGATGATTTCAAATACACCAATACAACCATGCTTCCCACCACAGATGATGGTCAATGACTTTGGAGCCTATAAGAGCCTGGCATTTGCCTCTCTTTCAGCATTGTTGATGCTAGAGAGCGTCAGTCAGGACATTCGTGTACACCATCACTGAGGCATGGAAAAATGATGGAAAGAATGTTCCAAATTCTTAACCTCTTTTCATCCTGCCAATGACTTTGAAAAACCTGAAGGAACAGTGACAGTTTACTTAAGTCTCTTCCACATTAAGTTCCACGAGGATTGGGGCCATGTCTATGTTGATTACCTGTATTCCCAGCACCCAGCACCACCCCTAGCACTACCTCACACTCAATGACTGATATGAAAATGGCTGTCACTGAGTGAATGCTTCTCATTTATCCAGGCCTCTGGTTCCCTGGAGTATTCCTTATAATGATCCACATAAGCAACCTCAGGCTCAGGCTACTTGGCTGCTCTTATGTTCTATTCTGTGATCCACAACCAAAGTCTAGACTGGATGACAAACAAAACTAAGCAATGATCACAGCTTCCTGCCTTTGCCCTCCCAGAAAGGAGATATCATGATTTAAAAGGAATGAGTTAAAATTTGAGCAAAAATTCAGCATTCTAATGACTAGAACATTCCCCATCAAGGCAGACTACTAAGGGTTCATCTGAGTTAGAAATCTTTTTTTGGATCAACTCATACATCTTCTACTCCTCATGGCCCAACAAACCTCTGACTTCTGTGTGTAACTTGCCCCTCCCTACCCCACCCCACTTTTCATTGATCCCACCCACCTAGTGAAATATCACCTCAAAAGTGTCTTCTCCAGTGTCTGCTCTTTCATACAATTTAATGCCTTTATAATTGTGCTATGATAGTATCATAATTATAAATGTTGTCCCCTCTGTTCCCATATGCAGTACATTGAACAAGAAGGGCTAGGATGATGAATTCATGAGTAAACTATTTTACTCTCAGGTTTTATTTTTGCTTGATTCTGGTAAATCCCATTTTTTTTTCCAGCAGTTCCTGGTAGCATTGCCATGAAAACACAGGGGTTTCTCAGTGAAGAATTATGGTATGAGCCACTGCAAAGCTGTGATTTCAGGTGCAGCTGGATCTCAGCACCACTCACCAGTCTTTTCCTAGTGTTCCTCTTTTCCCCATTGACCTGTTGGATGTCTTATTAAATAAAAATTTCCCAAACTTTTGAGCACCACCTTTGGGATTTTGGACATATCAAAGTAGCACCTGAGCTAATATTTACTGAATACCTTTTTTAAAATTAACTCAATTCTTAAACAGCCCTTTTGTTTCATAAGTAATACCCATGCTATATTAGATTAGATGTGCTAATTATTTTTTTCCTAATAGACATTAAATTAAAAACAAAGTTATTAGGGCCTCCCCGGTGGCGCAGCGGTTGAGCGCTGGGTTGCGAAGCGGCCCGCAGCCTCCGCGGCGCCTGTTCGATCCCCAGCTGCTCCCTGGCCACCGGAGGAGGGTCCCACATGGCGCGCAGACCTCTCCTGCCGCCCGCTGCTTCCCTCAGCAGTGTACTTCGGTCCTTCTGCCTGGTCTGCAACCCGCTCTGGCTCTGGTGAATTCTCTCACCCTCCCGCGCTTCTGACTGTACCCAGTGTTTGTATGAATAAATAAATAAATAAATCTTTTAAAAAAATAAATAAAAAAAAATAAAAACAAAGTTATTAAAATAAACTCATAACTATTGGGATTTTAAACACACCTTTGCCTACATACCCACAAAAAATCACTTCCAGTCTCATAGGAGATAGGCCTGCTCCACTTTGTGAAATGCTTTCCTAAACCTTTGCAACCAACTCCATGACTTCAATCCAACACCATCCCTTCATTCTCAGCAGAATCCCTCTCCCTGAACACTCTCAAAGAGTCCAACAGATTTGAATTTCTCAGGCTTCTTACAGTATCTTCCCGTGCTCATCACACAACTGAAAGCTTATCTGCATCTACTCTCATCCTTACTCCTCCTACTCTGTTCTCAGAAGAAGGAGGGGTTGCCCTTCTTTCTGTTCAGGAAATGTCCGTTCACATGTGTTCTGAAGCCTGTTCCAATGCATCGCTTCAAGGATCTCAGTTCACCAATTAACCTCTCTCGCTTGCATCTATCTTTATAATTTTAAATTGTGAAAACACAGTCATGCTTCGACTAATGAGGGGGATATGGCCTAAGCAATCCATCATTAGGCAATTTTGTTGTTTTGTGAATGTCATGGCGTGTAATTACACAAACCTAGACGAACAGTCTAACGCACACTCGGCTGCACCGTATAATCTATTGGGACCCCTGCTGCTCCTCATTGACCAAAGTGTCATTAAGTGACACGTGACTGCATATCATGCATACACAAGGCAAATAAATCTATCTGTTCTGATTAAATAGTAGTAAAAATACAAACATGTATATGTCCATCACCCACGTTTCAGCACTACTGGCACCCAAAACAAGCTTTGATCTTTCTGCACTGTCCCTCCCTCTCCCCAAGAGTAAGTCTGACCTTTATATTTTTATATATGTATGTAAATTTAAGCAACATATTAGTTTTGCTTAGTTTTAAATTTTGTGTAAATGCAATCATACTGATTATATTTTGTAACTCATTTCTTTTACTCAATATTATGCCTTTGAGATTTATCTCTTTTGGTGTGTATAGTGGTAGCTCTTTTAATTTCATTTCTATTGAGTATTTCATTTCTTGACTAATTCACAAGGTTCTTTCATTTTTATTTCTATAGAATATTTCATTATATGACTAACCTACAATTTATTTATTATGTTACTATCATTGGATATTTGAGCTGTTTTCAGCTTTTTGTTATTATATGTAATAGTACTATCATGGATATTCTTTTAATTTTTTCCAGTGCCTGTTAAGGATTTCTTTTTTTTTTTAAAGATTTATTTATTTATTTATACAACCACTGGGTACAGTCAGATGCGCGGGAGAGTGAGAGAATTCACCAGAGCCAGAGCGGGGAACAGAACAGGCAGACCGACAAAATACACTGCTGAGGGGGGCAGCGGGTGCAGCAGGAGAGGTCTGTCGCACCATGTGGGACCCTCACCGATGGCAGGGGATTGAACCAGCACTGCAGAGGCTGCGGGCAGCTTCGCAGCCCAGCACTCAACCGCTGCACCACCAGGGGAGGCCCTTAAGGATTTCTTTAGGGTGCAGCTTTGAAAATATTTTTAACATAGCTCAGTCTATGAAAGATATTTCATAACACTACTGAAAATGATTAATAGGAATATAAATATTACTTTTAGCAATGCCCCTCCCCAAAAACCAAAACAGTACTAGAAGCAATACCTTGTATTTTCCATTTCTATTCTATTCTATTCTATTCTATTCTATTCTATTCTATTCTATTCTATTCTATTCTATTCTATTCTATTCTATTCTATTCTATTCTGTTTAGTTCTATCAAATGCTGTTTTAGCTTCTTTAAAAAAAAAGAAGAGGAGGTTGGTTCACCAATGTGATCTGACCCCAATCAAGAAAAATTAAAACTGCTTTAGGACATACACCTAGTAGGAACAGAGCTGGGTTGGAAAGCACATGCATGTTTTAACTTTCTCTGGTAATGATAAACTGTGTTCCAATGGCACTCTCAATTTATACTCCCACCAACAGGATATGTGAATTACATTGCTTGTGACCTCACTAACTTGGTTACAAGTGAACTTACAATTTTTTTTCCAATTTGATAATACATGGTAGCTCATTGTGATTTTAATTTGTGATTCTATGGTTACTAATAAGATAGAGGATATTTCCCATGTTTATGGACCATTTCTTTTTCCTCTTCCATAAAATGCCTTTTCATATATTTAGGTAATTTTTCTATTAGGATATGTACATCTTATATATTTTCTAGATGTTGATCTTTTGTTGGAAATGAGTTGCAAATATCATTTCCCTCCTTGTGGCTAGTATTTTTTCACTTTACTTTTTTTTTAAGTTTTTTTTTTTATTTATACAATAGCTGGGGTACAGGCCAGAAGCGCGGGAGAGTGAGAGAATTCACCAGAGAGAGTGGGGAACAGAACAGGCAGCAGGATCTAAGACACTGCTGAGGGGAGCAGTGGGCATGGCAGGAGAAGTCTGCTGCGCCATGTGGGTATCTCCCTGGCCAGCCGGGAATCGAACCCAAACTGCAGAGGCTGTGGACAGCTTCACAGTGCTGTGCTCTACCCACCGCGCCACCGGGGAGGCCCTCACCTTACTATTTCTTGATGAGCTTAAGTTATATAATACAGTTGAATTTTTCAATCCTTTGCATTTTCATTTGTTCAGTGTTTTAAGAACTCCTGTATCAGGGTTGCATTAAATTACACAGTCTCCTAAAAGCTCTATGCTCACTAATAAATCTCACATGGGAGTGAGATTCCCGAGGGAAAGAGGTTGAGAGGGAGAGAAGGTCAGGGTGTAAAGGATAGTGGTATAAAGGATAGTGGTAGGAAGAGAATAATAATAATAAATAAAAGTTCTATGCTTATGCTTTCATAGTTGTCTTTCCCACCAAAATTTGATTTTCATGTGGGGATTCCATTTCCTTTTTTAAATCTACATGCATCATCCCAGCACCATTTACTGAATGTTTGGTCATTTCTTCCGTGGTCTGCAATGACTACACCATGACTCAAGCTTGAGTGGGTTTGTTTTGAGGTCCTCTATTCTGATCCATGGATCAGTTTGTGAACCTCTGGGTCAATACAATACCTTAATCATTACAGCTTAACAATGAGTCCAAATCTTGGTAAGGCAAGCCCCTTCATCCCTTTAAGTTTATGGTCTATTTTTTGACCTTTTTCTCTCCTACATAAATTACATAATCACTTTAAAGTTTCTCACAAAGCCCGTCCAGTTCCGGTTGAATTTACAGTGCATCTGGAGATGCATCTGGAGACACCTGGCATCTTTACACTGAGTTTTCTATTCAAGATGATGGTTTACTTCTGTCTTCATTTAAGTTGTTTTTAATGATGTTCAAAGATACTTTATAATTCTCTCTGTAAAGGGGTTTATATTCCTTAGAATGTGCTACTTTTGTGTTGACACTGTGAAAAAAGCAACTATCAGCTACTGGTGAATAGGAAAGCATCTGATTTTTCAATATTAACACCAAACAGCCACTTTGCCTAACTCTCTCTTTAAGTTAAGTGATTTCTCTGAGGAATCTCTTAAAATGATTTAAGCAATGGTAATAATTTTTATTTCTTTTTCTTATATTATGTGCTGGTCTAGACAGTAGATTCAGTTGCTAACTGACCTATTTTCCTAGTTATAGTGAATCCTTTCAATATTTCATAATTCATAAAACATATTTACATGTTTATTGCATTTTTTTAGCTGCCCTCATCAAATTAAGAACATTCTTTTCTATAGTTAGAGCTTGTATTATTTCCTTCTAATGGTACTTCTACCTCCCCAATCATTCCTTCTCTGTGAGTCCTTTCTCTATTCATTTCTATTCAATATTCTAAAAAGGGTTTGCCCTGATTTTCTCTTCTAATAATCATCTTTCATCAAGTTTAATCAACCATATACTACTAGTTGCTAAACCAGAACCATCCTTCCTCTATCCTTAGTAAAAGCCCCATTTTTAGCTGGAACAATCTGCCCAAGATGCCTTATACCCAGCCCGCCTGGTCTTTAAATTCTTTGTATTTAAGTGACTCAGTTGCAGCCCATGATGTAGAAATGTTACATATGGTTTCCAGGAAGACTGTCTAAAGGAAGCTAATTCACCTGGGAGGGGCCGGTCTCTGAGGGTCTCTTTTCTCCGTCTCCTGTGTGGGCACGTGGGCAGTGAATGATTTGCTCCATATCCCTCTTGGAACAATAGGTGACTTTGAGGTTGGCAGCTATAAGTAAAAGGATAAAGTAAAAAGACAGGAACACAGGGCCCTACTGAGCCCATGGAGTCACATCAGCCTAAACCGTCTGCTTGTGGACTTCTTTGTGGGAGACAAGCAAACCTTGTGTTTAACCCCCCTTACTCCAGAGGAGAGGGAAGGTGTTCTAACCAGCAGGTCTAGGCCTCAGTAACATATCTCCCAACTTTGAAATCTCAGTCATTCTAGATTCTTTTCTCTTCTGTGGTCTCCACATCTAACAAATCGTATTGACTTTGACCCCTGAATAGCTCTCAAAAATTCCCTTCTCGTTTCATAGTCCCTGAAGTACCTGAACATTTTTTGCTGAGGCTATTAAAACAAGTTTTCCAAAACCCAAGCCTGTCTTGCTTTGAACCATTTAAAGTCCTGTACAAGCTCATTATCTGTGGAATAAAGTATAAACCCTTTAACTTTGCTTCCTTGGCCCTTCACGCTCAGATATCTACTTTCTTTTCCTTCTACTCAGATTTTACTGCCAATAATATAAATATACATATTAGATAACGGGTTCTTTTTTCTTTTCTTGGTTAAGGTTTATTTATTTATGCATACAAGAACTGGGGTGTAAGCCAGAAGTGTGGGGGGTGAGAGGATTCACCAGAGACAGAGTGGGGAACAGAATAGGCAGATCTATTGAAATACCCTGCTGAGGGGAGCAGCAAGGCAGGAGAGGTCTGCTGTGCCATGTGGGTTGGCTATAGCTTGATAGCACTGTCTTTAACCCCTGCACCACCAGGGAGGCCCTGATAATGGGTTCTTATTTATAAACCAGACGCTCTGTATGGGAATGTCTTTCTCCCTTTTGCTCATCTAATTAACTCTTTTTGCCCTTTAATTTCCATGCATTAGCTTATCCAGCCAGTCTTCTTTAATGTCTTCCATTCTTTTCCACATTTCCTCTTCTCTGTTGACTCTTTATCTTACCCATATTTATAGCTTATACATATTTATATCAATGAATTTATTTTTCTCTCAAAATTACTTCCCCACTCCCATTTACCTCCAGTATGAGTGAACCCTGGTGGGGAACTCTGTTACAGAGCTTAAGCAGCACTAAGTTTTGGCTTACATGTGTGCCCTCCCTCTGCACAATGAGCTCTGAGATGGGAGGAAATACCCTATTAATCTGTGTGCCCAGAAAATAGCATCATGGAGTTCTTAACTCATAATATGTCTTAAACTACGTACTGAATAAATGAAAATGCTTTATGAAAATTAAATGAGTGGAGCACAAAAATTGACAGCTCTCCAGAAAGAACATTTTCTCTATGCCTGAAGATTTGGCAATGGGGTTTTAACTAATTTAATACAAAGAACCATCAATGAAATGAATATAATAATAGCATCTACCTAATGATGGTATTGAACAAATTCTGTGAACTATGCTATAAAGGGCTTAGCAAAGTGCTTAGAAAATAATTAGCACCTACTGGCTATCAGGATTGTGCTATTATTAATGTGTGATTGGTCATAGAAAACCAAAAAAAAAAAAAAGGTCATTTTACCTTTTATTTACCCTTATGTAATAGGAAGTTATCTCAGACACCTTTAAGACATTGCTGGGAAATTAGTAAATGTAAAAACTAGGGGGTTTTCTTCCTAAAAATGAATCCACTACACAGCTTCCTAAAGTGGTAGGTATTGTTTAGGGGTGGCAAGTAGCCACTATTTTACATGAAACTATCTGTGAAAATTGGAGCCATAAATCTAGCTATGTGACCTGCCTTTTTTACCTGCATGAGAAGCCAAAACTCCTAATCTCCTTTAAGAACTCAAACCATACTTATTTCCAAGGAGTTGAACGTGGGTGTTTGCATTTTATAAAAACATATATATAAACAAAGCACTGTTTTAGCAGGATATGGAAGGAGTACGGACGGGAATTCCACCCAACGGACACACTGTCTAGCTTTCTCTGGTGTGAGATTAAAGGAGTGATCATAGCTTCACACATACTGCATGTTTGTGCAGCAATTACACTTTACACTTGATTCTGGCTTCTCTATTAATGCCAAAGATTCTTTTTTTAGGATGTGATAAATCTTTTTGGCTCCAGCTTACTGGTTCCAAACATTCCTTGGCCTTTTTGTGCTTAATGGTGGAGTTTTAAAAGTTATACTTTATATTACTGGTGGTGGTTGGGGTGTGTGTGTGTGTGTATGTGTGTGTGTATGCTGGGGTTATGAATAGGACCAGGGATACAGGAAAGGAATTTTTTTCTAACCTTAGGCATATGGTCTTAACCTCTCTGTGTCTCAGTTTTCTTATATGTAAAGTGGGGATAATAATAGTTTCTACTTTCTCAGAGTCAGCCTTCAATAAATATTATTTTGATGTTTGTGCTAATGATCACATTTCTTTCTAAATCAGGGCTACCCTGATTCTATGTAAGCAAGTTAAGGAAAAAAACATGACTGACTACACAGTAAAGTGACAACCGATTTTGAATGCATCTTTCACCTAAAGATATGATTCTTATGGACCTCCCTGGTGGTCGCAGGGGTTAAAGTCTCAGTACATTCAAGCTATTGCCAGACCTCTCCTGTCTCACGCACTGCTCCCTTCAGCAGTAGATCTGCCTTTTTTGCTCCCCACTTTGTCTCTGGTGAGTCCTCTCACTCCCCGAACCTCTGGCCCATACCCCATTTCTTGTATGCATAAATAAATAAAAATAAATCTTTTTTTAAAAAAACATGATCCTTATATACTAAAGGTCCTTTTAATCTGCTTAACATTTTATTTCTAAATTTCTCCTTGAGCCTCTCTTGGAAGAACCCTAACATCTTTATGTAAGAATAACAGACTCAAACCACCTGAAATAACAAAAGTAGGGATTTTTTTTTAAAGGGGATCTGTTTGTTCTGGAATACCATGAAAGAAGTCAGCTAATTCAGCAGATTACTAGCTTCAAAGCAGTTCAACTTGACCAACTTAGAAGTGAAAACAGTCTTCATGGTCAGCACGCAAATGTAAATTTAATGACTGGCCTGACAAGTGCATGATAAAAGTTGTATGTAAAAGAAAAGGATAAAATGGAGGGCAGGGAGAGAGGGCCTGCTTCGTTTTTGATGGGAGTCTAGTTTATGATTGCTAACTTGTTATTTCAACAATCATAGTTAATACTTTCTGGTGTCCGGTCTTGTTTCAGTTGTTACTCCCAGTTGAATTTTTTTTTTCCTGAAACATGGCTTGCTCTTCTTTTTCTCAAATAGCAAAGTATTTCAAATGATCTTCTAAAATCCAGAGGACTAACCAGGGCATCCTTCAAAATTAGGCTTGTCAGAACTAAAATTTATCAAACAAAATCTAAACTCCTACAAAGAATCAAATCTCTTATTAAAGGATTGCTTATCACATATGGCATCACTAACTCTTAATAATGCAACTTTTGAAAATGTGACCCAGATAGTTGCCAAATCATTTATTTGATTTTGGAATTTATTTTGGAATTTATTTTACATTTCATCCTAGGAATATCTGGAATTCTTAGGATTGGAAATGGAAACAAAATAATGAGGTCACACTGACTCAAAGAACCAGGAAAAGAAGTCCAGATTCTTGACCTTGAACCTGTCCCTAGCTCTGTCTACTTTCAGTCCTTCTAGGATTTAAGATTTCATTTGCTGGACTACCCACCTAGAAGGACTCCTCCGTTTTCAGCCTGCAATGTTTGTGCTTATACTTTCTATTTAATGAAATTGAAAGCAGTAGAAAGTGAAAATGTCTTCCTTTCTTTTATATATATACATATATGTGCATATATTATGTATGTATATGTGTATATATAATTTATTACATCATCCTTCATTTTTGTACAATTATGTTTTCCCTGTGAAATTCCCACCACCAATTCACCCGGGCACCATCACCATAGTCCCTTGTGCTCTTCTCTCCCCTGTCCTGATCCTTTGCCCTCTTCCTCCCCTACAGAATGTCTGGTCTCTGGTTGCTTGTTAATTTTGATATTTACTTTACAAGGGAAAAGTCTTCCTTTCTAATGCCATGATCCCTTTACCTACCAGCCAACCTGATTCTACTGAGTTAAATTTTGTTTTGTATGACAGCTCTGTTTTATTAACTTGAGGCTGAAAGAATCTTTGTTTCTGTCAAAACACATGGGGAATTATCAATCTATAGGTAAGAATTAAATAAACCCCACAAGAAAAATATATTTGTAAAAATCATTGCACAATAACTTAAAAAACACCAC
The DNA here is from genome assembly GCF_014898055.3 of Talpa occidentalis. Taxonomy (NCBI): domain Eukaryota; kingdom Metazoa; phylum Chordata; class Mammalia; order Eulipotyphla; family Talpidae; genus Talpa; species Talpa occidentalis. The sequence goes on along the minus strand of NW_023603184.1, from coordinate 19,081,132 downwards.
TGTTTATTACCCAGTCAGGGCATGAATGAAGGGATATATTTAAATTTAAAATGTCAATAGAGAATGTCCAGAGGGAAGAAAACATTGTAATGCTGACAAAACACAGTCAGAGAACCTCTGGTCTTTCTAACAAAAAGTCCTTTTTCAGTTGCCTGCAATTATTCCCTTATGTTATCCCAAATATAACAAACTTGTTCCGTTCAATTACTTGCCACCAGTAAGCAATATACTGTGTCACTTTTGTTTCATGGTGGGTTCATTATACCTCTGGATTACTTATTAGTGGCTTGTTTATTTAACTACTGGGACACAGAAGTCTGCAATATCTGAATGCTATACCTTAAAAAGCCTGGTCAACATATTCCAGAACTTCTTCACAATAACAATAAATGATGCAGGATTTTTAAAATATCAGTAAACACTAACTAGAATTTGGAGGGTTCAGTAATTGTTTTTCAACTGCATTTTCAGTTTTTGATTGGGTAATTTTTTCTTATCTTATTATGTCCTAAGAGAAACTTAAGAGTTAATCAAATAAGTGGTGTTTTTCAATCATTTTTTTCTGTTTCACCTCAGTAATTCTCAGGTTACTTGGGAGTTGTTAAATTTCTAGGATTTCAATTCCATGTCATTAAAATTATACAATTGTATCAATAACATTAATTTGTAACATGCCAAAAAAAAATTAACTTCCCAAATATCAAATTGAAATATTCATGCATGAAAAATACATTTCATTATTTATTATAGCACTATTTTTAAGAGCAAAATTATGGAAACAACCCAAGTATCCAACGAGAAATGAATGGATTAAGATGAGATATATGAACACAATGGACTACTACTCAGCTATAAAAAAGTAAATTTTGCCATTTGAGACAACATGGATGGGAATGGGATTAATCTAAGCAAAATAAGGTAGAAGGAAAATTGACAAGTATCAGGTGGTTTAACTCATGTGTAGAAAATACAGAAACAAAACAGACAAAAGCAAACCAATAACACACCCCATAAATCTGACTATAAAATTGAGAATACCAGAGGAGGGCAAAGGGCCCCCCCAGAGGACTATGGTGGAGGGCTGTGGGTACCTTGGTGGTGAGTATGGTGTGGCACCATACATCTGAAAAAGTGTAAACCTATAGCTCTGAATCATATAGTGTTGTAAACCAAAGTTACCTCAATAATAATATATAAAAAAAGAGTGCATAACATTCCAAGATAATTTTTTTAGTGCAGATTCCTGGATACAAGCATCATACTTTATTACATAGGATGGGCTCAAGGACCTCCATTTTAACCAACATCATAGGCAATTCTGATGTAGGTAGTTTGCAAAACACATTTTTTAAATGACCAAATTCTACTAATACATTCATTACATATGAAAAGGAATTTAGTGGCTATAACTGTAACACATAACTTTTTTAAAATTTGCTATCTATTCCTAATTATAGGTAATTTACTAAAAATGAATTTAAACACTTTTAAATTTATTCAACTTAATAATACTGAGAAGTTAGGTATATATTGTAAAGGGGCATCTTTTTTGGTTCAGAAAACCACTAACTCAAATATTTATTTCATTCCTATTATATTGGTTCTGCACTGAAGCATATAAAAAATAAAGCAAACTAGATTCTATTCAAGAGGGCTTTATAATCTAGTTAAGGAGGCAAGATATAACCATAGAAGAAGTTAAGTCACATTACTTAGAATAAATAATTAAATGGCAAATTAGAAATCAGAGGGTTTGTGTTAAAGATTGAAGTGAAAAAGAGGCCTTCCTAGGAGTGCAGGGGCAGGAGAGGGTGGTAACGCAGACCTTGAGGCCACGTTAAAAACAAAACAAAACAGAGGAATGACTATACATTTGAGTGATTATACTCTTACATGCCAGAAACACATGACATCCCAGCGATGCATATTTTCCCTCAGAGTTCAGAGATGCCAACTGTAATTAAACCCAGATGTATATATAAAGTGACTGCTTACAGTAAAAGGGCAAAGCTCTATCCCCAAATTCAGACCCTCTCAAACTGTCTAATATTTTTAATGTCAAATATAAAAGAAAATAAAAACAATCTTCACCAGGATCAATATTTATCAGAGACTGGTCAAAGTTACGGGAGAAAAGACAAAGAAATTTAGCGCAGAGGAATATTTTTAAGAGAAATGAGAAAAGACTGTCTTTGATTAGTTCAAGTTTTATGCTGGAAGAAAGTACAGGAATGGAGGGAAAATGGAAATGACAACCATATTATACAGACTAGGAAATATAAATAGTAAAGTTAATGGGGGTGCGAATGGGAAAGCAAGTGAGACCACAGTGGGAAGCAATCACCAGTGTTAAAAGTTAAGGTTGAAATAACCCTACTGTCCATAGAAAACACTGAAAATATGATCATTGAAACAAAATCATATACACAAATATTTAGAACATAGTCAAAAAGTAAAAACAACCAAATGTGCACTTCTGTTAACAGATAAAGAAAATGTGGCATATCCATGCAATGGAATATTATTCACTCATGAAAAGGGAAAATGTAGTGATACATGACAAATCTTGCAAACATTCTAAGTGAAAGAAGGTAGACACAAAGATCACATGTTATAGAGTCAAATTTAAATGAAATATCAGGAATAGGTAATTCCAAAGAAACAGAAAACAGATAGATGTTTGCCAGGGGTTTGGAGGAGAAGTGGAAGGAGTGACTGCTTAATTCAAGCACAAACTTATTTTGGAGTCATGAAATGTTTTGGAATCAAATAAAGGTGGTGACTGCACAACATTATGAACGTATTAAATGTGACTGTAATTGTTAAATTTGAAATGATTAACTTTGTGTTACATGAATTTTGCCTCAAGTTTTAAAACTGAATACAACAAAGGAGCTATGGAAAACTGGAATGAAAGTTCACACATTATAACAAACATCCACCACCCAGTCCTTGCCCAGTGCTGCTATGTCAGAATATATATCCAGTGCTATCCTAATCTTACTGTATGTAAATAGTGGGAACTCAGGTTTTTATATGAAAAAAATCACTATTTTCAGTATTGGTAACTAATTCAAAACATTTAAAATTGCATTAGGCAGCTCTCCTGTCTGCATGTGTCTATGCAGGCATCTCTTTTAAAAACCTGTCCCTTTCAGAGGCTTCCTGACTGCTTGTATCTACGCAAGCACCTTCTTCTCCTTTCCTTTCTTTTTTATATCATAAACCTGCCTTTTGGAGAGTTTATTTACACACACACACACACACACACACACAACCCACACAATGAAAACATAACCCAGAGCTAAATAAGGCCTGTGGACAAAAAATTTGTAAATTCTGGCATAGTCTATGCCAATTTAAGTCAGAATATTTTTACTAGTCCGTATGTTCACTATCCTGCTTCATGACTTCAAATTACTAGAGATAGATTAATTAAAAGAACAGTATCTGAAAAATGTATGGATTTTTAATTTATAAATATGGACTTTTAACAAAAGCCACTATGACATAAAAAAAGACTTTTGCTCCCCCAATGACTATTGTGAAATTACAGTTCCCTTTCATGTTTTCAATCTGAAAGTATGCATTTTTCTCATGAATGACATTCCAAACACAAGTTCCACTCTGCTCAGAAAAAAACATTACTTTGAATAAAATGGTAGACATGCAAACAAATTCATAGCTGAATTTTCTACAGCCTTGATTATCTTATAACTCTACATTCCCTGTTTAGGACCTTCAAATAAAGTATAACAAAGCCCTTCTTTTAAGTAAATTCTGGGTAATTATGACTATGTTTAAATGCTCTTACCAAGTGACAAATTATCATGTTAAAATAGAATAATAGGGGCCTCCCTGGGGGTGAAAGGGGTTAAGCACTGCACTATGAAGCAATCCACAGCCTCTGCAGCACAAGTTCTATCCCTGGCCGGCCAGAGAGAATCCCACATGGCAAAGCAGACCTCTCTTGTCTCACCAGCTGCTCCCTTCAGCAGTGTATTTCAGTCTGTCTGTCTGTTCTGTTCCCCACTCTGTCTCTGGTGAATCCTCTCACCACCCGCATCACTGGCCTGTACCCCAGCTCTTGTATGCATATATAAATAAATCTTTAAAAAAAAACAGAATAAAAAAGTATGCAATATTTACAAGAAAAAAAAAAAGCAAAACCTCTGAATTTGCTCAGTATGAATTTCAGGGACAGCATTTTTTTTAAGCTTTATATATGAAAATAATTTTAATTTACAAAAGTGTTGAAAACATAGCATTGAAAGTTTCTATGTACTTTTCATCAACAATCCCTTAGGTCTAACCATGGTATATTTACATAACATTTATATAAACATGGTTCATTTATCAAAAATAAGACATTAACACTGCTATAGGACTATTAACTAAACTATACACTTTACCCAAGTTCCTATTCCAGAATCCAATACAGAGTACTACGCTGCATCTAGTTGTCTCTCTAGTTTCCTCAATCTGTGATAGTTTCCAGATTTTTCCTTGTCTTTTATACCTTTGATGGTTTTGAGTAACAGAGGTCAAGTTTTTGTACCATGTCCCTCCATTCAGGTTCATCTGATGTTTTCTTATGATTACACTGAGGTTATGGGTTTAGGTTGCAGCTTCTCAGGGAGTCCCTGATATCAACCTGATGTTAACCTTGATCTCTTAGTTAAGGTGGTGTCTGCCTGATGTCTCTAATTTGCTTCCTTAAAAGTGGGACATGAAGTCCTGGCCACACTCAGTGGGAGAGAGGTAAGTTCCATGTCTTAGAGGGATGAGTATCAAAACACCTATAACCAAGTTAAAACTGTTACAGGATTGAATTGCAGTGGGGGTGGGGGGAGAGGGATGAAGATAGTTTGAAACTCTGTAAATATCATTTTTCTCCTTAGGGCTTCATCTGCTGACTTTAGAGTCATCATGGGTGGTGACTGCAGCAATTACTGTTGAGAGGTTCTAATGGTGATCCCTATTTCCTAATTCCTTCTTCATTTACTAATTGGCAATATTCTGTAAGAAAAATGTGTCCCTTCCCATTCCATATGTGTATTTATTTACTTACTCAATCTGGTGTGGATGGTTCCATGGATTTCTATTTTAATCTTTAGATTATAATCCAATGTGATTTTTATGGATTTTGTGGATCAAACTGTTCCAGCTTTGGTCGATTAGCAGCTCTTACAGTCCCCTTGCCATGACCTCATCTCCTGTTCACCCCCTTATTTTCTGATACTATAAGATGCTCCAGGATCCTCTTTTCTTTTTCCTTTCCCAGTGATAGAATCATGGAAAGTGGTGTCAGAATTACTACACTGTACCCCTGAGAAACACAAAGTTATGTGTTTACGTACAGTTCTTTTTGTCTTTATCATTATAGTATCTAGATAATACACTATTTCCCATAGTTATTTAGGTCAACTCCTTTCTTTTCCATTCTCTTCAAAGAATTTATTTTTCATATTTGCAGTATAATTAAGATTCACTTGTCACCATCTACTGTCCATTCTGGATTCACCTAATATCCTTCAGGTGTTTGTTTTGTTTACATACAGTAAAAGTCATACTTGTGATATACAATTCTACGAGTATTAAAAAATCCACAAAATTACGTGATCCAACACCACAATACCATACAGACCAGTCCTAGCACCCTGAAAATTACCCTGTGCAGTGCAAAAAACATTTTTAATCCTTTATCCAGACTTATTCTACTTTAACATTCAAATATACAATTGACTAAAATAATCATTTCTATACGAATACTCTTTCATATTCACTTTACTTTTTTTCATTCAAATTTCATGATCCACTTTAAGAAACCTCCATTATTTATCAAATTCTAAAATTAAATCTCTCTGGAAGAGCTATTAAGTCAGTTGCTAATGACACATATGAATCAACCACAGGACATTTTATATCCCAACTCAATTTTCCAATATGTCCATTTCTATTCTCTATAATCATTGCAAAAACATTTCTGTGGTCATCCAAAGAAAATCAGAAGAAAAGGCACAAAAATAACTTCATAATATAAATCACTAAGTATTTTTTAACTGTCCAGTGCTTTGAATTTTCTGTGTCATAGCTCTTCTCTTAGGCTGAGATTGGCAAAATTTAACAACTCTGCTCCCTTTTTCCATTAAAAAAATTCTATTTCTGCAAGTCAGAATGTTTTCATTACTTTCCTAAATTCTTAAATTTGAAAAGAGAATACATAAGGGTGAGTCATTTGAAAGAAGCTGAACTCAGAAGCCAGACAGGTAGAAATGAGGTGAGTCATGGTTGCTGGGTAAGGCTGAAGGAGGTCTATTCACAAAGCAAGGCACACAGAAGCACAGTGGCCAGTAGGCCTAAGTTAGGGACTTGGTTAATCAATAACAGGAACCCAAAAAATGCTCAATTTGCAGACAGGGCACTCTTGGAAGCACCAAGAAATACCTGGAGTCAGCCTATGACTACTTATAAGGATTTCTAAGATCCCCACAGGTTTGATCCTGCTAAGATTTGAGAGGAGAGAAACAGCACTTTTTCCTTGAATATATTGCTTGCCCTTGTCTCCCAAACACACTTTGGTACCTGGTAGTGTAACTGTGTGCTGACGTGGGGGTCCAGGGAACATCTTAAGTGGGGATGGTTTAGGGTGAGGATGGGGGATGAGGGTGAGTGAACTATGTGTTTATGTGCCTTTGTGCTTTTAATTTTTTGAGGACAGAATGAATGATTTCATCAGATTATCCAAAAGTTCTGAGGCCCTCAAAAGGTCATGAACTCCTTCAATTTAAGATCTGGTTGGACAGGTTAGATCTCCATGAATTTGTCCAGTCTGATTCCTTACATTCAGAATCTTCCTCAGTGGATGCTGCTTCCGAGGAACTGGAATCATATTCCAAGAGGAACTTTTCAGGACAGTCTCTCTGGAGCACCAGCCTACACTCACTTTCTGCTCTTTAGAAAACTCTTTCCTCCAATTCTTAATACACTAAGCTGGTTCTCCTTCTACAGATCTATCTCCTTAATTGGCATCTCTTAATCACTTTGTGTTTCCCAAAGACAGTTGTTGTCTTAATCATCAGACCTCTGTCCTTTGTTTCCTTCTCGACTCCTTGGAGGCCTCCTCCACTCTTTTCTGTAAGTTTCTCCAGTATGTACTGTAACTTTATTTTTCCAAATACACTGGAATATTTCCATTTGGATAAATAGCACTAAGTATTTTTTTTTTTAATTTTTATGTTTGAACAAAATTACTTCTAAAGTTCTGTCCAATTTGATATTTTATGATTCTGGCTTCGTTCATCCTAATACTCTACTCTTGAATAATTTAGAATCAAAATATTAGTGTAAGTAAAGCCAAAGTATTATAAAATTTTTGAAATGAGAAAGAAAACTTAGAGAATAGTGAATATAGATACATTAAAACAATGATAATGACCATATAACATTGTAATATAAGGAGACAAGTTTACAAGATCCTTGGTCATGAAAGAAGGGTCCCAACTCACTGGAGTAGGGAATCAGAGAAAGCTTTGCAGTGCTAAGTCACCTCAGAGTTGACATTTAATGGCTGCTTTCCAAGCTGTAAGGGAGTTTAAGACATAGCATTACAGGAGAAGGTAAAAATGAGACAGTCCAGAAAGGAGGACAATAATAAGCAGACGCCTAAAAGACTGGAATCCTATGGTTTATACTGGGAACTTTCAGAAGTTGGGAATATAAGGAGTGAAAGTATCAAAGTGGAGAGGAGTAGAAGATGAGACTAGGGAGACAAGGCCTGATAAAACAGTGGCCCTGTACTGCATAGTAAGGTTGAACTCCTCATTAGGAAGGCATCCATCAAAACAGAGGGAAGGGGACAGGTGGTAGACAGAAAGCACTTTTCAAGTTGCCCAGACTATTTGAGGCCATCTCCAATATTCTGATACTCTTCCCCCAGGGGGAACTTCTTCAAATAGATAGCAAATCACTGTGTCTAATACTCACTGACAAACAGGTGTTATGCTGGGGTGTGCTATGGAGGTAGGGGGCAAAGAAGCATTACTATAGATGTGTAGATATAGGGGGTGTTGGAGAGCAAAGCGGTGACATGATTGGATTTGCATTTCCAGATCAACAGGATAAACACGAGGGGGATAAGATCAGACACACAGAGACCAAACAGGAAGCAGTCATGTGAGAAGCGCCTAAGGCTGTGGTAATAGGGTGGATAAAAGTTAGATGTGAAAAATATTTAATAAGACAGTGGTTTCCAAACTTGTCTGCACATTGGAATCATTTGGAAAGCTTCAAAAAAGAGTTTATGGCTCAACAACAAAAAAAACAAATGACCCGATGAAAAATTGGGCAGAAGATCTGAACAGACACTTAAAGAACACATAGAGATGGCCAAGGGGTGCATGAAAAGATGTTCCTCATCTGTTTTTATTAGGGAAATTCAAAGCCAAACAACAATGAGATATCAATTCATACCTGTGAGAACAGCTGTTTGTTATTCAAAAGACAAGTAGAGCAGGTGGGGAGATGAGAACCCTTTTACACTGTGGGTGGAAATGTAAATTGGTGTCGCCATTCAGGCAAGCAGGATGGAGATTAAAAATAGAAATTCCAAGTGATGCAGTTATCCTATTTCTGGGTATTTACCCAATGAATGAAGAAACAGATGTACATACTCACTCACATGTTTATTGTAGCATCATTTACTATAGCCTAGTTCTGGAAACAACCTAAGTACTGAGAGCAATGAGTGGATAAAGAATACGTCATACACACACACACACACACACACACACAGAAATGCTACAAAAAAGATGAAATCCTGCCATTTGCCATTACATGAATGGACCTAGAGGATACTGAGTTGAGTGAAGTAAGTAACACAGAGAAAGACAAACGTGGTTTCACTCACTAGTAGTATACAAAGAAACGAAACAAATGAACAAACTACAAAAAATAAACTTTTAGATTTATAAGACTAAGTTAGTAGTTACCAGAAGGAGAAGGGGAAGGGGAGATGGGTAAAGCAAACTTGCAGTGGTAAATTGGACTTTCGGTGGTGACTAATGTAGTATATACAGATGTTGATTTATAATGATGCATACCTGAAACGTATGTTATAATGTAATGTCATTTCAATTTAAAATAAAACATTTGTGATATAATTGATCAGCAACATTGCTACAAGTGTTGGAATGCATAAAAGATCCCCAGATGGTTCTAAAGTGTAGAACCCACTGGGGGTGGGTAGGTGGAGGGAATCACTGATTTAGGGAATAAAATCAACAGAAATCAGTTACTGATTAGACTGAGGTGAGAATATAGGAGAAGAACATCAAGGGTGAATGAACACCAGGTTTCCAGCACAGGACACTTAACAGAACTGAAACATCACCCAAGTAATCAGGACTTCGCACAGCCCCTGGCCCATGACAGATACTCTATACCTATCTGTTGAGCAAATCATTGAATAAGTGAATAAATGAGAAGACAAGAAGAGCAGTTTTGGGGAGAGCGGGTAATAATTTGAGGTTCATACATATTAAACTCAAAATCTTCATGCTTCCTTCACAGCTCTTGGATCAGTTTCTTTCTAGACTCACTGTCTCTACCCTGGTATCTGAGATGACTATGCTAAGACAATTTTTTTTTTAATGTTTATTTTTGTGTGGAAGAACTGGGGTGTAGGCCAGAGGTGCAGGGGGTAAGAGGATTCACCAGAAACAGAGTAGAGAGCAGAACAGGCAGATCTACTGAAATACACTGGAGAGGGAAATACAGCAGGTGAGACAGGAAAGGTCTGTAGCACCATATGTGGGTTAAATCCCTGGCTGGGGATCGAACTCAGGCCTTAGTGGTGACAGTGCTTAGACTTAACCCTAGGCCACCAGGGAGGCCCCCAAGACTCTTCAATCAGCTCTATGCTGGACCCCAATGTCAGATCAATATTCTGAAAATACAGCTTTCATCATGTCACTTACCTATTCAAAAATGTTTGATCATGCTTAACTACATTCTCTTTAGCCTGGCATTCAGAATTCTTAAAATTATGGTTCGAACTTAACTTTCGTAATCTTATTCCCTACACAAAACTAGTTATTTGTCGATTCACTATTTCCTAAATACATCTTGAACTGTCCTGTCCTTTGGACTCTTGGATACTTCAACCTGTGATGCTTACCAGCTACCTTGCCAAGTCAAAATCTACCATCTGATCATTTCACAACAAATATTAAATCATTACATGGTATCGGAAACTAACAATGTCATGTCAATTATACCTCAAAAAATTTTTTTCTCATGATTCAAAATCCAGCTCCTGTCCCTAAGTGCTTCCAGGACTACTCTTTAAGAAAGTCATTTCTTACATATCAAAATCACAATGAAATGCCACCTCATACTGGTGAGAATGGCCCATATTAAAAAAATTGGCAACAACAAATGCTGGCGAGAATGTGAAGAAAAAGGGATCCTCTTACACTGCTGGTGGGACTGTAAACTGGTCCAGCCACTATGGATAGCTGTGTGGAGGATCCTTAAAACACTAAAAATGGATATACCATATGATCCAGCAATTCCACTCCACTCCTGGAATCTACCCGAAGGATACAAAAACACTAATTTGAGGGAAACCTGCATTCCTATGTTTATGGCAGCACTATTTACAATAGCTAAGATATGGAAACAGCCTAAATGCCCCCAAACTGACAATGGATCAATGTGGAATACATACACAATGGAATATTATTCAGTGACCAAAAAAGATAAACTCATGCCACTTGCAGCAACATGGATGGGGCTGGAAGGTATTATGCTCAATGAAGTAAGTCAGAAAAAAGAAGAAATATATTGGATGGTCTCACTTATAGGGGGAAAAGAGGGAAACCGAACAAAAGATCAGGAAAAAAACAAACCTGCAGGCAAACCATAGATCTGAGGCATACAGCAGAGTAGGGGAAAGTGAGTGGTCAAAACAGTGGAGGGATGAGCACAAGGGACTATGGTGATGGTTCATGGTGACTGGACGGTGGCTGAATTATGGGGCTTATACCTGAAGGGAGAAATCAAATATTGTACAAAAATGAACAATGTAAGAAAATAAATAAATTAAAAACTTTAAAATAATAAACTTTACCTTTCAAACCTTAAAAGAGATTTTTTTTCCCTCTTTGAAATTACATAGTACTGTACCATAAAGCCCGCCAATATCTAACATTCCCAAAGATGATCAGAAACACATTCATCTTAGGAAGCTGATAAGGAAAATCACATGAATGTGGCATATGAAGGTGAAGGTGCTGAGAGGAGGTGGGAGCAATTGACACTGGCAGGTGGGACATTTATCACTGACTTCCCTTAGAGGGATAATACTCTAACATGGTGATAATAAAGAGCAGACCAATTCTATAGTTATAAAATTCTTGCAGATTAAATACCCTCTCTGTCTACACTTGAGCTCTGCCTCACCCAGCTTGCCACCGAAGGCTGGGAGAACAGGATCCAGGCCCAGTCTCTAGCCACAGTTTGCAATCATTAGTAACTTAGAGTGCTGTGAAGGGCATCTCAGTGCACCATGACATGTTCCTTTTCAATTATTTTGTGACATCCGTACTTGAGGAAAACAACTACCTAGAACGTAAGACTTTGTAGCACAAGCCATGGAAGTGAATGCAAGTGTGGTGGCATGGAAATGGGCCTCTCAGATTTACAAGCATATTGACAAATGGCCTCAGATGAAATGCTATGAATCCACCAAGGTGTGCAAGCCAAGGCCACTCTTTCTGTGCGCTGCCCCCACACAGCAACTGAGCATAACAGGGACCCCAGGAGAGCTCCACAACACAAGATGTGCACCCCTCTGATGGGCATTTGGGGTTTGGGACTTATAGGCCTTGCTGAGTGGTTCTTGGAGATGCACTGCAACCTAGGACATTTTTTCTACCCGATCTTCTTCTTTCCTTCTCTCTCCCTCAGGGATCCGGCATGCATCCTTGGCTGGTGGTTCTCCTGGCCTCCGATGGGCCCCTTCCTTTTTCCCCTCACAGACTGTGACTCAAATAAACTCTTGCCTGACTAATTCCACTATGGTGTCTGTTTCTCAAAGGATCCAAACATAATAAGGTTTTAATTTTTTTTAATTAATTTTTCTGTTTATTCTTATGAAATATGGGAAACAACTCTCATAATGGCAGCCAAAGACAACTTAAATGCATTTCCAAGAAGCCTATTAACAAAGCTTCAAATTTAATTAGGCAAATCAGCTTAACCAGAAAAGCCAAAATACGCCTAGAATTCCCTCATCAAATTCATATGAAAGATTTCTATAAAATCATAACCTTATGAAAGGTTCCATAGTTTGAAAAGAAACTGCACAAAGCATGTACCTATCTGAAGATGCTCCTGAAACTTTCAAAGAGCAAATGTTCCATAAAACGATGGGGAAAAAAAAGGCACCATAGTGAAGAAAACATGTCAGTGGCATACATCCGGATTCCCCCTCAATTGTACATCTTGTCAGGGAATGTGCACCCTCAAAAAATCTACTTCCATAATGTATGATGCTACTTCCATTATCGTAAGTATATAAAATGATGTATTCAGCATTTTCTGTGTCTCAAACATTAGATATTTTAGATGGTATGTTAATTTTTGCAGTCATCCCATGGAGGATTATTGTCTATTTTTTAGCAAACTGAGGGTTAGAGGTGGAAACATGTCTAGTTCCCAAAGCACAGATAGCAGCGCTCATCTGCAAGCTCAGGTGAGTCTCTGCATCTCCCCTGAGTCAGGCTGCCTCCTGGGAGAAGTTGGGGACAGCTCACAGGAAGGCTTCTGTGGCCAGATGATTTTTTTGTTCCCCTGAGGAAAACTGCCCTCACTATTTCTGCTAGAGATAAGCAGCGACCTGTGCCCACGCTGTAAACATATAAAAGTGAACCACGATAATGGAAACTTGGAGCAGGGAGAGAGAGGCTTTAGAGATCATCCAGGCTGCCTTCTTTGGACAAAGAAAGAAATGGGTGAGAACCTGTTTTATTGAGATTTACCTAGGTGGGCACTTTGCATCTCAGCCTACACCAAAAAAGGAAAGCCCTTGGCTGAGGGAGTGGGAATTGTAGACAGGTAGACGCTGAATGGTTGTTTGGTAAATTTGTTCACGCTAGGAAAACATTCTGCTCCCACGCTACTCCGTGCTGCACCACCAAAGAGAAACAAAGATTGCTTCCCTCTCGCTCTGGCCCTCAGGTGGTTCCCAGGACCATGAATCTGGTGGGGAGGCTCCTCCTTTTTCCCAAGTTCTCTGGCTAGCTCTATCAGCTAGGAGCATATGAATGAGAAAGGGAAGAGGAGACATTGTGGTTTCTGGGGAAAAAAGAAGTCAGTATTCCTTTCCAAGTTTTTTTCCCCTGCATATAAGATCTATGGCTTTCTCCCTCCTGACAGATAATGAAATATTTTCCCATCTCAAATATTCCCAACCTTTCCAATTTTAAGAGGAAATTCAAGATACCACTGCACTTTCTGAAAAAATTTCTCTCTCAGGCAGACTGCCATTAACAACAGTAGTAGGTAAATATTCACTGTAAAGTAACTTTGTGTGTGTTTTTTTTCTCAAGCCAACATATGAATTTAATTTAGCATATTAATGGGTACAGTAAACACTTGAATATTATTTCCTATGTTTTCTTTTTTGAATAAAAAATTAGTTTTTAGTCTAAGTCATAAAATATAATTTTTAGTATAGTGTAAACTACTCTCTACTTTGTTATTCATCTGGCCCATGGATATAATAAGCAAGTCTGTGAGAGTCCAAGCTTCAAATTGCTGATCAGATCACTAGCAATTTATTTTTAAATAAATAGCTCTGTCTGTATGATTTCAGATCCTGAGGCCACAGATGGTCTATTTTTATCATCAAACATCAAGGTTTATTTTCCCATGGAATTCTACAGATTTTCTTTAGAAATGACTAAGATCTTAGAAATTTCCCTTGTAACTTTGTAGTAGTGTGTCAATGTATATAAGCAGTCTCAAAGTCCCTTTGATGTTCAAAAGCTGTCATATCACCTATCCTTGGACTTTGAAGGAAAAGTTACATATGGCATCACCATTGTTCTTAGCCTATTCCTTAATTGCCAGCCTCTAAAATAATTAAATGCTAAGTTTTGTTTATTTGGGTGACTCAAAACTGGAATTCAACTTAATCACTTCCTCCTGGAAGCTTTTCCGGATTCCCACAAAAGTTAGCTTCCTCTTGATATGCCGTCATCACTTGTGCTTTACAGTAAGTAACTGTTTCACTATTGTCTCTGCCAGAAGGTAAGCTTCAAGAGGTTCAAGATTAGGTCAGTCTTCATTCAGCAGAGGAGGGGGGAGGGAGAGGGGTTAAAATAGGGGCAGGCAGAGCACAAGATACTATGGTGATGGCTCACCAGTAACTTGATGGCGGGGAATTTTGTGGGGACTAAACCTACATCTGAGAGGAGAAATCAAACAATCATTGTACGAAAATGAACAATGATGGAAACACACATACACACATATTTAAAAAAAAGATTAGGTCAGTCTTGTTGATTACTAAACCACTATATCCTCAGCATCTAACAGCGTGCTAGGAACACAATCAATTCTAGTAAACTAATTCAATAGAAGGCCTCATTCTATCTGAGGCAGAATTATCTGTTCCATTACCTACCAGGAGAGAGAAAGCCATATATCTTACATGCAGGGGATAAAAAACGGAAAGGAACAGGCCAGTCTCCCTTCCAGTCTCAAAGTGAGAGCACTCTTTTCCCATCCTCTTCCCACTTTTCTCATTATTCCCCAATGACTTCTTTCCCCTCTGCCTTATCTCAGTGCTTTTCCCTACAGTTGAACCTAGTTCATCACTCCCTGCAGGCACATGGTAGGTACTTGATAAGCAGGTGTGGAATAAATGAATGAAAGATGTCCATGCTTTAAATTCCCTTTGGGAAATGTTATTGATCTCTGTAGCTTCAAGGACTATATTAAATGGATATCAATCTCTGGACTAAATTTCTCACCTGAACAACGAATCTGTATCTTACCAGCACACTCACAAGTAAACTGAGAATATCTAATTAAGTACAGCAGATTAATCACACAAAATTATCTTTTTTCCCCTCCCCAAACACTGCCAAGATGATGGCAAAGGAATTTCTTTAAGAAACAGAAACGTTACAAATCTACGAGGGCAAAGAGAACAGAATACTAAATAAATATTTCAGCAATTTTTTTCATCTCTCAGTATATTAATAACAGGTCCAATTTTCTTCCCTTTTAATTGGCAATGTTCCCTTCAGCGCCCCCTCCTCTTCCTTTTCTCTTTTACCATTTAAAGGTTTCTAAACATTGAAGTAAGATACAGCAGGGAGAGAAAAAAATGATTCAGCCTGCAGAGCCCTGGAAGGACTCAGCATACGGAGTCCCGGGGACAAAGGAGAACTGAGCTTAAGTACCAGCTAGACTGAAATACAGGTGACAGTTTGCATAATGAACTATGATACACAGAGCTACCTTCTCAGACTCTCTCAGGAACATTGGTAGCTGCTAATATCCATTAGGAAGATTAAAAAATTCTTCTCTGAAAAGCTGAATAGCCTGAGGGAAAGATTTTCAGGTACTTATAAGTTCCCCTCCACAACAAAATCCACAATCAACAAGCCCACCTGTGCCCACGTAGCTTCCATTAAATTTTTTATTGTTCCATTTGTAAGAATAGTTAGGGATTAATATTATGAATATAAATGTCAGACAGGGAATTATAAACATTTGAAGGAAACTCTAAACAGAAAAAGAGAAAATGAAGGGAGGGAGCGGGTGGAAAGTTGCCCAAAGGAAACAGAGCAACAAAGTAAAAAACTGCAATTAATGTACTTAGAAATGAGAAAAGATATTATACCGATAAAGTAAATATGCAATACTATGAAAAAAGTACAAACAAAAAAGAAAATATTGGACTTTGAAATAAGGTAGCCATAAAAATTATCCAAGAATTAGAAAATGAAATCAAAGAAATTTCACAGGAAGTTCCTATCACCCAAGGGATACAAAAAGAAAAAAGAACATAAGCACTTAAAAAAATAGAGAACTGATTCAGAAAGACTAATAAATGCCTAACAGAATTACAGAAAAAGAGAACACAGACTAGTGTGGGGAGGAAATTATCAAAGAAATAATACAAATAAATATCTCTCTGGGGGCAGGATTATGAGGTATTGAAAAGTGAGGCAAAAGTTTCCATTAAAAACTTTTAGTACTATTTGATTTTATACTATATGCATATATTACTTTGATAAACAATTTAAAAGGAAAAAAAACTTTAATTACCCCCAAATCTGGCCTTTTCTGTATTTCCCTCTCCACTAATATGGCCATCACCAGTTAAATAACAAATAAACAAAATTAGCCCTTTATCAGTTAGCACTTCTAACTCAGATTTCTTTTTCCCATATACCTACTGTCCTCATCAGATCTGTCACCTCTCCCTGGAGAGGTTACACAACAAAATCACTAGTGATTCTGTCCCTGATCTCCTGCCCCCCAAATCATCCTGCTATTGTCATGCTGTTACAGATTTTCATGCCAAAAATGAACTCCTGACAATGCTTCCCTGTGTACCTCCCCACCTCTGGGGTATACCTTGACTGCTGTCTTGCTAAGAAGTTACTCTGGTTCACTGAAAATCTAGAGCCAAACTCACTGTCTTCCTGTCTGCCACTACTTCTGGCATTCTTGGCAACATCAAAGTCCATATTAAAAAATCCTTCCCATAGCCTTGCCTCTTAGTTTGTTTCTAGCCTCTATTTCATCAGTAGAGACCACCTGGATTTGGTATACACACTGAAATACTACTCAGCAATTAAAAAAAAAAAAGATAAACTCTTGTCATTTGCAAAAATATGGATGGAACTGGAGGGGATTGTGCTGAGCAAAGTAAGTCAAAAGGAGAAAGACAAATACCAATTGTTTCACTCATATGTGGAATACAGAGAAAAAAAAAACTAAGGGTCAACTAAAACCAAACCAATAAACCCTAGAAATCTGACAGTAGAGAGAAACTACTAGAAGGGTCAGTACAAAGTGGGGAGGTGGCACGAGGGACCACGGTGGAGGACTCGGTGCCTTAGTGGTAGGTGTAGTGTGGTCCTGGAAGGGGGTGATCCTATACCTTTAAATCATAAAGTGTTGAAAACCAATGCTACCTCACTTAAGCAAGAAAAAATATAGCCTATCTGGGCCACCCACTGCCATGTCATACTCTGGGTTTTATCATCATGCTCTGATTACAAGCTTCTCCACCTTTCTAGTCTCCCCCAAGTACTCCCAACATCTGTTAACAGCACTGGAAATGCTCAAATGAGGACCTCTTCCTCATCATCCATCACCCATTTCTTGCTAAAAACCATGTTTCAGAGCTATAATCACACCCATGAAAACTCTACTTTATTCCTTTGTCTCTCCATTCTACTTGCAATCGATCGATAGATTGACCGATCGATCGATAGATAGATCTTCTGCTCCTAAACCCAGTTCTTTCAGAAATGGAGAAAAACATGATAGAGTTCTGCTAATTATTAGACCCAAAATATCAAATGGCATATAACACTTTCCATTATTCCAGTAGTTTCTTTGGTAATTTTGTTTTTCCCTCTTTAAGATGCTCATTTTGCTACTATTTCCTTATACTTGTCACAACTTACTCTATCCCTCTGCTGATAACTTTGCCTCCCCTCCATACTTCATTGAAGCCATCAGATATAGCTACCTACAGGATCCTCCTATCACCGATGCGATTAATACAGTTCCATTTGAATCTATGTGGTGTGCGTTTCCTCTTTTAAAAACAAGAGAAATGGCTTTGCTTTCACATAAGTCATTATTTTTGCCATTTAAAAACTGCATTCATCAAGTCATCCTTAATCTCTCCTAAATCTCCTAAATATACAAGTTTCCTCTTCCATCTGGGTCACCATCACCAGAGAAACGTGTTTATTATCACCCAACTTGAGTAAAACAAATAGAAAAATGTCTTTGACTTCATGCTCAATTCCAGTGTCCTTCCCATATTTTGCCTATTAGAAAATTCCCTAGAGTTGTCTTTAGGTATGGTCTCCTGGTCTCCACTCTTTCACCTCCCATTCTTTAACCTACTTTGATTAAAGATCCAAACCAGTTTTTCTTAATATATATACAACATGGGAAGGAAATAGACCATGTTTCTTAAGTTAAGCTTGGACTTTAACCTCTTGAGTGCTAGTCCCTGTTCTATGACTTGCTAAATATAAAAGCAACATAACTTCTCTGTGCCTCAGTTTCTTCAACTATAAATTGGGCTCTCCTTATAGGGTTGCTGTGAAGATTTAAAGATTCAGATTATATAAAAGCATATAGATAAAAATGGAGCTACTATATGACCCAGCAATTCAACTCCTACAATCTACCCAGAGAACACAAAAACATTAATTCAAAAGGATACCTCACCCCTATATTTATGGCAGCACTATTTACAATAGGTAAGATATGGAAACAACCCAAAAAAAAAACTCATGCCATTCACAGCAACATGGATGGAACTGCAAGGGATTATGCTAAGTGAAATAAGCCAAATCTGGAAATAAAAAATAAATAAAACAAAATTAACAGGCAACTATAAATCAGAGATTCTGCAGGTGGGCTGGAGGGAGAGGGATCAAAACAGGGAAGGGCAGAGCACAAGGGACTATGGTGATGGTGCACAGATGAATTGGTGGTAGGAATTTTACAGGTACTACATCTGAGAGGAGAAAGCATATACTGTACAAAAATGAACAAGGATGTAAATACATATATATATAAAAAAATAAGAAAAATAAAAATAATAAAATAAAAGCATCTAGAATAAGACCAGGCATACAGAAAGTACTCAATACATGTTTGCAATAGTGGTCTTACCAAACTCAATAAAGGTTCTTTCCTGTTTTATTTTTCTCTCAAGCAGCACTGCACAGATTTCACAACTCCCTGCTTCTAACACTTGTACTCACGGATTCTATGACACTATACTATACTACTGGGTTCCCTTCTACTTCACTGGGGGCTTCTTTTCAGAATCTTGGCTGACTGCATTTTAACCTCAATATAATGGAATATTTAGTTCTCTCTCTATTGTCTGTTTCCTAGGTAACCTGATACAGCTCCATGCTTTTATTAAAGACCTACTTACTGATGCTGCCCAGATTTACATCTCTAATCAGGGCCCTCCCCTGATAATCAGAGACAAATATGTAAGTACCATTTCCACTGGAATATTAAATTGATACCATAAGCCTAACAGACTTAGGATAGAGTCCTCAAAGACCACCCTTCCCATATCCGCCATTATACCTACTCCTATCACATTTCTGATTCTGTTACAGATAGCATCATTCACCAATTCATACCCTCAATCTGACATCCAAATGCTAATGGTCCCATTTGGTCCACCATCAAAATATCTTTACTTCTTACCATGTTATTGCTGCCACATTTATCCAAACTCTCATGACTTCTTTTTGTCAAAATCCTCCCTGCTTCAAGACTTTATCCCCAGCAGGCCAATTTCCTCACAGCAGACAGGCAAATATAAAATTTAAACAGGATGGAGAGGGCGGAGCAACATGGCGGCGAGGAGACGCTGCGAGTAAGATCTCCCATTAAAAAAAGTTAATAGGGAGGAAAAGCAGCAGGTCCCAGTGAGAACCGGGACACAGAAGATAAACGAACGACTCCAGCAAACTGCCCGAAGAAGAAAGTGGCCATAAAAGAGGACCAGAAGGGAGGAAAGCGCGGAACCCTGCTCCCCATCCCCACCCACAGAGTCGGCACTCTCCAACCGGCAGAGAGGAGGAAAACAACAAACTAAAACGACCAGCAACAACAAACTACGCAGCAAGCGGGACTGTGAGTGGAAAGGAACTATTGCAGCCACCACAACACGTGAACAGGAGCTGTGGAGAACCCTGCAGGATTCGCCACGGCGGTGAGCGAACGGCTCCGGGCGCCATTAGAGAACAAAGAGACTCTGGAGACCCGCACACAGCCCGGGCTGCCGGTAAGCTTGCGCGGAAAAGCGGTGCGCTCTGCGCGCTTGAAAAGCAAACGCGGACCGGGATCGCGGCTGCCCAGGTCCCCGCCCCTGCGACCTAGGCTTGCGGGGAGACGCGCGGAGGCCCTCACTGAGGTGAAAGTCCCTCACTGAGTAAGCAGGAACCAGGTGCCTGGCGCCCAGGCACGGGAGCGAGTGCAAAAGGCGCCATTCCCGCGCCACTGAACTGGGCTACAGCCCGCGTCCTGGACCTGAGGGCTTTGGAACTGAGACCCGGGGCACGAAGTTCGGGGCGTGGGTTCTCCACGACGGTGGGGCACAAGGCAGACACAGCACCCCAAAGCCGTTGAGGTTTACCCTACCATTCCCGCTCTGTTCCCTGTCCCACGGGGGGGGGGGGGGCGCGAAAAACAGCCCCCCAAGGACAATAGGAGAGATCTCTGGCGCCACCTAGCGACCAGGGAAAAAAAAGTCACTAACACCCCATAGAACAGGAAAATTTCTTAAGACTGCTTGAAAAGGGCAGAAGGCTCCCGGAGGAGCCAGTGGCCAGCTGGGAAGTTAGCCCACGCCAGGCCCCTTCCGACCAGCAGTCTGAGCCCACAGGGAACAGGCACCCACGGCCGGGGCAGACCGGGCGCGCAGAAGAGTGTGCCTGAGAACGGATGCTCAGGGACTGAGTCCCGCGTCGCCATTTTAGAACAGGGACATTTCTTCAGTAAAGACTGCCTGAAACCAGCGGAAAGCTCCCTCAGAAGCCAGAGATGGCTCCTGGATGAGCTAGAGGGGAGCGGAGAAGTTCACCCAAGATGCCGGCCAGTCCGAGCAACACAGTGTCCCAATGCATACGACAAATTAGAAAACAGACAGTAGGGAGTAGAAGAACCATACGCAACCTAACAACTCCTCAGGAAAAAAGCACACCACAAAAAGAAAACCACCCCCCAGATTGCAACGACAGTAACTTGGAAGAACTTCTGAGCCTTCTAGAAAGAGAATTTAAAATTGCCGTGATTAAAAAAATGACAGAACTCATAAAGGAAAACAATGATCAGAAGAAGGAAATTGAGTCCCTAAAGAGGGAAGCAAAAGAAACGCAGGAGATCAAAGAATTAATGGAGGAACTAAAGAACTCTGGGAAAAGCAATGAAAGCAGAATAGATGAAATGGAAGAATGAATAAGTACTCTTGAAGACACAGAAACAAAAAGAACCAAAACAGAAAAGGAAAGAGAAGTACGAAGGAAAAAGAATGAAGAAAGACTTCGGGAACTATCTGACTCCATGAGGAAAGGAAATATAAGAGTTATAGGAATCCCAGAAGGAGAGGAGAGAGATGTAGGAACAGAGAAAATATTTCAGGAGATAACTGAAGAGAACTTCCCAAATGCGAAGAAGGAGCTGAAAATTGATATACAAGAAGCAAGAAGAACACCAAACTTCCATGACGAAAGGAAAAATACAGCAAGACACATAATAGTAAAGCTCCCAAGGATCCAGGACAAGGAAAAAATAATGAAGCTGACAAGAGGGAAGAAACAGATAACATTCAAAGGAAAACCAATCAGGCTGACATCAGACTTCTCTGAAGAAACACTACGGGCAAGGAGAGAGTGGAGGGACATAGACAACAGACTCCAAGAAAACAGATGCCAACCAAGAATACTCTATCCCGCAAAGCTCTCCTTCCTGTATGAAGAAAGAATAAGGACCTTCCCAAACAGAAACTCTGGAATTTCATTACGACTAAACCACCACTCCAAAAAATACTACAAGGAGTCCTAAAGCCAGAACCGCAGAGGGACGAATAACAACAAAAGAAGCCCCCCCCCAAAAAAAGTTATTAAAAGAATAAATAAATAAAATCAAAGGAAAGACAAACACAATGGCAAATACAGATGCTAATATATCAATATTAACTCTAAATGTAAATGGACTAAACTCTTCAATAAAAAGACACAGAGTTGCAGCCTGGATTAAGAAACAAAACCCAACCTTTTGCTGTCTCCAGGAAACACATTTAGCTACAAAAGATAAAAAAAGGCTCAAAGTTAAAGGATGGAAAACAATCCTACAAGCAAATGGACCAAAAAAGAAAGCAGGAACAGCTATACTTATATCAGATAAAACAGACTTCAAACTCAAAAAAATAAGAAGAGACCCCAATGGTCACTACATTATGATCAAGGGGACAATACTTCAAGAAGAAATAACACTCATTAACATATACTCACCAAACGAAGGAGCACCAAAATATATCAGACAACTGTTGTCCTCTCTGAAAACAGACATCAGAGAAAACACATACGTAGTGGGAGACTTCAACACACCACTATCAACAATGGATAGATCAACAAGACAAAAAATAAGTAAAGAAACTAAAGCTCTAAATAAGGACCTAGAGCATTTGGGCTTAACAGACATCTATAGAACACTAAACCCCAAAAAACTGGAGTACACTTTTTTCTCAAGCGCACACGGATCATTCTCCAGGATCGATCACATACTGGGGCACAAGACAAACAACAGATACACCAAGATTGAAATCATACCAACCATCTTTTCTGACCATGAAGGCATCAAACTAGAAATAAACCATAAAAAGAAGGCAAGGAACTTTCCTACCTCATGGAGATTAAAAACCACACTACTGGAAGACCACTGGACTAATGAGGAGATCAAAGAAGAAATTAAAAAATTCTTTGAATTGAATGACAAGGAGGACACCAATATCCTAAATGGATGGGATGCAGCAAAAGCAGTAATAAGAGGAAAATATATAGCAATAGAAGCTCACATCAAGAAACAAGAAAGAACTCAAAGAAACAACCTAATCTCGAAGCTCAAAGATCTAGAAAAAGAACAACAAAAAAACCCCAAAACCTGTAGAAGAAAAGAAATAATAAAAACCAAAGCAGAAATAAATGAAATTGAAACTAAAAAAACAATCCAAAAGATCAATGAAACCAAGAGCTGGTTCTTTGAAAAAATCAATAAAATAGACAAACCCCTAGCCAGGCTCACAAAGGAAAAAAGGGAGAAAGCACAAATACACAGGATCATCAATGAAAGAGGAGAAATCACAACGGACACAGCGGAAATCAAAAGAATAATCAGTAACTACTATGAACAGTTATATGGAAACAAGTTCAACAATCTAGAGGAGATGGACAAATTCCTACAACTCTACAATCACCCAAAGCTAGATAAAGAAGAAATATAACACCTAAACAGACCAATTACAAGCAGCGAAATTGAAATGGTAATCAAAAACCTCCCCAAAAACAAAAGCCCAGGACCTGATGGATTTACAAATGAATTCTACCAAACATTTAGAGACGAATTAGTGCCTATCCTTCACAAACTCTTCCAAAAAATTGAGAAGGAAGGGACAATACCAAACACGTTCTATGAAGCCAACATTACACTAATACCAAAACCGAACAAGGACAACACAAAAAAGGAAAACTACAGGCCAATCTCCCTAATGAACACTGATGCAAAAATCCTCAATAAAATTTTAGCTATCAGAATCCAACAATGTATCCATAAGATAATTCACCACGACCAAGTAGGATTCATTCCAGGGACACAAGGATGGTTTAACATCTGAAAATCAATCAACGTATCCAACACATCAACAAAAAGAAATATAAAAACCATATGATAATATCAATAGATGCTGAGAAAGCTTTCGACAAAGTGCAACACGCATTCATGATAAAAGCCCTTGAAATTCTTGGGATACAAGGAACATACCTCAACATCATAAAGGCCATCTATGACAAGCCAACAGCCAGTATCATTCTCAATGGGGAAAAGCTGAAAGCATTTCCATTAAGATCTGGAACAAGACAAGGATGTCCACTCTCACCACTGCTTTTCAATATAATACTGGAAGTCCTAGCCAGAGCAATAAGACAACAGAAAGACATACAAGGAATCCAAATAGGAAAAGAAGAAGTCAAACTATCACTATTTGCAGATGATAAAGTGGCAGGATACAAAATCAACACGCAAAAGTCAGTAGCCTTCCTATACACAAACAATAAATCTGAAGAAGAAGAAATCAGAAAAACCATCCCTTTTATTATCGAAACAAAAAAAATCAAATATTTGGGAATAAATCTAACAAAAGAGGTAAAGGACCTATACAAAGAAAACTATAAAACACTGTTAAAAGAAATAGAAGAAGACACAAAGAAATGGAAAGACATCCCCTGCTCATGGATTGGAAGAATAAATATTATTAAAATGGCCATCCTACCAAAAGCAATATACAGATTCAATGCTATTCCAATCAAAATTTCAATGTCATTCTTCAAAGAAATAGAACAATTATTGATGAAATTCATATGGAATCACAAAAAACCCTGAATAGCCAAAGCGCTCCTGAAAAAAAAGGGAATGGAGGCATCACACTCCCAGACTTCAAACTCTACTACAAAGCCATAATCATCAAAACTGCATGGTATTGGAACAAGAACAGACATACAGACCAATGGAATCAAATAGAAAATCCAGAAATAAACCCACAGATTTATGGTCAACTAATCTTTGACAAAGGAGCAAAGACTATGCATTGGAGCAAAGAAAGTTTGTTCAATAAATGGTGCTGGGAAAACTGGGTTGCTACATGCAAAAGAATGAAGCTTGACCACTACCTCACACCATACACAAAAATCAACTCAAAATGGATTAAAGAACTAGACATAAGACCTGAAACCATAAAATATATAGAAGGAAATATAGGCGAAACACTACGTGATTTGCACATCAAAGACATCTTTAAAGATACATCACCCAAAGCAGTGATAGTGAAGGCAAAGATAAACAGCTGGGACTACATCAAATTAAAGAGCTTCTGCACAGCAAAAGAGACAATAACAAAAACAAAGAGAAACCCCACCAACTGGGAGAACATTTTTGCACACAACACTAATGATAAAGGACTGATCACAAAAATCTGCAAAGAGCTGATGAGACTCAACAACAACAAAGAAAATAATCCCGTCAAAAATGGGCAGAAGAGCTAAAAAGAAACTTCTCTGAAGAGGAAATGCAAATGGCCACCAGGCATATGAAAAAATGTTCAACATCACTTGTCATCAGGGAAATGCAAATCAAAACTACCATGAGATACCATCTTACACCAGTGAGAATGGCACATATTAAAAAAACTAGCAACAACAAATGTGGCGAGGTTGTGGAGAAAAAGGAACTCTTCTGCACTGTTGGTGGGAGTGCAAACTGGTCCAACCACTATGGAGAGCTGTGTGGAGATTTCTGGACCTACTAAACATAGAGCTTCCATATGATCCAGCAATTCCACTCCTAGGTATTTACCCAAAGGACACAGAATCAATCCCAAAGAGCACCTGCACCCCTATGTTTATAGCAGCACTATTTACAATAGCTAAGCTTTGGAAACAACCCAAATGCCCCAAAATAGATGACTGGATCAAGAAGATGTGGTACATATACACCATGGAATATTACTCGGCATTCAAAAAAGATAAACACATGCAATTTGCAGCAACATGGATGGCACTGGAAGGGATCATGCTCAGCGAAATAAGCCAAAAAGAAAAAGAAAAATACCGGATGGTCTCACTCATTGCAGGAATCTATAAAACTTAAATAAAGGACCAGGAAAATGAATAACTATAAGAAAGTGAAAATCAAAATCAACAAAAAACTATGAACGAGAGACACTTTTTGGAGGGTGAGGGGCGGGAGGGGAGGGATTGGGGTCAGAATGGGGGGGTTGCAATTGTATGGGGAATATAAAAATAAAAATTATTTAAAAAAAAATTTAAACAGGATGATATCAATTCTCTGATTAAAACTATTCCGAGGCTTCCCAATATAATTAGAATAAAATTTGAACTACTGAAGAGCAGGATTGCGTGTAATCTGGCCCTGCCCTACTTTCCAACCTTTCTTCCTTCTAGTCTCTATCTTCTCTCCACTCCAGTCACACTGGTCTTTTTTCAAGCACACCAAATGAATTATTGCCTAAATGGCCATTGTTCTGGCTAGTTCAGCTGCATGTTACCGGCTTGGGTTTTCAGAGAAGCTCATTCATCTAACGTAGTGAACACTCTCCCACACCAGTCACTATTTATCCCAATACCCTTTTTTATTTCCTTCATAACACTCAGAGCCAAATAAATACTTGTTTAGTATCTGTTTCCGATCATGATCATAAAAAATCCTATGAAGGCAACAGGAATACACTCTTTATTCACAGATGAATACTAAATAGCACATAGTAGGTATTCAATAAACATCTATTGGATCAATTTGAAGAAAGTGAAAAAAACAGTATTCACTTTTTACTTTTAGTACAGGGGTAATGAAAGTCAATCTTAAACACTCGTAAATTAACTTATTTTTGGTATATCATCAGTCAAGATTGGTACATTAACCATCAGTTATTATATAAGTCAATTATCATTTAAGAAAAAGAATATTGGTATATCTTATCAGAGATATCATCATACAAAAAGATATCATCATACTTCATTTTAAGTATTTTCACTAATTATTTTATATCCTGATGACACATTGTTAAATTAGACAAAATATCAAACACTGAGAGAAAAAACAAATGAGGCACCTTCAGATAAGTAGACAGAAAGCCAAGTCTCAAACGTAAACTCAGATCTATGTGTTCTTTGTATCAGATCATGAACTGTTCACATTACATGTTACCTACCTATTTTAAAGCAATTCCAATCAAAGAAGTATAGTAGAAGTTAAAGATCTTTAAAAAACTTAAGAGAAATTTAAAAGGTTACTAGTGTATAAAGTATATAAAACCTAAAACAATAGCAAGAATCTTAACTTTAAGAAAACTTGATTAAGGTTAAAAACATGAATCTCCTAGTACTCAGTTGCATTTACTGGTTTGAAGATATAAAAATTATTATCGATTAATAAATATATTATATTAATAAATAATTTAAAAAGATTAATGAAATGGGATTTTAACAATAAATGAATTGGGTAGTCAAGAAAATCTTTTTAAAGTATATCACTAGGGTACTAATACTGGAATATCCAAGCCCACAGCATCAAGTCCAAATTCAGCAGCATGCAGAATGCTACACTCAGACCTGCTTCTCTCCCAGCTGCTCCTCACCACATGTCCATGAATGTGGTCAGTCCGATGCCCATCTGGAGAATTCCTGCTTATCTTTTAACAGCACAAATGGCCCTTCCTAACCCCTACACAGCTGAACTAGCCCTAATCTATATACCCAGACGAGCCCTGAACATTATTTTTTAGCATATTGTACTACAGAATGAACACTCTATCATTGGTAGTTGCTACATGTTTTCCCAACTAGGCTGTACATGTTTGCTGAATTAAAGAAATATATCATCAAATTCTGAAATCAATATGCAAAACATCTGTCAGAGTAAATATTCAATTAATACTGGTCAAACTAATAATGGATTGTAAAAATTCTTATTAGGTGTTGGTTATCACTTAAGGTCGCCTAACTGACTTAATCTACTCTGTGAAATTCAAGGTTTTTTAAAGATATAACAATTATATCTAAAACCCTCAAGAATTCAGGCACTCAACAGGCATATGAAAAAATGTTCAACATCACTTGTGATCAGGGAAATGCAAATCAAAACTACCATGAGATACCATCTTACACCAGTGAGAATGGCACATATTAAAAAAACTAGCAACAAATGTTGGTGAGGTTGTGGAGAAAAAGGAACTCTCCTGCACTGTTGGTGGGAGTGCAAACTGGTCCAACCACTATGGAGAGCTGTGTGGAGATTTCTTGACCTACTAAACATAGAGCTTCCATATAATCCAGCAATTCCACTCCTAGGTATTTACCCAAAGGACACAGAATCAATCCCAAAGAGCACCTGCACCCCTATGTTTATAGCAGCACTATTTACAATAGCTAAGCTTTGGAAACAACCCAAATGCCCCAAAATAGATGACTGGATCAAGAAGATGTGGTACATATACACCATGGAATATTACTCGGCATTCAAAAAAGATAAACACATGCAATTTGCAGCAACATGGATGGCACTGGAAGGGATCATGCTCAGCGAAATAAGCCAGAAAGAAAAAGAAAAATACCGGATGGTCTCACTCATAGCAGGAATCTATAAAACTTAAATAAGGGACCAGGAAAAAGAATAACTATAATAAAGAAAAAATCAAAATCAACAAACAACTATGAACCAGAGACACTCTATGGGGGGTGGGGGGGGAAGGAAGAATTGGGGTCAAAATAAGGGGGTTGCAATTGTATGGGGAATATAAAAATAAAATTACAATTAAAAAAAAAAAAGAAAGAGGTAAAGATGAATGTTCATATTTAAAGTATGGTTTCTCCCTTTTTTTCCCCCTCTGATTGGATGTCTGCTATTTCATTTTGTTTCTTGGTACAAACTGTTGAATTAAATTACTTCAACATAGATGGAAAAAATAAAAAGAATTCAGGCATTACATACAGTGTGTTTTTTAAAAGCACCATCCCAGCACATTCCACATTCTCTCTGTATAGGTGAGTCTGCACCAGAGAACTGACCGTGTAGAAGATTCACTGTGTCTGAGAAGTTCTGGGAAAAATAGTCACCAATATTTTGACCCAACAAACACTACTGACTCCTTCCAAACAGTGTTCTGCTTAGAAGTAAATGTTTACAGATTTCTGATGACACGATACCCTTCAAAGATTCTACCGCTGTTTTCGTGTATTGCCCAAAAACAGCCCTGCAGGTTAATCACCAGAAACTTGTCTGAAGACTAACCAAGCAGAAACATGAAATGCATTCTATTGTAAATAGGAAGCACTTTTAATGAACTTATTGAACTTTATATAACCACAACAAATTTTTATTTCTTGATCATTCCCCCACAAAAATACAGAATTAAATTTTAGTAAAAAGGGCTAATTTAGTAAACCTTTGAACTATTCTTAACATGAATTTATTAATAAAATTAAATATCATGACATTTAATATTAAAATATAAAGTACAATTAATCCTAATTTCAAAATTGGCAACCTAATTATTATTAATATAGAAGTACTTTTATACAAAGTGCTGCAAAATATTGTTAGTGTCTCAAGATTACTATGTAGCAATCTAAGGCCCAGAGCACAAAACAATGTTTTAAAATTTTCCTTTTAAAAATTCTAAATTCATTTCCTTGTTATAAAACATGACTGATTATTTAAAAACATTTACAAGGGAAAATTATAGCACTTAGTATCTTGAGCATACAGTTTAGAAATGTTGGCTTGAATTTAATCTTCATAAACATAAACACAAACAACATGGCATATAAAAGCGCAGAAAAAAAAATGCTGGTTTTATTGGTATTACAGTGTAGGCTTAACAGAAGCTAAATACAAAACCAACTGTTAGATATTTAGTCATTTATGCTGTGAAACAACATGTGAAATCAACCTTGAAATATTTATAGGAATGAAAATGTCTATAAAATATTGTCCCCAATAAACTCTAAGGACTCCATATACACATGCAAAATTTGAGTTTGTCAATTAACTACATCAATGTTGAACTGTAAGGAGTAAAAAAATCAATCTCTAATTTTAAAATTAAATAGCCCCCAATACAAGCATGCAATTTCCCATGTTTACTATCTCTGTAGTTTGCAGAGAGTTCCAAGGCAAAGACTGCTTCCGGCTTTATGAACTACTAGAGATGGTGGCTTGTGTGGCTGACTTACGCTGGGCCTTTTGGTCTTCTTTCCTGATTGATCCTTAGCTTCTTTGGGAGGAGGCATATGGATTGGTTTCCATGGAATTGGATTATAAAAGGTTGGTTCTGGATAAGAATTTCCATTGTAAAAACCTAAAATTATTAAAAAATCAGAATAACACAAAATAAAAATAACCTTCTTGAGAACAAAGAAACTACTTATTTTAAAACACCTAGAAAAAATATTTAAAAATGTCAAAAAAAAAAAAAAAACAACCAAAAGGGGATGCCAAAAATAACTTTGATTCATTTAAAATTTGAACTCTTGAATATTTTCAAACAAAGGACACTTAAAACACAGTAAATATTGCAGTACAAGTTAAAATAGAAAAGATAATTCCAAGAGTCCAAAGAATGTCAATATTAAAGACCCTAAAAATAAAAACTCCTATAAAGCCTTTACTAAGAAATCAATTTTAGAATTCTTAAGTTAAACAAGACTTCATTTTCTTAACTCGAAACTACAACTGATTGTGAACTAATTTCCCCTGGTCATACACTTTAAGTTCATAGAAAAAAATCATTTTGTATATATAGCTACAGTAAATCAAGATTCTTAGAATCAGTGAATCACTTACAATCACTGAAATTCAAAATTACTATCAAAGTAATAAAATATAATGTCACTGTCATTTTGAATACTAATTATGGCATGCTCCCTTACTGGGATGGATATGAATGAAGGCTTTAAAGAGTTAGATACCTGACATCTAATAACTGAAGAAGCAACATTTTGGTATCATATCCAAATATTCCAATCACATAGTTAGTCATCTAAATTTCTCTATTACATAACATGTATAAATGATAAGAATGTAAGGAATAAAAACTTAAAGGCAAGAGAGAATATGCAGCATTTGAAGATAAATATGGTATTTATTAGACTAAAACTCATTTACTAGAATGCAGATTAATATTTTTATTATATAAATTTTTATTTTATTATTTAATTTTAGTCTACTATATCATTTTTATTTTACTCTAGAATGGATTGTCTTTTTTTTAGCAATTAAATTCTAGTCAACATATATTCTCAACTGAAGTTTTAACTTTATTATCTCATCATCTAGTTAAAACCACTACTTATTACTCCTCTTTTCAAACAACAAAGAAAAAAGAAGGCACAGCTCATGCTCAGTAGCTGTAATGGATGACCTCTGTGACATGTACGAGAGGCCCGAATTCTGACAGCAGGAATGTGTCATTCAGACCTGGGCAGCCCACTTTAACTGCATAGATATGTCAACACACACTTCACTAAGATGGTCAAAACAAAGTCTGGAATATGTTCCATTGTGTGAACAAAACAGAATGGGAGTATTTTTAATAATAAATCACTTAAACAAGTGAAGGCAGCTGTCAGCAAGGTATGAACTTCCAACACGAAACACAAAGGAAAACACGCATCACCATTTATAATCAGACGAAGCCTACAGGCCACACCATCTTGTGTCTGGCTCCTAGGCTGATCAGTATTACACCCTGCAAAAACAAAGGGCCACAGCCATGGGAAGCTCTGTCTTAGAGAGTTAGAAGAAAAGGGGAAAAATGACCCTTCTAAAAATATCCTGATTGAGGCTTTATCATCCAAGAAAAGTAAGAGCTTTTCTTATATCTTTTTGTTAGAAATTATTACCTTGCAGTTTTACAACTACTGCCTTAAGATTTTTTGGAGAATTACAATAAAGTTGTAGTATCTCCACAGCAACACAGTATGTTTTAGTCTTTAAGAAAAGAGTAATTCGGGCCTCCCCAGTGCCACAGCGGTTGAGCGCTGGGTTGCGAAGCTGCCCGTAGACTCTGCAGCGCCAGTTCAATCCCCGGCCACTGGCGAGGGTCCCACCAGGCACGCAGACCTCTCCTGCTGCACCCGCTGATCCCCTCAGCAGTGTATTTCGTCAGTCTGCCTGTTCTGCTCCCCGCTGTGGTGAATTCTCTCACCCTCCAGTGCTTCTGACTGTACCCAGTGCTTGTATAAATAAATAAATCTTTAAAAATAAATAAATGAAATAGTAATTTGAAAGAAAAATGATTTTTATACATTTCTATTTCTGTCAAAAGGAAACACAATGTGTAATATTTGTTCCTACGAACCATATTTATGTAAACCACATGACATAAAACCAACCTGTAAGCTTTCCATTGGCATAACCATAGCTCTTTGCAACTGGGCGAGGCTTATTTTTTGCATTTTCCAGCCATTCCTTAAACTTTTTTTCTGCTATTTCCTTTTTTTCTTGTAATTCAGTTTGTCGTTGTTTTTCTTTTTCCTTGAAATGACAAGACCAAAGAATCTCCAAGGATATTCTGTTGACTAAAAATTTCATTCAAAGTCTATTGATTTTTTCCCCTAGTAGCTTCCCACCCAAATGGCTGACTGATTGATCATACATATTGATCATATTTCTATAATTTGAAAGCACTATTTGACAAGACTAGGGAAGGAATCTAACTCCAAGTTATAATAAGATATCAAACTCAAAAAGAAAAAAGCAATTTGTTGTTTTAAAAGAATAATTCACAACAATAAAAATTTTGTATCTGACTAAAAAAATCAGCATGTTTATTAATATTCTCAACTGAAGAAAACTATACATACATATTCAATCTTAAAACTTAAAACAGAGGGGTCTCCCTGGTGATGCAAGAGGTTAAGCACCGCACTTTGAAGAAATCCACAGCCTCTGCAGAACGGGTTCGATCCTGGGCCGGCCAGGGAGCAACCCACATGGCGAAGCAGACCTTTCCTGTCTCACCCGCTGCTCTTCTCAGCAGTGTATTTCAGTCAGTCTGCCTGTTCTGTTCCCTACTCTGTCTCTGGTGAGTCCTCTCACCCCACCATCCCTGCCCCGCATCTCTGGCCTGTACCCCAGCTCTTGTATGCATAAATAAAATAAACCTTAAAAAAAAAAAAACTTAAACACAGTAAAATAACATAAAAATAGATAATAGTGGGCCTCCCTGGTCGCAGCGGTTGAGCGCTGGGCTGCGAAGCTGCCCGCAGCCTCTGCAGCGCCAGTTCGATCCCCCGCCACCGGACGAGGGTCCCACATGGCGCGCAGACCTCTCCTGTCACCCGCTGCTCCTCTCAGCAGTGTACTTTGTCAGTCTGCCTGTTCTGCTCTCCGTTCTGGCTCTGGTGAATTCTCTTACACTCCCCCACCCCCCCATGCTTCTGACTGTACCCAGTGTTTGTATGAATAAATAAAAAATAAATCTTTAAAAAAAAATAGATAATAGCTCATGTGATTCCTTATGCTAACATAGTACAGATTTCAATACTTTACTAAAATATAGTAGGCACAGGGGCCTCCCTGGTGGCGCAAGGGGTTAATATGCAACCTAAGAAGCTCACCGCAGCCACTAATCCCCGGCAAGGGAGATGAACCATATGGCGCAGCAGACGTCTCCTGACTCACCTGCTGCTCCCCTCAGCAGTGTATTTCAGTCAATCTGCCTGTTCTGTTCCCTGTCTGTTCTCTGTCTCTGGTGAATCCTCTCACCCCCCAAAACTCTGGCCTGTACCCCGGTTCTTGTATGTATAAATAAATAAAATCTTTAAAATATAGTAGGCACAGATGTACATCAAAGTTATGTATTCTAACTGGTCATGTTAATAAAAATACCTTTTCTTTCTTCTTCTTCTCACATTCTTCAGCATTTTTCTTCTTTAGCCATTCTTGATATTTTTCTTTTGCTTTTTCTTGCAAATGTTCTTTCTTCAGTTCTTTAGCAGCTTTTTCCTCCATTTCTTTATTAATTTTTTGTTCCCTTTCTTTTCTTTGCTTCAATAAAAGTGGAGGAATTTTAATTGAATACCTGCACTTTTCCTCATATGAGGAAGGACTGTATTATAAAGTTACTTCTTAAACTTTAGTTATCTTTTAAAATAGGTGGCAAGACAGTGGTTGGCGCATGTGGCTTTTGAAAATATTTAACATACCTGCAAATTATAAGTCAATGCTAGTCAACTAGCTGGCCTATAACTCTCATGAGGGCAGGGAAGAGATTTACTCACTAAAGTATACACAGAGCCTGAAAGAGTGCTGAGTAAATACTAGGTACTCAATAAAAATGCATTGAATAAATCAGTGAAGAGAGATTACAATCTGTTAGATTGCCCTAAATCTTAGTATTTTTTAATTGATGTTTATCCTTACTCTAAAATAGAAGACACAAATGCATACATTTCCTGAACAGTTTGCCAATATGAATACTTGAATAAATCTTCACCATCAGTGAATTACAGAAAACATTCTGGCCCATTAAATATTGCTATATGGGCACATATAGGCAAAACACTGGCTATATAATTCTTGTAAGTCTTACAGGGAACTGAGGTTGCAAATTTATGGTCTGTTAGTCAAATCTGTTCCACTAGGCCACTTGTATTTATAAATAAAGTTTTATTGAAATGTATCAGATCTATTTATTTATATAATTATGGTGTACGGCTGCTTTTGCACTATACCAGAAAAACTGAGTAGCTGCAACAGAGACTGTATGGCCTACAAAGTCTAAAATACTAATTAACCGGCTGGTTACAGGAAAAATTGTTGACTATGTCTGATTTTTCCCTTTCTATTTCAAAAGATGATCCACCAACATAGTTAAATTCTAAATAACCAAAGACACACCTAGCTTGCTTTATCAAAAGTTTAGAAAATAATCTACAAGGCATAAAGTATATGCAATACAAATATCATATATATCACTCTTCATGGAACAAAGAAATGAGCCAATAAAAGAAATTCTTCCCTTAAAAAGTATCTTGTACAATATTTTAATATAGATAATGCAAATAATATCAAAAAACATTAATTACATACAACATATATCCTATGCTATGTGCAAAAGGCAGGTCTTGACAATCAAAGCCCAAGTTATTCCCCAGGTTGCTATATTTCCTCCTTCCTGGCCAGCCAAAAGCAGCAATAAGGAATTCTTTCTATGCTGAAAACCCAATATCCACTGAAACAATACTAAATGTTAACAATTTCATGCTGTCATAAAATCTACAAATTGAAAAGGATCTTAGAGCATATCTTGTTCAATCTGACTGGCTCATGACCCTCCTCTATGACCTCATCAGCAAGGAGTCAAGTCCCCATGTTGTTCTTAATTATAACAGCTAACATTAATTGAGTACTAACTCTGCTTGTTATTATTTCACACACTTTACATGTAGTTACCATGTCAACTAATTCTTATAAGTCACAATATAAGATAGATGTGCTATTATATTCTCATTTCTCAAACGAGGACACTAAGGCACAAAGAGGTTAAGCAATTTGCCTAAGGTTACACAGACGGCAAGTAATAGGTGACTGCAGATTTTACAGACCATTAAAAACAATTTTATGTCATAAGTTCAACAATTTAGATGTCAAAATTCCTTAAAACATACCACTTTACTGATTTGAGAATACAGTATCTGAATAACCATCTACTTACAGCAACAGTTCCAAATTAAAAACTATCCTACAAACAAAACTCTTCATTAGTAGATTCTATTACATATTTAAGGAAGAAATAATACCAATTACAACAAAAATTTTAGAAAAGAAGGGAACACACCTAAACTCATTTTAAAGCCTGGCATTACTATGGTATCAAAACAAGGCATGGAAATTGTAAGATAATATCAGGAAGAAGGAAGATTACTGCTTTCCTCATCAAGAATATGAAATGCTTAGGGATACAGCTAACAAAAAATGCATAAGACCCTAGTAGATAGAAAACTACAAACATTACTGACAGAAATCAAAGATGACTCAAATAAATGGAAAGAAAAATCATGTTTATAGATTTAAAATTTGATATGATTAAGATGACAGATTTTTTCAAAGTGATCTATATATTTAATACAATCTCAATGTCAGACACTATTTAAGCAGACACTAAGGAAATTAATAAACTAATTTTAAATTGCCTGTGGAAGATGCAGACTACAATAGAATTCTGAAAAAGAAAAATGTTGGAGGACTCACGCTAATTAAAACAATCACAAATTCAAGAATTATAAAGTTATAGTAATAAGCTAGTATGATACTGGCATATGATATAAATCCATGAAACAATGGAATTGAGAAACAGACCCATACATATATGCACAATTGAAACAAAAGTGCCAAAGTAACTGAATAGGGAAAAGATTATCTTTTCAACATGTAGTCTTGACACAGTTGGATATCTATATGCAAGAAAGTTAACCTTGATCTGTAACTCATACCACACATTAAAATTAATACAAAATACACATACAGGCTAAGCTAAAGTTACAAAAACTTTCTGGAAGAAAACAATGGAGAATATTTTTACATCCTTGGGATAGACAACATTCCTCAAATCGGACACAATATCCACTAACTACAACAGTGAAAAACCAGAATGTGAAATTTCATCAACATTTAAGCTTCCGCTCTTTAAAACATACTACTAGGGGCCTCCCCGGTGACGCAGCGGTTGAGCGCTGGGTTGTGAAGCTGCCCACAGCCTCTGCAGCACCGGTTTGATCCCTGGCCACCAGGCGAGGGTCCCACATGGCGTGCAGAACTCTCCTGCCGCCCGCTGCTCCCCTCAGCAGTGTACTTCGGTCCTTCTGCCTGTTCTGTTCCCTGCTCTGGCTCTGGTGGATTCTCTCACCCTCCTGCACTTCTGAGTGTACCCAGTGCTTGTATAAATAAATAAATAAATAAATCTTAAAAAAAAATAAGTAAATAAAACATACTACTAAATAATTATATGGGAGAAAAAAATATATGTGACAGGACTTGTGGCCTGAACATATAAAGAACTCTCACAATTCAATAATAAGGCACACAATCTTTCTACAAAATGGGCAAAAAATTAATCCAACACCAAACAAAAAATTAAAGATGTGAAAACTAGTCAATAAGTAGTATGGACTGAGTTGTGCCTCCCCTCCTGCCAAAATCATATGTTGAGGTCTCCATCCTCAATCTAACTGTATTTGGACTTAGGACCTTTAAAGAGATAATAAAGTTTAAGTGAGGTTGTAAGAGTAGGGCCCTAGTCCAACAGGACTAATATCCTCATAAGAGGAGGAAGAGTCCCAGGGAGGCACATGCACAGAGAAAAGGCCATGTGAGGACACAGAGAGGAGGCATCTATCTACAAGCCAAGGAAGGAGTCTCAGGAGAAGTTAAACCCTGCTGACACCTTCATTTTGGAATTTTAACCTCCAGAACTGTAAGAAAATAAGTTTCTGTTGTTTAAGCCCCCTAGTCTGTGGTATTTTGTTATGGTGGCTCAATCAAATGAATACAATAACCTCATGAATAGATATTAAATATCATTACATCTCAGGGAAAAGAAAAAACAACAATGACACACCATACACACTCACTAGAATGACTTAAAATGAAAAAGGCTGACAATACCAAGTTTGGCAAGGATGTGGTGCAAGTAGAGCTTTCCTACAACTGTGCTGGGCAAGCACTTATAAAAACGGTTTGGCAATTTCTTATAAAGTTAAACACACACTTACCGTACAACTCAGCATGTCAGCTCCAAGGCATTTTACCCAAGGAAAATGAAAATAAATGCCCATGAAAAGACTTGTATATGAGTGATTATGGAATTTTATTCATAATTCCCCACAACTAGAAACAACCTAAATGACTACCAACTAGTGAATGGATAAACAACCTGTGGTATTCCAAAGAACAGAATACCAATCGGCAATAAAAAAATGAACAAACTTAATACATGAACTATCAGGAAAATTTAAAACAGAAAGAAGTCAAACACATACACACACACATACTCATGTGTGTATATATGTGTATACATGTATATATGTTTATACACATAAATATACATATTTGTGTGTGTGGGTGTATAAATATAGCCTATTATTCTATTTAAAAGAAATTCTTAAAAAGTCAGATCTAATCCAAACAGACAGAAATCAGACTAATGGTTTCCTAGGAGCGGGCTCTGGATGGGAGTGAGGAGCAGGGATTCATTGTAAAGGAGTCCAAGGGAACTTTCTGGGTGATTGAAATGTTTTATGTTGACTGTGGTGCTGGTTATACAGATATATACGTGCATCATCAAACTTAGATGTATTTCACTACCTGTCAATTTTAGCTCAATGAAGTTGATTTTACAACTAGGATTTAAGCTAGAGAAGGGAGAATGGAATGCCTTTAATTAACAAAAGAACAGAGTAGGCACTCAAAGAGAAGTACTGAGAGTTGGTGGCCCATGGATGAGAGGCATTGGATTCTTCTGGCACTCTGATTCTATACCACACAGAGCACTACAATAAATCTTCCATTTAAAAAAAAAAAAAAAAAAAAAGATGGCGACCTGAGAGAAACTTTGTTTCTTATAACTGAAGGAAACTGATAAAACAATGAGCTACATAAAGTTCCTGATTTTCTATCTTGCTTCTTTCTGCTTACCTGGTACAGAGGAAATGTGTTGAATATGGGTGATTCACTAATAGCAGTGCTATCAACCATATACTTTGTTGATCTGAATTAATTGTTTGCAAAACAAAATCAGTTTCATGTCCTGAGAATTAGATTCTAATTGAGAATTAGAAATTTTTAAAGTACAGTGAAGATTTTTAAAAGTCCTTTTACAAAATATATGATAAAACAATTTAAAAAGACAAATCTAGAAGATGAATTAGAATGGCAACAAAGTTAAGAGTATCAGACAAGATAAGCCATTTACTTGAAAAGGACTTAATGATTTACAGTTATAAGAAACTAGATTTGTTAATGGATACATACATTCTTTTTGTCTATTTTTTTTTTTTGATAGAACACAGTGAAAACGACTTAGAGAAAATAATGCCACAAATATAGCTAAAATGTGAATGAAGCTGGAGGCAGCAAAGGACCACACACCATGAAATATAAACAGAGGAGAAAAAAGTTCGATGCCAGACAGGAAGAGAAGAACCAGGAGAGCAGTTTTTACAAATAGAGGTAAATGTAACTAAGACTGAAATACGAAATCTGATAGGTCTTAAAAAAAAAAATAGAGTAATCAATTATTGCTTAACATGCACAAGAGTTGTCCAGATTAAGTAAATTTAATTTCTCAGGGTTCATTTTTGAACTATTCTCAACCTATGGAATCTTGCTTTCAATAATTAATGATTTAGTCAGGTCAAACCATTTCCTTCCAAAAGAAAGAAATTTTTTCCCAAATAATTGGATTAGGTCTTCTGCTACTAATTAAAACAGTGAATATATCATCTCTCAGCAGTATCTTACATTCTTAGACAAACAACAACCATGCTTGATTGGCATGGTAAAATGAGCTTAATGGAGTTAGAGATAAGAGAAGCTTTTAGAGAAAAAGAGCATATATTCGGTAGATGTAAAAACATTCTGTCATATAGTTACAAACTTCAAAAAAGATTCCAGAAAGCTTGGTAATAGCTACAGACTTATTTTAACTTTTGCATTTATCCACACACAAAATTCTTTCCTGTAGTATAGGATGAAGCAAACTTTAAAAAATCAAGGCAATTTATTTCTGACATAAGGAAAAAAATACATGTAGGATTATAGCACTTGTTTTAGCTAATTTCCTCTTACAATGCTTGAATAAAGAAAACTATGTCATCTTCAATTTACTGAAAGCACTTACTTGGTAACTTTACAAATATCATTGGGCATTAGATACAAGAGTTAAGGACCACAAATTTGAATTCAAAATTTAAACTGACTTAACAATTTAAATATCTGACTAAATAATATTGGATTATAATAAAAGCAGTTTTATTCTAAGTATGCAAACATCAAAATGGAAAACAAATTGACAAAAGTATGTTCAAAATTTCTGATTTGTGATCCAATATAAAAATGTAATAAACATACACATTAATATGTAAGAATGTATTAAAAGTGAAAGGAAGATACCATTTTTATTCTTTCATTCCAATAACAAATGCTTACTATATTGCAAAGCATGATGTTAGATCTGGAAATTGATAAAAATATAAAAAAATAACTCTTATCCTTGAGAGCCTTAAAGTTACAAAGGAAGTGAGGACATATGCATAGAACAAAACAGCAACAAAATATATACATAATACAGCACAGTACATAGTGTTATAAATGGATAGGATTCAGAGAAGGAAAGAGTTCCCAGCCTGGGATCAGCAAACACTTCATGCAGGAAATGCTTCGAGTGTGATAATAAAAGGAAAGGTGGAGTGGAGGCTATAATGAGATTCCATACTGATGAAATGTCCTATATATGAGAATAAGGAAGTGAGAAACAGCAAGAATGGAAAAATGTTCTCAAAATTTCTCATGGACAAGATATCCCTTGGGGATGGGGAACAGAGTTCAAAGTTCAAGATTTAGTTGAAATCTAGTATATATCTTAAAAATAACATAAAATTTATGCTCTATTCTTTAATTAGCTGTACTTGCTTTCACATAAAAATAACATTTTTTCCTCTCAAAAATTTTCCAGTAAAACTGATACTCCAAAGTATCAGTATACTCCCAAAAGAATGCCTGGAAGCAGCAGGGACGGGATCACTGGTAGAGGAAGACAGGGCCCACAGAGTAGAAAAAGTCTTTCACCAGTCAAGCTAGATTATAAAAAAATTATTCAGAGGCCAGGGGGGAATCATGAAGAACAATTTTTGAATTGGGGAATGGCATTAGACATCTTTAGCAAAATTAGTCTGACAAGGACACAAACAACAAATTTATTCATTCAATAAGTATTTGGAGACCTCTATTATGGGTCAAGTACTGATCAGCTGCTGGAGAACTGAAATAAAGAGACAAAAATCCCTGCCCTTATGGAGCTTACATTCCAGAATGGAGAAATCAACATTAAATAAGTTGAAAGATATAATGAGAACAGACAGAAAGAGATCACAGACAGGAGAGTGGTAACTGCAAAGGAAAGGAGATGATTACAAACAACAGAAGAATTCTGATCATGCCAAAGTGACTGAGATGAAGGAATTAGGAGAATTGTATTAATAACCAAAATGAAGGAATTAGGAGACTTGTTCTGTGAGGGGAGAACAGGCAAAAATGCATTTAGATCTTTAGGCTTACAGGTACCTAATGATCTAACAGATGGAAATCCAAGATTCCAGAAAATGAGGTTTAGAGAGAAAACTTCACAATTATCTGCAGGAAGATGCAAGTGGAGGCCGCATTAGGGAAAAGAGAGAGAAGCCGAGAGCAAAGAGCAGGAGGCAGAGACTAGATAAAGGTCCATCCGGGCAGGGAAAAAAAAAAAAGGAAGCCAGAGAAGAAAGAATCTAAGAGAAAATACAAAAAAACCTAGGCAGTGAGGCATAACAGGAAGAAGGCTTTGCCAAAAAGCCATCAATAAGCATGTGTGCATTTTTGTTACTCCTCACCTGTTCATTCTTTTTCTGAACCCATTCCTTGTGCTTTTCTTCAGCAATTATCTTTCTTTTTTCCCGTACTTCCATTTCTTTTCTTTTTTCTAGTTCTTGATTTAATTCCTGTGGATTTTATTCAAACAATAGGCAACATTTAATAGAAGTACTCAAATCACATATTTTAAAAAAGGCTGAGGTTAGCTAGATTAAACAAGGATATAGTTTCCTTTATAGAAAATATACCATTAGTGACAATGACTTACTTAAGTAACTAGTCTATGATGAAAAGAAAGCTTCAGTAGAAAGTATAAATCATTTTTTAGAAATGCAAATAACTGCTTGGCAGCGAAACACTAGTTTCTTAGACTAAACGAGCTAAATTACACTCATTGAAATCAACTTTCCCACACATAAATTTTGGCATCACTTATGTTATTGGCCGTATCTCAAGAGAATTATAACTTTTTTTTACAGTTATAAAAAGCTTCTAGTTTCTTGATGAAGATAAAGGATGGGAATAATCCTTAAATTAAAATTTTAATTCAGAATTTACCACAGAAGAAATGTAAAGAAACCATTCGATTTTCTTTCGGAGAAAAAAAAGAGAATCCAGGCTTTTCTTCACTGATTTTATAGCTGCTAGAGTGTAAAACAAAACCACATTCATATCCCAGATTATTTAACTGCCGTGCTGTCACTCGAATCTACACGTTTGGGCATTTCCACAGGAGAAAGAATGTGGAAGGTATGGCCAAATAAAACTGCGAGCTGAATGCCACCACTCTGTCACTCATCAGTTAAATTACTGCATTAGTTGAGAATGCTG
The DNA here is from genome assembly GCF_014898055.3 of Talpa occidentalis. Classification (NCBI taxonomy): domain Eukaryota; kingdom Metazoa; phylum Chordata; class Mammalia; order Eulipotyphla; family Talpidae; genus Talpa; species Talpa occidentalis. Next base: position 19,039,081 of record NW_023603184.1, on the reverse strand, counting down.
TTCAAACTAGACTTCCTAGAACTCTAGGACCATAATTACTGGTTATTTTTCTTCTCCCTCCTTAGATACTAATAATCAGATCCTTTTATAAGTCTTTGATTAACCCCTAATCTTCCTTTCGAACCCTCCCTTCCCAAAGACCTACCTACCTGGGGATGGGTAGTTGTAGGAAGAGCAACTTTTCAGCTCTCAGACAATCCAGTTTGTTACATAAAATGAAGACAAAATTTGACACCAAGAATGTTGTATCTCTTGTATTTTAGAACAACTGGTCACAGGAACCTCTCATCTATAAGGACCTCTCATCCTAAAATTTGCTGCATACAAAAGAGTTGCCCTCACTCATTCAGAAAGTCTTTCATTTTTTTTTTAAACTTAGTTTAACATTTTAATTTTTTTACATTTATTTTATTTATTTATATTTTACATCATTCTTCCTTTTTGTACAATGCATGCTTTCTCCTCTCAGGTGTAGTCCCTGTAAAATTCCCACCACCAATTCACCTGTGCACCATCACTATAGTCCCTTGCATTCTTTCCTCCCCTGTTTTGATCCCTCTCTCTTCCCCTCCCCTGCAGAATGTCTCTGATTAATAGTTGCTTGTTAATTTTGCTTTTTAATTTATTATAATTATTTTTTTTCCTGATCCCTTATTTGGTTCCCCTACATTCCTCCTACAGGTAAAACAATCTGGTATTTTTCTTCTTCTTCAGAAAGTCTTTTAAATACCATACTGCACCCTCCCCGTCTCTACCTAAAGTAAAAATTCCATCTTCATTTTAAAAGGATTCTTCATTACCTCTGAATTCCTTGACTACTGACTGAATACAGGAAGCTCTCATTTATCATTTTTAAGGTCCTGGAAACTACCACTTTAGGCATAATGACATAGAAGGAGAGTACACAGCCAGCAAGGATTTCTTTTTTCCTCATCCACATTACAATGAAACAACATTATTCAAGGGCCTGTTGTCCTTTTTAATGAAATGCCTACTATAAAAGTAGCAAGAACTGAGATACAGGGATAAAACTCCAGAAGTCTCTGATCTAATCTGATTCCATACACACACAAAAATTAAGTGCTCCATTGTGAGGTACTGTATATAACAGGAGTGCAGAAAAGGGGTAAGGAAGGGACGGGAAGATGAGAGGAGACACGGTGTGGACCAACGTCATCAGAAATGGGTATCATGAGAGGAAGAGAGGGAAGTAGGTGTAACTAGAAGGGAAAGTTGGGGGAAGAGAAACTAGAAAATGAGAGTGTGGCACTAATATGGAATAAGGTCTTTTGACATAGGTAGAGTAAACGGAACACCATGAAGCAGGAATACATTGCAGAAGGGATGATTTAGAGCTCTTAATGACAAAGGTTGAAGATCACATTTGAAGGGCTCGGAGCTATTGTGAGGGAGACTAAGTAGGGGGTTCCACAGCGTATGAGTTGTAAGGGGAATGAGGTCTATACTTGTATCAGAAAACAGAAAGGGGGAGCATGTGTGTGTGTCACAGGCTAGATACAGATCTGAAAACTATGCAAAATTTTCTAAAATAGTCCTGATTTTTATTTTCAGGAAAATTACTTAAATATAAAACTAAGGATATGATTGATTGTATTTATAAAACTTTTTAAGAATCCTCATGTAATTATACTCAAAAATCAGAGGAAAAAAACAAACTTTGTTTCCTTTTTCATGGTTCACAAATTTTAGCTAAATGTTGATAGAAGAATTAAAGATGAAGGTAAGGTCAAAAAGTGCCTTGAAAATCCTACCACTGACCAAACAGTGCTCTAACCTCAGGATGTCTGTTCAAGTAATTCACCATTGCTGAATATATATCACATTCAGAGACACGATCCTCCCTTCCAACGCTGGCTCCTCTTAGAATTTCCCACCCTGAATGACTCCATCTGTTCAGTGCTGAGGCAGGTCTTTCTGGACACAGCTGGAGTCTCCTCTCACGAGGCCCCTAAGTTGTCTGCTGGTACACCACTGAATTTCAACAGAATTATAGCTATTTTCCCACAGAGTAAACACTTGATTATAGAAAACCAAAATCCAAGAGGGATCCTAAGCATGCATTTTTATTTCAATAGCTTTTGTTAACTTTCAAAGATCTTCTTACCACTGAAGATAACAATCAGAAAAACTGACAGCTTTTGAGTTTCACCAACTCCATATCCTGCCCTATTCCTTCATTAAGGGCAGATGAATAAAATGGCCAAAGGTAAGACGATGAAAAAAAAATGCACCTGCTTTTACAAACTAGATAATTTTTATAATTTAGAACAGATTGTACTAAAATGCTAGCACAAATGTTAAAATTTAGAATCAACCAAAGGCCATAGAGAGTTAGGAAATCTTTTTAAAAAATAAAAATTTAGGTTGTTTCCACAGCTTAGCTATTGCAAATAGTGCTGCTATAAACATAGGGGTGCAGGTGCTCTTTGGAATGGATGTTTCTGTGTCCTTTGGGTAAATACCTAGGAGTGGAATTGCTGGATCATATGGAAGCTCTATGTTTAGTAGGTCCAGAAATCTCCACACAGCTTTCCATAGTGGTTGGACCAGTTTGCACTCCCACCAACAGTGCAGGAGAATTCCTTTTTCTCCACAACCTCTCCAACATTTGTTGTTGCTAGTTTTTTTAATATGTGCCATTCTCACTGGTATAAGATGGTACCTCATTGTAGTTTTGATTTGCATTTCCCTGATTACAAGTGATGTTGAACATTTTTTCATGTGCCTGTTGGCCATTTGCATTTCCTCTTCAACAAGAAGATGTGGTACATATACATCATGGAATATTACTCAGTATTCAAAAAAGATAAACACATGCAATTTGCAGCAACATAGATGGCGCTGGAAGGGATCATGCTCAGCGAAATAAGCCAGAAAGAAAAAGAAAAATCCCGGATGGTCTCACTCATAGCAGGAATCTAGAAAACTTAAATAAGGGACCAGGAAAAAGAATAACTATAAGAAAATATCAAAATCGACAAACAACTATGAACCAGAGACACTCTATGGGGGGTGGCGGGCGGGGAAAGGCGGGCTTGGGGTCAAAATAAGGGGTTGTAATTGTATGGGGAATATAAAAAATAAAAAAAGAAAGAAAGAAAGAAATACCAAATAAATAAATAAAAATTTAAATAACTATATGATCTATAAAACCAATATAGTGGTTTTCATATACATTGCATAATACGTTAGTATTATGTATATTCAAATTTGTCATGTTTATCATCTTAACATAGTTACAAATATAACCATTTTGTAAATGGGTAGTTTTATTGGACTAAATAATTTTTTCATTCAATCTTACAAAGATGTCTAAAACAAATCTAAATGTGTGTTGCTGAAATTAAAATTAAATTTATGAAAGAGGATGATCTTTCTAATGACCAAAATACCCTTTAAATTGTCAAAGGAGAAAGTTAAGAATGCCAGGGTACATTCAAAATTAAATATCAGGTCTGACGTATTTATTGCTAAATGTTCTCTTGGCACCGTGGAAAAATTTTGACTTCAGTTGGAAGCCAAAAAAAGTAGGATCAAGTCCCAGCCCTGCACTAACTGACATCTTCAAACTTTTTTTCTTGACAGAGTTACTTCTCTGGACTTCACGCTTTAGTAGGGATGTGGGATGAATTGTTCCTTATAGTTAAAAACCTGTGCTTTTAAAATGGCCAACAGGCGTATGAAAAAATGTTCAACATCACTTGCAATCAGGGAAATGCAAATCAAAACTACAATGAGGTACCATCTTACACCAATGAGAATGGCACATATTTAAAAAACTAGCAACAACAAATGTTGGCGAGGATGTTGGGGAAAAAGAAACTCTCCTGCACTGCTAGTGGGAGTGCAAACTGGTGCAACCACTATGGAGAGCTGTGTGGAGTTTCCTCAATCTGCTAAAAATGGAGCTTCTATATGATCCAGCAATTCCACTCCTAGGTATTTACCCAAAGGACACAGAAACATTAATTCAAAAGGGCACCTGTATCCCTGTTTATAGCAGCACTATTTACAATAGCTAAGCTTTGGAAACAACCCAAATGCCCAAAAATAGATGACATATCAAGAAGATGTGGTATATATACACAATGGAATATTACTCAGCAATCAACAAAGATAAACTCATGCCACTTGCAGCAACATGGATGGAGCTGGAAGGGATCATGCTCAGCAAAATAAGCCAGAAAGAAAAAGAAAAATAATGGCTCAGAAAGAAAAAGAAAAATACCGGATGGTCTCACTCATAGGAGGAATTTAGAAAACCTAAATAAAGGATCAGGAAAAAGACTAAGTATAATAAAGTAAAAATCAAAATCAACAAGCAACTATAAAGCAGAGACATGCTATATGCTATGGGGGTGGGGAGGAGGGAGTAGGATCAAAACAAGCGGGGGTGGGAACTGTAGGTGGACTGTAACCAAAATGAAAATGCATACATTGTGCAAAAATGAAAAATGATATAAAAAATATATAAAATAAAAAAAAATCTGTGCTTTTAATGCTGATTTGTAAACAAGTTAGAGAATATAGTAAATAAGGAGAGAAAATAAGGAATGTGTGGATTTAGAAAATAAACAAAGGAAAAAAGTATGAAAGAATGTGAGTACCACAACAACTCAAAACTGTCTTATAACAAATTGAGTAGCTGGTCTATTATATTATGGTATCTTTGGCATGACCGATACAGTAAAATTCATACTATTTTAATTGCTTCAGAGTTATGTAATAAGTCTATTACATCTATTAGCTATAAAAATGGCAAACTACTAAATACTAAATCAAAAGATTTCACTCTTTCAAGCAGTTATATCTTGCTACATGCTCAATCATTATAGGGAATTTATCTTGACTACTTTAATCTGTTCTTAAAACAAATTTTTGGTAGTTATTATCTCCTTTCACACATAATAAAAATTTTATTGAAGGCTGCCTATATATGAGGCCACATCCTGATGTTTATTTAATCCTCATAACAACACTGTGAGGTAAATATTCTCCCTTGTTCACTGATAAAGAAATCAAGGCACAGACAGGTTAAAGATTTGCCCAACCCCCAAGTTTTGAATCCAGAAAGTATGATTGAAAAATTTACACTTTAACTTCTCTCTCCCCTACTCACTCTTTAACATCTGGCGTATAGGTAGAGACTGAGGCTCAAAGAATTAACTTTTCCAAGTTCACAAAGTTTGAATGGAAACTCTAAAATTCAGTCTTGTGGAGCAGCCTCCAAAGTCCCGGCTGCTCCCTTAGGAATTTTCTATAATCTAATTAGCTTTTTATTGTAAGATGACTCTAAAATGACTTGAAGTGACCCTCCTTTTCTTAATCTAACAAGTGACTTCTGAGACTAGAGATAAAGCTGAATACCATAAAATGAACTCCAATTCACCACTGGCTCACTAAATCAGTATTTTCCAAACTAAAAGTCTAAAAGCCATTGCATGGGTGATAACCAGCCTTAAAAAAAGAACAAAATAACAGTTTTTACACAACATTAAGATATTATTTCAGGTATATGTGTGTTTCGATGTGTGTGACATACATCTGAATGTAGGCGAAACCCTATACCCCCAAATCATATATGGCATTATAAACCAACATTACCTCAATACAAAATAATACAATTAAAAATGAATGAAATATTTTAAAGATGGTTTTAAATATGTAGCTGAATTTACCTTTAGTTAAATGTTTATGGTGAAGCTCCTATAGATGTGTGGGTGTGTGTCTGTTGTGTATACATATACTAATTTACACAGAAGATAATCTGGTAGACTATCCACCATAATATTAACAATGGTTATTTTCAGGTGGTAAGATTAGAGATTTAAATTTTCTTAATTATGCTTAGCTGTATTTTCTAAATGTTCTTACTATGAATATATATCTACAATGAGTTATTAAAATTGATACATCAAACCAACACAAACAATGAAAAAATTTTGTTTTGAGGAATAGTATCATTAACATTTCAATTTCAATAGCAACTATCCTTTGTGAACTCATGAATTCAATAAAAAGCAGCCTGTCTGGGCCTCCTTGGTGGCACAAGGGGTTAAGCACAGCACTATGAAGCAATCCACAGCCTCTGCAGCAGGATTTCAATCCCAGCCAGCCAGGGAGAAACCCACATGGTGCAGCAGACCTCTCTTGTTTTGTCCACTGCTCTCCTCAGCAGTGTATTTCAGTCAGTCTGCCTGTTCTGTTCCCCCCTGTCTCTAGTGAATTCTCTCACCCCCCTGCACCTCTGGCCTGTACCCCACCTGTTGTATGCATAAATAAATAAATCTTAAAAATAAAAAAGAACTAAAAAAAAAAAAAAAAACAGACTGTCTGGTTTTACCTCTAAAGCTTTTTGCTGCTGACGATCACGTTCTTCTTTCTCTTTGCCAACAAACCACACTTCCCATGGTGTCAGGCTGCTATTTGGTAAGGGCACCTGTTTCTTTTCTTGGTTATCTTCTGAATCAAATTCACTGATACAAAAAGAGAGGCCGTTAGAGCACTTGTAGTACAAAACTCAGCCAAAACCACTTAGGCATACAGAGAAAACAGAATTTAATATTTGCAATATGGTGATTTACAAATACATATAAACTAATCTATACAAATGTACAATGAAAGATCATGAAAAAGAAGTCAGATATTTGAATTAGCTTAATCACCAAGCTGCCTTTGCATTCTTTCATCTTCTAAACTCACATTATTAAAAACCCATTGGGGGCCTCCACGGTGGCGCAGCGGTTGAGCACTGGGTTGCGAAGTTGCCCACAGCCTCTGCAGCGCCGGTTCGATCCCCAGCTGCTCCCTGGCCACCGGAGGAGGGTCCCACCTGGTGTGCAGACCTCTCCTGCCGCCCACTGCTCCCCTCAGCAGTGTCCTTCGGTCCTTCTGCCTGTTCTACTCCCCGCTCTGGCCCTGGAGAATTCTCTCACCCTCCCGCACTTCTGACTGTACCCAGTGCTTGTATAATTAAATAAATGAATAAAAAAAAATGAATGAATGAATGAATAAATAAATCTTTAAAAAAAAAAAAACCCATTGGGATAACCCACACACAGTCCATTTGCCTCAATAACAACTATTTTTTATTCTTAAGAAATCCTTTATTTGGACAACTAATTCAATATATGATCCTTATCAGATCCTGGGGCAGACTTTTCCCTTTTCCTTCCTTAAATAATTCAGGGGTAAAAAAAGAATATGTCTATAGACAGAAAATGATAACGCAAATATGTTAACAATTAGAGATTCTGAGTGAAGGGTGAACAGAAGTTCTTTATAATCTCAAATTCAGGTAAGTTTGAAATTGTTATAAAATAAAGTTACAAAAATGTTTGATTGATGCTGTTTTGTCATTTTTGTGGACAGGGTGTCCTCAGCTGTCTATAGCTTCCTACCTCCTACTATTGTCTCCACTTCCACCATGCATCTCTGTCAGCCTGTCTCTTCTGAGAACAGAGAAAAGTAATTACACAGCCAAGCTAAGGTGAATGGAGGAGAAATACTCCCAATACACACGTAAATAATAAAAAAACAACAACAGGGGCATGGCTAGCTAAACAAGCCTCATACAACTTTGCAAAAGCTGAATAATTAGCCCCCAAGGAAAGAGTGGTTTTTCAGAACCCAGGGCAGCTCTAGAGACTGTTATTAAAGACTCAACTCCTCTTTGTCTCTTTACTATTCCTGCTTCTATGGCAAGAAAAAGAAAAATAACAGATGGTTTCCCTTACAGGAAGAATATAGGGGAACCAAATGTGGAATCAGGAAAAAAAAATAATTACAATAAATAAAAAAACAAAATTAACAGGCAACTATTAATCAGAGACATTCTGCAGGGGAGGGGAGGAAGAGGGATCAAAACAGGGGCGGGAAGAGCACAAGGGACTGTGGTGATGGTGCACGGGTGAACTGATGGTGGGACTATACTGGCACTACACCTGAGAGGAGAAAGCATACATTGTACAAAAAGGAAGAATGATGTGAAATCCATATAAAATTAAAATATATATATTCCTGCTTCTGGCAACAAAATGCTTTGTCCACTGCTATGTACTTATTCCCACCTCAAAGTTTCAGTTTACCTGTGCTTTTTTTCCCTGCTATTCCTTATTCATGCATGCTCTTAAGGAATCTGTACATTAGTGGGAAAGAGGCTCATGATGAGGCGCCATGTGCTTGTGCTCTGCAGCTATGCCTAAAACTGAAATTCCTTTCCTCCACCTCCACACTTGACCAAAAGTAAGATTAGATTTGGGAGTAAAACTTCTGTGGTAAATCTGTATCTATTTTCTTCTTGCCGTGTACATGTTTCAACCTAGTTAAGCCTCTGCTTTTCTTCTATAAAATGGAGATAATAGTAGTGGGAACCTCACAGTACTACTTCATCAGCTGGAGCATGATAAAGCACACAACACAATTCCCGGCACTTGGTGCATCTGGTATATGTCGGTTAATAGTACGGTTAATTCCTACTCTCTCCTCAAGATTCAACTCAGGCACTGTCTCTATTGTCTCACAGTGAAATTCGCTGCAAAATATGTGGAATAAGGACCTTGGGCTTTGTCACTTGTCCATCTCTGCTAGAGGACATGAATTCCTTAACAGATAGAAAACATGTCTTAACTCATTTTACTTCAAGAGCCTAGCTTAGGGTCTAGAATACAGTATGCTCTAAAAAATATTTGTTGAAAGAAATCAGCTTTTTAAATGACACTGTAAGTATTAAATGTCTTGCCTTAACATTTTTAAAGTTTATTTATTTATGCATACAAAAACTGGGGTACAGGCCAGAGGTGAGGGGGGTGAGAGGATCCACCAGAGACAGAGTGGGGAACAGAAAGGCAGACTGACTGAAATGCACTGCTGAGGGGAGCAGCAGGTGAGACAGGAGAGGTCTGCTGTGCCATGTGGGTAGCTCCCTGGCCAGGGATAGAACTCATGCTGCAGTGGCTGTGGCTAGCTTCACAGATTACGTCTTAACCCCTTGCGCCACCAGGGAGGCCCGATGTCTTAACATTTTCAACTTGTGTTCAAAATGTGTAACATATATATACACCACAGCTCTAGCAATAATCAAGAGAAGCATGATAAAAACCTTTTATGACCAAGCCATTTCTTAAGACATGGGTTTCCTAATGCACAGAATGATATAAAAACAAGGATAAAGCTGAATAAACAGCAGGACCAAATTATATTATCAAAGACTTCAGGAAAAGCCTACTCACTATCTTTTCTGATGTCTGAATATATCTCAAAAAAGCCTTGTCCTATTATTTTTGACACAGTCAGATCACTGTGACAGGTGAAAGATGGGAAGAGAGCATAAAATCCCACCCAGCTCCATGTTTACTTCTTGGTCCACACAGAGGCTGCTCATTGCCTAGAATTATGGTTGCCTCTTCTCAGCCCCTCAGCCCCAAAACCATTCAGCTGGGGCACCAACTGAAAGCTACAAGTAGGGAGAAGGGATAAGAAAACTTTCTAAACACTTCATTTTCCTAAAAGGAAGTGCTATCTTTTTGAAGCATTTGAAAACTTTATCATCTGTTCTCCAGGAAGTCGGAAATAGGCACAATCACGTTCTGAACACACGCAAGGTTTGACAACCACACACTTGCCACACACAAGGTTTGACAACTCCTGCTTTCCACTCCAAAACTTACCTATTTTTTTTTTGATGCTGAGGGAATTAACTATGAGCAGAAAGGCAGGCTTAGCCATGGGATACTATCAGCTCATTCTGGCATGTATAAGCACTAAAAATAGTCAAATAACAAAGACTACTATTCCTTTTCTTAACAATAACAAATGACTACAATTTAAACAGACGATACTCGTTCTTCCTTTACTATCAACCACTTGGGACACCACTTTCCACACCAAGTCACTGCATTAATGTTTTTTTCCTGATGCCTATGCCTTGATCTTGAGCTGACTGCCTCCCTGATGTTCTGGAATTCTAGGCAAAGGAATAAATTTTGTAAACTTTTTATTATAGAAAATTTCAAACATATATGAAGTAAGCACAAACCATTGGTATTGGATAAGGAGTCTCTAATAAGGAGATACTCAGTGATTTTAAAGTTTTACTTGATAGAACTCTTAAGTCACTCCTCAACCCAATATCCCATCTTTGTCCCTGACCTCGTTCTTTATTAGAATTCCAAGGAGAGAAACAAGTGATGCTCTGCTTCCTGCCCAACACCAATGTGGGATATTTCTTTCCATATCACTCCTCATCCATCTTCATGCTAAACTCAATCTCTCTTAATTCCTTGGGGAATTTTAGAAAATGAAAAGCAACTGAGCTGTAATTTTGACAGGCATCATTCTTTAGGCTGCCAAACTATCTACATTGCTTAGTCCTACTGATTAGATCCAGAAGGTATTTCCCAAAGCCTTTAAATTAAGATCAGCTCAAGCTGATGAAGACCCCTATGAAAATGGACTCCTGAAACTCTGATTCTGCCATTGAGTTCTGCTATCAGGTTGATCAGAAAAGGCTTGTTTCTTGTTGCTACAATGAGTCTGGACAAGTGGCTTGCTTGGTTACTCTTGTTGATCTCCATTCCTACCATTGTACTGACTTCTAAATTCTCATTCTTAAGAGACTCAATGCTGTTAACTGTGTGTGTGAGTTTTTTCATATAGTTCCATTTTCCAGTGCACTAACTCCAGGTATGAAAGCCTTATACTGAGGGGGCTATCTTGCTGCCCTATGGTCTGATCTCCTGTACTGTGGCTTAGAGCTTGATAATCAGAAGCTTGTAAATGCTTTCTGAAGATGATGTAGGGAGTCTATTCCAGAATGGACCTGAATTACTAGGACTGTCTCAGAAAAAGATAAACTTCAGGGATAGGCCTTTGGGTCTATATTTCTATATAAGCAATAACAGGCAAGTAGAAAAGGGAAGCGAGAAGGTAACTGCTATACCTTAGTACCCAGCTCTGTTAATTACTAGGTATATACTTTTCGTCAGACTTGTTATTTGTATCCTGCCTCAATTTTGTTATCTGTAAAATGAGTGGCTTGATCTAGGCTGTAATTCTAGTAATGTAAAAATCATGTCTATCTTGTTTTTGGTCCCCAGTGTCTATGCAACCATGTGGCACAAACTAAATGTTCGCAGAATGAGTAACTGTAAAAATAAATAAAGGTGGTTTTAGTAATCTCTTCAGTTCTAACAGTCTCTAATTCAATGACTTCTATTCCACTGTTTAGTGCTCAAATCAGACAGCCCTGTCTCTGGATGCTGAGGGTGACATTGCTAAAATCTGTGATTCCACTCATCATTTATAACATTAAAAATATACTGCTTACCACAACCTAATTCACATTTTTCGATGTTAAGAGTTTGGACAACAGATCTGGAGCTCACAATCAGACTTTGGAATACACATACAATCCCTACAACGGTAGTAAATTTTTGTGTGTTTGAGACTATGTGCGTTTTTCCAAGGAGCGAGGTGGCAGCAATCATATTTTCAAGAAAAAATATTAAGAACTGTATTAGGCTTGTCATTTATAAGAACTGACTCAGGACATTCTATGTGCCCAAAAAAAGGGGCGGGCAGCCCCCCAGTGTGCACGGGCCTGCACCGTCTTGGGGGTTAAGATAAGAAGGTGTCTGGCCAGCAAAGGGCACCCAGAAGGGTCTAAAGGAACTTGGGCCGGGTTGTAGGGGCCGGCAGCCTCCAGTTTACCTGGCGCACCCCTGTAACTCCGTTCCTCTCAAGCTCTGCACCTTGGTCTCTGAGTCCCGCGCATCTTCGTCCCCGTCTTCCTCATCCTCCCCGTCACCATCGTTGTCGTCAAACGGGAAGCTCTGGTGGCCGAGGGGGGACAACAGAGACATGGTGGAATTGCTAGTGCAGCTCAGCGGCGGCGACAGCGAGCACCCCGCCACCGCCTCCAGGCCCTGCCCCCGGGCGCCCGCCATGACGACGGAGGGGCCCGAGGAGGACCGCGACCTGGACCTGCTGTAGGCCGGGAACCTGGTGTCGCGAGGGGGCGAGGCAGCCCCCCACCGCCCCGCCGCCCACATCAGGCCCGCCACGTTCAAACCGGCAGAGCGGCGGCGGCGGGGACGTGCTCTCCCAGCAGGCCCCGCGCGCGCCCCGCCAGGCCAATCCGGCGGGCAAGGGCCGCGCGTTGCCATGGCGACGCGTGGAGGCCGCCAGGGCTTTGTCCCGGCCTGCCTGGCTTGGCTTGGTCCGCTGGGCCCTCCGTCGCCCCGAGAGCTGCTCTGGGGCCAGAAAGGGGGCTGCTTGCTTGGGAAGTTATTTAACTCCACGCACGGGCAAGGTATGCCTCCCGACTGACTTCTTGGAGGGCCTGAATCCCCTGTTTGCTATAGTGTTGCTGTGTATTTGGTGCATGAAATCTACTCTCCCTGGCTTAAGCATCTTTTTTTTTCTTTTTTTTTTTAAGAATAGCACATTGTAAGGAATAAAGATGTAAGATTTTAAGTTTTAATTTATTTTTTAAAGATTTATTTATGTATACAACAACAGGCCAGAGATGCGGGGCGGGAGAGGATTCACCAGAGACAGAGTGGGGAGCAGAACAGGCAGACTGACTGAAATACACTGCTGAGGGCAGCAGCGGGCGAGACAGGAGAGGTCTGCTGTGCCATGTGGGTACCTCACTGGTCAGCCGGGGATCGAACTCGTGCTTTAGAGGCTGCTGACCGATTCATGGTGCAGTGCCCAACCCCTGTGCCACCAGGGAGGCCCCAGACATCCATTTTTTTTTTTTTTTTAAGGAAAAGAATCAGAAGTCAGATTTGTCCCCTGATTTTGCGAGGTCAGGATTGTAAACATGATGTCTTTCAGCAGAGGGCCATGTTATGAGGGAAGAATGGTGAACTTTAGCCAAATTCATAAATGTATCTGATAATGCACTTTTAGGACAATCTCACGATTTTTAGTAGCACCTCAATATGCCTGGTATCTTAAGGGAACCAACTTGTCTTTGCATGTGAATTTGAGGGCCTCTTTAAAATCTCTTGTGCGCTAGGGCCTGTGCTAAGCATTGGAGATAAATGAATAAGATTAAAGCCCCGCCTTTACAAGTTCCTCATTCTTTTGTGGCAAAGGATCATACCATTAAAATATTCTGTAATACGCATTTTATGAGAAAAGAAAACATTGTGTGGGACCTCGAAGGAACATTCTCTTAGGGAAGGGAATGATAATTAAGGTAGCAAGAGAGAGGTGATAAACAATAAAGCTGAATGCTGTATTTATGCTGACAAAATGCTGTACACTAATAAATAAATATGGCTTTGTCCAGCTCATAATGACTATCATGATAGACTGTCACAAAGTAAAAACTGACAATATCTAAAACAGCACACAACATTTATTATTAATCAAAAGTGATACAAATTTGATGAAATTTGAATCTGCAAAATTTGACACAGAATTAGATTTGATGGAAATAATAGCAATCACCGGCAACTCAAAAGAGAAGTTGCAATGACATAAACTATTTAAGTGAAATACTAATTTTGTTAAAATTTTCAGTAAAAAAATGAAAGTGAGGAAAATTGGAGCAATTTGAGTAATAAAATTCATCACAGAATAAAACTGGTTTAATGGAATTTTCATTCTCTACCTTATTCAGTATTGGCATACCTGGTTGAAACCTATCAGAACATCCCCAGAATCAATAAAAATAGCATCAAAAGAACCTGAGCCACTTTAGGGCTTCTTAATAGGTAAACTGAGGTCAGCTATTCCCAATAGACATAAACTGATACAACTGAAGCACAGAAAACACAAGTTCAATTATGAAAGGAATCTGCATTTGAAAGGGTGGTTTGCCCCTTCCTCCGTGGGTTTCCTTAAACAAGCTGTTTGACCTTTCTGAATTCTAACTCTGTAAAATAGGGAAATAATCTGCCTCCTGGTTCTACTATGTCATTCATTAATCTTCCAAGCTTTTAGCATAGAATATGACAAAAGAAATGATGAATGATAAATTGTCAAACTCCTAAACTTCCATTTGGTTTGAAAATCTAAAATGTCATATACTTCTCTGCCTCCTTTTACAAAAGTTGCTCCTTGTGATCATCATTATGACTAAGTATTGCATCATGTTCTAGTAACACAGGCATTCCAAGACAAAGAGCAACATGGTCCTAGTGCTTGAACACCGTGCTGTGGTCTCTCTTACAGTGCCTTTCCATTACAGGGACTGAGAAGCCTTAATCAAATTTAATAAAAATATGTAAAAGTTTATGAATAAGTTCAAAAGAGGGACTCTTCCCTTATCTTTTAGGGTACTGACTTAGCAGCTTCTTTCTTACTACTCCCTTTATTTTCACTTTCATGGCATAATTGAGAAAATCTGTGTTTTTGCTGGCTTTGAAACCGGTGGGTAAATGCAATGACTTTTGCCTAAAAATGTGTGACTTTGTTACAAAAATAATACCATTTAGCAGCTGGCTCTGGGGCAATCTGTTAAGTAACTGTTAAAAATGTATCCCTGGATACTGAATTATTTACAGATAAAAGAATATGCCTTAGATTTGCTTCAAAATAATCAAAGGGGTAGAGGGATGAAAGTGGCTGATGATGAAACAAAGTTACCATGTACTCTTGATAAGGGTGGTGGGCAGCCTGGGTGTAGAGGGCTGAGAGGATGAAGGGAAGGCAATTACAGTATTCTCTCTACTTTTTATTAGGGAAATTTCAAACACATACTAAAATTTGAAACAAATTTTTTTTTTTTAAAACGATGTTGGTTTGTATTCTAATTTGCAGTGTGACTTAGGTAATTCACTTAAATTTCATTAAGTCCTCTATTTGCCATTCTCTAAAATGAGGGCTTATTGGGAATATTGACTAATTTCTAAAAAATTGGGCAATAGGTGTCATACAGGTTTTGAAATCGTTTCCTTTTAAATAAAGATCTAATTGGTGGTATAACTTAAATTTTACAATTTGTTTTCTATAACTTTGATTCAGACTCAAAGAGTAAAACCTTACTTCTATATTCCAGCAAAGTATTCTCCCAATATTTCTTCTCATATCCTTCACTTTAAGTGTTTTACTTTAATCTGCTTCCTTTTACATTAAGCAAATTCATTAGTATACCTAAAAATTATGGCAAGGTGGTTTTCTAAAAACTTTAATAAAATTCAAACACTACATACAATATTGTATTTCCTACCATCCATATAACACAATTCACCACATATATTCAATGTTGTTATATTTTTAAAATCAATGTAATGAGATTTTTAGTACTTTGAATTTTGAGGAAAAAAACCTTTTAGCTAAGATTTTTTTTTTACCAAGTTATGATTTAATATTTATCAGATATGTAAATATACAAACATGATATCGATTTTAAAAACATGTGAATGGTAGGCCTTACAAAATTACAACACGCTGTAAATAGATCCCTCCCACATTTTACACAAACATGATTTTGATATACAAAGATTCTGTTTTTATTACACTGACAATGTACAACCAAGACTATTTACAATGCAAAAAAGTATATAAACCACAATTTAACATTCTGCTACTGGCAGCCACTATAGTTTAGGAGGTAGCTTTAATTAAACAAAATGAACAGAAGCCACATTTCCCAACTTGTGTTCTAAAAAATAATTTACATAAGATAAAAATTCATTATATGCACATTATATACAGTTTAATTATTAAACTGCAATCTAGCTTAATGTCATTTAGTGTATCCTGAATCACTAATATGGCAGTGAGTTTGCTATTGATTTAGCATATTGTTCAAAAAACATATTGAACATCTTTAATTTTAAGACTCCACATAGTGACATGTCAAAAGTTCATCAATGAGAATCAAGTAAAATTTTTAATTTTTAAAGACACAGACCCCAACTTTATTCCTTTTTTTTCTTAATGACATATTTATCTTGTCTCACAAGAACACATCATCTGAGCTGTTGCATAGGCTCTTTCATGAATCACAGTATGGGGGAAATGTTTGGAAGCTTCTGTGTAATAGCACAGGTTCAGGAGAATCCAGCTTACTAAGAAATACATGTAAGTGCTTTGTGTCATAATTACTCCCAATTCTTGCAATTAAATGCAACTATTTATCACAGTTTACTTTCTGTATAGTTCAAACAATAAAGTAACATACCAACAAATTTGGAAAATATTGGTAGAGCCAGATATTAGGAAATGTTTATTAACGGGAACATTCTAGGGAGCTATCAAATCCCTCAGATACTACTTAAATCCCATATTAATTAGTAGTTTAGTAAAAATCTACTAAACCCACCCAGCAAATAGCCCTTTACTTTATCGTAGTAGTGTGATCACAAAAGACTGAGGAAATAATTGCTGGAATCACACCAAAGTGATACATAAAGACCGAAAACAAATGTTCAGTTATTTGTTTTAAATCTAGCAGTTGTTAATATTGTTTTAAAAACATCTTCAGGTTTCTAAGTTACAAATGAATTAAACAAAATTTGTGATTCTATTATGTCAAAGACAGAAGTAGAAAATGCAATAAGGTAATGCCTACAACATACTCTCACAGTTCTACCTAGGAGACAGTCCCTTTTTGGCCCTGCAGTAAGTTGTCCTGAGATTAATGATGAAAACATTAGGTAAATTAGCATGACTTTTTCTTTAGTTATATAAAATCACACTTTAAAATATTCTTTAAAAAATATTAACAGCTGTTCTTTATCTTGTGCTTAATTCAAATAGGTACAAATTTGCTTCTTATGGATCCAAAAAACCTAATGTTACATTGCTATGATATACACATCTTTTTCAAGTTACAAATTTGTTTTAAATAGACCACACACTGCGTGGACATCACCTTTTCCACCAGTTGATAGTTTAGGCACTTGCTCTTTGAAAATGTCTGGTTTAAGAAATAAACTGCCACCTTCTCCTTCTTCTAAGTGACACCAGGCAGTGATCACAGAAGTGCTTCCCAGATGAGATCAGACCAGGGTTCCCTCTATAAACACTGTGATTTTGGTTGATGGGAGAAACAGTCACAACATATTCATTCAGTCTTTGACTCTTGGTAGATTATAAGCATAGCGCACCAAAGGGAAGCCTCGACTCTGATAGAAGCAGGCTCGTCCACAGGCCTGCACCTGGTCAGAACTGTCCGAGACAAAGGAATCTTCTTCATCGGCATAATCGGAGTGGGCCGATTGTGTCCCACAGTCGGACCAAT
Organism: Talpa occidentalis; assembly: GCF_014898055.3. Taxonomy (NCBI): domain Eukaryota; kingdom Metazoa; phylum Chordata; class Mammalia; order Eulipotyphla; family Talpidae; genus Talpa; species Talpa occidentalis. The sequence goes on along the minus strand of NW_023603184.1, from coordinate 19,021,857 downwards.
AGCCATCTGGTCTTTGGCAAGAACCCACTGCCAGTGCAGGACAGCTGTGTGATTTGATTAAGTGTTTGCATGATACTGGCTTTGTCAAAAGAAATGATTCGCAGCAGTCACACACAGCCAGGTTGCCCTGCAAGTGGGAGTACATGCCACAGTCATAATAGAAATCCTGTTCCACACAACCAGCTTGGCTACTAATGGAAACTGACACTGATCCACTTTTCTTGGTAATATGTCGCTTCAATATCTTCCAGTCTTCTTTAAACTTGGGGTTGAAGAAAACATACAGGACTGGATTCAGGCAAGCAGGCAATGGAAAGAATATCAGAGTCACAGACTTCATTATTTCGGGGCTGATAGAGATCGCAGTGATCAATGGGGCAAATGAAAAAAATGCAACAGGACAGAAAAAGATGCAATTGGTGAAGATGAGCCAAGCAACGTGCTTAATCATGCTAGAATGTGAGTTCTCGGAAAGGTCCTCTTTTTCCAAGTTGCAGTAAAGTTTAGTGTAGATAATGGCCATTAATAAAAACGCTAGTGAGTTTAATAGCACTAAGGTTACAGTAAATCCTAGTGACGGTGTTTCTCCTGTAGGAAATGGCAAGCACAGGGGAGATGCGGAGTATTCCCCTCTGTGGAAAAGTGGGAAGCAGCCTGCTACAGAAGCACCCAGAAAAGCAAAAAGGGCAGCAATCCGGAACTGTTTGAGATGATTGCTTTTTCCATTTTTCATTATATCTTTTGCAGATAAACTTCTTTCAACGGTTGCTAACATTAATAAAAAGATGGCACTTTCAGAGGAGAAAATGGCGAGAAACCCAGCTATTTTACAGCCACTGCCACTCTCCCACCAAATGCCAAATTCAGCAAATCTGCCCCAGGACACAGCATCCAAAAATGTTAAGATGCCAGTATAGGCTCCCATGAATAAGTTAGACACAGCAATCAGGCCTATGAATAATTTGGAGGAAGGCAGTGATGTACAGGATGCAAATGTTGTTAAAATGACAACCATGTTGAAAAACAACGCAACCAAGAAAATGAACCACACAGTAAGACGGATCATCCAACTCCCCAGTAAGTATTCACAGGGCTTAAAAGCACCTAAAATGGAGAAAATGAGAGAAATAAAAGACAATTTAGAAAATACTATAATCCATATAATATAGCTTGATAGAGGAATAATAGTTCATCCAGACTTGATAAATCTGCTACCAAACTAAATTAAACCAAACGGAAACGATTATATCTTAGATAAAGTTTAGTCATTGCACTAGGCTAGGCTAATTTTAATCAATTCAGTTTTCCTGTATTAAAGACTTGGTAAAGTCATATGAAATTTAAAGGAAAATTTTCGAGTTTCCTTATACATAGGTTAATGTACACAGCACACGTACATGAAAAACATTTGATATATACCATTGGCCTGGCATTGGCCAGGAACCCTAAATTCAGACTGCTGCTTTTACTTGAAAGCCATCTAAATTTCCATAGATTTCATTTTTCTCACCTGTGGATAATCCTATTTCACAGTATAGGGTAGCTTAAATAAAATGACATAGAGAAGGTACCTAAGAAGCCTCCTGGGCACACTGCTCGACTTTAGTAAATATTAATATTAGGTCCTTTCCTCTTTCCATCCTAGTCCTAATATACTTCATAGTAATTCTGTATCTATACATATTTTTTTGTGCATGTCTCATTGTTTTCAAAGGCAATCTGATCGTGAAGGTTAAGATAGTTATAAGTATCCTCATTTTTCATCCAGAGAAATTGGAAGAAATTTCAAAATGTTCATTTGATCCAACAAAGATTATTCAGTAAAATAGTATAGTTAGGAAAAACCATACTAATGCTAACTATTGATACAAAGCTATGTCCAATAAAACTCTATGGAACTTAAACTAGGATTACAACAAATAGTTTAGTAGCTAAATGATATGTTCCACTAACTGACTTAGACATGCTAGTTATATCACAGACAACTGTTTTGTTTAAAAATTAGTAAAGAAAAACACAATTTTGCCTACAAAGCACAAGAAAACTATATATTGTAATTGTTCTGTTTTATTTTTCTGAACTGTCATGAAGTTAGACACATTCTGTAAAGAATTTTAAATACTGAGATATTCACAGATCTAAGAAGCAAAGTCTGCACCATTTATATCTGACTTCTAAATAACACAAGAAACTTTTAAATATGACTTATCTTTAAATTGTTTTTACTCCCCTCCTCTAACTGAGCTCGTTCTTCTTCTTCAAGGAAGAAGGGGTAGCTCCTCGGATCTAGGAGAGCAGGATGCTCTTTGGGAACCAGTGTTTGAGTAATGGGTACAGTCATTTTTTTCTTCAAAAACATGGGAAGAAAGCCCCACCTAGTCTGTCTTTGGAAACCTCCTGCCTCCTCCAGTTCTAGCCCAAAGAGCCTGTTCTCCTGCACTTGGGGCTTCTGCAGTGTACAGTGGTATACTGTGACAGAGTGGAAGAGGCTCATCCCAACTGCAGCACAGTTGGGAGGAGCACAGATCAAATTTCCTCTTGGCTGACCCTAAGATTTAAATTCTCATACCCCTCACATCTCTGGCATGTACCCCAGTTCTTGTATGCATAAATAAATAAATCTTTTTAAAAAATAAACTCAGTGTGGAAGAAATGAAACCTGTGTGTTCAAGTCTAGCTTCCCCTTTAAGCTGTTCCCTTTTTACTGAGTTGTCAGTTCCCAAGGAAACTCTCCAACACAAGAACCCCAATGGAGCAAGTGAGCAAGCTGTGCCTCTTAATCTCCAACAGTTAATATAGCAAATAAGTAGAGTGAATTTAAATGATTCTCGTCAATCCCAATCACTCATATGGTAACTTAAACCTTATTCTCTACACAAGGTACTATACTAAGTATTAAAAGAACACAAGCAGGACATATTAAAAAAACTAGCCAACAACAAATGTTGGCGAGGGTGTGGAGAAAAAGGAACTCTCCTGCACTGTTGGTGGGAGTGCAAACTGGTCCAACCACTATGGAGAGCTGTGTGGAGATTTCTGGACCTACTAAACATAGAGCTTCCATATGATCCAGCAATTCCACTCCTAGGTATTTACCCAAAGGACACAGAAACATCAATTCCAAAGAGCACCTGCACTCCTATGTTTATAGCAGCACTGTTTACAATAGCTAAGCTTTGGAAACAACCCAAATGCCCAAAAATAGATGACTGGATCAAGAAGATGTGGTACATATATACCATGGAATATTACTCAGCATTCAAAAAAGATAAACACATGCAATTTGCAGCAACATGGATGGCACTGGAAGGGATCATGCTCAGCGAAATAAGCCAAAAAGAAAAAGAAAAATACCGGATGGTCTCACTCATAGCAGGAATCTAGAAAACTTAAATAAGGGACCAGGAAAATGAATATAAGAAAGTGAAAATCAAAATCAACAAAAAACTATGAACCAGAGACACTTTTTGGGGGTGGGGGGCGGGAGGGGAAGGATTGGGGTCAGAATGGGGCGTTTGCAATTGTATGGGGAATATAAAAATAAAATTTAATATTAAAAAAAAAAAATAAAATCAAAAAAAAAAAAAAAAAAAAAAACCACAAGCAGGGCCTGCCAATAAGCTCACAATTTGGACATACTCATTAGAGAATCCATAATACTAAACGAACCTGAGTTACAACATTAATGTTCACATCATCCTCTGTTATTATACTAAAACAGGAATCAACTTCCTAGCACACAGTTTAGCCAATTATTTACTCTTTTTTTTAACAGTAAAATTCTAAATCCATCATGACCAAAGATTTGGCATCAATTTAGCAACATTTCCCAAGTCTAATAGTGCTCACTGAAATAAAATAGAAAAGGGAATGTATTAAAAGTAAAAGGAAAAGACTAAAAATCAGTGACTGAAGTCCTCATCCCAGAGTTGAAGGGGCATAGAGGAAGTGTCTCTTGAACTTGAACATGCAGAGCCTCCTTCTGAGAAGCTTGTTGCCACCAAGATCCTGATTCAGTGGGCCTGGGCCTGAGATTCTGCAAGAGAGGCTGAGCTTCTGGGCACATAGACCACACTTTGAGTCAGGAGACCTTAGGCAATCATCTGGTCCCACTATACTACAGAAATCATGGTTCTCACAGAAGTTTTAGATTTATCTGCCTAATGTTCATTTAAAGTGAGAAACTACAGCGATGTGCTGAGCATACCTGTGGAGGGTGTACAGTGGATGATTATTTGACTGTGTTCTTCATTTTCAGCACTGCTTGTGACACCTGCCCCATCCGTGAGACCTGAACATAGAACATAAACTGTGTTTGATTCATGTTTTTAGGCCATTCCAGAGAACCATGTTTTTCTGCAATCTGCAGTCTTTTATTTTTTCCATGATGTAAATCTGGCTTCACAGCATATTAAGATGCCAATAACACTGTAAATGCCCTTTTTCTTATAGACTTCATGTCAATCCTTCACAAACTGATTACAGTAACAGAAACTTTGATTAATGCTATAAAGAGTGTGCTGGTTGAAAAAGTTCCTGCACTTGCCTTTGTCCTTTGCCACGCTGTGGTCTTGGAGGCTGTTATCTTCGCTGTTTACATGTGCATAAGAGTCACAACCCCAAAATGCACAGCACTGATAAGCATATGGTACAGATAAAGACCTGGAAAAAATTGTAAAATCCACATTGTATACCAGCTTAACAGACATGCTTTTGTTTTGTCAAAAGCTTTTTATCTTTGAAAGTCCCAGCCTAGGAGTCAGAAAGGCTTAACTGTCACAAACTTTAGGTTGGTCATTATCTATGGGCCTCAGTTTCCTCACCTGTGAAAAGAGTTCTAATATCAGAAGATACCAGAAGTTTCTCCAGTGAGATGAAACATGCATTTAAAATCTAAATTTAAATCCAACCATTTTAAATGTAATAGCAATACAGCAATTTTAGGTACAAGCTTATCAGATTTCTTTTATAAATGAAATAACCACACCCTACTTGTCATATGGAACTGGCAGTTTCACTTAAAATTAATGCCCCAGGTTATTTGTCACTTTATTCAACTAAATCCATTTATTCTGTTCATATAACTATAGTGAAAATGTTTATTCTCTTCTCTTGCCAATAATATCCCCCAGCCCTCTATCTAATGAGGCTCCCCACCCTGAAACTGTAATGTGAAGTAGTAGAGTGTTGTATAAACATTCTGAAGTTCACACTTAAGTGGTTTCTACCATCTGGTTACTAGGGACAAATCCACTATTAAAAAAATAGAGTAATTTTATTATCATTCTGACAGCATAATGGGCTTCAAATTCAAGTTCCTAAAAACTATGGAAGGATGTTCATGCTCTATTCTTTACTAAATTTGTAAGGATTGATGTAGAAAATACTCTTAAACTATAACTTCCCAGAAAAGCAACAGCACACTCTATAATTTGAGGGCCTACCATCATTGCAACAAAATGGAAAATAAGCCAAAACACACCTGAGATTAACAAAATCTTTTGCTGCTAAAGCTTCTTTCAGCTTGAAGTTGCCCACAAGTTTCAGTTGATTTAGACCGCTCAGGCCTTCCTTAGGAAATGAAGTTAATTCATTGAAACTTATGTCTCTAGAATGTGAAAGAGATTTCTAATTAGATCCTAAGATACAAATAAAAACATCTGTACATAGGTTAACATCACAAATACCAGAGTCCTGGGAGGAAGTTTAGATGTGCTAGAATATAGGTTAAACATTCATCTTGCCATCTTAGAAGCCGTTCTATACCCTTGCAGCTTAGCATTTATATAAGGAAAAAGAACCAGAAAAATATTAAAATATTTTGAGAGGACAGTGCTAAACCACAGGATCCTGTAGACTATTTACTATTTTTGTAGTGTTACTGAGTAAAAGATCAACTTACAGGTTAGTTATTGACCCAAGCTTGGCAAAAGCTGTGTTGTGAATTTCATGGATCCGGTTTCTACTGAGATCTCTACAATTATAAGAATAATATGTTAATATTTTCAAACCAACTCAAAATGCAGTTACTCGGACTGCAAAGTGAGGTAGGCAGACATTCCTGAGACGATAACAAAGATCTTAAATCTTGTCCAACAACATTTTTTACGTTTATGTTGTATTCCTCTCCTATTTCTCTTCCATGGAATGTATCCCATGCAGCAGTAGTTGTAGCTGGCATCTATTTCAAAACAGTTGTGAATTTTCTCCACTTTATCATTCTGGTACAAGTTCAAAAATATAAATGATATGACAGAACCTTTGGCACTATTATCTAGGTGAAGAAAAACCAAGCTCTTGACAAAGCCGAAAATAAAAACAGGCTTTATACTATTTGCCTTCTCAAAGGTTAGTGATAAGGCCCCCCAGAGAAGACAAATAATCAATATGCAAACAAGAGCATTCCAAAAGGGCTTCAGATATCATTCTTTTCCCAACCAGGAAATAAAAACCTATCATTATCAGAACAATACTCTCCTCAGGAACATACCCAGAAGGATTCTGAGTTCTGGGAGTTAATAAAACAAAAAATCTAAGACCACATTTAAAGCAGGTCTTCTTTTTTAATTTATTTATTTATATATATTTTATATCAGTGCTCATTTTTGTACAATATTTGCTTTTTCCTCTCAGGTATAGTCCCCATAAAATTCCCACCACCAATCAGGTCTTAGTGGAAATTTAAAGATTGAATAAAATCACTCCATAACACATCTCCTGAATAACAGGAAAACTCCACAAAGTGGGTTCCAAATCATGAAAAGGGCAGCTTTTCACTGGGGTCTTTTATCAGCACTCTGGAAGTGATGGCAGTTAGAAGCCAGTCCTCTTCCTCCCTTCTGCCCAGACCCACAGTAAGCCTGTCAACAACAAGGAAAGATCTGGCAACCAACTATGAATAAAATATTTTCTAGCACAATGCATATTTAATTTCTTAATGGCTGTCAACTGGAAAGATAATCAATATATGTAACTTCACTGTCGATTTGTCATGTTTTGGGTTTTTTTTCTGTATTAAAAAAAGTTCACTAATTTAGTATATTGTGTTTTCTGCACTAAAGTTCTGTGAACACAGAGACAAGGTTTTTTGTAGTCAACTTTCTTTCCTCCAGTGCTTGGGGTACCCAGCACAAATATACACTCAGATACAAATTCTTAAATGAGGACTTTTGCTATGTGTTAGCTGTATTTGTCATGACAGACACCCCAGTGCAGAGGTCAACAGTTTTTCTGTAGAGAAACAAATAGTAAATGTTTTTCACCTCTGGGTGGAAGTGGGGGGTGGTCACATAGTCTCTAGTGCAACTGTTCAACTATGCCATAGTATATGGTGAAAGCAGCTTTAAATAACACTTAACAAAAGAACCTGGCTGCGTTCCAATAAAACGTAATTTAGAAAAACAGGAGGCAGGCTGGATCTGGCCCACAGGCTGTGGTTTGCCCACCCCTGCCCTAATGGACCAACAAACCTTATTATTATGACTTGAAAACAAACAATCTGCATCTACACATTATACTTGTTCACTGGCTAATGTAGAATATCATGAAATACTGAAACCAGATTATTATAAAGTGCCAGATGAAAAGATTCAACAATATTTACAAATAATAACACCTATCTTTTTATCTGTTACAGTGGGACTAATGACACCGTAATTTATATTTTGACCAAAAATTTAAGTTGTCTTGAATAATTATACAGAAACTTACAGAATCCTTAAGGATATCAGGCCTTGAAAAGTACCTTCCTTTATTTGGCGGATTTGATTACGTTGCAAAGAACTGGAAGAAGGAAAATAAAGAAGAGAATGTGGGAAGGGGAGTGAAAAGACAAGAAAAAAATTATTTTTCATTTTGAAAAATATAATTTCTCAATGAAACCTTTTCTTATTTTAAATACTTTTATTTTAAATATTCACTGATTGATCTTGTGGAAAGGGATTTGCTGTTGCCTCACCTACAAGATGAAAGGATTAGACTAATTGGTATTCATTCCAAACTACACTGGGAATTGAGATGCACTATCTACATTCCGTGTCAACCCCACTCAGATGTGAGAGAGGGACAGCACATGAGAAAAGCTCCAAGGCAACATGACCATAACCAGCCATTACAGAAGGTGAGAGAGATAAAAAATGGGAGAATTAATGCCTCCTTCATTGCATCTCCTGGCCAGCTTTCATCAGGGTCGTCCTTATAGGTACACTATAAATATATGATCGCCACGTCTGGATTCCCTCAACAGCCAAGACAAGCTTTTGCCTGTTTTGTTTTTGTTTTTGTTTTTTTATACAGCACCCTCCCTGAATGTATCTCATAGAATTCCTGATAGACAGGTAGGTGCCCAGTAAAAGCTGGCTACATAAACACACCTAGTAAGAGTTTGACGTTTATTCATAGATATACCTAGTTATATGAATTCCTAATTTCTTAACATGAAAGCCATTCATTAAGATAGGAAATGCCCAATGAATTGACAATACACCACAGCAAAGGAGTAAGTCAAAGACCAACTTACATTTCTTCCAGAGAATGACATCCATCAAAGCTTGGAAGGTCTTTTATATTGTTGTATGATAAGTCCCTTAAAACAATGGGAGTTAAAAATTAATTTCATGTTATCAGAATACTATATTAAGAAGAGTTGTACTGAGAAGAATAGAAAGCAGCGTTAGGATCTGTCATAAAGATTCATGGCTGGGGGCCTCCCTGGTAGCGCAGCAGTTGAGCGCTGGGTTGCGAAGCTGCCCGCAGCCTCTGCAGCACAGGTTCGAACCTCGGCTGCTCCCCGGCTACCGAAGGAAGGTCCCACATGGCGCACAGATCTCTCCTGTCGCCTGCTGCTCCCCTTAGCAGTGTACTTCGTCACTCTGCCTGCTCTGCTCCCCGCTCTGGCTCTGGTGAATTCTCTCACCCTCCCATGCTTCTGACTATACCCAGTGCTTGTATAAATAAATAAATGAATGAATGAATGAATGAATGAATAAATGAATAAATAAATCTTAAAAAAAAAAAAGATTCATGGCTGAACAAGAAAGCAACTAGGCTTTTTCTAGTAAAACTTGTGAGTTTCTGAACTACCTAAGTGATACAACAGGCTTAAGATTTGCAAACTTCAATACATAATGTTAAGTATAGACTATGTAAATATATTTTAAAACAAATATATAAAATTAAAGATATAAAAACATACTACAGGAAGTAAACATTATGTTCAAGGGATAATTATGGATTTTTAACTTTGTTTTATAATATGGGTTATATCACAATAGTTTCTATGTTAAATTAATTAAAAAGCTATAGGAAGTGGGCCTCCCCGGTGGTGCAGCAGTTGAGCGCCGGGTTGCGAAGCTGCCCGCAGCCTCTACAGCGCCGGTTTGAACCCCGGCTGCTCCCTGGCCACCGCAGGAGGGTCCTGCCGCCCGCTGCTCCCCTCAGCAGTGTACTTCGGTCCTTCTGCCTGCTCTGCTCCCCGCTCTGGCTCTGGTGAATTCTCTCACCCTCCCGCGCTTCTGACTGTACCCAGTGCTTGTATAAACAAACAAACAAAAACAAACAAATAAATAAATCTTTAAAAAAAAAAAAGCTATAAAGGAAGAGCATGCATATTCACACTCTAAAAACATTTACATTATGTTAAATATTGGAACTAGTTAACCCTCAATCCCACTGCAGTTTTTCCTCAGTGATGACTTCTAAGTTTGATATTCCGTGACACTCTTTAATTACTTGTTTAATCAATTGGTCACTTATTCTATTACTGTCTCCCTCTACTGAATACTTATTAACAGCTTAGTAACTTAATTGTTTGTTCGTGCTACATTTTTACATTCTTTATTTACTTTTAATTTCTAGGTCAGCTTAAATGTTTTTGGAAGCTTCATGCTTAATGGTTCTTGATCCAAGAAAGATTTGGGCTTTGGATGTTATATTAAGGATGAAAGAGCAGGATGGTAATAGAGAGTTAACACCCTGGGGCAGCCAGAATAAGGATAAGGAGCCGGGACAAGAAAAAGAAAAAAAAATGAAGGACTAGTCTAGCTTGGTTTTATTCAACTCCTTCTATCACACAAGATATGTGATATAAACATGTAACTGTAAAAACCAAATTCAAAATATACATTACCAACCCACCCTGAGGATCACTAAAGCACCTGTTCATTTTTCCACAAAGGGGAAAAAAAATTATACCTTAAAATCATCTAATGAAAATAGTTCATTAAAAGTAAAACTCAACATGGGATAAATTTGTGCAAGGCAGGCTGCGATAGGAAGATGAATCCCACTTACAAAGTCCTAAGCATCTTTTGTTCTTGGCACAAATTACTGGATATGCTGCTTATCTTCGTACCTGTCAAAGTCCTGTGGAAAAAAAACAGTGTCCACCTAAGAAACGATTCAAGCTGAAATGGTAAACAAAATGCTATTCTCATATGGAAAAACAAATGCTCCCAAATTTGCATGTGCACTAGAGTGTCTCCAGCCCACTGGCTAATTATCCCTAAAGACAGGCATTTAGGAAGGTGAATTAATTCTCAACACCAATACCATTTTCATAGTTATGCAGAAAAGCTTGTGGTACAAGAAGTTAACATCATCAGATGACCAGACTGATTTCTCATATTGGCCAACACCACTAATCACTGTCACAGCATTTTCACAAACACCTACAAGCTCTGTCATCCCCTCACATCCAAAATAGGTAAAAGCAATTTAGCATTCTGCCCCTGAACCTTGTCTCTCTTCATTCAGTCATTTGACTCAGCATTCTGAAATTTTCTTTTATTTGCCTCCCTCTCTTTGTTTTTATGGCTACTGTGCAGATCAGGGATAGCATAAGGCAGAGAATGGTGAAGAAATTTCAGGCCAAAAGGAGGAGGAACCCTAGTGATGAAGACACAGAACCCTTGTGGTTAATGTGTATATTTCACCAAATAGACTAATGCCTCACCATTTTCCTAACACTAGTCTCCCTTTTCAGTGTCCTCCCACCATCTGCTCCACATTCTCAACACCACTAAACTGCCTTAAAAGTTAAGTTTAAATAATTTAGCTCAGTGTTTCCTAACTTCTGGCTGACATCTTGTCACATGTGAAAATTATTTATGTTCACGTGACATATTGCAGTAAGGTTCCTTTGGTTAGAGACCCCACCTGGCTGCCTGGAGCTCAGATCATCAAAAGCTTGGATGCATCTATAACCTAGTCATAGTCCACCCATTGATAAGCCATAACCAAATGTTCAATGTGCAAGGTCTGCCATTTTAAAATTGCAACCCAATTTTCCAAATATCTCTATATTACTTCCCATTCCATAATAAACAGGCAATTCCAGCATGCTTAGTCATCTGTGTGCTATCCTTGAGTGTATTTTCATATTCCCCATTTTACCAGATCCTGCCTTACAAGGAGTCTAAATCCTTACTTACAAGGAGTGCAAATATAAGACACAGTCCTGAAAAACCTGATAGCATTCAATTTGAAACACCTCACTTCCTCCATGAAGCATGCTCTAATACTCTATATCCAATATACTTCCTAAAATCCTAAAGAAGTCTTCTAATATGGCACTCAGTTAATGCTTTACATTTTCAGTAAACTTTTCAGATCTTATCTCCACATTCAAGACTACACTCCACCTAATATGACTGACCCAAACCCAACATACTTATCTCCATACATGCGTGATATTCACAAAGGGAAATTGTAGGGATTGATAAAAACTCATCATCATTATCACCAAAAAGCAATGACTCCCCCATGGCAGGCCAGTGCATTATCTTTACACAACCCATCTTTGAAAGGTCACACTTACAGACTCTCCAGATGGCTAGTCCCAGTCAGATTAGGGAAATGCTGCACCAAGCTTGCGCCACGAATGACCCTTTTAGAAATTGGGAAACAAAAATAAATTCAAAATCAAAAGTTTTCATAGATTACATTTTCATTCTATTTTTTAAACAGTTTAAAACTATAGTACTACTTTACCAAACAATAAAATTAGTTTCCCCTCTTAAATGTATCTGAAAGTGTGATAATTGGTGCTCACTTAAGTAAGAACCATCATAAATTTTCAGAATTGTCATTTGGACTTCTGTCCGAGGAAAAAAATTGAAAGATCTTGTTTTCTGGAGTTACTTTAATATATTCTTATTTCCCACTAAATCAATTGTATAAATATTCAGGTTTGTTTTTAAATTTGTATGATACTTACAAGGAGTGCAGATCAGATAGATTGTGAAATGCTGAGTTCCCCACAAAAGATAGAGGATTATCATGCAGATGTCTGTAAAAATACCCCAGAAAAGCAAAGTTTTCATATGTTCGCAAGCATTCCAACTACTAAATCTATATTCACTAAGCCTATTTATCTAAAAGCTTGAATTGCCATTCTTCATCCAGATGTTTGGCATAGTACAACATAGCTTTACATGACTATATACTAAAAAAAATATCTTAAAACTACTTACATCGTTCTTAAGAGTGGATTACCATCAAATGCTCCATCAGGAATAACAGAAATGGAGTTACTGTGAAATAACCTAAAATAATAGGAGAAAAATGTTTTGAAATGCATATCACCTGTAAAATAAGTTAAAACACAAGTTATCTACTGCTGTTCAGTATGATTTAAAATACAACTGAGTGTGCACAAAAATTTTAAAAATGTAGGGAAACTGTATTTTTAATTCCATCTCATCTTCTTTGGGACTCTATCTAATTCTTTCTAAACCCACTGTTTAACCTGGTATCTGTCAGGGGTCCTGTACATGGACCTATTACTTTATCTTCAAAGAACTTTAGACTAAGAGAATCATAAGGTATTCTCATCCCAAAATATTTCTGTTGCCTGCATTTGGACTTTAAGCAATACAGCTTACAATATTAACTGTCAATCCATAACTCAATTCCTGGTATGCCATATACTTTCTTATCTCTGGGAGATAAGAAATTTTGATAGAAAATTAATTTTCTTATGTTTTCTTGACAAATCCAACATCTGAAATGTAGCCTCATCCCTTTCATTTATTTAAGTATTTCCAGTCTTTCAAGCCCAGTCAAATTTATTCTTTTTATGATGATGCCCTTTTTTATCAACCTCAATGAGATTTTCTTCTGGAATGATTCATTTGTTCTATTTAGGACAAGTCTACCTAGAAACTACTACCTATCTCCCTCTCCCATATGGTCAGCTTCCCCAATGAGACTAAGATTACAAGCTCCTAAGAGACAGAGAACATACACTACAGGGTTATTTTCACCAGTATCTATCCCTATACAGTTTTCTACATTCCACATTGTCCATGTTAACTAACGTGATATAATCTGTATGATTGTGTCTGTGTTTTGGCACATGTAATGGAAAAACGATGTTCTAAAATCTCGTGGCTGTAATATTAAATGGTCGGTTCTAGGGATAGATATTAAGGAATAAATAGAGCAAAGCAATACTCACAGTTCTTTTAGGCTAGGGAGGGCTTTAATAGCCTGTGGAAATTCCCCCAGGTTATTATAATTCAAGTCCCTAGAAAAATTGGGAAAATATGTCAGAGTACTGAAAAGTCATAATTTATAAAGTATTTTGGTTGAAATGTACTTTTAAAAAATTCCTATCCTCTGGATGGTAATCTTTCTTAACCAATTATACTGCCACACTATAGGAGTTTAACTGAATTTACACCTTTTCTTGAAATAATGAACAAAAAAGAATCATAATTCTTCTATGATGTTTTTAAATCAATCTTGAAAGTTCAAAGAATTATCATAATCACATAGTACTGATGGCATTAAATAACCAAATCAGCTGAATGGTATTTCTCAGGGCATTGGCCATCAAATAAAATTTGTTGAATATCTACTTAACAATGGCAATGACGTCAAACTGAAGTTACCATCTGGGGTTTAGAATGGTATTCTAAAATTCTGGCATGAGGGCAGCTGATTCTCAGCCCTACCACCAGCAGGATGACCTGAGATAAATACGAAAAGCAGTTAAAGAATTGCTGGAAATGTTACATTAACTAGGAAAGAGAAAAGCAATAGTGATCTAGCCTTAAAAAATCTTAATGCTGGGGCCTCCCTGGTGGCGCAAGGGGTTAAGACGCAGCCTATGCTGCAATCCATAGTTCGATCCCCGGCCAGGGAGCAACCCACATGGAGCAGCAGACCTCTCCTGACTTGCCCACTGCCCCCTCAGCAGTGTATTTCGGTCAGTATGCCTGTTCTGTTCCCCACTTTGTCTCTGGTGGATCCTCCCGCCCCCCCATGCCTCTGGCCCATAGGCCAGCTCTTGTTATCCATCCAATTGGGAAATTCTCTGAATCATTAACAATACCACAAAGGCAAATATTTTGTCTTTGAATAAAGGTAAGTAATATAAACTAAAACAAAAATAAAGATCCTACTGTGATCCACACAAAGCTATACAAGGTTTGTTATTCTATATAGCAGTGCAACCTACAGTTGAGACAACCAGAGTATCTAAATACTTTAGTAAAGCAACAAAAGCATCCAAAGCAAAATGAAAACCTTAATCACATTTAACCTATGAAAGCAGAGATAGATTCAAGTCCAATGCTAACAATTAGCAAGATAATTCACAATAAGGAAAAAAGAAAATGTTTTCCAGAATTAATTTTATAAGGAACAAAGTTCCAAAACTATCATTTTACCAAATCAAAAATTTTGCAAAAATTATACAGCTGAGCACATTGAACTGCTCTTATTTTTAATGTGGACTTTTAAAAGAAATATCAAATATTAACTTTTATGCCATCTTTAAACCATAAGCTTAGATTTGTGTTCCTATCTGCTGTTTGGTAGCAAGGATTTACTCCATAGTCATGGAGTAAACTAGGTAAGTTGAACTCCAGATCATTACATTTTCCTTTTTCTGCAATGAAATAAAAGTTGCACTATCAACATCATAATGTGATGAATAAACTTACAAGGTCTCCAAGTTGTCTAGTCCATCAAAACAGTGTTGACCCAGGCTTTTAATTTTATTGTTATGAAGATGCCTACAGAAAAAAATATCAAAAGGACATTTACACCAGTAACCAGCTACAACATAACTATTGTAAATGCATTACGCATCTAACTGGCTTAAAGAATGGTATTGCTGGGCCTCCCCTGGTGGCCTAGTGGTTGAGCGCTGGACTGCGAAGCTGCCAGTCAGCCTCTGCAGTGCCGGTTCAATCCCCGGCCACTGGCAAGGGTCCCACGTGGTGCACAGACCTCTCCTGCCGAGCCCACTGCTCCCCTCAGCAGTGTACTTTGTCAGTCTGCCTGTTCTGTTCCCCGCTCTGGCTCTGGTGAATTCTTTCACCCTCCCACACTTCTGACTGTACCCAGTGCTTGTATAAATAAACAAACAAACAAACAAATAAATATTTTTTAAAAAATTAAAAAAAAAAGAATGGTATTGCTGAACACTTTTCACTAAAAATTAAAAAACAAATAACATTGGGTAGTTATGTACACTGCAGAGACTTGTGTATACTGAAAACAGAACACCAATGGAGAAGGAAGATATCTCTAGTGGTAAATGGCATACACACTGAAGATCCTTTAATATTTACCCACCAAAACAAAAGTTTTGATGTGTTTTAAAGTACAGGAAACAAACTCTGATGAGTCCTCCTGCTAGAGGTGAAGGGAATCGAAGGAAGCATATGAAAATTAGTTACAGATTTTAAAAGAAATGGTGCTTTCTTTATGCCCAAGTTTCCAAAGATCAAAAACACAGAAATTACATTTTTTTTGGAATAGACAAGTTGACAAAACCATGATACACGACTGAAATTTATTTTCTGTCAGCATGTCAAAATGATTCTGCTTCTATTGACTACATCGATTGTCCCAGTGTTGGCTAAATAGCCCAATTCCTTCCCATGATGACAAGTGATCATATATTTTAGAGATTCAACAGTTACCAGACGTTAATTTTTTAATTACCCTGTTTTGCGTATTAAAAGCCAGCACGTATAATTTTGTTTAAAAAAAAGGCAACACCCACACAGAGCAGCTTTTCAAGAGCATAATCAGTGAGGTCCTTTCATAATAATTTGTAGTAAGACATCTGCTTTGGCTCCTAAATTAGCACAAATACATGTGATTAAAAGGGGTGGATACTTACAGAACTACCAGGCTTGAAAGGTTGGTGAATGCAAAGTCAGGGATGCTAGAGATTTTGTTGAGCGCCAAGGTCAGCGCCTGCAGAGTTGGCAGATTGCTGAGGGGGTGCACAGGCACCTCAGTCAAGCTGTTGTCATCCAGCCACAGATGTCGTAACTGCGCAAGTCCCTCAAAACTGTCCCCAGGGACTGAGGTAATATGGTTGGCATCTAAACGCCTGACAGAAACAGAAAGAACAGCGTTCAATATTGAATTCTAGTAGCCAGAGCCAATGCACATCAAACAGCCCTCAAGAGTTTTCCAAACAGAAAGGAGTTATAAAAATGACCAAGGCTGTGGTATCACCACTTTCTTTAATTTCACTAGGAGTTCTCATAAAATCTAATAATGCCCAGTGTCCAGAAGTCAGTACTATCCCTTTCTTTATGACAAAGGGATGCATCCAAATCTGAATCCTTCAAGAATCTTTGACTAAGAGTAACTTCTATTGTAAAAGTTATGAATGGTATATCGTAAAGTAGAAACCTCTCACAAAACTCAAGCTAGCATTTCATATTTAAAAATATATATTTTGTAAACTATAGATATGCAACAAGAAACTCAACTGAGAAAAAAAGTTACCTTGCATTTCATATTGTTAGCTAATATTTGATATTAAATCTAACTGATATTCTGACATGGTATGAAAGAGGAAAACATTAACCAAAAGATGTTTTATAGCATGAAACCAGTTCAAGAGAGTCTCAGCAATTCTTATTACCACCAGACAAGTTAGAAGTATTGGGGTCATGTACTGGCAAAGCAACCTTCTCCTCTTCTCTTAGCTAAGCACTTTTGAAAATTCGGTTGTCAAAATTAACAAGTATTAACAAAAGGAAAAACTGTCCATATGAAAAACTGAAGAGCTACTCGGATCACTGTCATTGTGGCTTTAAAGGTTCTTTCATTTTTTCCAAAAATTTTGGAATTAAAGACACCTTGCTAATGGGATTACTCATAGGTAAAATGAAGTCCCAGTTTGAAAATGTGGAAAACTTAGTCCTTCGTGTTATTGTTGGCCCAACTAGGCATAATTGTTGGAATAATTGCTTTTCAACACAAAGACAACCTGATATTAATATGATGAGGGACAGCAAATCACAAGGTTCTTCACAAATCCCTGTAAATTCACACCTCACAGGCGTAGTGAAAATTAGGAAATACAGAGAGAGAATAGATAAAATGTCAAAATGACAGCATATTTTTAAAGAAGTGGAATTTGGCAGCATTCTAGTTCAAGAAATCTGACTTTTAGAGTGGGTTTCACGTCTCCTGTTTTCTTACACAACTTCTTTACCCCTCCGGCCCTCAAATAACCTCCTTCCCAGAAAAGGTTCCTTGGTAGAGGCAGATGAGCAGGGATTAAAGACCCTTGGTCTCAAGGAGGATCTGATGGGAGATTTTTTTTTTTTTTTTCAGTTAGGATAACTAAAAGGGCACTTAAAAAAGGGGAGCTTAAAACTGAGCAGCTGCCTTAAAAATCCACTTAGAGGGGCCTCCCCTGTTGCACAGTGGTTGAGCACATTGCTGTAAAGCTGTCCGCAGCTTCCACAGCGCGGGTTCGATTCCTGGCCAGCCAGGGAGATTCCCACATGGTGCGGCAGACCAATCCTGTCAAAACTGCTTCCCTCAGCAAAGCCTTTGGTCTGTCTGCCTGTTCTGCTCCCCACTCTGTCTCTGGTGAATCCTCTCACCTCCCCCTGCACCTCGGGCCTGTACCCCAGCTCTTATATAAATAAAAAATAAATCTTAAAAAAAAAAAAAAACAAAAACGAACCCACTTAGAAACAAACATTTCTAGGTTTGTTTATGCCTTGGGTTTCCAGAAGATACTCCCGAGAAGAGACAGGCGTCTTCTCTATGATGACTACAAAGTAATGGTTTTGGAGCAGTTTAGAATAATGCAGTGAGTGTTCTCTCTCTCTCTCTCTCTCTCTCTCTCTCTCACACACACACACACACACACACACACACACACACACACACACACATCACAACCTCAAGGTTATTTTATTTAGGACAGAGAGACAACAAACATATAATCATACAATTCATCACAAAATGATAAATAGTTAATGTAATTAAATTCTAGTTGGAGATGACTTAGTCATTTGCATTTCTTTCAACATGTTTAAACTGTTTAACATCTTGTTAAACACAAAAGACAAAATGGCGAACCCAGCAGGCATAAGGTGTGTGTCCTCAAGAGACATTCTAGAAGGAGGTGACATGTAATACAATAATCAAGTTAAAAGACGATTATAAAGTGCTTTAAAAAGTACTGTGGGGTCTCCCCAGTGGCGCAGCGGTTGAGCGCTGGGTTGCAAAGCTGCCTGCAGCCTCTGGGGTGCCGGTTCGATCCCCGGCTGCTCCCCGGCCACCGGAGGAGGGTCCCACATGGCGCGCAGACCTCTCCTGCCACCTGCTGCTCCCCTCAGCAGTGTACTTCAGTCCTTCTGCCTGCTCTGCTCCCTGCTCTGGTGAATTCTCTCACCCTCCCGCACTTCTGACTGTACCCAGTGCTTGTATAAATAAACAAATAAACAAACAAACAAACAAACAACTCTTTAAAAAAAAAAAAAAAAGTACTGTGAAGTAAATAAACAGGGTGCTGGGGTAAAAATTAAAAGGTGCTAAGGGGGATGGTAGCTATTTAAAATGCCTTCGTCAGGAAAAGCATCTCTAGGAAGATGCTATTTAAACTGAGCTGAAAAAATGAGCAAGACCAAGTCTCAGAGGAAGCTGGGCAAGTAGTAGGAGGGAAGATCGAGGGCAAGGGACTCAGGAGCAGAAACTAGCTGCGTGTGACCCCAGCAACTTCTAGGTCAGAGTGACTAGAACTCAGGAGGAAGGGAGTGTTCATGGAGACACATCTAGAGATGAAAACAGGGACCAGATTAGGCAGACTCCTGCCAGCCAGGTAGGAAGCTTGGGTTGTAGTTTAAGGCCAAATTGAAGTCATCGTGGTCTTCTCCCTCTTCTGTGCCCCCAGTTTCTCAGGTTACAGAATTTTGTATATTTGAATTGCTTAAGTTATCATATTGATGATAATGTGCATTCTCATCCATCAAAATCATGAACCAAGTACACTGACATAAACAGGACCCCACTGAAAGTAAATCCTCTCTATAAAAGTATTTTATGAAGATGTGGTAAAATACTGCAATAAGGAAAGTCATTGATCCCCCTTTAACATAAATAGAGTTATATACATTATTTTTGCTCCTGCAGAATTTTGCACCATGTACCATCAAAAAAAAAAAAAAAAAAAAGCGATGGCCAAATGTAGCGAGATAACTAGGGGAGTTTTGAGTTAAAACTTTATCTTCTGTGTAAAACAGCAGTACAACAACCAATGCACAGACTCAATTTCCTCTGTGCTATAAATGCCCCCAAATTCAAAGTCATATATGATTAAGAGATCAGAAGGAAGAAATTAGGAAAATTGGCCCCCTTAAATAAGAACTTAAATGAGAAACAGCATTTGTGGTGACTCAAATTGTTAACCCTTATGCCTGAATGCACCTGTGGTATTGGTGGCACACCCATAAAAGAAAAAAGTTTTACTTTCACACAGATCAATGTTTCACAGAACAATTGTCTTAGAACTGTGGCTTTGTATGGCCATCACCTACATTATTGTATTTATCCTAAGAGGCCAAGAAAATACTGTAACTGATGTTTTCAGGAGACACAGTAAATGGTATGAGGTACCCCACAAAGTGAAGTCATTGTGCAATTTTTTTTTTGTGCAAATTTACAGCATTCTACCATTTGAACTCCATGCAACAAGGGCTAACACTGAAATATACTTTAGTTAAAAGGTTAAAGAGGTACTAATTGAACTCCCTTACTGTTTTTCTCCTGAAAATGTGCTTCTATTCCCTACTGTCAAGTCTGTTTTATATTTAGTGAGTTGAAGTTGTTTTTTTTTTTTGCCTTGAAGTCTCTATGTAGATATTTACTGACAAATGTCTATTATCAATTAACACCTATTCTGTGTCACCCATACCTCTCCTTTTTTTCTCTTTACTTCTACTTTACAGATACTGTAAGTTGTGTTAGATTTTGTTACTAGTTTCTAATTTAAAAGTTAGATTCTGTTATTGTGGAAGACCTAGGAAAGTTAGTCTGATTTCCTTTAATATTTGATACAAATGTGATGGAATGTAAGGAAAAAAAATAGTGGAGCAAATTCCAACATGTCATTTTTAATATCTCATGTAAGCAGCGCTGTAGCCATCTTTCTGGGCTTTGTAGAAGGCTGTAATGCTATCCCTTTATTAATACCAACCTTCATTGTAAGGTTTTCTAGCCATCATCACACACTTCAGGTCAATTTTAATCCCTAATGAACTTTGCTCCTTTTAAGGAGCAAAGTCCTACTTCAAAACCACAAGGAAATCTTTCATGTAATTCGGGTCTGAAGATCAGATTTTCAAACTAACTCAAGTGCTGATAAGACTGTTTTACACCAGGACAGAATTTCAATTGTATCTAACTTGACCACTACACCCACTATGCTAACAAACCCATGAACATTTCCGTCTTAAATGAAACACACCTGACACATAACTCCTTGTGTTTCTGGCACATAGAGAAACATCCCCATGCCTTATTTGACTCTTCCCATTCCCCCAATTTTAGAGATAACTTAAACTATGTAATTCATTCAATGATTGATGAGCACAAAATGCTTTAAAAAAAAAACAAACACCTTATTTTAGATGAGAAACCTAAGGTTTCTGTGAAAAGCACTTTTAATCATCTAAAATACCAACAAATGGGGCCTCCCTGGTGGTGCATGGGGTTAAGATGCAACCTATGAAGCTATCCGCAACCACTACAGCACAAGTTCGATTCCCGGCCTGCCAGGGAGCAACCCACACGGCACAGCAGACCTCTCCTGACTTGCCCGCTGCTCCCCTCAGAAGTGTACTTTGGTCACTCTGCCTGTTCTGTTCCCCACTCTGTCTTTGGTGAATCCTCTCACCCCCCACACCTCTAGCCTGTACCCCAGCTCTTGTATGCATAAATAAATAAATATTTTTTTAAAAATAAAAATAAAATATCAACAAACGTCATGTGTGCATTAACACATTTATGACCACAAACCAAGGAGAATCTATTGATATGTCTTCTTGGTAAATTTTTTGTTCTAAAGTTTAAATATTTGTATTCTCTTTTTTAGTCTTCACACTAGGCAAAATGATTAAATATTTTGATCATTAAGTCTTAGAAATCAGAAAAGTTCTATATAAATTCTGCATGAAGCCTAGAAGTAAAATGAATGGTGAAGAAGTAAAAGAAAATGAGAATGATTACAAATGTCTAATGAATTCAGTCCAGTGAAGGTAAAGTGTATATCTGTCCAATGTTAGAAAGGACACAGAGACAGAAAAACTGTATTGTGTAAAGGAATTTATTCCAACAGATTTACTGAGAGTCTAACTTAGAACCTACTCAATTAACTGGTCACAGTGAATAACAAATCCTTCTATTCCATAACTAAGCATTTTGGCAAAATGAGCTACTTAAGATATTTTTCTAACTTAAATATCTATTTAAACTCTTACAGAAATTAAATGGCCAATACCCGGATACTCCTTGTTTATGACATTAGATAAATTTTAAAGTTTAACCTTTACAACATATGATATGCTTTATTAGTATATACTTTTATTTTCACACTCACTTCCTACTTACTACTGGAATATCTAATCTAAAATCAAAAGGTCATCTGCAATTTACAATTTCCAGTAATGTGTTCTTACTACAAGTAAAAAGCAAGTGGAAGTGACAAAGGAGCGCAATCATTTTTTCCCAAGTCTTCTATAACTTATGTGTTGCCTATACAGGCTTACATTTACAGCTGTTTCAAAGGACAATAAAAAAACCAAAAAAACAAAAAAACAGATTCTATACACACATATGATGTAGTTACAGCCTAATTTTATAACCCAGGACACCTAAGTGTGATTACTATTACAATTTGTTTTTCAGAGTGATTCTCAAAACTTCTTGTACAATGGAAATATGAGGAAATTTTTTTATAATACAGGTTCCTGAACCTTTCAAGAGTATACATTATTACCTTGAGGATATGTCCTAGGAATCTGCATTTTAGTCATCTCCCCCTATTAGTTCTTTTGCAGTTGATCCAAGAGCAACTATGCCTTCATCTCATTGTATTTAGTGTTAGGGACACAAGCTGAAGATATGTAAGTTTACATTCATTATTCTAGAAGAATAGCAAACTAACAGAGCTCCTTGTTTCGAACAATACTTCTTCATTACTTTCAGACATTCTCTTCACCTAGTTACACAAACTGGTAAACTCATAATCAAAGAACTGATAAACTATGTCATTATCATTATTAATATTACTAGACTGTAAATGTTTACTAAGTACTTACTACATGTCAGCTATTGTTATAAGTGCTTTTCATGCATTAAAGTACATGGCAAGTAATGAGTAAACTACTAATAGAGAATTTTAAGTAATTTGCCCAATATCCACAGCTAGTAAGTGGCAGAATGGGGATTCAAAACCAGATAGGCCTGTTTCAGAATTCTCATTAACCTGAGCTTCAGCAAGAGCATATAAACATTCTGATAGAAATATGCAAAGGGCTTTCCTTAAATCTGGCAAAAGTCTAATTACAGTAAGTTCCCTACAGTGCTTCTCAGCCTTTGCCTTTAAAATGCCCTTAAAGACAGGGGGACTTGATCTTCTACCCCAGGAAAGCGGGAACATAAAGCTGTAGTCCTGACAATACTCCTCAGTGACATATGTTCAGGTCACTAACAAACACCTGTGTATTTAATATGAAAATGGCTGTTTCTTCCTATCTTCTGGGGATTAGCGTGGTCCCTGTGACACCACTGCTCCTACCTCATCTATCCTGACTCACTACAGGGGAGACAAGGGCTTGCAGATGCAAATCATGGCAGCAAGGGTCTCCATGCCTCAAATTCAACAAATAAACACACACACACATGAATGAAAAAAAAGTTTGAACACGCCACATGAAACCTAACTCTCCTCAAAAAGAAAAACCTGGTGAAAAATACATTTGTAGAGGTTTGAATCTATAACCACTAAAACAAATACAATGATGTAAACCCGACTGTAATTCAAGAAACATAATTGGAAGGAACAGATAAAATTGATCTTAGAGATTTTAAAAATGAAAGAAAAGCCTTGGAAGAAGGCAGCACAGGTAATGAAGCTAGCTCCCCCAACATGTGTTCACTATCCACAAATGAGGATTTATACCCGTTTGTTCTCTTCTTGTAGCTGTTTCTTGACACGATGGCACAAGGCTCTAGCACTTTTGTACACTTAGTTCTAGTTCCAAAGAGATGATGATCACCAGCCACAGGCAAGCTGGTGGAAATGCATCTGGAAGTGTGCAGCTGTAGCTTTCTCTCAGCCTCTGAGAGAGGCTGCCATTTCTATGGCAGCAACTGGCCATCTCCAATTTTATCCCTTTTCCCCTTGTAGCCAGAGTGTTCTCCCAATGACACTAGAAGGTGGAAAGTCAAAAGGTTACTTACAAAGACTGCAAAGCACTCAGTCCTCGAATGGCTTCACTGGGTACTGTTTTCAACTGATTGTTTTGGAGGGTTCTGGAAGGAAATTTTTGGTTAGTGGATAACAAGCAATTGTTAAGCATTTTTTTCATAGAAGAATGCAGGGCCCTTTCTTTCTAAAACATATTTGCAGTGGTAGTGAAAGTACAAAGAATTGCAAAAAAAAAAAAAAAAAAAAGGATTTGTTGTAAAGCCAGAAATGAAACTCCAAGCCATTCCCTAACACGGATCTGCTGGGTAATCCTCATTTCCTGGGGTTGCCTCATTCTCAGGAATTAGGGCACCCCAACTAGTTGTTCATCACTCTTGGTACCGCTCATGTTAATTGGAATGTATAGCAAATTAACTGGGAGATTAAAAAAAACCAAGCCCATTTGAATTGCCAATGACGTCTCAAACTGGGATTAAGAGGTGCCCAGAAACACAGACATTAGGGAAAGCCAATTTTGGCATGAGGATAGCAGACGCTGGGCTTTTTAGGAAGTAGCAGCTGTGTTCTCCGGGCCAGGGCAGAAATAGAGCTTAAACCATCTAATAATTATTAAGATCTGGAAAAATTAGGCACAGATCGATACTGAAAAGGAAATCATTCTAACTTTTGCCTCAGCCACTTCTCATCACACTAATAAAAGAGCGGCCTGACCACAGGTTGCAATGAGAATCATGACCACAGGCTGCAATGAGAAAGGGCCCACCCTGACTCACTGAGCCAGAGAGGTCTAGTGCCTTGCAGGTGACCAATCCGCGAGGAAGCGGCAAAAGTGGGGCTGGCCATCAGTTCATCTATTCCCCAATCTGCCACACTCCACACTCGTGCTTACCACCAGGGACTTATTTCCTGATCCATTGCAAGCAAAATAAATCACAAGCATCTCAATTCCCTTTAGTTCTAAAATGATTTTAACATGTGGCACTCTCTGAAACCATTCCTTGTAAGGCCAGCTAATTCAAAGTTCTTATGGCTATGAAATAAGTAGAAACCCTATCATGATTTTGATTCAAGGTATTTGTCACACAAAAGCCTAACATTCAACTCTCTACACTGGAGGTCAGAACACCTAATATTTTGATTTTAACTTTTGTTATCTAGACCCAAGTTTGCCTAAATCAACCTCTAGCCTCCTACACTACCCACTAGTCACTCCTTAAATCTTTTAATCCTGAACTAAAAGAAACTGTGCTTAACCTAGCTCTAAGCATGTTGACTATGCAGAAAGAAAATACACAGCCAGCTGTGAAACTCTAAAATTGCATTACTTACAGAACTTTGAGTTCTTTCAACCCAGACAAGGCCTTTGGGTGGATAAAAGAAAGGTCATTGCCAGCCAATCGTCTAGAAAAAAAATAAAGTAGCAAAAGAAAAAATTAGCAATTCAGACTCTTAAAATTCAGAACTCACAATGACTTAATCTGTGATTAAAGCTCCATGGTAAACATTTCTGAAGTCTATCTGACATTAAACATGGACTTAAACCTTTGCTAAAGTGATCTCAAGATTCTCCCAATGAGATAAATGTCTCCAGAATTTTTTTTTAACTCCCAATACAATAATTTAAACAGGCACATTTTTATTCTGGTGAGGTCAAGCAAGCCAAAACACATTAAACCAAATTAAGTTTGCTATTCATGGTCACTCTCTGCAGCTTGCGGCATTTTTCTAAGTGCCTCATAAATATAGACTACTGGTCAGCCAGCAGGAGTGTTTATACAGATCAGACAAACCAGTCTGTCAAGGAGAAATGCCTGCAAGAGGCAAGACAGCCTGTTATCGCTCTACAACCAGAAGGAAGCATATTCTATGCAAAAGAGAGGCAAAGAGTGAAAATCATGTAAGCATAACTTTGCCAACAAAGGCCTGTGTATTTCTCAGAATGTTTTCCTAAAAAATTTTCAAAGTGACGAATGGTTGAATGGTTAAGGATTTCTCAGGATTCTTCTGTAAAATATCTGAGCACATAATCATACTGAGCCCCACTGCTCCCATACTCCAGAGCGAACACAGAAATAGGAAGAAAAATGAGTCAGAAGAAAACTTCAGGGAAATAAGCAGGAGGACTGCAATCCACATTAATATCTTGTAAACAAGTGAACTGGAGGAAGGTTTTCAAATATTGCCTTAGACAGGATAGCCGTGTGCCCTTGTCCTGGTTTCATCAGGGGGTTTTCTCCCAGGCAACTACATTTCATATATAAAACTTTTTTTTTTTTTGGATGTTTATTTATTTTCTTGTTTCTGCTGACTTTTTTTTTTAATAGATTTCTTTATTTATTTATACAAGCACTGGGTACAGTCAGAAGCACGGGAGGGTGAGAAAATTCACCAGAGCCAGAGCCAGGAACAGAATAGGAAGACTGCCGAAGTACACTGCTGAGGGAGTAGCGGGCGCGGCAGGAGAGGTCTGTGTGCCATGTGGGACCCTCACCGGCAGCTGGGGATTGAACCGGCACTGCAGAGGCTGCAGGCAGCTTCGAAGTCCAGCGCTCAACCTCTGCGCCACCAGGGGAGGCTCATATATAAAACTTTTTAAAAAATTATCTATCTCCCTCTCTCATGTTTTGGTATCTCATAGTCACTAGTTACATTAATTGCTCCTTTAAAGCCTATTCCCATTGTCATTTGTCTTCTCTCTTATAAGCACCTGAGCCTTACCAATGCATCCATTCACTAAAAAATTTCATTCAATAACAAATGAGTACCTACTAAGAACAGGACATATTACATCCTTTTCTTAGACTTCCAGTGCCCCCACTACTCCAACTTAGTTTTCTTATACAACCTGATTTTAGGGAATTGAGGAATGTTCCTTTACCATTCCTAAAATTTGAAGTCATTCAGGCCTGAAACTATACACTTCTTAGATGCACTATTTTCTCCTGAAGTTTTCATCCCAGTTAAAAATGTAAATGGCCGTGGAATAGATAAATCTTGATCCTGAACTAGACTTAACATGGAAATGTGTGCCAAAGATGTAAAGAGTTAACACTAAACAACCAGGATGCTCAGAAACCAGAAGAGTGAGTGTGTGCATTTTTCCCTATATAGCAAGGATAACAAAGCTTTCATAGGCAGCACCACAGATTTAACACAGGGTTCATGCCCCTAATTGAAGTTCTTTCCCCAAGTCCCCCGCAAAAGGCACATTCTCACAAGGAACCCTGGTACCCAAGCTCCACACAGAATGCTTTTTACAGTTTCCCACAATCCAGGCTCACAAGAGCACACTTCCTTGAGTCCACAATACCTAAAATGAGCAAGTTGAGAAGATGGTTTTAAGACCTCTTCATGCTTCCAATTTAAAACTACTTTGATTCTAGAAAAATAGTTTTTTCACACTCCTCTTGATTCTAGACTAGCCAGTTTCACTACTACAGCTTTAAAAGCTTCACCACAAAATCTCATATTAAATACCCAACTCTAGTACTAATTCCCATGAAGACTTCAGCTTTTCATTCAGACCATGTCCTATGTGTGAATTCTTAGAACTCATAAGCCAACTTGGTCACAGAATACCTTCGACTCCCTATAAGATTGATTGCTCGGAGTCTTGTAGGAAGTATACGATCGCGTCCAAGAATAGGGCATGCCTCTCACACTTTGTCACCACCCAGCAACATGTTAACTCATTAGCCAGAAACTGCTTTCTCAGAATTTCCTCCTCGAAAATGCTCACCATTCCTATGTGATACATAACATCCCAGTCTACCTTACTGCTGAGTACAAACCCTCCCAAGGGTCTGTCTATATCCTGGGACCACTAACCAAATTCAACTGATAGTGCTTACAGCCAGCCCTAACACAGTATGTAAAAGATAACATTTTTTTTTTTAAATATCAAATTGCATCACAGGGACCATGAGGGGCACCCAGGGCCTCCAGTGGTCGCTGACCCAGGACTGCTTCCAAGGTGTCTGGAAGACCAGCCTGAATAAGCCCACGTCCACCAACACCAACACCATAAGCAGACCAAGGCTGTTCCAGATTTCCTGCTCTTTTGTCTCTAATATTAATTTTCAGTGTCCCTATATCTTCAAACTTTTCCTGAGGACTACAATCCACTACACTTGGGCTCATGAAAGAGTATTTTTTAAAGTCACAAAGGAAGTGGCAAAACGCGGAGCACCTGGTTACTTGTCAACAGAAAAGAGTATTTACCTACATCAGCCAAAATATTTGTTCCTTTGCCCAAATCTCTGCCCCTTTATAAGTCATGGGAAAACTAAAGTAACCTAACTTCAAAATGCATCCTGTCTTTCGCCACTACTTATCATTAATAGAAATGCTCAGATGAGCTCCTTGCAAGCAGCTTACCTGAAACGCAAGCCCACTATCTGGAGAAATAAACACTACTGGGACAGGGTAGCTGATGATAATGCTGAGCAAGGGGGCACACAACCTCACACTACTTTGATTATTTCATTTCTAACTAGAGTAAACATAGCATGCAGAGACTTCAGGAATGCATCTGCCCACGCCAACCAAGCTGCTGTGTCAATGAATAATAAACACAGCAGCTCAGTTAAGGCTCTGCCACTTCAGCAGTCGCACCCTCCAAAACCTCTTCACATTTTGCTATTTTATGAGGCATTATTTCCTATACTAGGCCCTGGGGATCTTCACATCCAAAAACTCAGATCCAGAAGAGAGCAAAGTGAATAAATAACAGGGCTAAGGACAAAGTTCTAGAATCTTTGGAAGAAGAAAAAAAAAAAACCTACTTTGTAATGAGCCCACAGTAATTGCAGGCACAAGATGGGTGGTGCAGTGACATTCTTTCATTTTAATCACTTCATGACAATAACCTCCTTCTCTAAGTCCCGAGAAGTTAGGTGACTTGGCAGAAGTCACCTAGATGGAAATGGAGGAGCCAGAATTCGAGTTCTTACCCAGCCGGCTCCAGTGCTTATCCACTTTCTCTTACATGGCCTCAGTGCTTCTAGTGTCTCACCAAGAGACTGAAAATGAACCTCCGAGAGGCAGAACAAAGGATCTGGCAAGTTCAGAGCCTTGTTTGAATAGCCACAGCTCTCAGTAGAGAGCTCGCAAGCAGGGACCATGGCATTAGGAGCTCAGAACTGCCATTATGGAATCATTTCCAACAAAGTGATGGTGCCATCCTTCCCATATCCAAAGATGGCCAGTGGGAAGGTGGGACCCCTGAAGGGCAGAAGGGAAGGATCCTTAAAGTCACTGGGACTCTGTTTAGGATATATAGAACAGTCTCTCTTGTGAAAAAGAGTTGGCTGATGAGGGGGAAGAATTTTCCCATAGTCCTCTACAAGCAAAGAACAGCAACGTTCCATCCTGTGCCTGAGGTGGTCTGTGCTAAACCCAACCACTCTCTTAGTGTCTTACTTCATGAAGAACTACTGGCTGACCCCTGAAAATCTTTATTTGCTAAATGAGGATATATATATATATATATATAGATACACACACATATATATACATACATACATATATATATATAAATTTTTTTTAAAGATTTTATTTATTTATACAAGCACTAGGTACAGTCAGAAGTGCGGGAGGGTGAGAGAATTCACCAGTGACAGGAGAGAGAGCAGAACAGGCAGACAGACAAAGTACACTGCTGAGGGGAGCAGCGGGCAGCAGGAGAAGTCTGTGCGCCATGTGGGACCCTCGCCCGGCAGCCAGGGATCGAACTGGCACTGCAGAGGGTACGGGCAGCTTCACAACCCAGTGCTCAACCACTGTGCCACCGGGGAGGCCCTATATATTATCAATTTTTAAAAAATTGTCTTCCAATGGCTATGAAGTTCCCAAGGGTAAAAATCATTAGGGTGCGAACTAAAGCGTGAAGGTGGTATACAGTATACAGTTCTGTTTGCTAAGGATAGAGTATGCCAGGCATCACTTCTCTCCCATCTGAACTCTGTAGTTCCTCAGTTTCCCCTGGCTGTGGTTGCAATAAAGTTTCAATCCATCTACTCTCCTCTCTGACTCTTCCTGCTGTCATCTAAGGGACATTTTCTTTCCTCCTGGATAACTACTATGAACTTCCACAAGACTCCAGGCTCAAACTCCTTATTTTTAATACTGTGTGACCTAAATCTAAAACAACAACAAAAAAAACCTCTCAGTATATTCCTAAAGGCTTATTTCTCTAAATTCGTCATCAGCCCTTCAGTATGAGCTATCCCCCCGTCTCACCTACCCCGTTTCTTATATCTACAATTTACCACACCAGGTTTTCCCACCTCTGACTCCTTGCTGCCGTCACTTCCTTTTTCTGAAAACCCCCCACTCCAGCCTCTGCCATTTGAAACTTTTTATTATCATCACTGTCCAAGTTGGACATTATCAACAACCTAAAAGTGTCACGTCACCTTTCTTTGATTCCACAAGTACCTGAGAAGAAGTTCTCTCAGGGCCATCTTATTCTGCCTCTAGTTACTATGAACTAGTTGCAATTCCTTCCATTGTTTTAAATATCCCCTGTGGGCAAGAGACAGGTCATACACATTGGTATTCTCTTACATGTGACCTGACATGTACAGTTGCTTGGTATTTGCTATGTTGCCTCAACCGAGTCCCAATATAAGACCCTGGACTCCAAAAGTAATTCTGCATCTTAAAGAATGAGGAGGGCTTACTGATGACCTTTCTTCTTCATGTTTTCACCTTTTATTTCATCTCTATTCCTCTACTCTCCTTTATTCTCCTGACAGGAAAGAACTCCTTGGCTAGATTTTCAAGTGCTCTGGCAACAATTTCCCCTCTTAACATATTCAGGTAGTTTATTTTCTTAAGGAGGGCGGGGGGCGGGGGGGGGGAACACGACTTTAAACATGGGACACCAGGTCATTGGTGAACAATATTATCTCAACACACTCCGTGTTGTGCACATGATCACACAGAGTTAAAACAAGTCTAGCAGGACTCCAAAGTCAGACACAGTCCACCTCAAGGCAACTCCTATTTATTCTGCTTGTTACAACAGTCTGAGAAGCAGAGAGAGCAAAAATAGAGGGGGAGAGACAGAGAAAGGGTGGAGGCAAGGGAAGCAGCAACCCATTCGACTTCCGCTCTCCCACTGGATTTGGAATCCTTCCAGGAAACAGGGTACAAGAGGTTCAATGTGTAATGTCTTTATAAATCTATTTTGTGTACATTTATTATTCATAAGGACCATGAATTCACATTAGGGGCTCCTTCCAAGGGAGGCTAGAGTTTTCAATTATATCCTCTATCCTTAATGCATATGCTACATGATAGTTTTGATCTGTCATCTCTCCCAAGAGGGGGAAAACCCGGAACAGGGCTGGTTATATGGACACTGGTTAACGGTATGTATGAATGAGGAGGTCGCATTTCAGGAGGAAATCTATGCTAACGGATTCAAGTCTGAAATAAGCTGAATGACACTGGGATTTCTTCACTTGGGAAGCAATTTAAAGAAACAAGAGAGGTAAGTGGAAACAGAGAAGAAACCAGTTGTTGATGTATCACTGAGAAGGACCTGAATTTAGTTTTCTTCTAGGCTACTACAGATATTTTATTGTTGCCATCTGGCAGGAATTCTAGTCAAGACTTAGTGGAATAAGGAGACAATATAGGCACTCACTAGATATAGTATGGAGCTGGGGGAGGGAGAATGAAGGCTCAGAGGCTTCCAGCAGCTGTTGCGAGGGGGAGTGGTGGGGTGGAGTTGGCAGAGGGAAGCAATGGAACCACAGGCTTCACTAAGCCCCAGCATGCTTTGCATAGGAACAATAGAGAGCCTTACTCCAGGCAATTTCTCCACCACTAGATGGAAAGGTTAGGGAATAAGTGACAAAGTCAGAAGAGTGGCCACTGCCCCCATCCATTTGCCTCCTTTATTTCACCAAGGTGGATGCCAGGTGGCCTGACCAGGTACTGCTGTCAAGTCCTAACAGAAGACCACCCCGAGTTCCACCTCCCTGCAGTACACATGTATCTGTCCCTCAGCCATATTTTCTCCTCCCGCACTGTTTCTTTCCACACCTATGCTTCCCATCCAACAGATCTTCACTTGAAATCACACAGAGAACTATCACAGGTACCCAAACACGTTCAGACTGCCCCTCCTGCAATTTAAGCCATTAAGTTCCTTCAAGTGGGTGGATGAGCACAGCATCATGCTATGCGTAAAATGCAATGGACTCAACCATCGGCCCATGATGCTGCCTTCACAGACAGCATTTCCAGTTGAAAACGGAAGTCAGCAAGCTTGGCCACAGGAGAGTGTCCAGCAAGAGGAGAGGGACATTCTCCTATTAAATATATTGTGAAATCCACTGGATCCAAAATATCAGCAACACTTGTAAAAGTAAAATCAAGATAATTATAACCCACACTTCTACTACATTCTTAATCAAATATTTATATGTTAAGTCCCTACTTTTTCATGCTCAGAACTATGCTAGCTCCTATGAAAAGAAACAGCCCAAGAGGTATACTGGCTCCTACTGAGGAATCAATACTTAGTAACAAAAACAAAAAAGGAACATGTATGTAGCACTCTGCATTTTCATTTTCCTACTATATTGGCCTTTGCAGCAAGACAGGCTTACTGCCTCCACATCCCTCCTGTTTTACATTTTTAAACTGGTGAGGAAAGTGATACTCAGTTTCCTACATGATTTGCCCTAGGTCCTACAACACAGCTAAAAAATGTAAATCCTAGCATTAAAACAAAGTAATTAACAGAAAATAATATAAATCCTTAGAAATAAAACAAAATGAATAAAATAATGTAAATCCTAGAAATAGGACAATGTTGCTTTGCTTTACTTTCTATGAATGATTGGAGGCCCAAAGGATGTGGTTATTTCCTTAATGAACAAAGAGGGTTAACAACTACATAGCCTCTGTTAAATTCCCCTCAGACAATCTTCCTATCAAGGTTAAATAAACCTCACCTCATACAGTAGATCAGAATCCTGAATCAATTAATGATGTTTTCCTCACCCTATTTCTGCACACAGCAGGGAAGAGTTTAACATCTTCATATAATTTTCATTAAGTAGATGTAAAAATTGAATCCATGCATTTCATGAACATGTATGAATTTAAGAACCCTTATTAGAGAAATTTCCAAGGTTTTTAAAGTAGTCTTCCTTCACAGAGAAGGGGAAAAAATATTTCATGTGTATGTATCATATTGCATATTTCTGGCTTTTCGTTTGTTTATTTTTGCATAGAAGAACTGGGGTGTAAGCCAGAGGTGCCGGGGGTGAGAGGATTCACCACAGACAGAGTGGGGAGCAGAGCAGGTGGGTCCATTGAAATATACTGCTAAGGGATGCAGTGGGCGAGTCAGAAGAGGTCTGCTGTGCCATCTGAGTTAGCTCCCTGGCTGGGGATCAAACTCAGTCTGTAGCAGTGGCAGTGACAGCACTTAGAAAACCCCTAGGCCACCAGGGAAGCCCACATACTTAATACTTCTGTATAAATGCACAAAAACTAAAGTAGTAATGTTTAACAAAAAAAAGGTTGTCCCTGATAACACTCAGTCTACAAACCACGCAGAAGTCTTACATGTACTAAAAAAGCTTTATTCAATTTAAGAAAACTTTAGCTCCATCTGCACCCTTTTGCCCTCTGCATCTCAGACTTCCTCTTAAGACAATCCATACAAGATTCTATTTCATAGGTAAATCAATAATACCCTGGCAGTGGTTACAGTTCCATAGCAAAGTTATCCTGAAAACCTAATCATTTATCCTCTGGCAATAAACATAGGCACTATCCAGTCATATGAGGAAATATGTTACAGATTAAAAAAAATTTTATAGTTAACATCAACCAATAAATATTGGCCTTCTAATACAGGCCAACTGCCAGTGTCACAAGATTAAGTACTGAATTTTCCTGAAATATTTCTCTTTTCATTTCTTTAAAATAAGAATAATTCGTTCAATATAAAACTTCACTGGAATTTAGTTTTTACATAGGCTGATAAGGTTTCTTACACAACACATTCAATATAACAAATTGCTTGTTTGAATGCCGCCCTCAAATGTGTTTGCTGTCACTAAAGGTCACACAGGAGAGGTGTGACAATAGGTCCTGCCCTTAGAGAAAAACCCTTGGAGTTGAACAAACAAGCATACACTGACCTGGAGCACAAAATCACAAGGCACTGAATGTAGCACCAGTGGTGAGGAGCAGGGGAAGTGCAAAAGGGATTTGGAAAAGACCAGGAAGGTGTCCTATAGCAGAAAGGGCTCTGAGTGGATGGTATAAGAATAGGTAGACTGTGAATGGCATAAAGCGGAACCATGACAGACACTGCTGTTACCTACCAAACACCTATCAGTGCCTTATCAGCGCCTACCTGGCAAAGCCAGACTCTGTTCAAATATTGCCTCCTTCAATGACTCAGCAACATGAGTCAATTCCGACTGGTCTAAATCTATCCAGTTCCAGCAACTGGGTGAGGGTGGACTTATGACTTTAGTTCTGGTCATAGGAACCTGATGGGGTTTCTGGCAAAGGTAGCTGTTTTCCTAGGTAGGGATAACCAGAAGCACTGACTTTCTCCTTCTGGATGCCATCACGCCTGAATATACTATGTGGAGGGACTATAGCCCAACACTGTCCTTCCTGGGAATTGCAGGCTAAGGAAGATGAAGAGCATTTGGGTTCTTGAGGATATGGCTGAAAACTCCATGAATCAACCCTAGAATAGTTCTACCACCTTGTCACCCAAGATAATATATTTCCTTAATGTTTAGCTGCTTTGAATTGAGCTTGGTTATTTTGCAGCCAAGAGTATCTTAACTAATTGCCTAACCAATAATCATTCTTTCCCTTTTTTAAAAAAAAAAAACATTTATTTATTCATATAAGAGCTGGGGTACAGGCCAGAGTTGTGGGGGGTGAGAGGATTCACCAGAGACAGAGTGGGGAACAGAAAAGGCAAACTGACTGAAATACACTGCTGAGGGGAGCAGCGGGGGAAACAGGAGAGGTCTGCCATGTGGGTAGCTCCCTAGCCGGGCATGGAACTCATGCTGCAGCAGCTGTGGATAGCTTCACGGGTTGCTTCTTCACCTCTTGCGCCACCAGGGAGGCCCCTTTCTTTCCTTCTTTTATAGTACTAGAACTCTGATTCTCACCCAGACATTAATATGCCCACCTCAGAAGTCATATTTCCCAGCATCCTACTGTTAAGTGTGTCCATGTGACTAAGTTCCCACCAATGAAAGATGAGCATAACTGCAATACGGTACTGGTTCAGATAAGGCTCCTTGAAGCTGGCTGCTGTGAAATACCCCCCTCTTTCTTTCCTTCTTCATCCCTCTTGATGCTGAGAACTGGATCAAGATGGCCACAGCTCCAGCAGAAGTTATTCTGTGATTTTGACATAGCAGCTGCACACTAAGATTGTGAGTGAGTGTGTGTGTGCACCTCATCTCTTTAAACCCTGTTATTTTGGGGTTTCTCTTCTATACAGTCAAATCTAATCCTGATATGGGGTTTAGGAAAATTCCACAGCAGACCTCGGTAGAAGCAGCACAAAGATAATCCATTAAATACACAAAGACAAGGAGGATAAGAATGTTTCTAAAATTGCTGTTTATAATAACACAGATCAGTATGAGATTGGTTACATAAAATATGATACATCCAAGTGATGAAATACCATGTATTCAATTAAATGATGGCAAAAACTATACTATTAAAAAGGAAACATAACATACTAAATGATATAGTATAAATAGCCTATAAAGTTTGTTTTTTTAATAAAAGAAATGAATTATATACATATACTCAGAGCAGACTGGATACAACAAAATATTAATCATGGGTCTCTCTCAGTGGTGAGAGAATAGGTGATTATTTTTCTTTCCTTCTTATCTTTCTACACAGCCCGATTATAAAAGTTGCGCATGCAATAATTTTATGATCCTAGTTTCTTTTAAATGATTCTTTTCTTAAAAATCCAAATGTGTCTGTGATACAAATATTTCAAGCATCTCCAACATAATCTATCTTGATAAATACATAATTATATATGTATGTGTGTGTATGTGTGTGTATGGTCTAAACTAAGAGGCATTTATGAGGGGAAAATAACAAATTCTGAGACAAAGGTTCTCAACATATAATATTATTGCTCGATAAGTCTGGTTTGACTAAGTGGATAATACATGAGGGAAATCAGCCTGTTTCCCTTCTAGAACATTCAGTCATGCTAGTGGAAATCAAATACATTTTCCTTACTTGTAGTCGCTATCATTTTTAGTCAAAGAACACACATTAGCTTTGATTAAAATAAATATTTATATTTTCTATAACCTATTACCTAGTTTTAGCTGGGACCTTTCTAGTCTTCAGTAATCCTTTGTTCATTTCAGACTGACCCAATTAAACATTTCTCATAGTTATGTCCATTAGATTCTAATGGGCTATGATAACAGATTTCTTTCTCTCAGGCATGTCTTTTCCCGGCTCCCTGCTTCTTTGCAGGGATGACTTTGTCACTCTAAGCAGGGGATGAGTAGGGGATGTGTCCATGACTCAGGTTGGACCATATCATCCTGAACAGAGTGCATGGTCCAAGACAGGCCCATGAGGCAAGTCTAGTCAACCAGAGTCCTCCCAGGAGTTTTCTGCTGAAAGTAGTGAGGAAGACTTTAGATATTTACTTTAGATCTCAAGATGCAAAGACACACAAGGGGTTAAGGTTGTATTTCCCATTATAAAGAGACAGGCCATTTACAACAGGAAGGAATGAAGTCAAAAGTAGAGACAAAGCTAAGAAATAAAGAACATAAGAAAACTCTAACTTTTTTTTTTTTAAATTTATTTATTTATTTATTTATTTATTTATTTATTTATTTATTTATACAAGCACTGGGTAGTCAGAAGCGCGGGAGGGTAAGAGAATTCACCAAAGCCAGAGTAGGGAACAGACAGGCAGACTGACGAAATACACTGCTGAGGGGAGCAGCGGGTGCGGCATGAGAGGTCTGCGCGCCACGTGGGACCCTCGTCCCCTTGTTGGCGGCCGGGATTGAACTGGCACTGCAGAGGCTGAGGGTAGCTTTGCAGCCCAGAGCTCAACCGTATGCCACCAGGGGAGGCCCAGAAAACTCTAGCTTTGAAACCATGAGATCCAGTACCATAGGAAGCCAACTCTCTTGAACTTTCTAGTTCTACATGAAACAATAAATTTGCTATTATGCTTCAAATGGGCTTCTGTCTTAAACCCTGTGGACTTCTGTCAAATACAGCACATATTCCAAGCTTTATCTGTTCTCCAAACTAGCAGTCTCCAAAGGTCTGTCTCTTGATGAACTGCTTCACCCTGAAGTCACTCTCACGATACCACTGAAACGATTCCTTAAGAAACTTAAATTCAAGGCCTTCTCTCAATATCAGGCCACAGGCACCTTTTTCCAGCAATGTAGATCCTTAATTTCTTGTGAAAAAGCTCTCCTCCCACAGCTCCTGGGGCATAGTTCTGCCCTAGTTCTCCTGCTCCTCTGGCACTTGGTCTTCTTCCCACACCCTAATTCAAGTGTTTCCCAAGGAGTTGTCTTTGGCCTCCTTCCCTTTTCTTCTACCCTCTCTCCCTTGGCAAGCTGTTTCAATCTCATGTTTCCAGTAATCACCTCAAAATAAAAGACTTTCAAATTGTACCATGCCACTCTATTCTCTAGTCTACACCCATGAATCTCTATGCCTGTGTTTCCAGATTCCCCTATACATATCCCACCAAATTCAACATGTGCAGTTAAGAACAATCTCTTCTAAAACAATTTCTCTCTCTGCATGGCTTTTAATATTACCACAGCACCACCAGATTCTTGGAAATCCTTTTTTTTTTAAGATTTATTTATTTATTTTCATGTACAAGAACTGGGGTGTAGGCAAGAGGTATGGGAGGTGAGAGAATTCACCAGAGACAGAGTGGGGAGCAGAACAGGTGGATCTCCTAAAATAGACTGCTGAGGGGAGCAGGAGGCGAGACAGGAGAGGTCTGCTGTGCCATGTGGGCCAGCTCCCTGGTCAGGGATCAAAACCATGCTGCAGTGGCTGGCAATGGCTTGATAGTGCTGAGACTTTAACCCCTGCACCACCAGGGAGGCCCAGATTCTTGGTAATCTTAATATTGAGTGTCATAAATGTCAGCCCAATTATCCCTACTGGATACCTCTTGATTCTATTCCGTAACACCTTTTGCATCAGTTCTATCCTCCTTCTCACTGCTTCTCAGCTGCCTAGTTCAGATTCTCCTCTTACATGGACTATGGCCATTAGCATCTTTGTCTCCCTGTACTCCTGCAATTCCAAACATCCCACTCTCTGCAAGGTCATATCTGATCAAGTCACTTCCTAGCTCACAAATTTCAGTAGTAACTCAAAAGTTAAAATGCCTTATTAGTCTGTCAAGAAAGGATCTCAGTCTGGCTTCATTCTCCTTCCAAGGTTTCCTTCCCATAACTTCCTTTCAAGAATTCAACCCTTCACCCAAACCAAACACCACATCATGACTACCACCTCTGCCATCCTGTCTCTGTATCATTGCTTACGCTCCTTTTCCCATAACTCCTCATGAATAACTCCCACCATCCCTCCAGGCTTTCCAGAAATGCCAACTGTTTGATGAGATCTTCCTGAACCATTCTTGCTACAAGTTATTTCTCTTCTCCTTTGTAGTTCCATAACTCTAGCACAATATTCATCCCTCTTGCAGGTAAGAATCCTATTTAAAGTCAACACTAAATGCACTGAACGTTGAATCAACAAATTATCTAACAAATCTTTCCTCACACTCTCCACATCAACAAGAGCACAGCCTGGGATAGAAATCAGATCCACTACTAACTACTACGTTTTGTGGCTTTGGGCAAGTGACTTAACTCCTCTGAGGAAAAATTCAGCTTCCATGTCAGCAAAACGGGGATAAATGCAGCACACAGTGTTTTGAGTTACAGCAAAACAAAATAATGGTTGTTCTAGGAAGGCTTATCTGGTACATAGTAGGTTCAATTAATAAAAACTCTTTTTCCATTTCTCTTTTTTTCACCTTTACTCCCATATCTGAGCGCTCTCCAAATAACACGTAGGAATGATATGAATCAGACCAGGAGTCCTCCCTTGCTAGCTCACTATGCACTTCCCACAGCAAGGGCTGTGATCTTTCTTTCCATGTTATCCTGCAAAGTGGAACTTGACAACACTCCTAAGAATGTATTTTTTAACTGTCTAACATCACCGAAACAATTGAGGAACTCTTGCTTTTTCTGGGAAATCACTACGACTGATAGAGCTTATCTGAGAAGCCTTCATCAGGTGAGTAAATGTTAAGTGGGTCAAACTTTAGTTTGGAAGCAAGGAAAATTTCTTGTAATTATTGAAAAAAGAACAAGAGTCAGTGACTTTCTATAGTGCTGAACAACCCAGTAAGACTACTAGATATTATTTACACATCTCAGTGATAGAAAAAAATAATATAGTGGACATGGCACTGAGCTGTGAAGGTATAATTCTGGCTCAGTTACATATTAACTGTGGTACTTGGGCAAGCCATTCCTCTGCTTGGGCCTTGATGTTCTTATCTATGAAATGGTATGACTAGTGAAGAAAATCTCATTCTGGGAAGAACACCTTGTTAATAAATACTTTGTTCAGTGAACTTAGGGAAATTTTGGGTCACCAACTACCTTTGACGGTTAGCTGTGAATATACTTAGAATTGTAGGTGTGGTAACTGGCTGGCCTTTCAAGCTTCCTTCTAATCCTTTGCAATTAGAGCTCAGAAATTATAAGGAAAGACTTGAATCAGTCTGATTCATTTTCAAATTCGGTCTCTGCTATTTACTGTAAGACCACAGGGAATTTGTTATCTCTCTAAAAACCTCCATTTTCTCATTCATAAATTGATGATAATACTTTTATCTCATAGGGATAGAGGACTTTGTGAGCATTAAATAAGGTAGTATATTAAGTTTTTAGAATATACTAAGTTCAATAAATATTCGCTATCATTATTTTTATTGCAGTTTCCCTTTACCAGGTTTGGCCAATTTTAATTATTTGCTTTAGCTCTAGCAGAGACTACAAAAAATAATTTTAGAGACTTAAATTGAGACACAGCAAACACATGCAACCTGCAGTTCTAGATTATATGTTGAACCAAAAAATTTGTTTCTTTTGCTATAAAAAAATATTAGCTGTTTAAATTTCCATCAAAAATTACAGGTCAAATGTTAATAGATATAAATGCTAGCTTTCTGAGTTTGACAACTTCATTGCATTTATTAAAGCGACTCTCCTTATGTTTTCAGAAGAATGCAATTATTTAGAGGGAAAGGGGCATGACTCAATAAGATCCTAAAAAATGTACATGCATCTTACATTTCAGATTGTGTATGTCTGTATGTATGTGGCGGAAGATAGAGAGAGAGAGGAAGTAAACATTTGGGGGAATCTGAGTACAAAAAATTCCTATACTTCCAACTAATTTATAGTCAGAAATTTTATTATTTGTATGTACAGTTTCACATATAAGTACTGATCAAATTTTTTTTTAATTTATTTATTTATTTTTAAGATTTATTTATTTATTTATACAAGCACTGGGTACAGTCGGAGGGCAGGAGGGTGAGAGAATTCACCAGAGCCAGAGCGGGGAGCAGAGCAGGCAGAAGGACCGAAGCACACTGCTGAGGGGAGCAGCGGGCAGCAGGAGAGGTCTGCGCACCATGCGGGACCCTCCTCCGGTGGCCGGGGAGCAGCCGGTGATCGAACCAGCACTGCAGAGGCTGCGGGCAGCTTTGCAACCCAGTGCTCAACCGCTGCGCCACCGGGGAGACCCTGTACTGATCAAATTTAAGTATCTAAAATCATTTAGTTTTAGATTTGACCTACTCTATATATGATTTAAAATCTCACTGTTTTAATTATTTACTAGTTCTCTTTTTGTAATATAACACTTCCATTTAAAATTACTGTCCTACAGATCTTGAATTAGAACTCAAGAGACCAAGGTTTCACTTTAGCCTTGTGAAGTTTTCCAAAGTCAAAGTACATTTTGAAAACAAAAGAATTATCCAAGTCCTCTAGTACATATTAAACAATGACTGTACAAGTGCCAAAGCTGGCAATGGTTTCTACTGCTGTTGCAACATCCAAGCTCAAAGTAACATCCATGAATTTTTTCAGAGGTAGCCTATGGAAAAGTAGTTAGATATTCCTTCTGCTGCTTCTCATTAAATCAATTTCACAACTTGACATTTCAGCCATTCCCCAAATGGCTACCAATGCCCAGACAGGTCTCAAGGAGGCCTGAAAATGCTGCCTGTGGCAGCATCACACCAGAAAACAGATTCCACTAATGAAAATGAATGTTTTCCAAAAATTCTGGCTTTTCTTCACATTGCTAACAGAAACCCATATTGGCCTACTCCAATAGCCATCTTCAAGCAAAACAACCTCTTCCCCAAATATTTCAAGAAAAAGGGAGACTGCCATGTTTAAGAGGATTGGTGAAATTTACTCACTAATATGCATTGTACTTTATGGCCACAAAGAACTTTTACATCAATTATCTCCATTTTCCCTTTATAATAGTATTATGAGAGGTACCATTTTCAAAAGTAGAAAACTGAGGTGCAAAAAAAATCAAGAGATTACAAATTTAGATGTATTAAATTTGCAGCTAGAACCTATACTTCATATTCTCAGAGAGAGGGTGGAAAAATCACTGGTTTGATGTTTAGAAATTGTCAAAGTAGGTTAAATGTAAAAAAAGTTGGGAGCAGTTATTAGGAATTATCTAAAGCACATATTTACTGAAAAAGTAGGATGAAATACCCCTTGGGAATATGTACGATTCACTCTGTGTTTCATAAGGATGGGGCTCTACACCTCTGACATCCCAGCAAAAGTATAAAACAAGCACGTGAACTTGAAGGAGGTATTTAGGCTCTTCAGCTCACCTTCTGCTCTTACAAAACTCTAACTCCTCACAGAGTTATGAGAATGGACATTTGCGCAATATAAAGCTCTATTTTCCATCGTTATAAAACGGAACTCTTCATGAATCACACAGATGAGCTCTCTGGGTTCCCAGTCTCAGTAAATGGCATTCAGTAAAAATCTCAATCTTGAACCTGTTGCTCACTCACTGTCATGTTCATTTCAACTCCTTCAGAATGAAATCTAAACTCCTTAGCTTAAATAGTCATGAACTGGCCTCACCCCTGGGATCACTCTCTCCCTTAGTATTTCAAATTTCTCTGTATTTCAGTAGGAATAACCACATCATATGTTCTAAAACTTCTGAAATATCTACATATTCTAAGGTTCTTCCTAGAGCATCCTTCTTCAAAACTCACCGGAAGTTTATTCTGGGAAGCCTTCCCCCAATTCCATAGTCTCAGGTACATGTAATGCTTTAGGTTTCCACCGATCCTGTACTCACCTCTATGACTGTCTCTGCCACACCACACCAGGTGTTAGTTCCCTCTCT
This sequence comes from Talpa occidentalis, assembly GCF_014898055.3. Classification (NCBI taxonomy): domain Eukaryota; kingdom Metazoa; phylum Chordata; class Mammalia; order Eulipotyphla; family Talpidae; genus Talpa; species Talpa occidentalis. The sequence continues at coordinate 18,979,613 of NW_023603184.1, read as the reverse complement.
TCCTCTAAACTGAAGTTGCCCAACTGACCTGTCTCAATGCTGGCCATGTTCCGTGTCTGTGCTCCCCAATACAATAAGCCAGTAGACACAGGTGACTACTGAAGACTTGAAAATAGTTAAACTAAGGAACTGGATTTCCTTAGTTTAATTAAACTAAGTAATTGAATTTTATTTAGTTTTAGTTACTTTAAATCTCAATTTAAGTAGCACCTGTGGCTGGTGACTATGATACTAAACAGCACCACTCTAGACAGTCTGTCGATTCCAAAGACAAAGACCACACTTAACGTGTCTCTATCCCTGGCATCCACCACAGACCCAGGCGCAGAGTGGGATTTAGTGTTTGTAGAAAGAATAAGCGAATGTGCAAATATCTATAAACACATAGGTATCGCTGGAAAATAAATTCACCCACTACTACAAGCAGTCTGGATTAATTTGGCCAAACCAGTCACCTCTTGTAAAGTACACCTCATTAACTATCATGGGGGAAAAAGCCCTCAGTAAATCATTTATTTTCTATTCAGGGCACTTCAGCTCATAATCACTCTTAAATGACTTCCAGATGACTTCTGGACAAATGGTCACATTGTTTATGAAATATTACAGTAGTCAATGCAGTATCATTTTGGAATGTCAAAATCAACAACAATGTCTTATAAAGAAAAAGGAAAAAACCATGAGCCTTTTACCATACTTTTAACAAAGAAAAGAAATTCCTTTGAATGCCTGAAGCATTACCAGAGTATTAAGACAATCCTGATGTATTCTTTAAAATTAACTATCAGCTTCCTAAATGAATTCATTTTTGAAATCCCTTACAACATTTGGGGAATCTATAACAACCTGACTTGATGGGCTTCATCAGCGCAACTGCAGACTATGGACAGAACATGACCTAGCTACAAGGAGCTAGCACTCGAGTTGAATTTGGTTCTAATTAAAAGTCCCAATTGACAGAATACATAAACTTAACATATGCTTGGTCATTTGAGATTTTAAGAAATCCAAGATGTGAACTTCACAAAGTGGTGATTAACCAGGTTGGTCTCCACCCACATCCAAGCTCTCACAGAGAAATCCCTTAGGGTGGGACAGGCAATCAAGTGTATTTAGAAAGGTGGGCTGCACCCCCAGGGCCCAAGGAAAAGGAGAGCTCTGGCATTTCCTATGTGGTGTGTCCCACAGTCCCCAGACTACACAATGGCTGAATAACCGCTGATTCAGGCCCTTTCATAGTACAATGACTTCTGTAAAGGGAGACTAATCCTGAAGTCCAAAACTACATGGTGAAGTAAGAAGGAACAAGCAAAGCATCTCAAAGTTTCATTTTGGGGAAGGAGGGCTTCGGATACAGTTTACAACTTTTAAATCCAATTTAAATTTTTAATTAAAAATAGATATTTATTACAAAATAGTTAATGTTGACGATAGAAAGAGCAAAATTTAAATAAAATATGCACTTTATCCCTTTACCCAAAGATAACATTTAGCTTTTTTTCCCCCTTATGATATTTTAAAATAGTAAAATAAATACTAGCTAGCATTTACAAAACGCTCACTATTTCATGCACTGTCCTGAGCATTTAACATCTATGAATTCATTCTGTCTTCACCAGAATACCAGAGGGAGGGACTCTCGTTATCTGCACCTTATAGACAAAGAGAGGGAGCAGAGGGAGGTTAAGTAACTTGACCCAGTTCACAAGCTTGGATGTGGCAAATAATCTCTGTTCAGTTTTTGCTGTGGGAACATTATGTTCAACTAAGTAGTGTGGGAAGAAAACTTTCTCTTTAACATTATTAAATCCCTCCACTGCTGTTTCAATGCTCGGTCAGAAGCAGGGAACACAACCTGCATGGCTTATATTTGATCCATGTTCCCCGCACTGGGGGAGGGGCCGAGCTGAGCGAGGAGACTTGGCTAACTGGGATCTAATGCTCAACAGCTGGGCTGCAAGACACACTGTAATAGGAATTTAGATTCTTTCAGGGGTGTACCCCTCTCTTTGATGTTCTTACTCTCAAACTGTCACTTCTTACCTCCACATATCACGTTTTCCATTAACTTGGACATTTATGGCCTACATTTAACTTGATTCTGGCCTGATTTTCTTTTTCCACCCGGATTCTTAAAATGTATTACATACTTCCCAATTCTTTTAAAATCGAAAAGTGACTGGGCCTCTCTGGTGGCTCAGGGGTTAAAGACAGCGCTATCAAGCTATCGCCAGCCCCTGCAGCATGAGTTTGATTCCCTGGCCAGGGAGCAACCCACATGGTGCAGCAGACCTCTCCTGTCTCTCCTGCTGCTCCCCTCAGCAGTGTATTTCAGTGGATCTGCCTGTTCTGCTCCCCATTCTGTCTCTGGTAAATCCTCTTATCCCTCCCCCCACCCTGCACGTTTATGCCAGAGGTCCATAAATAAAAAAATCTTTTTTTAAAAAACGTATCCTTAGAGACTGGATGATGTTCCACACCTTCACCCCATCCCCCAAGGTCACCCACAAATATCCAAAGGGCCCTATGGTCAGTCTTTCGCTCCCTTGCACAATAGGTGTTGCCTGCTGCATCTTGACCCTGAAATGCCTTGTATTATTTTTATTTTATGGTTGTGTTGCCCGTACAGCAATTCCTTTGGCAACAATGGTAATTACACAGCAGCCTTGTTATCATGGGATAACACTGTAATTAACTTGTGTCACTGCAGCATTCACGGTTATAATAATTGCAGCAAAAAAAGTCGTGTGGAAGTAGCATTTTTTACTTTTTTTAAAAGATTTAATTATTTATGCATACAAGAGCTGGGGTACAGACCAGAGATGCAGGGGGTGAGAGGACTCACCAGAGACAGAATAGGGAACAGAACAGGCAGACTAACTAAAATACACCGCTGAGGGGAGCAGTGGACGAGACAGGAGAGGTCTGCTGCACCATGTGGGTAGCTCCCTGGCCTGCCGGAGATCGAACTAGTGCTGCAGAGGCTGTGGATTGCTTCATAGTGCAGTGCTTAACCCCTGCACCACCAGGGAGGCCCAGAAGTAGAGTTTTTAATCCTGACTTTCAAAAATAACACCAGCAATGACATTGCTTAAAAAAAAAATCAAGTTTGTTTCTCCCAAAACATGATTTCCTCTGCACAAAGCCTACTGAAATCTATGTCGCTTAAGAAACAGACTATCTTAAGAGCTTTCAAAGAGGACAGGAAAGCGCAAAAACTATTTCTCAAAATAATACTTACAGCTCTTCTAGAAAAGGGAAGTTCTTAAATGCATCTTCTGGTAACTGAGTAATGTTGTTCATACTGATATCCCTGGAAAACATAAAATTAAAAGAAGTTGGTTAACTAGGAGATATTACACTTTAAGCACTTAGTTCAATAAAAAAATAATTATGCGCTGACATCTTGTCAAGAAGCAAGAAAAATGAGCAGAGAAGACAGACATACCAATGGTCATACTATGGCTTCAGAAGGCACAGAAACAGAAAAGTTTGATCTTTTATTATAATTATGTCATATCATTTGGAAACATGTCCAGATCCTGGGTTTTTCCCCTTTAAGGATCCATGGAAAAAAGGTCTCAAACTGCCTACAGCGAGGGAGCAATGGTACCTTCCCAGTGTTCTGTATTCAAAGTGCTGTACTTGATAAAAATAAAGAAATGAATACCCCAGGGTTTGGTAAAGAGATCTGCAGGCAAGGGTGGCTTCTTAAGCCACTGTCAGTGATAATAAAGTAGGTCCCAGCTGTAGCCCTGTCATATTTTCTGCAAAACCTATAAAAGTCCTCCAGGTAATAGTTGTAAGTGGATCTCATGTTTAGCCTATAACAGACGCAGGCTGGAGACAAGTGTGTACATGACAGGTATGCAATCCATTTCCAGTTTTTCCTTAGAGAGGCAGCAGAAAGAAGAGAACTCACTCGATGATATAAATCGACAATTAGCTATTTCAAACAGCTGAAAAAATTACTTAATAACAAATTTCCGTCTTCCCTGACAGCTGCCTGCTTTCTCCTTCTCTACTGTCCTTAACATAGTCACCACACCACGGCAGACAGGTTAAGGCAACCTTAAAGGACAGTCCCAGCATGCACCGGGTTGGCTGCCTGCTTCAAGTTCATGTGCATCTTATCTGGTGAAGCCAAGTCCTCAGGTGTCTCCTTTCCAGAAAACACCAAGAACATTCAATGTGTGACCTTCCAGAACTAGATTAGACATATCAGTCTAAAGAGGCAGAAGAGAAGCAAGCAAGCCAAAGTCAGCTAACAATAAAAACACTTATCCTCATGACTTTGGGCAAGTAACAGTTCCTTTCATTTATTTATTTTTTGGTTAAAGTGTGCATCATGGTGATTCAGTGGGTCTCTTCTCCACACCTTTCTTCTCACTAAACTTTGGAAGTGAAAATGTGCATCCTCCCTTACTAGCCCTTTGCCCTGGCAGGTTTAGAAAAAAATTGTTGGCTTGGGAATAACAGTAACAGCAGCAGCAGAAGAAAAATAGCCATAGTAGTGGCAGCTAACACGCAAAAGACACTGATAAGACACAGAAAAACTTGACTTTACGAATGGGGAAATGGAGCATAATGAAGGGTGAAATAACCTTCCCAAGGCCACCCAACAAGTGGTGTAGCCGGTCCGGAGTCCACAACCTGAATGGCAAACACTGAGTGTTCCTCCGTACGCTCTGAATCCTGACTTCTCTCCCTTCAATCAAAATATAAAGCAAACCCCCAACTCACGAAGGCTGAACAGAGGCACAATCTACAGTGAATCTCGGGAAAAACACTTTTGCTTCATGATTTTTAAAAAGAACTATCCATAGCTTTAGAAACTGAGGAATCAAAGTTCATATAAATTTCTCAGAACATGAAATTTCTCCTAAGAAGAATTCTATGGCCATAGCATCCCATGCATTCTAAAATTTTCTATCATTGGAAACAACTCAGATTTTATTAATAACTTGTAAGAAAAATAAAATTAATATACTTCTCAAGGGATCATTTTTAAATACCGCCCCGAATGCTGTATTTATTTTTTTTAAGATTGATTTATTTATGCATGCAAGAACTGGGGAGTAGGCCAGCGGTGCGGGGTAAGAGGATTCACCAGAGACAAAACAGGGAGCAGAACAGGCAGATCTACTGAAATACACTGCTGAGGGGCGTGGCGGGGGTGACAGGAGAGGTCTGCTGGGCCACGTGGGTCAGCTCCCTGGCTGGGGATGGAACTCATGCCCCCGGGGCTGGTGAAAGCTTGATAGGGCTGAGACTTTAAACCCTACACCACTAGGGAGTCCCCCAATACTGCTTTAGATAGTTGTCTTTATGTCTGGGAAAGTGGAGGGAAATCCTTTGTTTTTCATAAACACTCAAGTAAGATCCTAAAGAAACAGCACCACAACCAGGTCAGGAGAAGCCAGTTCAACTCCTGGCAATGCCACTGAGCTACTGTGGAAACCCAGGTCTCAGTTTCCTCATTTATAAAATGGGGGAGTTGAACTGATTATTTGGGCACAAGCATATGGTCTCACATTATATGCTTCTATGATTCATGGTGGATCCCACCCCACCTGACGAAAACACATGAGGTTCATTTTATAGAAAAGGCGTGTTTCTGACATTTTTGCCATGGCACACAATTTAGAGACTATTAGTTTGTCATTATAAAACTCCTGAGTCACTCCCACTGGAAACACATTTGGCCTTAACCAATAAAATTATGAAGAACACAACAAAACATTTAATCATACTGAAAGGCAAAATAACAGTCTGAGTAAGCAGTGATTTCTGTAAAATATTACACAATTTTGGTGCTCTTTAGTCATTCCAATAAAAGGAGAGAGAAGGACAAGCATAATTTAGGCACTTTCTGCAGTTTCTTCTATATTTGGCACACCTTGAATTCAGGCTGAGCATCACTGGAACAGAAAAACTGATTAATTGCCTCACCAGAAAAAGACACATAATTAGAGAGAATTTACACCACACTATTCTCTGCATTCCAATTTTTAAAAACACATACACCTATATAATTCTCTCGCTTTTTCCCCTTCAAGTAACAAGACATAACAGGTAGTTTTGCTGTGAGCTATAAGTGCAATTAGTGGGACTCCATATTTACAAACTAATATGTGTTAACGACACAGTGGAGTTTTGTTTCAAAGCTTCAGATTCAGGAACAACACTTGTTTTCCAAATTGTTCTGAATTTCACACACCCAGAGAGGCTCGCTCTTTATAGCTGTTTTCCCTCATACCTTCTGGACTTCAGTTACAAAACATTTGTGAATAAGTTTTAAAAGGGGGGAGGGGGGCTTGAGGGAGTGGTACAAGATGTTATCTCCAGAGAAGTTCTGGAAACATGTGGTTACAGAATATAAGGTGGGTGGGTACTCATTTAAAATAATGAGGGCTAATGGTGATAAACAACCTACAGACTGCCTCAAGAGTGGATTCCAGACCCGACGTCATCGACACCAGCAAGAGAGCTGAGGGTTACAAAGGATGCTGGGGGTGATGACTTAACTGCAACAGTTTACAAATGGAAGGCCTATGCCAATCATTACAAATATACGAGGCTCATAAGTCATATACATTATTAAAATACTTAAAGTTGTCTGCAAAAGTTTCAGCTAGAAGATCAGTGCCTTCCTTGACATTCACATGAACAGCACCAACTCACAAATACCTCTACCTCTGAAGGATAATTTCTAGAGAGCCGATAACTTTATTGGTGCTAGTCTGGCAGAGTTGGAAATGTAAGGCTTAGGAGCCACACAGACAAGAGTTTACCTATGGATTCCTTACTACTGGCTACATGATCTTGGGCAAGCTGTTCATCTTTTCTGAACCCTGGCTTCATATGGAAAAAAATGGAAGCAGTAATAACTAATCATTGTGAATCAGATCAGAAAATATCAAGTCACATCTAATATGTTTTCATACCATCCTTTTTGTTCTTGTTGCTCCTGGAAGCTATCTGAATCTAGCAGAGCAGCAACTTGTAGGTGGGTGTTCTTGTCCAGAAAGAAATCACTTTACACCAGACAAACACTAAATGGGACGGAAGATCTAGACCCTATAGCTGTTCTTAGTGGCAATATTAGACTCTCAACTCCAGAATTCCAGGAGTAGAAGATTTTAAGCTGAAAGAGCTCTTCAGGGTCAAATATTTGATTTTAAAAGAACAAAGTTGAGGCCCAGTTATTGATAGAGTCAAGCATTCTTTTAAAAAAAAATTACATTTTTATAGGAAGGTTTTGGAACAACATGGGAAAACTAGCTATTTTCAAAAAGAGCAGGTGACCTCAAAGCAGTTTAGTAATAAAGCAGAGGACAGAAAGTAGAACTTCTCATTAGTAAGAAAGAAAAAAAAAATGCTTGGATGTATGTTTTCTATCCATATTTGTCCTACAACAGATTTCTTTATAATTGGGTCTCTCAGGGTACGCCAACTGGAACAGAGAACAGGGAAACATACTACACCCACACGATGCAATACTCCCAAACTTTTACCCCGAGAGGTCAAAAATACAAAAGTACATCACCCCACTAGAAAAACAAAGCCGGATACTCCAACATCAGCAGTCACTGATTTCAAAATTAAAATTTAAAGGTTTCAATTGTTTAATTGAAACTGCCAAATCTCGCTAGTGGTTAAACTCTCATCTTTTTTTCCCTCATAAAATTCACTAATGTTAAAGTATCTATGGAATAAAGAGAAACATCATGTTTCAACAAGGTACCTTTTACAATCCCTGTAAAATGCTCCCTGAGCGAGCCTAACCTGTTTGCTGTGGCAGAGCATGGACTCTGCCATGGCGCGCTCATCAGGTCTGGGCCTCCTGCCACAGATTGATTTAATTTTAAATATACCGTGATTGACCCAATGTTATCTAAATTTGAATAAGCCCTCCTATTTGTATTAGATAAAACTGTAATGCTGCTGCCATATTACTGATGATATCTCAAATATTACTGAGCAGTTTAAAAAGTCACTGAATTACATGCAGGTTGGAGAAAACGCAGAGTTCTCAAATTCGTTCTCCAGAAAACAGTGCTGAGGGCTTAAAACTCAGCAAACACAGATTGCTAATGATTAAGGAGTCATACTATCCAGTGACTTTTCCAGGATCTTTTATAACAATTTCAACCCAGTGGCCAATGAACAATTATTTATAGTATGAACAAAAGCCAAAGAACCAAAAATCCTAAAACTGAATTTGGTAGAACAAATTTAAAGGGAATGGCTTTCAACCACAGGGAGTGTACACACACATATGACACCAAGTTTCAGGCAAGGCTTATGAAGAGTTTCATTTCTCTTCTGACATGATTGTCTTTCTTGGGACAAGCAATCTCTTTTTCCCCACGTCCTTACAAGAACAAACCTTTATTAACCACAAAATATCCAGTCATATTTCACAGGTGCCTTTATATTACTTTTCTATATATGGTTTATATTTTTACAAATGAAAAATTATACCTTTATGAAAATGTTTCTCCCTTGACACCTAAGATTCCTCACTGGCAGAATGAAGAAAAAAAGCTTCTTCTCTAAACCTGTCTTTTAATGAAACTGTAAATATTCAAGTCTAATCTATCTCAAAGCTATTTCTGGCAGGCCACATACATCATGGGATGGGAACGTCTGTTAGTGGAAGTCAGTCTGCCAAAAGGAAAAGAGATTAATTAAGGATTTTCCTCTACACGAGAAAAGGAGATATCCTGTCACCCATTTGGCAAACATTTACAAACTACGCATCATCCACATATGTGCAAGGTACTGTGTTAGTGAGGTTTTCACAGCAAAAGATGTGTTCATGATTCTTTTTAAATTTTTAATTAAAATACATCTGTCCACTCTATTCTTAAGTTGCTATTACTAAAGACACTGTTGCAACATTCAATGGAATTTAAATTTTTTAAATGCATTATTGCATTTTTCAAAGTTCAAAGAACATGAACATGAAATGTATGTGAAGATACTGCTCTTTGTACTTTAGAGATGGGACCAAAATAACAAGTATGCTGGTTAAGTCAGATTTTGCTCCAGAAATGTTTTTCTGACCTTAGATGTTTTAGTCCGGCTAGAATCCAATTAGATGCCACAACAGACACCCTTCTAATGCAGGGTGCAACATTTCCACTACAGTTTTACAGATAAGATAGATGGGATCCTATCAGGCATCTTCCCTGATGTTTAAAACACAAAGGCTCATTGCTGCCCAGAGAATCCAAAACTTGCTTCTCTATAGCCTACCCTTCAGAGGATAAATGCTACAACATATTGACACTTAAAAATGAATGCCAATTACAGTCCAGCAAAATTATCATCTTGTAAAGTTGTTATATATTTAAGATACTTAAACATCCTAATGTATAATCTTCCCAACACCACAGAAAGACTAATTATGTCAGCTTCAAATCTTAAATAAAAAAAAAACTTTTTACTACAGCAAATATAGAGAAGACTGTTTCATTCATTTTATGATCATCTTCTTTCATGAATTTAAACCTCTTTTGTTACCTTTTTGAATTTTTCCATTAAAGATATTCAAAGCAGTATTGCCTTGTGAAGAAAATGAAGACACAAAAAAAGACAGAAAGGAATCGTTTATAAAACATACTGTTAGATACAGAACTTGTATCTATAAAATTGAATTTTCAAAACTCAGAAAATAAACCTAATTTTAAAATGGGCAAAAAGATTTGAATAGCTACTTCACCAAGGACGATTATACAAACAGCAAAAATGCACACACACAAAAAAATGTTTAACATTAGTCATTAGGGAAATACAAATTAAACCATAGCACACAATTATCAGAATAGCTGAAATGTAAAAATAATAACAACAACTGACAACATCAAGTGCTGCCAAGGATGCAGAACAACCAGAATCTCAATACACTGCTGGTGAGAATGCATAATGGTGACAACCACTTTGCAAAACAGTTTGGCAGTTCCTTCTAAAATAAAACATAGGTTTATAACCTATGATCCAGCAATGCTAGATGTAAATAATTTTATTGCCTACGACTGAAAATAGCCTGAATATCCTTGAACTAGTAAATGGATGAAGAAACTTTTGTGCTTCTGTACAAGGGAATATTACTCAGCAACAAAAATGGAGTATATAATTGATACAAACAGCAGTGTGTGTGAATCTCAAATACCTTGTGCTAAGTCACAGACTCCAGACCAAAGGGCTATGTATTGCACAATTCCACTTATATGGCATTCTGGAAAAGACTAACCTCTAGAAACAGAATATTAGATCAGTGGTGGTGAGCCACGGCAGGGGGGAGGGGGAAATGCAGAGAAAGGCTGGCCACAGAAGGGCAGGAAAGAGCTTTTTGCAGTGATAGAAATGTTCTAGATTTTGATGGTTACACTAATACATATGTTTATTAAAATTCTTACAACTGTATACTAAAAAGTACAAATCACACCACATGGAATTTATACCTCATTACCTGTGACTGTCTTTATATAGAGCATATATATTAACCACCACAGTTCCCCCACAGGAAAAAAAAAAAATCATCCTATGACTGGAGGTCTTTTTTCCAATCCTACCCAAAATCAACGAATGCAACAGCACTGTTGAGAATCAGGAATCCTGCAGGGGTTGTTTTAGGGTTTTTTTGTTTCTTTGTTTTCTTTTTTTGGTTTGGTTTGGTTATTCTGACCTCTGCTATCTGCTGGTAGCAGGGCACTGGGCCAAGTCTCTCCATTCTTGTTTTATTGTTCACCTATTAGGTTTGTGCCTATGTGCTGGGCACTGGGTATATAAAGGAAGGAAAACAACCACATACTGTGATACATGGGACATAACAAGGGCAGATGGTCAACCAAACTTGCAGTAGAGAAAGGCTTCACGAGGCAGGACTATTACGCTGGGGTGTGAAAGACAGGTATTACTTTACAGAGAGCTATTATTTCAATCTGTGGTCTCACTCAGAAGGCTGGCAATGTTTCACAGCAGAGACGAGCAGGATAATTCTTCATGATTCAAGACAATCTTGCTGACCACGGGCACTTGGCATCCCTGCTCCCCTTGGCATGCTCATTAGTACAACTAAAAACATTCCCCAAACACTTTCAACCTTCCTGTAGCACAAAAAGGGATGTGAAGTCTATCGAGCAAGTAGTAAATGGCATTTTTTAAAAAGAAATATAACGAATGGTTAATATCAAAGTTAAATAGCTCATAGAAAAAGAGTATTGTTCCATGACAATTATTGCTGACATATTGGGTCATGATCTCAATGTAGTCCTCACGGGGTTTCAAGGCAGAAAAAAATTTAAAGCCGCTGAACCAGGTAACTTGTTTGTTTGAGGTCAAAGTTGCTTTCTAGACAGAGGGAATATCATGTGTGAAAGCATGGTCAGAAGAGAGAAAGCCACGTGTGGTCAAAGAGATAAAACTATATAGGAATTCATGCATTATAAGCTATGTGGCTACTAGTGACAAGAGAAACTACCAGGCAAACAAAAAATATAATTTCAAAAGGCCTTCAATGTGACCTCTCGAACTCAGGACTTTTTTCTAAAAGTATGAAAAGCTGCCAGAGGAAGTTTAAGCATGTCAAGTTTGCTGCAGAAAGAGCACTGGGCAGCCATATATTAAACTGGGATGAAAGGAGGGGAGTTGGGAAGAAGAATCCCAGCCTCCTGGAACTCAGCTTCCTCTACTGTAAAATATTTTGTACTCGCTAACTTCTAAGGTCCTTTTCCAATCTATCATTATGACTCCTACTTTGGCATTCCTGCTCCTGCACATTCCATGCATATTAGTAGAAAATAAGAAACCCTGAGAGATTCATGATTTTCCTCTATGTACAGGCACATTTGCTTGTGTTAGCAAGTGTGTGAATGAGTACAGACTTAAACATACCCCCTTCAGAATTACAAGGATTCAGCAATTAAGAAAGACGCATGACTTCATTTCCAAAGGTAATATTTTATGCTGTAATTGTTTATGTTCTCGATGAAGCAATACAGCCTAGGAGACATTTAAGGGTGTGTTCTTCAAGGAGATGCTAACCCTACAAGTTAGAGAAGAGAACAAAACACTAGTATATAAATATCATACTGCAAAGGCATGTGTGGCTGAAATGACACAGCCTTAAAGGGTAACTTAGGAAAGATAAAGCTAGTTAGGCTAATTCCATGTTTTCTAGTTTTGAAATAAGTTTCACTTATTTAAAGGGTTTTTCATTTTTGTCTTCTTTAACGGAGCTCAGTTTTCAAGCGTGGGGGGGTTTCTAAAGAGAAAAAATATAAGATATTCTAAATCTGAAGCAATCCTTACTCGGCAGCAAAGAAAAAATGAAATCCAAAGACCAAAAGAACACTATTTTCTTTTCTATAGTTTGATCAAGGTCTCTAGCACCTGGCATCACATGGAACAGACAAGGGCTAAACTATAATACTCCTTGTTTTCTTGGTACTTAACGGGTGTTCTCAGACATTCTTTGGGTGTCAACAGCTGTTCTGGTAACCCTAACGATAACACAACAGTGCTCATTACAGCCAAGCCACACAGACAAAATGCTATTTCAATAGTCCATTTAACATCAACAAGAAGTATTGTAAGGATCGTCGGCTGGGCAGACTGGAAACACTCAATTACTTCATCCTAGCAGACAAAATGCACTATTCATAAAGAAATCAATCCAGCAGCATTTATTATGGTAAATATTCTAATTAACTAAACGGTTTATGTTTTATTATGGCTACACTTATTAACACCACTGATAGGAAAACATTACTTCATGGCCCTTGCCTTCAAACATGCACACCCACGGAAACTTCTGTTTGGACGCGTATTTCTTAAACTTTAGCTCACAACCAATTTAATCAGTTGTGAAATCATTGCAATGGGTCAGAGCCAACTTTTTTATTAATTGAAATGAGAAAGAATAGAAAACAAAAATTTCAGACTGCATCAAATGTAGTAAAGGGATGTATTGTTTCAGGCAATTTGCTTCGGCCTATATGTGCTTCATATTTAAGAAGTCTCAAGTTCATATTTATCACTTATTCTCAAGTTCACATAAGCCATCCATACATATAACATAATCAGAACCACGAGTTCAAGAAATGTGTTAGTCAAACCAAATGTGTCCTATTCCTTCACCAAAATGGAGTCAAAACTACAGCTACCTCCCAGCACCATAAGCTTATTAGCTCAAGTGCTTTTCTAACCTTCACAGTCTTCCTTCAGGGCCTCCCTGGTGGCCAAGGGGTTGAGTTTCAGCTCTATCACTGCTGCAGCCTTTGTTTCATTCCCAGTCATGGAGCTAACACACATATGGCGCAACAGACCTCTCCTGTCTCGCCCCTGCACCCTTCAGCAGTGTATTTGAGTCGATCTGCCTGTTCTGCTCCCCACTCTGTCTCTGGTGAATCCTCTCACCCCCTGCACCTCTGGCCTACACTCCAGTTCTTCTATGCAAAAAAAATAAAAAATAAAGTCTTCCTTCATCTTCGCCTATACCCCTGCACTATCCTAGTCACTTTTTTTTGAGTGGCACTAGTACTCTGAAATATGGACAGTAGCAGTATGAAAGACAAACACTGCGATTCATGGGGCATTAAAAGACTTTATTACACTGCTACTTTCAACTGTTTCAACACAACTGGCAGTAAGTAAGCTGAGTTAGCTAAATTTTGACTTGGTTATGCTGGGCTCCATTGGGGTTTTGAGAAGAACATGATAACATCGAGACATTTTGCACTTACTGTGCATAAAAAAAATCATTCAGTAATGTAATGATTTAAAAATTAAAAATAAAAATGGACCAAAAAACCCCCACCAATGATATTTACCCTTCAGTTAATCCCTTCAAATGCTTCAAATCTAAAAGCCACCTCCCAAAACAAGCACTTTTGTGCACTCAATAATCAACCTAGGCAAGACAAGCTCTGATTTTCAAGATACTGAGGCACTGACCTCATTATGTTGAAGTAAAAGGAAAGTCTAATTGATGAGGCATCTATAACCTGAAGGCCAGCTGCCCAACGGTCAAGGCCCAAGAGCAGGGGCAGGCTCTCTGGGATTTCATCATCCCCATAATGCAGGCTTTGTGGGGCAATCGCTTCCCTTTGGGCCACCAGGCATGTAATACCCTCCCAACACAAATACCACACACTCCCCTTCTCCCCTCTAATGGTCATTTTTAAAAAGGCTTATAAAATATATTCCATCCTTAAAGGAGTGAGTCAAAATTGTAACTGCGATGACTCAATCATTTCTGTTGACTGTAAGACAACAGACATTGATAATGATGGTTTATAGAAAGTCATTCAAGATATTCCCTTGGGAATGAGTTACAGCTCATTAAAGTCACCAATGATTTATTCAGTATAGAAGAAGCTATGTAATCAAATCATCATGAGATTGTCCTGGATCTCTGGAAGCAAAAATTCTCACCCTGAGAATTTCACTTGTGATATAAGTCATTAAGTTCTAAAAAGTTCCAGAACTAAAAAAGTTCAATTCCTTCATCTTTTTGCAATCAATATGGGTCATATAGTCATTTGTTTCTAGCCTGCATGGGAAAACAATGGGCTACTGTGAAATGTTATTAAAGGGGAGGTGGGGGGGAGCCTAGAAACTCCAGAACATATTCAGGGTTACTAAGGAAGACCAGCTAAGAGACTCTTTCAAATCTTCAGTTGTTATGATGAAGCACTTTTGTTACTAAGTTGGTAAGCAAAAATGTCTTATAAAATAAGCTTCTAAAAGGAAGAGAATACTAAATCTCCCAGCCCCAGTGAAACCAGATACACACTTCTAATTCATTCATACACACACACACACACACACACACACACACACACACACACTCCATAGAAAGCTTAACCATAATTAAAGAATGTAAGATTGGAAGGTTAATTCAGATACTAATAACGAGAATGACATGATACTCCAGTATGCCTGGGACAATCCCAGTTTACAACTACTGTCTAAGCATAATTACGTAGTACTCCTTTCCACTCTCCAAGATACGGTCATTTAGATGATAAATTAAATGATTAGCCCACTAACAGCAGTAGGTCTGACTGAATGATGTTGAATAGTTGTGATAGGAAGAAGTGGAAAATCTTGATTTGGGTTGCCCTAGAGAGGGTTTGAATAAAAGGCCAATTTCTCATCTGCGTAATATTCTGCTGATATTAATAATATGAAAGGCAACTACAAAGCGTGTGTAGAGTTTGTAACTATTGCTTTGCTGAATTTCCTCTACCTGGATCTTATGCCACCAGGGCAGAGTCTGTATTTTACTCACCGCTCTATTCCAAGTCTCTGGCACACTATGTGGCCACAGACCGACAAATTATGTGCTAGATCTGCGATAAATGCTTGACAGTCATGGTAGCTCATACTTATTTCCTTGGCATTTCCAAAAAAAAGAAATGTTAAGAAAGGCTGAATTCCCCAATCATCTAAAAGAATACAAAGACTTGGCTGCAGTAGGAAAGGAGGGACATATAAAAATAGCGTCATCTTTACAAGGGACACCTGATCTACTTCTGGGACAAACAAGCACACATTTTTAATGAGAGCAAAGAGCATTAATGAGAGATTTCTCCCCAAAGCCAACTGCAATAACCAAATAATAGCCTTACATGCAAACACATTTGGGGAAGAAAAAGAACAAGAACAAGGCTTTCATTTAAAGACAAGTTACTGAATTTAAAAATAGCTTGGGAGGAATGATATAAAATTGGATTTCAGTAAAACTAATTTTTCTTCCTCAAAATTTCAAAATACAGGCTTTGTCCTATAAATAGCATCTCACTAAACCACTAAACTAGAAAGCATAGTAGTTAAAGGTTTCTCCCAGAAGCCAGACCAAAAGCCCCAAGTCTCACTACAGTTCTGTTCACTTACCAACTGTATAACTCTGGGGCAAGTCTCTTAATCTCTCTGTGCCTCAATTTTTTCAAGTATAAATGGGGACAACACCTCTGGCGGCAGAACATCACTGTGAGGATTAGATAATGTGACCGCTGGCCAATTCCCAGCATGGTGCCTAGCCCATAGCAAATACTCAAAGTCAGCTATTATTATTCTTATTATCATCAGCCATCACCATCTAATCTACCCATCTTGTTTGAATAATGAGAAAACTGAGACCCAAAGGGGTGAAATTAATTAATCAAAGAAACAAGATCAGAATCAAAAAGGTAAGTGCTAATCCAGGCTTCTTTCGATTACCCTAAACTGCAATAACATTTTAGCAATATGCTTTGGAACTTGGGAAACAGCATCCCTAGCAGCAAAATATTACATGACGCTTAGTGAGATTATGGATAGAGATTGCTGACTCCTGTACTGTCTTTCAACTAATGAACCAATGTTACTGAAACATGGGACCAAACCAATCAACACTACCTGTAATTTGAAAAGCCTTTTTTTTTTTTTTTTGAAAAGCCTTTTTTTTTTAACCTATTAAGTATACTGATCCTTGCAGAAATAGTAAGTTTAAAATGAGGCAAATGTCCAACGTGGAATTCTGGGAATCTTCAAAAAGTGTTGATGTATTGATGATGATGTATTCAGTTCCAGTTAAAGAACTCACAGCTTTTCTTGTTTTTTAACAAATCTTTAATGGTGTGATAAGTAAAACACTCTCTCTGATCTTTAAAAAAAAGAAAAAAAGGAGCTGTAAACAAGCCAAGTAAAATGATAGAGAGACAAGGCACTCTGAAGTGAAAGGAACAGTCTGCCTGAAGGTGGATTGTGAAGGACGGAGTTGCTCAGGAAACTGCAAGTAGCTATGGTTTCAAGGTCAGGGGCATACCTAGAAAGGTAATAACACAAGCTCAGATTACAGAGGACAATGAATGGCCATATAATAGTTGGAGCACAAGAACAAGAAATTATGAAGGTTTTTTAAGGAACATGAAGCAGGTTGTTTTTGAAGAAACTGGTGGGTGGGCACAAGTCTGACATTCTCTACACCTTGATAACTGCTGCCTTTAATGAAATCACACATTGGCACTCGAACACTGGCCCATGCTGGGCGATGACAGTAATGCCAGCTCCATGCCCCTGAGTACTATGGATAGTGTAAGAACACCACAGAGCAATGACTCATGAACCGCCACAGTATTCCCTTTTATCAAAGACCTTGGGGGAAAATCTTGTGACCTCAATTCTAAAAACTATGTTTCTCCTGCACGGCATGTTACAGAAGAAACACATTATGGACAATGTGGAATTACAGAGGTGATTTGGCTACTAATATTTGAGCCAAAACTTTCCCCCTGTTATAAAGATATCCCTTAGTTGGGTAGCTTCAGCAATCCCTGTCTTCAGCTGAGCTTTTCTTATCCTAATTTGGGGGTAGTGGCCGTCCTGACCTTCTTATGCAGTTATTCTGTATTGCATCTTATGCATTTTGGGGAGGGGTAAACCATTGTGAATTCTTGTTGGAACGAGGTGGATCATATCAGTATTTTATGAGCACTGCCTATGTGCCTGGCAAACATAAGCTACAAAGGCACATCAACAGTTTGGTGGGAGAAGAAAAGGGTGATTGTAGAGCAAGAAGATTGAAGTGTAGAAATTAACTGTGAAGGATAATGAGATCTGGAATCAAAACAGCAGCACAAGGGGCAGAGGAAAAGAAAGATCAGAGGCTTAGTAGAAGCCAGAGCTGCAGACCCAGTGATCAGAGGTTGGGGGAAAAGCACAGGCGAACTTTGAGGAGGACACTATGGGCTTTCTGTCCATGGACCTGGGAGAGGGACACAGTAATCCATTGGAGACAGGACAGGAGAGATATCTTTGTTGTCTGTCAGGTCACATGGCAGTGGTCAATGCACGCCCAGAACTGAGAAGCTATGTCAGCAAGGCTGAGTGGGCAACTTGGAGAATGAAAACTATGGGAGTGAGTGGCTGTGCCCACAGAGGATGGCGGGCAGGGAATGGAGAAAACGGCTGGGGAAAAAGTTTCAGAAATAACTCAGTTTGAGAGACAGAAATGGGAAGGGGAGCAGGGCACCAGAATGATCAGGAAGGTGAGAGTAGAGTCTGAAGGAAGAGCTTCCAGGAGATAAAGTGCTGCGTTGCCAGATGCTGCCAAGTAATCGGTAACTATATTAGCCATGGGATTTGGTAATTAGATCATTTGTCAATAGGTTTATCAGAGCAGAAATCTCATGAATATGAACCATGACTTTATTTTTTTCCCTTATTTTGGCTCCAGGAATAGAACAAAGAAAGGGAGAGAATTTCCTGAGGTAACTGGGCAAGATTTAAAAGAGAAAAGGAAAAGAAATACAAGGTTTAAAGAGGATGTGTGTAGACATGCGAGGAATAGACTGCCTGAGGTGGAACTGACTGGGCTCAGATCCTGAGACAGGGAAAGGGGCCCTACACGGTGACTGCTCCTCCTTCGGGGGACGGAAAAGCAGGGTGCAGAGGGCAGAAGGGTGGGTTCCCCCACCAGTGAGCAGCAGGGACTTCCAGCTAACAAGACCTCCTAAGGGGGCAAAGGTGTAGACAGGACCCCAAGGTCTGTGAGTATCTGGCTTGCATTCCCTCAGAGCACACTTATACCCGGCTCACTCTCAATGGAATGTATTCCTTTCATTCCTACATCACATCACAACTATCTATTTTTTTCCTGATGTGTTTTCCCAGCTCTTTCTCAGCTACAGTAATTAATTCAAATACACCATCACTTAAGTGCCAATCAAAGCTCCATCGAGATCTAAGAAGAACAATAGTGTGCTTATATGCACAGTCTATTAATTTAAATTACCAGTTGAGTCACTACATGCCAACAATTAAGCAATGACACACACAGAGAGATTATACTCCACATTAATATAGCTAAACCAGAGATCTCGGCAAAGGAGTTGTCCTAGATAGCCAACTCTTCCAGAAAGAAAGCTGAGGGCTTGCCCTGGGGGTAACAAAGGAGGGGGAAGAAAGTGCAGACATTCAAATAACTGTTGATAACAATGATTTTTCTAAAATGTTCCTTGTACACTCTGCTTTGTAAAACAGCACAGATAAAATATAAACTGTTTCATGGAGCTCCACCGTGAACATACAATGTTAGACTAAAACCCCAGATACCAGAGCAGAGGCATTCCTCTCCTTCCTCCCCATGCTGCCCAGCTCCTCCCAATCCAAGCCATCACCAACTCTCCCTGGACCGCTCGCTATAGCAGCTTCTTTCTGGTCTTCCTGTGCTTCTGCCTCTCCATGCAGCACTTGGCCACCAAGACAATCTTTTTGAAAGCAACACTTCATGCCACTGCTCTGCTTAGAAGTCTCTTTGTTGTAAGTCAAGGCCCTATGCTCCTCCCCAACCTCACCCCAAACCATTCACACCCCTTCCCCAGCTCACCCAAGCTTCCATTCCCTTCCCAGGTGTTTGTGCTGGTATGTGCTCCCAGCCTGGATTGTTCTGGCCCAGCCCCTTTCATAGCAGGCTCATTCTCACCTCCGAATTCATCTCATCTGCCATTCCTTCAGAAAGCCTTCCCTTTTTTTTAAATTGAAATTAAACTGCCATATAACATTAGTTTCACATGGATGACATGATTCAATATTTGTGGATATTGAGAAAGGACCACCAGAGTCTAGTTAACATCTGTTCCCATACACGACTACGAAAACATTTTTCCTATATAAGGACTGCTTAGTCCTCTTGCAGTAGTTCCCAGTTAACCTTATTTTACCATCCAGGTATTCCTCTTTCTAGTTCTTATCATTTGAACTATCTTGTTGCCTCTTCATTTATTTTAAAACTCTCACATAGTATTTGCTAAATGCAAGTACCAACCAGTCAACCAGGGGTTCTAAAAATGTGGTCCAGCTACATTACCTGGGAATTTTATAAAAATGCACATTTTTGGGTCCTACTCCAGACCTATGTCAAACATCCTAGACCTTCTGTTCCCAAGCTCTCTGGGTGACAATGAT
This sequence comes from Talpa occidentalis, assembly GCF_014898055.3. Taxonomy (NCBI): domain Eukaryota; kingdom Metazoa; phylum Chordata; class Mammalia; order Eulipotyphla; family Talpidae; genus Talpa; species Talpa occidentalis. The sequence continues at coordinate 18,959,651 of NW_023603184.1, read as the reverse complement.
ACATGTGCAAGTGTGACAACTGCTGCAGGCTATCAATGCGATATCTTTATGTGTTAATGGTCTTCCTCAACAAAAAGAACATTTAGAGGGCAACCATCCAGTGTGTGCACCACCAATTTTCTAACTGCTACCCCAGGACCTAACACACTGTAGACTTTTATGGCGGACTCAGCATCTCCTTCCATAACCAACATCTAGGCTACTATCTAAAAAGCTACGTAAATTTCACAGATGTTCAAATGAACTGTTGTCTTCCATCAGCCCCCAAAGACACTGCTGAACTTGAGCATGCTCTTCCTTCTGTTTTTCTTCCTTCATGACACTTAGGTCACTTTAAAAAACAAAACAAAACATATTTCTCAGCTCAGGATAAAAAGGATTACCCTTCAAAAGGCTAACGCATGCTAGACAGTCAATCCTCAGAGCACTCACTCACACTGTGTGATAGTATCAGTCTCAGGGAACAGAACATAGGGCTGCCTAGGCTCAAATCCAAGCTCCTTTCCATATGAACTATGTGGTCGACTAATTGATCAATGTTTCTATTTTAGCTCCGCGGAGGAATCCAACATTTCTATTTTAGCTTTCCCATCTGAAAATAATCAATAGTAGTGGCTCACAAGGTGGTTGTGAGTCTTGATTAAGGTGAGTAAATCATGCCAGTCACATGGAAAGCACTTCATACATGTTAGCCTCTAAATAGCACATCCTGAAGCTTACTAGCCCTAGGACTTTGGCAAATTCTTAGCTATTAAAGCTTAGGACTGGGCCTCCCTGGTTGCCTACTCTCAGCGTTACTACCTCTATGGCCTGAGTTCGATCCCAGCCAGGGAGCAAACCCACACAGTGCAGCAGACTTCTCCCTTCTCGCCCCCTACTCCCCTCAGCAATGTATTTCAGTAGACCCACCTGTTCTGCTCCCAACTCTGTCTCTGGTGAATCCTCTCACCCCCGAACCTCTGGCCTACACCCCAGTTCTTCTATGCAAAAATGCAAATAAAATAAAATACAAGCTTAGGACTGAAATATTGGTCTATATAACACTCACTCTCTTGTGGGCAAAGAATAAAAAGGCATTCCATGTATCAGGAGCATCCACCCTGCTTGAGATGGGCTATCTTTACAGTTCTATAGAACCCTGTCCCTACAGTTTTGGTTTTCTATTGTATTCCAGCAGCCTATTCTACCCCAAAACTCCCTCCCAACCCTCATCTTTGACCTTGCTTTGAAAATGCTCAAAAACAAAACAAGTGTTTGTTTAAAAAGTTAGAAATTTTCTGAAAATGACTGCAGTTAAATGCAACTGCACAGAGATGGTAAAACGATAGGAGGGGAAATGGGCTGACATACTGGAGACAGACGTGTCCACCCCAGAAAAGTGCCAATGGCAAGATTTGCGGAGGAAGATGCAGCAAAAGCAGCCCATCTCTGTTCTTTAAATGACATACCAGGAAAATGAGGAAGAAAACAGAAAAACAGAAATCATGGAAAAGTTACTGACAAGCAACAAAAAAGTTTAAGATATACACAGAGTTTCCGGACAGCAAAACAGCTAAGAGTGTCACAGCAGAGCACTGACAAGCCAGCTGTCTTGCTCACAAATTGGCAGAGACTCTCCATTGTTTATGGTGCCAATTGTAAGCCCCCTCCTCTCTCAAAGTTGAGATTCTCTAGCAGTTAATAGCACCTCCTTGGTCCTTTTATTCCCACATTTTACCTACACTGCTCTGGCTAGGTCTGCCTCCCTGAGAACCCCTTCGCTCCTTGGAACCCTTTTGCCATCACCGCCTGCTCCTCTCTACTTGTGTTCAGACTAGGCCAGTGCTACTCAAAATGTAGAGCAGTCTGTAGGCCGACAGCAAACCACAATGAAACGAGCAGAGAGATTAAAAGGTGGTATCGTGGTGACTTGACAAAATAATTCTACAGCTTAAATCAAATAATCCAAACTTTGGGTTTGTACTTTGTGTGTTTTCTTTATTCCATTTTATTTCTCTAAATTTTAATTTTTAATGTATTTTATAAAAGTATCATGCTGGATACACTGGATCAAAAATTGCAAAAAACTGGCCCATCGCCAAGATACGCTAAGGAACAATGCAAGTGGCCCTCTCAGATGAGACCCCCCCCCCTCCAATCTTTTCTCCCACAACTTAATCTCAATGTGGACCTTTTCTCCAAAGGTTAAGTCCATCATCACTCAGCTCTGGAAATATTTTTAAGGAACTAAACAGAAAGGCAAAACAAATCTGCTCCTGTGCAAATTCCTTGCACTAAAGACCACTGTTTTATTTGCTTAATGCTTTTCTTCACCCATTGCACAGCACAAAGGCCACACAGTGTAATCGTTCAATTTCTGGACTAAAACCAGACTTCAAAATGGAGTCCAGTCCCCAAGGACCACCGCCAAACTCTGGCCATGTGGCCTGAGACAAGCCCCTTAACTCTTCTGAGCTTCTAGCTCCTCTCCTGGGATGCGAGGCTGGCATGGTGTGCAAATTCTTCCCAGCTCTAAAATTAAATGATGTCTCCTTGTTCTTAGAAAAATGCTCAGATTCCTCATGGGCCAATGGGAAAACATCTGCCTGCTACAGGGCTGGGGCAACAGGAGAGTGTTTTTTCAAAACTACAGAGTGCTCGAGGAACTTGAGGTATTATTATCACTAACCTGCATAGCCTGGGTGCCCAGGCATAGGGCATGAACCAAATACCGAAACTTCCTGTAGTCTGCCTCTAAACCTGATGGCTGGGATGGTGGGAGGGCCTTGGCACTCTCACTGGGGGAGCGTCTGTGAAGACGGGATATCTCATCTGGATAAGATGAGATTGATGGAGGACCAAAGAGCACTCATGTCAATCAAAGAAGATGCATCTTCACTACTGTAGAGGAGAGAAGGAGGTACAATGGACAGGTGCTATAGATGGAAAGGAAGAAGAAAAGGAACAGTTCCTTAGTGTCTAATATATGCTTAGTGTTTGCATCTATGACCCCTTTTAATATTCACGACATTCTGATCCAAAGCAAAATGATATTTAGAGCAGCCTAAATTCAACTGTACTGAATAGGGAGGCAGAGCACATCACAAAACATGACAGAGAAGAACAAGGCTAATGCCTTAGAGCTGTGAAGTAAAAGAAGTCACCACCTTTCACTGGAGACACTTCGACTATGGGCTGGAAGATTGTGTGTCAAGGGCATGAGGGATTCCTGCCTAGTGCCTCTCCGAATTCTGATACCTTAAATGACAAAGTACTCACACCCCAAAGCCTTAAAACCCTGGAACCAACACAGGGTTGGCATGTTTTTATTTTGAAATGTGAGAACATTTACAAAACAGCTATCAATTATCTTAAAGGGGAGGGGATGGGACTCTGATATCAAATAACCCTAAAAAGCATCATCTTAGGAGATGGCACTTTAAAATGACTAAAAGTAGACATTTAAATACCACAAAACTGCCAAGTTTTAATAGATCACCTTGTGCTGGGAAGCAAAGCATTACATCTGATGGCCTTTTCTGGCCACTTGTAATTTTAAAATTCAAAAGAAAACATTGCAACTGTTACAGGGCAGCCCTGATGCAAAATGGGGTGCCTGACTGTGGGTCCTCACCCGTGCGCTTAAAAGGACTTATTAATACTCTACTGCAGGCACACACAAAAGGTTAATAAAAGGTTTATTTACAAGGGAAGGGCAAATGAGGAAATGTACAACTCAGCGAGATAAGTGGGAGACAAAGTTTTAAATGCCTCCTACCCAATCCACCGATCTGGAATCCCAAATGGCACTCTGAGAGCTGGCTGCAAGCCACAAGCCGTGAAGCCAGGAGGCGAGAGAGAGAGAGAGCCCCCAAGGCCCACGTGTCTGGTTTTTATACCAAACCTGGCTGCTTAACTCCACCCTCAGGTCCCAGCCACCTTCCCTTTGGTGGTGATGGGATATGTCTTTCCCAATGTCTTGATGGCTTTGGTCTGGAGTGGGGGTGGAGTCCACAAAACCTGCATGGAATTAGCTCAGGACATCCTTTCCCCCTACAACTGGACACAGACTGTTTGTTTCAATTAAAGGAGCAAAGTCTAATCACAGTATTATCTTTTCTAGATAACATTTATTTGACCAAATGCCACTAATCAATACTACTGTCAATGCTACAATTCTACTAATCGACACTACTTTCAATAATGAAAGTGCTGGCATTTAGTGCCAGGCACTGTGGCAAATGATTCGCATGTCTTTGTCTTCATGACAATTCTGACAGGTACTGCTGTTCCGATTTTACAGAGTTGGAAATAGAATTGCCCAAAACAAACTAGCAGAGGTATCAAGCCAGAGTTTGTACATCCAGGCAGCCTGCCTCCCAAAACCCTATCTCCATAAACACAACCCCATTATGCTTTAAAAAAAAAAAACCACCAAACTGTCATGTGCAAACCAACTATTTGAAGAAATACTGTAACACCATTCATTTCTCTGGGATATCTCTAAGAATATTAGTTTCACTGGCTTGGTGGGAAGTAAAGCCATTAATACAATTGAATCATAGTTGTTGTTTTTTTTATCAGATACATGAAGGAAAATAAAGAAAAAGCTCAGGAAAACAAGTCATGACATCAATAGAGATGTTTTTGAAGGGCCCTACAATTTTTGTAATTATAATTTACAACATGGTAGTGAAAATCACTACTAGATCAATTGCCATTGACACAGGTATTAACTTAGTACTGTTTGTTCATGATGTTATTAACTATTTTCAAGTAACTCATTTGCAAGTAACACATTTGCAAGTAACTCCAGGACAAAGATTGTTTTCGCAATTCCTGTATCTGTGCTTGCTAAGCCTGTAGCTTGGCAGTAGGTTAGTCAGTCTTTGCACATAAATGGGGTTGGGGGGTGTTGAGAGAGTAGGAAGGGGTGACACTGAAAAACATCTGCCTGTTTGGTTACTAACTAGTTTTAATTTCAAATAATTCCCTCCAATTTTATTTTGGTTCTTCTGTTGTTTCCACCCAATATTTAGATAGCAACATGAGCCATAAAAGTTGGGATAGGTCTAAAATTTGGGGGATGGCAAGAATAAAATGCTTGGCCTGAGTGCTAACTGCCACTTATGTGGGTGAGCTGGGACAACCAACATAAACATGTAAGTTAGTCCAAATATACACACACTCGTTTTTATTTTAAAACTTATTTTGCATCTTAGCAATTTCTTCCTTAAAAATAACCAAGGAACCCTACTGTTTTGGCCATTTTTTTTTATAAATTGTTATTTTTGAAAAGAAATCATAATTATCCATGCATGGTGGATAGACCAATGACATGCTGCTATTTTCTAGAGTTGAAAAAAGTTTCAAAGTGGTACCTACGAGCAATCATTAAATCCAATGTATCTCCATAAAGTGCACTTTTCACAAAGTGCTTTAAAAATAAACCGTGAGTTAAAATTGGGAAAGAGTAACTACTTTTACTGTATGCCACCTGGGCAGGTATTTCCTGTAAGAACAGGGACTCCTAATCCTGGCCATGTTGGGCATGGAAAGAAGATGGGTCTACTTCTAAAGTCCTTATGGATTTTTACCTGAATTTTACAGGTAGGTGTGTGTGTGTGTGTGTGTGTGTGTGTGTGTGTGTGTGTGTGTGTGTGTGTTGCAAGCAGGAGCCTGGGTGTGTTTATGCTAAAGCCACAAAATGATCTAGTTCAAGCCTCCTCCACCTCCAGCCCCACCTCCCAGATTGGTACTAATGAGTAAATCTAAGGACACAAATGGGAAATTTTCTTTTTACAAAGCTGCACAACCAGAATGAAAACCAGAAAATAGGTCTCTGCATGTCCGGCATTCCTTCCAATAAAGACTGGTCATTAATATATATTACAAGCAAACATTAAAATACTAGTACAAGTTTAGAAAGTGTATGTACTTCCCTTACCTAAGAAATATACCTGAAAAATGTATAGCAATGATTCTCAACCCGAGGCTAGTGTGTCTCCTAGGAGACATTTGGCAAAGTCTGGAGCTATTTTTAGTTGTCACAACTGAAAGGGTGGGGGTTGCTCTTGGCATTTAATGAATACGAGCCAAGGACGTTGTTAAACCTTTTGTCATGCAGAGGACAGGCCCTATCAATTTGACTGGGCCAGGAGGTGGCCAGATATTTGAGGGTAAACATAATTCTGTATGTGTCTGTGTTGCTGTTTCTGGATGAGATCAACATTTGATTCTGTGGACTGAGAAGCTGATTGCCCTCCCCAATCCAGGTGGGTCTCATCCTATCTATTGAAGGCCCCAAAAAGGCAGGAAAGAGAAAATTCTCCCTCTCTGCCATCTATGAGCTGAACCAGTCTTCTCCTGCCTTTAGACCCATGCTTGACTGGAACTCTACCAACTTTCCTGGGTCTTAGGCCTGCAAACCCAGAAACACACCACCAGTTCTTCTGGGTCTCACTGACCAACGACAGATCTTGAGATGCCTAGCCTCCAGGACTCTGTTAGCTAATCCCATATAATTAATCTCTTTTACATATATCCTCTATATAACCAATAAATATTGTATGGGGTTCCATTTCTCCAGATTACCTAGAATAACACAGGCCCCCACAACACAGAATTACCCAGCCCTGGGCCTCCCTGGTGGTGCAAGGGGTTGAGCACCGCACTATGAGGCAATCCGCAGCCTCTGAGGCACATGTTCAATCCCCGGCCGGCTAGGGAGCAGCCCACGTGGCGCAGCAGACCTTTCTGGCTCGCCTGCTGCTCCCCTCAGCAGTGTATTTTGGTCAGTCTGCCTGTTCTGTTCCCCACTCTGTCTCTGGTGAATTCTCTCACCCGGCATCTCTGGCCTGTGCCCCAGCTCTTGTATGCATAAATAAATAAATCTTAAAAAAAAAAAAAAAAGAATTACCCAGCCCTAGTGTCAATGCTGAGCTTGTAAACCCCAAGGAATACAAATATTGACATTTTCATAATGAGATGTCATGCTATATATAACATAAAATTTATCATGATAACCATTTTTAGTTGTACAGTTTAGCAGTATTCATGCAACCATCACTACTATCTGCCCAAAGAACTCTGTTTTCGCCTTAAAAAACTAAAACTCTGTACCCATTAAACAGTAAGTCCCCATTTTCCGCTCTCCCCAGCTGCTGACAAGCACCATTCTATCCTGCTCTATGAATCTGACTACTCTGGGCATCTCATATGAATGGAATCCCATACAGTATTTGTCCATTTCACATTCTTCAGTTGCATTTTGAATTGGCAAGCCTTCTGATATCTCAAGTTTTCTTCTGCCACCTCTCTGCCTGGCTCTCTGTTCTACTTTCATTCCTATACCCTCATGTCTTTCAGGATGCAATATTTTAAAAATAGAAGCACCCTTAAAAAAAGTCTCTAGGGGACAAGCTTCACTATGACAAGTCACCTTCTGGATTCCCTTGAGGTTCAAATCCTATAATTCATCCTAGCCAGGGTACAGGGTGTGGCGGGCATGGAGAACATGGCAAGAAAACACCTGCCTGACCAGAGATGAGCCCTTCCTTCTCCAAGCCTATTCTGACAGCCACTTCTGATTCTAGCCTATGAGACCCAATGGGAATAATTCTCATCTTGAGTTTTTTATGTGGTACTTTCTTCGAGAAAAAAAAAAAACTTCTAATTTTTGAGATTTCTTATTTATATACACCTAGTGGTAAAAGACTCTGGTTTTAAGATATAGAACTACTATAAACTCTCAATCCAAATCTAGTCATTTCCATGAGCTATTTCTTGGGGGAAACGTAGTTTTACATATTTACACCCAAGACAACAGTGAATCCAAGGTGTTCTGGAAGAGTTTGTATTCCAAATAATTGGTAAATTTGTCCCAATGAAGACCCTTAAGCTTACCTTGGCCTCTAACTTAAAATCCTGATTACCATGCCTACGTGGGGCTATTTGAAAGGCTAAGAAAGTAATGGCCCATAGACCTACGACTCCTGAGGACAGTGGTTCGCTGTGTTCTCAGGACTAGCAGCATCAGTATCAACTGGGAATTTATTAGAAATGAAAGTTATTGGGGCCCACCCCAGAGAACCAGAAACACTGGGGGCTGAGTCCAACTATGGGGGTTTTATTTAGTTCTCCTGGTGATCCAGGTGCAGACTAAAGTGAAACAATCAAGAACCACAGCCTAGACCTTAAAAAGTGCTCTATGCTCCTGCAGTTACTTGAACTTTATAACAATCTTGTGAGGCAGGCAAGGCTGAAGGGGGTAGGAGGCACAGTGCTCCTTTTTACGAATGGAGAAGAATCACCTGACTTACCTAAAGTGACATAGCTAAGGAAGTGGAGAGTGAGAACAAATGTTTTAGTTAGGGACTCTCATTATACAGATGAGGCAACTAGAACTCACAGAGGTTACAGGATCAGCGTCAGACTACACAGCATCGCAAAGGAAAGTCCTTTCTCCATCAGACCATTCCATCTGAGTTGCGAGCCTTTAGTAATTAACTACCTCCTCCCAGGATGAGTCTTTCATATCCCTGAGGCTCATGTGAAAAAGTACTTAATTTGGAACTTACAATGTCTTTCACACACAAACAAATTGGTAAAGGTGACTAAATAGACTGCTATCATCATTAAACAAGTCACCTTTGATAAGATAATAGGATAAGAAGGTTAAGGATACTGGCAAGAGAAACTGAAGGAATGAACAATGGACCTTAATTGTCCAGAGAGAGAAATGAATACATAATGGAAAATAAAAAATTGGTGCAGTGGCAATCATGAAGAAACTAAGCTAAAAATGTTTTTTTTCTAATTAAAAATAATAAAAGGTGGGCCTCCCTAGTGGTGCAAGGGGTTAAGACGCAACCTATCCACAGCCACTGTAGCACGAGTTCGATCCACAGCCAGGAAGTTACCCACATGGCACAGCAGATCTCTCCTGACTCGCCTGCTGCTCCCCTCAGCAGTGTATTTCAGTCAATCTGTTCCCCTCTCTGTCTCTGGTGAATCCTCTCACCCACCACACCACTGGCTGGTATCCCAGTTCTTATATGCATACATAAATAAATAAATTTATAAAAATAATAATAATAATAATAAAAAGGTTCTGGATACCGTCTTCCCAGTACCAACATGGCCTCAATGTTCACAAGAAAGCTGGTAGTCTCTGCCATGAACGCTGCTCTGAATCTGCATGCTTAGATAATGAGGTTGCCCTGTTTTCTGCACCTGCTCTCCATGCACCACAGCTGGGAGCTCAGAAGACTCTGGGCCCAGGTGCTGCCAAGCCTGGTACCAACATAGCCTTGTTGCTCCCGGACCTCCCCCAGCCCTGCCTGCTGAAGGGTCAAGACTAAGGGCATCCTCAGGAAGCATTGCGAAGACTGCTACTGGTGCAGTGGAGGGGCTCGTGGTCCATCTATTACAAAACCAACCCGAAGTACAAGCAGAGGCAGATACAGCTCCTCTTTCATGAAAGTAATGTGCAGAAGTGTGCATTTTCCTGGAACACAGGGTGACCTTATACAGAAGAAAACTGAAATGAAACATTCTATTGTTGAAGAAATAGTAATAATAATAATAATAATAGGTCATTGTCAAGAGGTATTTAGCAGTCTGGAAAGTTAGAAAGGTCCAGGATGTGACCCTGGGAGGAAATGACTGAAGGAGAATTGAAACAGGGCTCCCCAGTGTGATGGAGAGATGAAACGAGGGGCAAGGGTGTTGGAAGGGTTCCCAATGTGGAGTCAATGATAGAACTGAAGGTAGCACAGAGGACACAGAAATGAGAAGTTTTGCACCTAATTCTTCTTCAAGGGACCTGGAAGAGAAGCCAGGAGATGACAGCATTTGTAAGCGATCCTAACTGAGGGTCCTGGACCACAGATGGGGCAGAGATTAGAAGTGGGAAGCCTGTTGAGCTCCAGGCAGCAACAGCAGGGATGAGAATGTCCCTGTCAGTGGCGTGGGAAGATGAGCAGCATCCAACCCACAGGCTGCAGGGAGGCAGCGTCCTCAGGAAACAAGCAGTGAAGAAGCTGAAGGTGTTGGAAAGTGTATCTATCTGAAAAGAGTTTAAAAAAACAAAGGATAAGGGTTTGGGATGGAGAGGAGGGATGGGAAATGAAGTGAGGGAAGAAGAGAGAGCCAGCCCACCTCCAGCACCACCTCTTCTGGAGTCAAAGCAGAATTATTTTCCCATGGGAATGGAAATGCTTATCCCAAAAGACACTGGTGGGCCCCAAATTGAACTTCAATATTAAACAGCTTGTTCAATGGAAATAACCCCATGCAGCTACACAACCAGTTACTTAACTTGCCACAAAATTTTATTTTTTTGTTTGTTTTATAATTTTGGGGGACATCGCCCTTCCGTTTTAATGTGGTAATTTTCCGAGTTCTTTAAAACTACTTATGATATAATCATCTTCAAAACATACCCGAAAAATGGGTAGTGAGTTAAGTGTTATCATTATCACCAATGAAGAGACACAAGTTACATGACTTTCCCAGAATTACAGAGCCAAGACAGCCAGGTCCAAAAAGATCCTTAAATGGATTACGACAAGACCAAGTCAATATTCCAAGCTGTCCCCAGATGGTCTATGAAACAGGGAGGAGTGAAGCTGGTCTATCCTAGACCCATGAGGAAGGAAGGGCTGAAGTGAAAGTCTTTAATTCTCATTAAATTATCCCCAAAAACTCAACCCTTTCCAACTAATAGAAAATCTCTTGCTCTCTTGCTTTAGATTTAGTTATGAGGCGCTACCCAGCACCAGAGAACTGGAATTATTACAGGTTAAATATTTCCTATATGCCAGGCATGTGCACGGTGCTAGATACACACCATGCTCCACTCATTTAATCTTCACAACCACTCTGGAAGACAGTTATCATTAACTCCAACTAGTGGAATCAACTGAGGCTCAGAAAGGTTAAGAAACTTGCACAAGGAGGCTGGACATGATGCTCTGCCCACTCTCCCAGGCTGCCTCCAAAGATAAGAAGATCAACAGTCTTGCTGAAGGAAACCATGGCTGACTCCTGGCCCCTCGAGTTCCCCCTACTGCTCCATCATCCAAAAGTGTATCACCAAAAGTATATGAGAGTAAAGTGGGTCCTGTGAACTGATCCCTGTACCCTCCCCTAGCTACACTCCATCATTATGCATTCATCTAACACCAAGGTACAGGAGTGATTCCTTCCAAGTTATCACTAAATGCTGGAGAGGCTAAAAATCTCAACTAATGGGTAAATAGTCTGGGACCCAGCTGTACCATCTAAGTAGGCTAGATCAAAACTGCTTAAGACTCATGCAAGACCCAAGTGTCTCCCAATAATTGCTCTGCAACCTTAACAAGTAATAGGGGGTGGAATTATTAAAATAGGAAAAGCTGAAGCAGCTTCCAAATGGACATATTAACAAATATCTTACATACTATAGTGCTGGAATCCTTGACATAAAAAGCTGTTTAAAAATGTGTATACATACGTATACACACACTATTTTTTTAAAGAAAACTTTGGAGCAGCTAGAACATTAAAATCACCCTTTTGTGATAAATTCCAGGGCATATTCATAACAGGAGTCAGACAGATTTTGTTTTCTCCTGCATAGTTCTATAAAAATAAACTGTCAGTTGTATCCTTGTGGTAGTAAAAGGCCATATTTGCCTGCAGTTAAATCCAACAGCAGCTGCTCTATGGAAAAAGACGGCCCAATAATTGGCTTCTTTCACCTCTGTTAATCACGAACAAAAGTGTCATTCAGTTTCAAAATGGACAAAATGCTCCAATGGATGGTCAGCTAGCTGAGCCAATGGGGTGGAATAACAATAACCCTGTAGCATTTTCCTTTTTCCTTTTGTTTGGTCTTTCAAAGCCCTTAATTAAGACCTGCACAAAGCACCCCTACAGGCTTTTTTCAATGAGGCATTACACGCCTGTTTTCTTGTATTTAAAGAAAAAAAATAGCAGGGATTTTCTGAAACACATTAAACAGAATACACAATTTCCATTTATTTGCAACTGAAATACTGTTAAAATTTTAGAGCTTAAATATTATCATCAGTAACAAAGCAAGTTCTTTCCATTTCAGACTTGGGGAGTGCAGGGTGAATAAGGGGTTTTTTCCCCGAAGGGAGGTGGAGAAAGCTGGAGCTGGAGTAAGAGAGTGCCAACTTGAAGAAGCCTTGAGCAACCATTTCTCCAGAAATAAAACTGTTAACCAATATAATTTAGAAAGCTCTACTTTGGTCTCCTAAACCTCTCAATAGCTTAACATAGACATACTGAATGAAACAGCAAAATTCGTGAAATAGTCTTAACGCAAACTGGACAACTGAGACAAAGGGTAAAAAAAAAAAAAGGAATTGAATATGCTGCTTACAAACTCCCTTAAAAATATCACATAGAAAAAAGATAAAGTATTTCTATAATTAAACAATCTAAGAACTTTGTAAAGTTCTGTAATTGATTTCTGTCTCTAATTTTCTTTTTCTTTCTTGGCCTTAACAAAGCTTCGTATAATTATAGTGACTAAGAATCAGAATACTTAGTTTTAAAAATACCCATAGCCTAATTAACTTTCCATTATTCAATTTTCTTTTTTACGCAACTTAAAAAAGGCTGTTGTGTTCATTTTTAAGTGCTCTGGAAATATAATCTTTCCGGGGGCTTAGACTGTTCTGAAAATACCTACTTCTACCCATAATTTGTTCTTCTCTCCCCCTCTTGCAAATATCCTGAGTGACAATTTAATGTGACAGCTTTCTTGCCACAATTCACCAAAGGGGAGTGGCAGGTAGGGTTTTCAGAGAACAAATACCTAACAAAGCCATCATTCTGGGGAGTTACTTCCAAACTGTCAATCCAATCCATCAAGTGGAATGCGTCTCACTATTCTCTTGTAAATGTGCTTATTTCAGACAAGGCAGAACTCGGGCAGCTGCCCTGCAGAAGACTAAATGACCCAGCTCAAATGTCACCTCTGTGCAAGCCTTCCAATTCCCCAAGGCAGAGCAAGTTCCCTTCCTCTTTGCTCCCACAGCCTTTGTTCATCCCTCCTTCATGGCACACTCCCACACTGTACTTTATTTGTGTTTATGTCTGTCTTCTCCACAAACCGGATCACCCATGGACACTGGGGAGAATGCGTGGTAGAGTGGAGGAGGGGCAGGCTGGCAAGTCTTACTCTCTGGGTTCAAATGCAGTTTAGAGATGATAAAACATATGACCTTGGATATATTACTTAAACATCTTTTTTTTTTTTTAAGATTTATTTATTTAGGCATACAAGAACCAGGTTATAGGCCAGAGGTGGGGGGAGGGGGGCAAGAGGATTCACCAGAGACAGAGTGGGGAACAGAACAGACAGATCAACTGAAACACACTGCTGAGGGGAGGAATGGGTGAGTCAGGAGAGGTCTACTGCGCCATGTGGGTAGCTCCCTGGCCTGGGATCGAACTCATGCTGCAGTGGCTGCGGACAGCTTCAATGGTTGCATCTTAACCCCTTGCGCCACCAGGGAGGCCCTACTTAAACATCTTGTGCCTCAGTGTTCTCAGTTTAAAATGGAGATTAAGTATATTTCCTGTACAGTTGTCTCAGTGTTCAAGTGAGCTAACAAATGGAAAGTTTTTGTCCAATGCCTGGAAGAGTCTGATCAAAATGAAACTGGAAGAACAGTCCGGGTCTCCTGCTAACCTTCTACCCTCCCACTGTCCCTGCTCTGTGCCTCCATACAGTAGTACAGCTTGAAGAATCTTATGCGCACACTGGACGCTAATAGTATATATTTTTTGCTAAGCAAGTGAACTTATTAATAAACGTCACTGTAACAGGGTGGTCCCCAGGAAAGGGGGAGGTTCCAGGTTCCCTGCCCCACCCAAGGGAGGTGGAGCTGAGCAGGGAAAGAAGCTGGAGAAGAGACTGAGAAGGAGGGAAGCAGGATGGAGATCCAGAAGGAGACAGGGAGAAGGCACATGGAGCCTAGAGACGAGTGAAGAAACTGAGCTTGTCTTTTGGTCATGGTCGGGGTGACACAGATGTGGGTGAAACCCGTGGGGAGGTGACAATGGCAGCTTTTATCTTGATTTTGATTTTGCTCTTTTCCTTCCGGGCTTGTCTGGTTGTTTCTGACCCTTTTCTGTGGGTCCCCACTGGAAGGTGCTTTAGACTTGTGGCACGCTTTGGGGCCTTGCTCTGGGCCAATCCCATTTGGATGGAGTTTTGCCCACAAGGGGACGGGTAACTTTGGGTGCTTGATTTAGAAACTAGACTCTTTGCCTTTCCTGTATTGTTTCCTAATTGTATTAAAGTTCCTTCCCATTAAAGTCTCATGTTTTGTGTTAATGTGGCGGATGGCAGAACCCTATATAGAATAGGCAGGTTTGCGGGGTTTGGGCTGCCCCTCTCCCTGCCCTGTAACATCACCAGTTAAAATACAATTTCCAAAGGCAATCCTTCCAAGTCCTTCAATGTTCTCAGCATTTAAGAGACTATTATGTCTACACAGAATAAATTACAAGCCAAGGAACAGCCAAAAAAATGCTGAGTGAGACTTGATTCTTGCCCTCAGAGAGCTTACAAGCAATTCTGAACATGACACATATCTGGCAATAATGTCTACTGTATCAAAGACTGACTGCAAGATATATCTAATATGCTTTTTCTCAACGGTGTATTAAATCATCAAATATTTTAAAGACATAAAACCAATGTGTCTCATTTGCTAAGAAAGCACGAGTTGAGGTAGATTTCATATGTTTCAATGAACCCTGTAATTCTTACTAATTCTCTACATTAATACAGCACATGCCCTGGTCCCAGGTCTCCATAACTTGTGATAGCAGGTATTGCTCTCCAGAGCATTAAAAGAGTCAAAGCTACTTATGCATGAAATTAAAAGAATTTGGGTCATGAACAAATATGTAGCAAATTATTTTGTTTCCATTATGCTCTTTTCAAAGACTTCACCATTAAATACAGGATTACTTGTTTAAATGTATTCTAGTAAGAACTACTATAATGAAATCATTACTAATTTAAAAACATCAAATCAAAAGAAACCATCTAGGATTTTACTTGTTCTTCTATTGAAAAGAATGTATGGAAACAAAGTGATTTGCTGCACATTTGCTGATAGCCAAACCTTTTGTTAATTCCAGGAGAAGATACGTATCTCCATTTGACTATGTCATGCTGACTCACTGCATCCTAGTTCTTTTTAGAGAATAAAAACACATCGTGAAAAATTTTGGTGGTTTCTCTTATTTCTCTGTGGGAGTATGCAAATGAAGGGGGACTAACTCAGGAGTTAACGTCTATATTAAGTTAATGAAGTTAGAGTAATAAATCAAATTGCATGTCAATAGTCTCCTTATCTTCATCCAAGAGAAAAGCAATGCCCATCATCTTTACAGTAGGCATAACCCCATCCAGACTGGCTATGTGCAAAATGATAAATGTCTACTCAAACACAACGAATCCTTAAAATATCTCTGAAAGTTTAGAAGAGAATAAGATTGAATTTAGCATAGCATCAGAATATTTAACTTAAGAGAAATCTATTTTAATATTGCATGAAATTTTGAAGTTATCATTTATGAGCAAAAGTCTGTTACTTGCTACATGACTTCAGAAATCATGGGGCAAATGTATTAGGCTGAATATTTTAAACTCTAAGACTACTCTAAGAAATCTATTACAAAGGGCTATTGTTTCTGCTATGATTTCCAACTAATTCTTTACCTACATCTCTCTAGTAAATGTTCCTTCCATTTCTTATGTTAACAAAATGAGTTGGTTCTTTTAAAAACTGATTATTTAAGGTAAGATGTTTGTTTTAAAAGAACCTGGCTATATACATAAAACACCTTCCTTAAAAACATTTTTAATGAGTATGATAAATGTGAGCTTATTCTTTTAACAGTGTAGCTGTACCCTCAATAACAGAACTGGCAAGTTATTTTTATTGTAGAATATTTAATCACCCAAGATGCCATTACAGAACCTTCTATAAAAGAAATGGAACAGTTAATATTGATTTAGGAAATGGAAAGAAACAGAATTTTGAAGCTGGTTACAGGGGCCTCAGCAGTAAATCTCTAAAACCATGCTGCCAAAAAATGTGATACTAAACAAAGCTGGTAGGGCCTCCCTGGTGGCACAAGGGGTTGAGCCTCAGCACTATGAAGCTGTCGCAGGGCAGCCACTGAAGCACAAGTACAAGTATGAGTTCGTTCCCCAGCCAGGGAGCTAACCCACGTGGCACAGTAGACCTGTCTTGGCTCCCTGCTGCTCCCCTCAGCAGTATATTTCTGTCAATCTGCCTATTCTGCTCCCTACTCTGTCTCTGGTGAATCCTGTTACCGACCCCCACCCCTGCACCTCTGGCCTATACCCTAGCTCTTGTATGCATAAATAAATAAATCTGAAAAAAAAAAAAAAAGCTGGTGAATTGTCTATAAGAACAAGGGCATATTTACTCTCCTTAGACAAAGTGCTGGGTAGAATATTTTCAATTCCCCCCAGCAGGATATTTTCAATTCCACACAGAAAAGAAACACTTCCAAGTCCACGCACTTCCACTTGGAAAATGAAACAATTTTCCATATTGTTGTTGTGAAATAATAGAAAATAAATCTCTCCCAGAAAATGTTGCTTTCATCTCCATTCCTTGCTTGAGGGCTGTGCACCTATATTAAAAACTAAACAAAGACTTGTCTTTGCCAACTCTGTATAAACCTCTCCACGTCCTCCAGCAGGTCTGACTGATCCTCAAGCTTCAGTGACACTTTCCATGCCCGTGCTCGAACTGTGCCTACATGTGGCTGCCTTACAAAAACACTTCTTAAAAAATACTAAGGTTTCTTTAAAAGAGTCTAATCTTATTTCCGAAAGCTGGCATAATCTTTCACATAAAATAAGGAAATATCCAATTGAAAAAGAGAGACCACAAGAGAGCAATTCGTACCATTTAGTCATGAACTTTTCTTCCAGCAACTTCAAGAGAAATGCATCAGCCACCGCAGTAATGGAGAGCACCCCCCCACCCCACCCCCATCATTTCACTCGAGAACTTAGGCCTAAGTCACTATGTCAAAGGTATAAATTATGGCCCAAAGACAGCTCCAGGCACTGCTGAGCTTGGAATTGCTTACTGAGCAACCATGTTGTTCCAAACAAACTAAATGCTTAAGAGGCTAAAGGGCAGTGGAGGCAATTATTGGAAGGAAATTTCTCACTAGGCCAGAAAGGAATAATTAAGTCTTTGCATGCTAAATCACATCACTGGGGTTAACAATGAAGTAATCAAGTGTAAATGGTGACAAAGCCCATCTATAGGACTCATGAAAGGAAATTAAGGTTGTGGGTAATCTACACTATTGTTGCTTAAATACCACAAAAATTAGTCCCTAAAACTTCATTCATTTATCCTCTCCTTATACAAATGTGTGTGCTTTTTGTGGGAGGCAAGAAATTGGTTAATCCAGCAATTAAGGCAAATATACTGAATCATCAGAAGTAAAACACCACTCAGCTACTAATTCACAGGCAGAGATCCAACATCATTCCCCATACCACTCACACTGTACAAGCACTCGGGAATGAACTATACCCCTAACAGGAGATGCAGGTGTATTTTACTCAAATGTAAAGCTAAAACCACTTAAATGATCAACCTACTGTTTGCTTCATATATTACACACTCTCTGCTATACACACATATACAGAGCTGAAGTGGGAGAGACAGAGGGAAGCTGGGGAGAAAGACGGAGGACACACACATATCTCCCTACAATTGCTCGACAGCAAATAAAACTGGTTATGCTCTGAAGAAGCAAAGTAATGCTGACCTTGTTAGGGGGAAAAGGTAACAACCTAAGAATTAAAAGTCTGGATTTAGACTTCAGTTCTGAAACCTCAGGTTAACAAGCCACCACAGTCTAAACTTATTTGGTATGTTTGTTTTTTGAAATAATCTAAGACTCAACAGAAACAGTAGAGTTGTTAGGTAAACTTCACCCAGCTTTTCCCAATAGCAACATCTGACAAGACCATAATACATCAGTTACACTAAGAAATTTACTTTGGTACAACCCTATCTGCCATCAATGGAATATCTTAATCAGTAATTACATTAATCACTCCATTCAAGGTTTCCCTGACTCCCTGACTTAAATAGGGACACCCTTGTCTTCTTTTATCTTTCTTGACAGTAGTTAATAATACCTGACCTTATATGTTTATTGTGTTTATTTTTTTATTGTCTATCAACAACCCTACCCCACTAATCCCTGCCAGATAAGTTGCATGAGGGCAGGAAAGTTATCAGATACTGTGTCCCGAGCACTGAGAATCATTAAGAAGCACTTAATAAATATACAAACAAGTCAATGTTTTAAGTACTGACTATCTCAGTAATTATTAAAGTTGAAAGACTTTAATATTGGGCCCAGGAGACTGGATAAAAGACAAGGAAATCTTACCATCTGACAAGCCTAAGTCACAAATAAAACAAGTCAAAAGTCTTATTAAATGTTAAAGATTTACATAACCAAAGAAAAGTCCATCTATTCTGATAATGTGCTTCCTGCTGCTCTGTTTTGTTTTTAACATACTGTAAGGTTATCAGTGCATCTACAAGTAAATTTAACTGGATTTCTTCCCTGTTACATAAAAAATCTGAGCCAGGTGAACTGCTTTCTACGAGTTTTTAACAAACGTGGACAGAGAAAGTGGGGGAGATCTGAAATATATCAGCAAGAACTCCATGTTATAATTGATGTAACTGAAAGGCAAAATAATAAATAGGTAAGTGTAGAAACACATAAGTGTAAATACACATCTTTAAGGGAAATGCACTCTTTGTTCCTTCCATGGAAAGACCTACTCACTTTGATGAGGGGCCCATCATTCACACACACACACACACGCACACGCACACACACACACACACGAGTTTTATTTAGGACCATACGATCTTCAAGAATTATTACTTTTTTATTATTATTATTACTATTTTTTAACCAAGTTTTAATATTTTTTTAAATATTTATGTTCTTACATTAGTGTTAATTTTTGGACAGTATTTGATTTCTTCCCTCAGGTGTGGTCCCCTTTGCTCTCCCACCACCATAGTACCCATGACCCATCACTACACAGTCCCTTGTGCTCTTCCCTTCCCTTTTTTTACCTCTCATCCTCCCCAAGTTTTAGAAGCACCCAAATGTCCATTCTAAGGAGCTGAGACTACTTCAAGCAGAGGACAAAACATGTAACTTCTCCAGATCTAATTCTTCTCCTATAAAATGAGTAGCTCATGATGTCAACCACATTATAAATAACTATATCTAGGAAGAACACTAAAGGACATGTGTCATGCAACACACTCAACCAGATAAATCTGGACTGAAAAACCAACATCCAACACCCTATCCACATAACCTTATATGTTACCTGCCCTTACTCTGTGGCTTTTCCACATCTAAAAGAGAGAATAGGGCCTCCCCGGTGGCGCAGCAGTTGAGCGCTGGGTTGCGAAGCTGCCCGCGGCTTCTGCGACGCTAGTTCGATCCCCGGCTGCTCCCCGGCCACCGGAGGAGGGTCCCACATGGCACGCAGACCTCTCCTGCCGCCTGCTGCTCCCCTCAGCAGTGTACTTCGGTCCTTCTGCCTGCTCTGCTCCCCGCTCTGGCTCTGGTGAATTCTCTCACCCTCCCGCGCTTCTGACTATACCCAGTGCATGTATAAACAAAAACAAACAAACAAACAAATAAATAAATAAAACATGCCTCTAAAAAAAAAATAAAAAAAAGAGAGAATAACAGCATGTCCTTTAGAAGGTATTAAGAACTATTAAAAAAATAAAACAAATAAAAAAGCACTTCGCATTATATCTGATGGTGATATTTTTATCAGTAGCATCTAAGTTAATCACAAGATGGTGATGAGGGTTTATCTAAATGGCAAGACAGACCATAAAGTAGAAGTTCTTCATAATGAAGAATGAAACTTCAGTGAAATCAAAAAGCAAAATATTTCTACAAGACAACCTTAAGAACCACCAAGCAAAGGGCTGTCCAGGATGGGGCTAGCTATCAACGTGGCCACAAATTCAATTAAAAACAGGCCAGCTGCTAAAGGAAAAGGCACATTGATCCAAATAGGAACCCATCCAGTCTGTAAAATATTAACAGCTTAATAAACATCAGCTCATACAATAAACAAACACAGTGTTCAAGTCAGCTGAAGAGTACCAACTAAATTAATACCAAGTTGACTAAACGACATGCCTGGGGAGGGGGAGTAGGGCGCATGGGTGATTCACTTTTACGCTGACTTCCCTATAAAAACATCTTCAACAGGAGAGGCAGGAAATTCCAGTGAGTGAAGGGGGCAGCTATATGGAAACCATCATCCTGCACACTCTGCTTTTTCATTTACTTCAGGGTTTTGGTTTCAAGCAACACACTCAGAAATGCGTTCCTTAAGAAATAGGAAAAGTGACTATTCTAATGGATCTGAGCCTATATACAACCCAAGTGAATCCCACAAAAGAAAGAAAAGCAAGCCAAAATGATCGATACTTATTCTCACAACACAGGAAAACAATAATAACATAGAAAATGATATGAAAGCTTTTAAAATGATGTACAAAAAACAGAGACTGAGAAATCTTTTTATAATCATGCTGTGAATAAAAGATGATTTTTACACCCTATATACACTTTTGAATATTGGCTATTCAAATTGAATCACAGCCTCCCTCCACATGTACACGTGTGGGTGTGTACAGGCTTTTCAGTACACTTTATTTTCAGTTCTGATATGTTTCCCCTGTAATAAATAACCTGTGGCTTCTCTGCGTTTTGTTATTTCTTTTACTTTTCTTCTAATAAATCCTGTCATTATGCAAGCAAACTAGAGGATAGGCAAGCTTAAATAAGAAATCCTGAGCTTCACAGACCCACTCACTGGACGTTTGAGCAACTTACCTAACCCTTCCAACCTCAGTTTGCTCAGCTATAAAATGGAAACCATGCCAAGGACCTAGAATGATCTGTGAAGAAATTACAGTCAACATGTGTAACATGCCCAATACAAAATAATCCAGCAATTTCTCACCAAATTTCAATTTTTTTTAAATTCTGTTTTTTAAAATCCAAACATGAAAACACCAATAATTCAAAATTCATTTCATTGTAAGCAAAATGTTCCAGATTGGGACCATTTCTATATGAGTCCTTGGGGGGGTTAGTCTAGGAAGTGCCAGGTATCAAAATGAGGGCTATGAACTCCAATCTTTTAACAGTATAGACATTTAAAATAAGTTTATAACAGCTTCTGCTCATACCACATATATACCATGATAATATACTGACACTACAAGTAATTAGTGATATCAAATCTCACTACAGCTCTAAGACATTAAAATCCAGACCCACATTTTTCTTATAAACACATATACTTTCTCTGTGACCCTGGATTTCACGCCTAGGTTTTTATTATACAAGTGAAATGAAAACTTACATTTATACAAAATCTCTCTGTGATGTATGCCCAAAACCGGAAATAAGGTAGAAGTCCCTCAACTGAGGAATGAATAAATTGCAGCACATTCATATAATGAAACACTCCTCAGCAATAAAAAGAAACATTACATACTGACTCATGAGACAACTTGGTAGACTCTTGGATGCATTCTGATAAGAACTAGGCAAAAGACTACATTCTGTTTGATTCCATTTATATGACATTTTTATAAATGCAAAATAAGAGACCCAAGGCTGCCAGGGATTAAAAGTAGGGACAGGGGGGGCCTCCCCAGTGGCGCAGCGGCTGAGTGCTGGGTTGCGAAGCTGCCTGCAGCCTCTGCAGCGCCGGTTCGATCCCCGGCTGCTCCCCGGCCACTGGAGGAGGGTTCCACATGGTGTGGGGCACAGACCTCTCCTGCCTCCCGCTGCTCCCCTCAGCAGTGTGCTTCCGCCTTCTGCCTGCTCTGCTCCCTGCTCTGGCTCTGGTGAATTCTCTCACCCTCCCGCACTTCTGACTGTACCCAGTGCTTGTATAAATAAATAAATCTTAAAAAAAAAAAAAAATACTCTGTTGCTTGAAACAGCACATTTAAAAAAAAAAAAAAAAAGTAGGGACAGGGGTTAACAACAAAGGACACAAGGGGAGTGACTGGAATGTTCTAGATCTTGACAACACTGGTAGTTACAGAACTGTAAATGAAAAAGGGTGAATTTTAAGTCTTGGGAAGTTTTCCCTACGAATTCATAGTTACAAAGGTCAGTTAAGTAGTTAGTTAAAGGCGGAAGATGGAACACCCAAGATTAGTTATTTTAAGATAAAAATACGGAGTCACTAAAAGAAAAAGGAAGAGCACATATAAAATTATTTATAAAGAACCACAAAACCTAATTATTTTTAAAACGTGACCTTCCAAGAGCCAACAAATTTAAAAGAAATCTATTATAATCAAAAACTGCAAAAGGAATCACTCTCATGAGAAAATGTAAAAGGCACTGATTTCTTTTAACAATGTTTTGCAGCTAGTTTTCAGTAATGATACCAAGACCCATCAGAAATATCTTCCAGATGAGATGAGCATATAAATTTAAATATTTAGCTATATATGGGATAAAACAGGAGCTTACTTTCTTTTAAATAAATCATCAACTCCTGTCAAAACCATCTCCCATGTCTTAGAAATGATGAAAGTAGATATTCAGGCATGGCTAACTTTGGGGGTCAGAAAGGACCCTGACAAAAATGTATGTCATTGTTTCCTCTGCCAACATCATGAATCTTTTCATCTTTGGATACTGTAGAGTTGTGTGTTTTTGTTTTCTCTTTCTGGAATGCCACCTCAGCAAGGAAGGTGCCTGCGAAAATTCTTATAACACAGAAGACCTGGAAAAGACAGCACTTGATTTATTCCTCTATTACACATTCTTGGCCCTCTCCTGGCCCTCCCTGGTGGCACAGGGGTTCCAAAGACTCAGTGCTATCAAGCTATTGCTAGCCATTGCAGCATGAGCTAACCCACATGGTGAGGCAGACCTCTACAGTCTCACCCACTGCTCCCTTCAGCAGTATACTTCAGTAAATCTGCCTGTTCTGCTCCCCACTCTGTTGCTGGTGAATCCTCTTACCTCCGCCCAACCTCTGGCCAACACTCTAGTTCTTGTATGTATAAATAAAAAAATCTTATTTAAAAAAAAAGTGAGATGAACCAAAACCAGACCCAAGCAGAATATTGGTACTTTGCAATAGAAACCTCTACGGGGGGGGGGGGGGGTGGGGCTTCCCCGGGGAGCAGCGGGCGGTTGAGCGCTGGGTTGCGAAGCTCCAGCTGCCCGCAGCCTCTGCAGTGCCGGTTCGATCCCCAGCTGCTCCCCAGCCACCGGAGGAGGGTCCCACATGGCGCGTAGACCTCTCCTGTCGCCCGCTGCTCCCCTCAGCAGTGTACTTCGGTCCCTCTGCCTGCTCTGCTCCCAGCTCTGGCTCTGGTGAATTCTCTCACCCTCCTGCGCTTCTGACTGTTCCCAGTGCTTGTATAAATAAATAAATAAATCTTAAAAAAAAAAAAAAAGATTTAAAAAAAAAAAACCTCTACGGGTTAGTGCAGCAGGGCCTGGCTAGCCTGAGAACAATCAATCCATCCCACTCTGTGGACTGTCAAGGAGATAAACATAAAGGCAGACAGTCCTCAGGCATGTTCTATTGGAAATCAAGCATCTTGTTCCCAACGTGGATATCCATCAAACACGCACCATATATCAAACCTGGAAGAACAACATCTAACTGTCCTGCGCACACACATACACATGCACACACATGCACGCACAGAAATTCCCTTTGCTAAAATAATACAATTAATTAAAACACCCACCATGGATGCAGGTTGTACATACTTAATTCAAACTGATAGTAGAAAATGCTCTATCTCAAATACAAGATTTCCTTTCTACGAAATGTAATGGGGTTTTGGAAAACGCAATTTGATTGCTTACAGCAGAGCCTGTGGTTAGTACTCCAACTTGCCAACCTACCATGAAGTGTGGAGCCTTCTGCTGCATGCCCTCACAGCCCCAGACTGTTTGCAAAGGACAGGAATGAAATATTCCATATGTTTTCTTTGTCAGTGACATGGCTATTGAAAGCAAGGCCATGGTAGTCTCCCCGCTGAGGGACTGGGTCAAGCTATTCATGTGTAACCAGGCAGATGTCAAGATGGTAATGGGAAAAACATCTCAAACTTTTAAAAAAAAAAATAAGAAAGAAAGAAAGAAAGAGACCCAGGGTAAAAAATGCACAACTGTATCTGAACCACTTGGCCAACCTAAATAGATTGTGAGCACTGCTGCCTATGTTAGCTGCTGTTCTGGCTGTCGAATTCACTTTCAAATCAGGTCTGAATGAAAACCCAGAAGGCATTTTTAAAGCTTCTGAGAAAGATTTAACTGTGCTTAGTAAAAGTGCCATGTCACTTTTTAGAAATATGGAAGATTTTAAAGAAAGGATTTTAGTTCTAAAATTTCTTTTAAGATAATAAGCTTTTCTTTATCCACAAAATGCACACATTAGTTTCAAATGTAAAAAAAAAAAAAACAAAGAAAGGATACACAGGTATCCAAAAACCAGCAAAAATATCACTCCCAAAGTATGTAAAAGAAAAACTTTCTTACAATGTGAAAATTTCTAGAAAACAAAGTAGTGCAAAGAAACAAGAACACAGCTACTGTTGATCATGACTGCATCTCCTCCCCCAGCACAGGGATCTGGAGGAACCCATCGAGCACCCCTTACATGAGGCTGCCCATCAGTGTTGGGGCTCCAAATTCAGAAGTGAGGTTTCCCAAAGAATTGTTAAAGCATCTATTAATGAAAGTTCTCAGTGCTCCAGAGTCTGAGTATAGAAAATGTGTATCTAAAGGTCACAATGACACTGTCTGAGGGACAATCATGTGAAGAGAACATGGGGCCTCCCTGTGAAGACAGCACCTTTCTAGCTGTTCAGCTTTTGCAAGGAAGCAGTGCCAACTCACACACCAAGGCAAGAGAAGATGAGTTCCCCTGAGCTGCTCCTCCAGGGAGACTGGGATCCCTCTCCAAGTTTTCCTACCCATAAAAAGGTATCTTGAAAAAAACATCTTTACTTCTCCTTCTACACCTGGACCTACCAGAGAAGTGGCCTTTCTTCCATGAACACACTGCTTCACCTGTGAAGATGACAGCAGGTTTTGAACCTGGTACACATTGAAGAACCAGAAGAATGGGGTTTAGAATTTTATTTTATTTTATTTTTTTTAAAGATTTATTTATTTATTTATACAAGCACTGGGTACAGTCAGAAGCGCTGTAGGGTGAGAGGATTCACCAGGGACAGAGTGGGGAACAGAACAGGCAACTGATGAAGTACACTGCTGAAGGGAGCAGCGGGCACGGCAGGAGAGGTCTGCGCACCATGTGGGACCCTCGCCGGCGGCCAGGACCGAATCAGCGCTGCAGAGGTTATGGGCAGCCCCGCAGCCCAGTGTTCAACTGCTGCGCCACCGGGGAGGCCCTAGGGTTTAGAATATTAATCACAACAGTTTAGTTGTTCCCCAAAGAAATGACAGCCAGTCAGGTCCAAGCTGTCATTCAAAGGGTGATGGTGAAGTGTGTGCAGCCTGTGACCCTTGAAGGTGCAGTCAAGCCACCTCTTCTAGCAGAAGGAAAAGCCGGCGTTCATAAGCCCAAGCACACAGGTTTAGGAACTAAGGGGGCTTGAGTTCCCATGTCTCACTCTCAAAAACAAACCCATTTTTGAAGGATTATTCATAAAAATAAGCCTACGCACAGAAGAATGGAGAGCAGAGAGTAATGACATAAAAAGCTGATGACATGACCATGGACTAAAAATGACCTTAGAGAGAAAAAAAGAACAAGAACATTTTCCTTTGGGACAAAGTTAGGAAAATATTAAGAATTAAAAAAAAAAAAGAATCAAAGACATTAGGTACATTAGTAACACTTTAGAGAAAAATGAAAACTAGGATGATGATAAACTGCTAAATACCAGTTAGCAAACTCATAATGCATAATTTTTTGAAACTTGACACTTAAATATCTGAGATGGAGTCAACTCAGTATTTTCTTCTTAACACTGATCAAATTATGAGAATTCTGTATATGCTTCAATTTGTAGGAACTAAGGAAAGCTGAAGACCCACAGGGCAATTAACACATTTGGAAAACACAAAGACTGAATTAATTTAGTGCCTAAAACAGAAGAGAACATGAAATGTGTTCAAGAGCACCAAGAAACCTGAAGATTAGTTCACATTATTTGTCTTCTCTTCCCTAACCTCCCCCAGCCCCACCAAAAAGAGTGGATAGACTTTAGAATAGAGTTCCTAAGATAGGATTCGAGAAACAATGCTCTCACTCTCAAGAGAATACTCCAGCAAGACAGCATGGTCTCCTCTCTTCTAAGACAATCCAGTGGGCCAAGTCCTCCTCATATTGGCCATAGTTTCCCCAAGTGCTTCTGAGTGTGAAAATGGGGAAAACCCAGAAGTTAATCAATTCCTGGAGTTTCAGAGAAAAAGCTGGCAACTTGAAGCACCCCTTTAGTTCTAATTCTTCAAAACAAGTGGCGTGGAGTGAGATTTTGAGAGGGAGAATGATAACTTCTATCTACCTTCCTAGGAAAAGAGTTCTAATAATCAAGTTCTTTAGGTGAAGCTTCGAAGTGATCACTTGTACTGAGTGACTCAGAGATCTATATGAAGCAGGGACACCCCACAGCCTGAGGGGAACAGAGCCATGAGACCTGAAGTAATCCTAGGCGCATTTCTCAGCCATGTCTCAGTTCCAAGGTAAAGGCTCCATCTCCCTGTCAAATTTATGGCACTGTCCTACTTAGGAGGAAAAGTTTCCCCAAATAGAACTTTAAGAATATACAGGAATGGGGGGAATTCTATGCATGATTTTTCTGGATACCAAGCTCTAATATCTGATTCAAATATCAACAATTTTGTTGCTACAGTGCATTGAGATTTTCATTCTTTCAATTGTCAACTTTATATTTAAAACTTCATAAAAAAAAGGGGGGGTCCTCCCCAGTGGCGCAGCAGTTGAGCGCTGGGTTGCGAAGCTGCCCGCAGCCTCTGCAGTGCCGGTTCGATCCCCAGCTGCTGGGAGAGGGTCCCACATGGCGCCCAGACCTCCCCTGCCGCCCACTGCTCCCCTCAGCAGTGTGTTTTGTCAGTCTGCCTGTTCTGTTCCCTGTTCTGGCTCTGGTGAATTCTCTCACCCTCCCACGCTTCTGACTGTACCAAGTGCTTGTATAAATAAATAAATAAACCCTTAAAAAAAAAAGGCTATATTTTCCCCATGTAAAAATAGAGAAAGAAAATGACTTAGGGGGCTTTGGGCAGCATTTAACTCCTCTTGAATTAGAATACTTAAAAACAAATTATAAAGGACAAAGACCCACTAAATATCTTGCTATATATTAAGTCTGCTCTCTCCACACATGCTCTCACTAGCACAGACAACAGTCCAGCCTGGGCTTTAGACGTATACCCAGTCTTGACCCAGCTGCCTCCCAAAATATCTATGGTTTACATTTCCATACAAGGAGATTTTTATATTCTTTTGAGCCAACATATTGCCTGGGGGGGAGGGGGGAGGGGTTTTCAATGCATTCCCCATGAGGCCTTTAGTAGAGAACACTAGGAGAACTACAACAATATACATATTTTTAAATGTTTGTTTCTTGGACCTAGACTATCAGTAGGGCATTCCTGAATTCAATCACTTGCATCTAAATAAGAGATGCATAATGCCAAGGGGGAGAGCCCCTTCAGTACCCGTTTTTTTTTTTTGTTTTTGACAATTCAAATATGGAATGATATCAAAACATGCTTCAGATACTAGGAACAACCACCCAAACATGAAGTTTCAACTGCCAGTACAGACACAGACTACTGCAGTACATTTTAAGAAAGTGGCTAAAAATAGTTCCAGTCATATACAAAGTTTAATAACAAGTATATCTCTTTGGGGTGGCGAACACTAAGTATTGCATCTTGACACTTAAAGGGTCATTTGAGTAGGAACATGCTAAACTCTTCAGAAAGTTGAAAGGTTATTAAAATCCATGCGAAGACTGATTTCTAGACTCTCCCAATTTCAGACAATAGAGTGGATACCTGGCCTCCAGTGCTTACTAGCACAAAAGAAATGTCAAGAAAGGCAGACAAATTAGCCATTGTTTAAGAGCAGTGACTTGCTAAATGCCCTAGATTTTTTTTCTTCACTCAAAGAATTCTAAATTAGAGCTGTTTATTATCCTGAAATGTTTGAAAAATACACTGAACAAAGTTGGAGGGGAAAAAGGAAAACATGATCCATATTCTTTCACATACAGGAAAACAAGCTTTGAGCACTGTCCCAAAACGAAAGGTGCACGAGTCAGTGAAAGAGCAAGCTGGAGACCACATTTCAAAAAGCCAAAACCTTGAAATCTGTTTAAAAAATTAAAAGTGCAAAGCTGGCTTACCAAGAACACTCTCAGTTACATTAGATATGTTTCTCACAATTAAAGACACATTTGGCAGTTTCACCAGGTAAAACAAGTCTTGTACTTTTATGGAAGTTTATCTTTCTACATAAAAAAGTCTTAGAAAAATTCCAGTGAATCACTAAATGCTTCTTACCACTTGATATTCAAGACAGATTGAAAAAAAAAAAAAAAAAAGCCATGAGACATTAGCCATCATCTAGTCCAACATCCATTTACTATTGATAAGAAAAATGGGGATGAAAGGATATGTACAACCAAGGAGACCAGAAACTAAAATCCAGACTTGTCAGTACTTTCCACTATTATAAAGATGATTAAAATAAGAATTTGAGAGATAGACTGACATAGGCCAAGAAAATGCCTAAACTTGCCTGGATCCACCTACCAGCACAGAACTTTGATCTTCCCTAACAGATTAAGTTGTCAAAAGCTACCTTACAGTTTTAACGTTAAGAGCCAAGTGCACAGACGTTAAATGTTTGTGATACCATAAGTGTCATTAGCATTTCGTTCCACTGGAAATCATAAAATATTGCTGGTTACTAGAAGCCTTAAGAACCCTAGAATGAGAGAATGACTGGTTCAAGTCCTAGGGCTTGCTGACACCACACCCAGCACATTGTTGCCTTATGAGGCAGTGAGTTCCCCATTCAGGGGATTATTCCAGTGGAGCTGGACCACTGGAAAAGTTTCCTGGATGGTGAGAGATTCTACAATTTAGACACCTAACTTAACACAACAGAGAAGAGCGGAGAAATGTATACAAAACCCAAGAATCAAATTAAATAGAGAGCTCATACCAGTAGGAGTTGTTTACTTCCTTGTTTTACAGGTGAAGGAAGGCCCTGAAGGATTAAGTATGTCACCCACTCAAGGTCACTGGTGGACTTTATTGACAGGTGGGGAAGCCAGCTCTCCCTGTTCTCAGCAGAATGCTCTTTCCTCTCTGGCATTTAAAGAGAACCTGAGGGTTCAGTGATTTGTAAACTAAAAGAGCTCTACTTAAAGATGTCCACAGATTGACCATGTTCAGAACAAAGGTCACATGTATGTAATGCACACTACAAGGGCCTTCCTGGTGGCACAAGGGGTTAAGACACAGCACTATGAAAATATCTGCAGCCACTATCCCCAGTTAACTTACATAGCACAGAAGACCTCTCCTGACTTGCCCACTGCTCCCCTCAGCAGCGTATTTCAGTCAGTCTGCCTGTTCTGTTCCCCACTCTCTCTCTGGTGAATGCTCTCACCCCCCACACCTCTGGCCTGTACCCCAGTTCTTGTATGTGTAAATAACTAAATCTTTAAAAAAAAAAAACTAACACTGAGGCTTTATAGTCATTCAAAAAACAAGAGATATCAAAAGTCTCCCATCAAAAAGGTATAAACATTTAGCTATTGTTTTACTGACCTGCCAAGAAATGCAGTAGACTTTGGAAAAAAACAAAAAAAATAATTTAAAATGATGCTATAAAAGAAGAGAAGTGTTAGGTAAGATGAAAAAATATATACCTAGGGAAGAATTTGAGCTGCTGCTTTCAAAAGGGTAAGAAAAAGCAACAGACTATTTAAAAAAAAATTCAAAGTCCCTCAGGTAAGCACCTATTCTATACAGAAAGCTCGGTAACCTGCCACAGGATACACTCACAGTGAAGGCTGGAGAGATTATGATAATTATATGGAAGTGAGGACGTTGAGTAACTTTTTGTACAGTATCCAAATTACTGAAACAGAGTGATTTTATTTTCCAAGTGTTAAGCCATACCCACAGGAAACAAGCAAGGCTATTCTACCCCAGCAAAGCGCCTTAGCTAGTCATGCATTCTGCAACAAGTCTCCATGGCAAATTTCCTAACACACACTTCTAAACACAAAGAACTCCTCCTCCAAGCCAGTGGTAAGAAATAGGCTTGTGCAACTTCAACTGGAGGATATTCTGCTGCTCCTGGAATCTTCTTAGGAGAGAATCACAGCATTATGGCCACCTTGCAATTCTAATATTGTCCAAATTATCAACATAGAGAACTTCTAGAAGCTATAAGCAGCCTTGGACATAATCATTTTTCAGATGAGGAAATTGTCACTAAAAAAAAAAAAGGTAGAATGACATGCCCAAGGTCACACCATTATTTATTGCCTCCCTGAAGCCACATAATCTTAAAACTGTGCACCAGATATAATCTGGGATGTGGAAACTTGCCACCTGCTTTGTATTGCAGGTCTAGAGTTCCCAAACCTTAAGGGACTTGCACACAAACCAGAGGACACATGTGCCCACCACCAGTGTCACTTCATCTTTTTTCCCCCAATCAAAACATGTTGAAATGTAGGTGAATAAGAGTGATCTTAGAAGCATCAATATAACAATAACCTTGAATCCTTCTGATAATGTAAACTTTGGGATCTTAATACTAGTCAGTAAAATCAGTTCTCCTTTGAAACACCTCAGGGTCAGTTGTGACAAGTCAGTGCAATGTGACACAGGATTGGAACCGCTGTTGCAAAATATAAATAATCACTACAGGTGCAGCAAATGGTGTGAACATGGGAATGCAGTCAACAATAATGAGGATTATATCTGCCTCTGCCCCCAGACTCGGATAAAGCAGCTTTCAGCAGGAAATAGGCACTGCTGGAGTGAACAAGTTTAAACGGGCCTACAGGAGGGGAAGCAGGTATCCTCGCTAGTGCCTTCTCAGATCTGGACAAAAGACTAGATCTAGCTGAGAATGCTGAATGTGGCAATGTGTGTGGGAACGTCTCATTTCCAAGCCCCAGTTCTGCCCCTCGGTGTGGCCTGATGCCCTTTTTTATTCACTGCAAGTTTTGAAGCAGCCTCTTCATATCAGGCTCTCTAGACTCCAAGGTGAGTAAAATAAAGTTCAGTTCTGTCAGCCCTGAAATCTCCAACAAGGGGTGTATCCTGAGGAAGGTGAAGGTATTATGCCAAAGAGGATACTATAACCATGAAAATAAAAACTTTGATTCACCTTTTTCACCTCTATTTTTGCGTTTGTTATTTGGGTTTGTTATTAACTAAATAGGCCTTGGTACACATGCTCCAGAAATTCCGAACTGGTGAACAAAAACGTTTGGGGACCGTGGATAGGCCCTCAATCTAACCACGGCTCACTCAGGGGAGGATGGGAGAGCAGATCAGAAGTACTTGGAAAAGACCCCAGGTGATCTCCAGGTGTCTTCTAGAGAGCCACTGAGCATCCAGGCCCACAGTGCCTGCCCCCTAGTCCACAGGGGCTGGTGAGAATGTCTACATGAGCTGCTGAAAATGCAAATACACTGCCCTTGGAATGCCTTTTGATAGATCTAATATATACTTTTGAGGGTGAAATGAAGGGTATTAGGGTAAAATAAGGAGTTATCGGGGTACACAATCTATCCATAGGTCACAAATGGAAACCATGCATTCACCATTACCAGTCTGGTTCAGTAGGTGCTGAGCTGATGCTGGTTTAGGCAATGGAATCTGGACTGGCGCCCATTCTCATTTCTGTTCCCCAAAGCATGAACAGCAACTCCTGTAAGGCTCAAGGTTGGGAATATAGCATTTCACTACTTCTGGTGAGTTCTAAAGGAAGATGCCTGATGCTCCACAGAGGAACGTGCTCTCATAAAAATGGGATATTTCTTTGTGGTTTTAGGTACTAATGTAAAACAGCCCTTTTCCTGGTAGGGCAAGTCTACTCATTAAAACTCGAGGAATGTGCTAAACAAGCTCTTTACAACTGGTTAAAATAGTAAAATCATGCTTTTCTACAACAGAGAAGTTTGACTGAGGGTTCAGGTAGACACCTCCCCCATGTGAATTCCCTAAAAGTTTCAAGAGGACACGTGGAAAGAAATAGACCCAGCTCGTCTACCCAGGTCGTCTTTGCTTCACTTCCACTCAACCTTTCCCACTTAATGCACCTCTGTGGGCATAAAAAAGTAAATTTCACTATACTGAACACCTTAAACTGAGGGGGAGAGGGAGGGACTGCAGCATGAGAGGAGTCTGGAGGCCAAAGAAAGATAGGTTCCAAGGCCAAAGGCCTCACTACTCAAGGGCAGGTGACAAGCAGAACACCTCCCACCGCCCACCTGGAAACACAGCTCTGATCTCCGCCTGCAGGTAAAGCATTTTTCTCCACAGGGTCTGTTACTCCTTTAAAACTGTTTATTCCTGAGAGGTTCCTTTCAGTAGCTATAAGGTAAAAGGAAATTCCCTTTACCCAAGGGCCTCTCAGAAGCCCATCCTGTCCAACAGTTCTTTCATTGCCTTTGATTTGATTATCACTCAGCTGGCCACACCGCACAAGAAGGACGAACAAGAGCATACACCAAGGCTTGCACTAAATCACCCTATTCTCTCTTTATTGGTAGCATTTGCCACCACTACCTCCAACCCCTATTTCAGATTCTTCTCCTTTCCTGAAGGGACTGTCTAAACTCTCAGGTCCCTGTTTGAGGACTGAAATTTTGGAAGTGAGAACCAGCCCCAACCCCAGCCAGCTCAAAGCAAGTTTCTGCTGGTGAAGGTATGGCAGAAAACTGCTGCCCACTTTTCGCACTGGACAGAGCATATGCTCTGCAACTTTGAATTCCTTCCAACACCCTCAACTTCTGGTCAGCACGCCTCCTTTAAAAGGCCTTGTTGGGCAAGAAGAGTATTTTCACTAAGAGAAACCTGCAATTTCCCTCTCCCTCTCCCTTGTTTTGCCGGCTTCCCTGCGCGCCCCTGAAGCCTGGGCGTTAGTTGGCGAGTCCAGGGTGGCACTGGACCGAGGTGCCAGATCGCTGTACCTGAATAGGCCAAACTGGAAAGCGCTTCGCCCTGATTAAGCTACAGGTGTTTCTTCTCCCCACATGCTGGCACCCAGGCAGCTCCAGGTGCTTCCCCATGAAACGTGCCTGGGTGTGCAGACTCAGGCCAAGTCCTAGGCGCCCTCACCCCCGCCAACCGCAGAGGTCTTGCCAGGTGAGGCAGGGGCCCGCAGGAGAAGCGTATGGGCAAGCATTTCCAGATTCCACACTCCTCCTTGGCCAAGACGCCTAGGGGAGTTGGGGGGGCAGGGGGGCGCTGAGAGCGCCACTCGCCTGTCGGACTCCGAGTGGCAAAGTCTGGAAAGCCCGCGGCGCGGGAGTGGGTGCCCAGCACCCAGACACACAGGTGACCGGCGCCCCCACCCCGCGACGCCGGGGGTTGGGGCCGCCTCGCCCACCGGGTCCGCCCCCCAACGCTCCCTCGGGGCCCCCCACCCTCCGCGCCCGCGCCGCCCGCACTCACAGCGCTAGGGTGAAGGCGCTCAGCCCCTCGGGCACGGCGGTGAGCCCCTTCCCGGAGCAGTCCACCCGACGGTCGCCGTCGCAGCTGCAGGGCGCAGCGCAGAGAGGCGGCGCCGCGCCGCTGGGCTCGGCCGAGCCGCGCAGCCCCAGGGCGAGGAAGCAGAGCAGCCCCAGCGGGCCCGGCATTGCTGCGGCCGCCTCCCGCGCCGGCCTCTCCCGCGGCGCCGCGCGCTCGGCGCCTCCGCTGCGCTCCGCCGCCCCGCGCCGCCCCGGGCGGCCGGCCTGCGCGCTGGGGCGGGCGCGCTCCTCTCTCGGCGGGGGCGCGGGCTCGGCCCCTTCAGCAGCCCGCCGCGGCGACGCAGGGACGCGGCGCTTCGCAGTCTCGCCCTGGCCGCTGCTCCATGGACGCGCCGAGGCAGCCCCGCGGCTCCGGCGGCTCAGGCCAGGCGCCCCGGCCGGGCGCAGCTCCGGGGGCCGCGCGCTGCCATCGCACCCGCCTCCCGTGCTCGGCCTCCCGCCGCGGTCGCTCTTCAAGGTTGCGGGGCGCAGCTTCCAGCCATGCCGGCCCCGCGCCCCAGTCCCGGCCCCGCGCCCCAGCCCCCGCCCGGCTCGCCTGCAAACACCCAGGCTTTCTCCCCAGCTCTCGCCGCCGCGGCGCAAGCTCCTCCAGCGCTTTTCCCTTCTAGGGTTGCGCGCTTGGGTGCCCGAGCCCCCGGCCGCTGGGGTATGCAAATCACTTAGGTACATGCAAAACTAACCCTGCTTCCGGAGCGCCATTGGCCCGGGGAGGTCTCGAGCTCATTACTATGCAAAGAGCGAAGCCGCCATTGGCCAAGAGTGGGACCAGAGGGGTGTGTTTTCCAGCCGTGAGTGACAAGGTGGTGCTGGTGCTGGTGGTGCTGGTGGTGCTGGTGCTGGTGGGTCCAGGCAGGATCTCTGGCTTGGCTCTGTTGGCGTGGCAGGTTGTGGATTGAAGGTAGAAGGATCCGAAGACCGAGAGTCTGGTTTTTCCTTCCCCCACCCGTCTTCTGCCCTCTGCAGAAATTGGATCTCCTCAATTGGATGACCTGAAAAGTAGAACTTGCCTCCAGCCTTTAGTTAAGTTTCAAATGACTCTCCACGGTTCCAAAGGGCGTGATCGTTGGGAGCTGTGCTAATGGAAAAAAGATTTTGAAGAAGAGGGGAAAGTTTGCCTTCTTGGGACATAAACACAGTGTAGATCGTTTTAGCTATACAGTTATTAAAACAGTGTCACCCCATAATTCTCCCATTTCACCGGAGTTTTTTTTTTTTTTTTTAAAGATTTATTTATTTATGCATACAAGAGCTGGGGGACAGGCCAGAGTTGTGGAGGGTGAGAGGATTCACCAGAGACAAAGGTGGGAACAGAACAGGCAGACTGACTGAAATGCACTGCTGAGGGGAGCAGTGGTGAGTCAGGGGAGGTCTGCTGCACCATGTGGGTAGCTCCCTGGCCAGCCAGGGATGGAACTCGTGCTGTAGTGGCTGTGGACAGCTTCATAGGTTGCGTCTTAACCCCTTGCGCCACCAGGGAGGCCCCCTGAGATCTTTACATAGCCAAGTCTCCGATTAATCAGCTACCCTGCAGAGTTTTGGTGACAGAAATTCAGACTGCTTTCCCACATACCCTGGAATCCCAAAGTACAGGAATCTTGTAAGAAAGGGTAGGAGGGGGTGTTTTTGAACACTGTGCAATTTTTCCAGACACAAAACATTTGTCTTGAGAAATCAGAAGCAACCCTAGGGTTAGAGAATTATCTGTCTTCTTTCCTCTTCTGGACTTCTGTGGCTTAAGAGACCCCCACAGAATCATCATTTGTACCAATTCTGTTCTATGACCACCTCCTTTCTTCCTTTCTTTTGGATTCTTATGGAGACATTTTTAATGAATACCTTTAAGGCAGGCAGGGTTAAAAATGTCATTCATAAAATTGACTAGTCATATCATGTTAGTAAAATTAAAGAAAATGGGAGCAAGTTGATGCAGACCTAACAAGTTTAAAATGAAAAATGTCCATCATCTTTGCATTCATGAGTTTATCTTTAAAAATAATGCCCAGTTGGGCACATGACTAATAGACAATTAATTTATCTGCACAGCAGAAAGCCAATAAATACAGATGTGCCTTGACTGCACTTTTTAGAAATAATGTATTTCCTCTAATTATAGGTCAGAAAGATAATTTAAAGATAGATGGACAAACCTCTGATTTTATAGATAAGAAATCTAAAGTGCTGAGCTACTGTGCCCAGCCAGGATAGTTACAGAGAGGCGCCTGGGTTCCTGGCTCCTTATCTGGTGCCCTCAGAGCCTTCCCCCTAAGTGGGCCTCCGTTGTGTAAATCATGTCCATTATTTTCTAGCAATTCTTATAAGCAAATAAAGTAAAGAGAACATGGAAAAATTGCTTTCTCTAATAAAGTCCTTTAAGACCTGTCTTTTATAACAACACTGAAAAATGACAGATCAGTTTCTCTTACCAAGACATCAATTTCTTCTGTTTTTAAATAGCAATTATAGATTATACTGAATGAATTTATTTTGCTTAAATAACTCATTGCCTCTCTTTTAAAGTAGTGGCTTTCAAAATTTAGTAAGAATCACATGCAAAGAATTAAAATTTAAAGTGATTTAGGAGCTCTAGAGAGCCCAGGAATCAGCACTCTGATGCATGTTTGCATAGATCATGAACCACACTTTGTTCCTTGGGTTCAAGAAATAAAATCTTAGGGGCCTCCCTGGTGGTGAAGCTATCTGCAGCCTCTGCAGCATGAGTTCTACCCAATCCCCGCCGGCCAGGGAGCTACCCACATGGCACAGCAGACCTCTCCTGATTCACCTGCTTCTCCCCTCAACAAAGTATTACACTCAGTCTGCCTGTTCTGTTCCCCAGACTAGAAAGCAACCAGTCTGAAAGCAGAGTCTTTATTTTTGCCTTGCCACCATATAATTGGTTCATCTGGATCTCCTTCTATGTCCCTGTGGTTTATCTAAGAGCCGATCATTTTTCTTCAGTTAAATAGGATAGTATCTTAATTTTTTTTAATTCTTAGCACATCTTATCCAAGAAGTGAAGATTAATTGGCCAATTCATATTTAGTGCAAAGTGTAAATAATGTAGGAACTATAAAAAGTACCAATACTTTAATAAATCTTACTTCTTTTCTTCTCTACCCAGTACTTTATTCCTGATAATTGTCTTCTAGGATAAGATGCAAATTTGAATCCTCCTTCTTCATTTGATAGACAATAGGAATTCATTCCTTAATAAAATGTGCATCTCCCCTTTCTCCAAAATCTCAATTTTTTTTTCCATTTAAATTGTCTGTCCTAAGATTTTATTTCTTTTTTTTTTTTAAAGATTTATTTATTTATGCACATAAGAACTGGGATATGGGCCAGAGATGCAGGGGGTGAGAGGATTCACCAGAGACAGAGTGGGCAAAGAAGAGGGTATCACCTCGGGGTGATGCTCCCCTTGGGCTCTTGTGCAAAAGGCACAAGGTGTGTTGATTGGTGGACAAATTGGACTTTGGTCCCACTCACCATCTTGCCCAGACACTCCTATTAATAAAGACCCTAAACTAGTGTGTGTGGAAGCCCTACCTGCCAGTTGAATGTGCCAAGATGCTCCAGGAAGGAAACAAAAACTGGAGATAATAGCAGCTCTCCTGACGTGTGATAAGGTTGAATTGCATTAAAAGTCCTCAAAATAATTATATGAAGTACTTCCAACTACAAAAAGAAAAAAAATCTGAATTTACTGCACCAATTTAAGAAATAAATTGCAGGGTATATATGGCAAATTCCGCTGTCACTCCAGAAGACATTTTTTTAGCAATGAAACAACTAATCAGACCTTTGTAAGAATTTAACTAAAAAACACTAGCCACACAGGCAAAAATAAAGAAACATGACAAATTGGGGGAAAACAAATAAGTAAGTTGCAAATGTACTTGAAGCTCCCTTTATATGCCTCTTCATACTTTTTTAAAGATTTATTTATTGATGCATACAAGAACTGGGGTATAAGCCAGAGGTGTTGGGGGTGGTGGTGAGAGGATTCACCAGAGACAGAGTAGGGAACAGAACAGGCAGACTGACTGAAATACTCTACTGAGGGGAGCAGCGGGCAAGACAGGAGAGATCTGCTGTGCCATGCGGGTAGTTCCCTGGCCAGCCAGGGATCGAACTCATGCTACAGAGCTTCATAGTGTTTAACCCTTTGCACCACCAGGGAGGCCCTCTTCATTCATATTTTTCACCTTATTCCTCTCCCTGCAAAATAAGCACTTTCTTAAAATTTATAATTAATTCCCATACGTACTTCCATGCTTTTCATGTGTATGTTCCTAAGCAATCTAGAGTACTGTCTTGAATATATAAATATTATCTTCTTGAATTTTTATGCAACTTTTCTCACTTAATCCATGACTATCCATGTTCATGAAATATGTGGCCACTGTTTTTCATTCATTTTCATTACTGTATAGTATCCCATTTAAATAATATACCCAGTTTTTATTTATCCATTCTCTTGCTAATTTTTAACTTATTTTTATTTTTTTCTAACAATGCTACCATGAATACTCTTGGTTTAGTCTCCTTGCTCATATTAACCAAAATTTCTCATAAATACATTTCCTTTTAACAATGTGTTTGTATGGGGGCCTCCCTGGTGGCCTAAGGGTAAAGTCTCAGAACTATCACAACTCTGGGCCCACCGGGAAGGCCTGAGTTCTATCCCCAGCCAGCGAGTAACCCGCAAATGGCACAGCAGACCTCTCCTGTCTTATGTACTGCTCTCCTAAGCAATGTATTTCAGTAGATCTGCCTGTTCTGCTCCCCACTCTGTCTCAGGTGAATCCTTTCATCACCCACACCTCTGGCTTACACCCCAGCTTCTATGCTAAAATAAAAGAAAATCTACAAAGAAAAAATATGGTGAAGCCTGTTAACCAAACTTACTAAAAAAAGTGTTTGTGTGTGTGTGTGTGTGTGTGTGTATGTATCTAGAAGTCGAATTGCTGGGAAATAGATCATGTGCACTATTATTGTATATTATCAAATTGCTCTAAAAGTGACTATTTGTTGGAATTCTATTCAGCAACCAAAAAGACAAACTAATGCCATTCACAGCAACATGGATGGACCTAGAAGGAATTATGCTCAGTGAAACAAGTCACAAGGAAAAAGAAAAATATCAGATGGTTTCACTAATAGGAGGAATATAGGGGAACCAAATAAGGCATCAGGGAAAAAAATAATAACAAAACAAAAACAAAAAGACAATTATAAACCAGAGACATCCTGCGGGGGTGGAGGGGTCAAAAGGAGGGAGGGAGGAGCACAGGGGACTGTGGTGATGGTGCACAGGTGAATTGGTGGAGGAAATTCTATGGAGACTACACCTGAGGGGGAAAAAAGCAAACATTGTTTAAAAATAGGAAAAAGTGACTACTTTTAGGAAAAAGTGACTACTTGTGCTTCCTTCAGCAGGAAATAAGAATCCACATTATTCTATAACCTACCAACACCTGATATTGTAAGACTTAAATATTTGCAAACCTAATGCCTATGAAATGAAATCAGTGTAGTTAAACTTGAGTTTCCCTGATTACTGCATCTTTTTATGTTTATTGGTGACTCTGGTGTGCTCGTCTCT
Source organism: Talpa occidentalis (assembly GCF_014898055.3). Classification (NCBI taxonomy): domain Eukaryota; kingdom Metazoa; phylum Chordata; class Mammalia; order Eulipotyphla; family Talpidae; genus Talpa; species Talpa occidentalis. Next base: position 18,920,111 of record NW_023603184.1, on the reverse strand, counting down.
GCCTAGTCATTCCTTTGGCTGTTTGTTTTCTATTAAGTCACTCATATTTGTTTTTATTGTTTAGGGCCAGATAGTAAATATTTGGGGTTTTGTGGGACATATGGTCTCTATCACAGCTACTCAACTCTTTCCATTGTAGCACAAAAGAAAACATAAATCATAAATAAATAGATGTGGTTATGTTCTGATAAAATTCTTTTTGCAAAAATAAGTATTGGACTGGTTCTGTCTCATGGCCCATCATTTCCCAACCCTGTGTTATAGGTGCTAATCCTATATTGGAATGTGAATATTTTTGAAAAGTCTTTAGTGGAGTTATGTGAAATTCACAGGGGAACACACTTCAAAGGTCACCTTTTCTTGCAAATTGAGATAAAGTATTTCAAATTTCTGGTCACCTTAGTTAGTTCATGCTGAAGATTATGTTGCAGGATGAGCCAAAAAGAACACATTATAAACTTAAAAAATGCCCCCTTTCTGAATGAATGAATGGCCCAGAAGTTGTCCTGGACACTTAGAATTTACCATAAACCCTCATCCTAAAGATACACCAAATAGTTTTGACCTGAGACAACCAGATCCTGTGAAAAAATACTATAGTTATTAACATTATAAAAACATAGTTGGCAGCCCCCCACTGAAGTTAGAAGAGGGATATGTATTTTAAAATTATATCTATATCTACATATGTACACACACACATATTTGGGTATCTACATGTACAAATACAATATTCCAAAAGAGGATAGATTTAGGGGGAAAAAAGAAAGTATCACTCACATCAGACATCTGATAGGTATCTACTCTGACAATTGAATCCTCAAGATAAAAGCTATTGTTCCATTGAATGATGCCTCCATTTCTATCATTTGTTTCTATACTGTGAAGCCTCCATATTTGCATTTGGGCCTTTGGGATAGAGGAGTTCCTACCCTGAGCCCAGAGACCTCAAGTGCTTCCATTCTGGCCTTGAAGAGGTGCCTTCACTCACTTTTCCTTTTTTCCTGTTCTCAGTGTCCCTGTTGTGCACAGGAAACAGCACTATCAATTTTGGGGGCATAGTTAAAAATAACAGTGATTATTTTGAACCACAAACACTAACAATATAATATTGTGAACAAATTGAAAACATCCTTTTAAGCATCACTTGTGGCCAAATTTAGGCTTCAGAGCCATCTTTCCTCTTCCCCACCTGAAAATGTGACTTGAAAAGGACCCAAGGCAGCAAATCTCACCCATGCATATTTGAGAAGTGACCACTGGCAGTGAAACTTCTATTGTGACAAACTGAAGATATTTTTGACTCCAGTCCTTTTCAAAATGCCAGCACACATTTATTAGCATCTGAACTGGTCGGTTTCCTGGGGCTAGATATTCTTTTCAGAACTCCTGGAAGCCCATAATAATCCCAAACTTCAAAATATTTGGATGAATATCAGAAATAACTTTCCCATTTTTGCCTAATCCTTTTAAAATCTGATTTTCATTCCCCAGTGTTTCCCTTTCAAACTAACCCAAGAGAAGAATGAAACTCAAGGAAACAATCTTGGAATTACGGAACCACATGTGGATCCCCAGATCTGAGAGCCTAACCTACTGGTGAAACACAAATAAGCAAAAACCGAAATGAGTGTTAAAGAAACAGGACATCCTCATAGGTAAAAAAGTAAAGAAAGAAAAACCAGAACTGGGCCTCACTGGTGTGCAGAGGTTAAAGTCTCAGCACAATCATACTATAGCCAGTCACTGAGGCCTGAGTTCAATCCCCGGCCAGGGAGCTGACCCACATGCCTCAGCAGATCTCTCCTGTCTCGACTACTGCTTCCCTCAGAAGTGTACTTCAGTAGATCTGCATGTTCTGCTCCCCACTCTGTCTCTGGTGAATCCTCTCATCCCCTGCACCTCTGGCCTACACCCCAGTTTTTGTATGCATAAATAAATAAAAATAATTTTTTTTTTAAGAAAAATCAGTATAGAAACCCAGGAAAATGTAATATCATCAGGCAGAGAATTTGTTAGGATGAAGTATTTACACAAAGTTCAGTCATAGAATTGGGTTCCTTTTTTTCACTCTCTCAGAATTTTAAATAAAACTCTAAGGATTTTAGAAAGACATAAACATAATCCGATGTTTTCAAATAGCTCTATGCAAAATTTGTGCATCCCACAAAATGTATGCATGCAGAAGACCAGCACTTAGGGGAATGGGAGTAGGTAGGGCAGGGTCTTTCAGCTGCTGCTATTGAAATGTTCTGGAAAGCTCTTTGCCTGTGTAAACATACTCAGAAAGGAATCTAGAAAACAAGACAATAAGAGATATTAGACTGTGGTAGGATGTGGGGAGAAAACTTACAGCCTGTAATTTGTCTTTTCCTGACCTGGACACCAAATGCAGTCTGAAAAAAAAAAAAGTCCTCATAAATACCTTTTGGGTATTTCCCAAACTTTTCTTTTTGTCTATTGCCAGCTACCATGTTTTTTTTCAAAATAAGAGGAGTGGCAATTTGAATGAAAACTTTTTACAATGCTAGCACATTTGAAAATGTCTTTAAACTCATTTTCAAAATTAAAAATTTTGAGTCAATGCTTTTTTTTTTTTTTTTTTTTTTTTTTTAATAGAGGCATGCTTTATTTATTTATTTATTTGTTTGTTTTTGTTTTGTTTATACATGCACTGGGTACAGTCAGAAGCGCGGGAGGGTGAGAGAATTCACCAGAGCCAGAGCGGGGAGCAGAGCAGGCAGAAGGACCGAAGTACACTGCTGAGGGGAGCAGCGGGCGGCAGGAGAGGTCTGCGCGCCATGTGGGACCCTCCTCCGGTGGCCGGGGAGCAGCCGGGGATCGAACCGGCGCCACAGAGGCTGCGGGCAGCTTCGCAACCCAGTGCTCAACCGCTGCGCCACCGGGGAGGCCCTGAGTCAATGCTTTTAAAAACACACACAAATTACCATCAATAATGTTCAAGATTATCTTGGAAAGGCAGAGCAGAGAAGGCTATGGAGACTGGAGCAAAAGTTCTGGAATGATGCCCAAATGCTGATTTAGGGGATCTGGTTGGCAAAATCTGGTACTATTTATTATACTTTTTATTTCTTTGCCTCGTGTTAGTGTTAAAATACATGAATTAATTCGGAAAACACTATAAGGAAAGTTAAAAATATTCAATACAAAAGAGAATATGCGGACCCTTCAGGTGATGTGTAAATATAGTAATATTGGCAGTTTGTTCCTTTTAATCCAAAATACCACAAACTTGCAAACTTTTCAACAAATTTTGGATTTTTTTTCAAGTAATAATTACTTGAATCCCTGTTCCTCAGAATCTACTCTGGTAGGGATTGAAGAGTTTAGATTAATGCAAACAAGTCTACATGTAAGTCACCTGGAGATTTAAGAACACAAATTCCATCTCCATTGTTTCTGATGATGAATGTGGCATGGGCTCTGGATTCTCCATATTTAAGAAGTTCCTGATTCTGATGGAGCCCTGACCTAAATGTATGACTCTCTGCTAGAGGGCTGTGCAAGATTGAGTCCTTTGAGAAACAGAAGCCAATACAAGATCACACATGCATATTATTAGGGAGATGTTTGAGGTGAAAAGGAAAGAGGGCTGAAGGAGACAGTTAGGGCTAGGCGACTGAGATGCAAGTTTAACTCCAGGTCAGATAGAGAAAGAAGAGGTTAGGTGAGTAGCAAAGTCCAGCAAGACCAAAGGGGAGACCCTAAGACAAACCCACTCACCAGGAGTTTTCTGAACAAGCCTGGTGTGCTCAGTCACTGACAAGGACCAAACTGGTAGGAAATGGGGGACAGGATTCCCCTGTGGGATTGCTAATTAATTAGTCTCCCTTAAGTTAGAGATCTGAGTGTTGTGTTTTTAAGGCAGCCTCGGGAAAGGCATGGGGCCACTCCCATCAAGTAGCTTACATAAGGAATTTAGAAATTTAGGATCAAAAAGGCCCTTAAGGCTAGTTCAATCACTTGCCTCAAGCTCAAGAACGGCTCAACAAAATCCCTGCTGTTCTTGGATACACCTAACATTAGCATATTTTTTTCTCCATAGGAGTTGAGTCCATCTCTGGACAATTCTTGCCGTTAGAAAGTCCTGCCTTAGGTCATGCCAAAGTCTTTCTCCTTGATATTTTAAAGATCTTCAGAAACAGAAGGAGCTTAGAATTCACTCATTTAACGGTAAGAAATCAAACCCACAGAGAAGAGCAAAATTACTCAGGCCAAACTCATGACTGGCAGAACAGAATACTTATGTTAACCGCATTTTTTACTTTATACAGCTTTCCCCCATTATCCAAAAGTAGAGCTTTCCTACTTGGTATGAGTTGGTAGGTTCTTTTTAAGAGTGTTCCCAGACCCAAATATAACCCATCAAATCAAACCAAATAGGACCATTCTACTTTTGGAGAACAGAGGAAATTTGTCCCTACTTTATACATTTTCATGGAAAAGAAAAATTTTGACAAATTTAGTGTCATTAAATCAAGTTAATCTCAATGCCTCAGATGATTTTTGGTTTATATAAAGGAACTTGCCATTTTCCTTCTGAAGCAATTTTTCTTCTAATCAACTATTCTATTGAGCTTGAATGAAGATACCTAAGTGAAGTAAAGTTAATTTCCAGCCAACTTAGAAGGACCAACACAATACTAACTCAATCCTTCTACCAACTCAAAACCCATGCAATGAATAATATGCATGTAATTTGGTAATTTACATAGGTTTTCTTTTGGGGTGTGTTTAGAATTTTTGCTCCACATTTACAAAGCTTTTAAATTTTATTATTTTTTTTAATTTTTAAGCTTAAAAAAACCCCTCTATTCAGTGATAAAGGCTAAAAACAGATTGCAGGCTGATGTGAACAGCAAAGTTGTATAACTCTTCATGTTCTCCAAGAACTGGATTCTTACTACATGGAAAACATAATGTACTCTGTATGGAGTTAACAAGGGGCTACATACTTTACATCAGTTAACATTAAAAGGTCTGCTTCTAGGTACTCTTCAGTTTGAGCTATTGATAGTTATCTTTGTGTAGAAGTTGGAATTTATAACATGCATTAAAATACTCTTTGGAATTTAAGCTTAGCCTGGTCTTTAGTTAGAAAGAAATGCTAAAAATTTCTAAAATAAATAGCACTTTGGTGCCACCATGTGGTATTTTAAAAATAGTGCAAGTATGTAGTAATTGTTAAGCGTTTAGGGAAGCCCATTTTATGGAGGTTCCGATGAAAAGTCAAAATAGCTGCTCATATATGGTGGGCCCACATACCAGAGCTCACTTTAGACAGCCCGGTACGAGAAGAGACTGGAATCACTAGTAGTAAACCTTTAGGAGTGATTCAGTGTCTTACTCCCCGGGACTCCCTAGGCCTCTACACCTGAGAGTACATTTTCTTGTCCTTCTGGCTCTCCCACAGGATTATGAGCCCCCTCATAAGCAGGACTTTGTCTTTCTTACTGCAGTATCCCAAGGACACTTTCCAGTACATAATAGATGCTCAATAAATACACATTGCGAGATGAACTCATGAATTAATGTTTTATGTCTAACTACCAAGAAGATTCAAATTCAAGTTTTTATTGAAATTAATAGACCCATAATCAGTAACTCTTATTCCAACTTCACTTCCTTCAACCATTTTTAGGTAATTATTAAAATACATTTTGTAATTTTAAAAGTTTTTTGGTAGGGCTATCACTCACTTTAATTGCTGCCGTTTCTATAGCAGTCAGTTGGAAATTGCTATAATCTACTTACTATTTTGTGATACAGTTACCTACAAGGTAGAAAGTGGTATTTTCAATGTGCTAATTCAATTTACAAAAATGATAAACTTTGAGCCTCCCTGGTGGTGCAAGGGGTTAAGACACAACCTATGTAGCTCGCAGCAGCCACTGCAGCATGAGTTCAATCCCTGGTCAAGGAGGTGACCCACATGGCACAGCAGACCTCTCCTGACTCTCCCACTGCTCCCCTCAGCAGTGTATTTCAGTCAATCTGCCTGTTCTGTTCCCCACTCTGTCTCTGGTGAATCCTCTCACCCCCCCCCCACAACTCTGGCCTGTACCCCAGTTCTTGTATGTATAAATAAATCCTTAAAAAAATTATAAACCTCTGTACTGGGGAAAAGATGCTAATTTAAAAATGCGTAAGTGGAGAGTGACATAATTCATTGGTTAATTTTATTTTGCCACAGGACTATAGTTCAAAAAATAAAATTTTTAAACAAACAAATAAAAATCACCAAGAAACCTAAAAAAAAGACAAGAAAGAACTAGCGAAGAGTATACTGGGAGAAAAGTGTGGGTTTTGAGCAAGCAATTGGACTTTAGTCTACTCCAAAGAAGAGTTTTAGACAAAACACAGTAGTTTGCATGAATGCCTTGCATCAGGGACAGGGTCTGTAAGAACCAGCATAAACCTTTACATGATGAAGCATCCTGACTAAAGACAAATTCTCATCACATTCCAACTGGAGCAAGGGTTGCTGCAGAACCCCCTCTCCTCTGTGCTAACTCTTCTGCTGCCATTGCCAACTCCTGGAAAGCCCTCAAACTGAAGATATAATCATACACTAACTGGCAGCCTGAAATGAGAGGGAAAAAGTAATGTCTGAGGGGTTGATGAACCCAGGAGACAGCACATGGCCCACAGGTGTCCAACAAAGCAATTCACTGGTAGAAAACAAAGAACTTAGTGTTTCTCTCACCTCCAAAGGCCAGGGACCTTATCCCCTGACCAAAACCACTTTTACTGAAACCTCTTTGCACAGGGGATAAGCCACACTAAATTTGGCTTTCCTTGGACTCATTTTTGACATACTAGGAGAATGTGGATTCTCTTTTGTATTAGATTGTTAGAGCTATCATAACCGAGTACCACAAACTGTGGCTTAAAGGAAATTTTTTCCTAGCTCTGGAAGCTCGAAGTCCAAGATCAAGGTGTCCATGAGCTTGGTTCTTCTTTTTTTTTTTAATGTTTATTTTATTTATACAAGAGCTGGGGTACAGGCCAGAGGGGTGGGAAGGTGAGAGGATTCACCAGAGACAGAGCGGGGAGCAGAACAGGCAGACAGACCGAAAGCACTGGTGAGGGGAGCGGTGGGTGAGACAGGAGAGGTCTGCCACGCCATGTGGGTATCTCCCTGGCCAGCCAGGAATCAAACCCACACTGCAGAGGCTGTGGACAGTTTCACAGCGCTGTGCTCAACCTGCTGCACCAACGGGGAAGCCCAAGCTTGGTTCTTTTTGAAAGCTTAGGGAGAATCTGTTTATTCCTCTCCTTGCTTCTGGTGTTTTGGTAGCAATCTTTGGCATTCCTTGGCTTGTCAAAAAATCATCCCAATCTCTTCCATCACTTCCCATGGTGTTCTTCTGGTTTGTGAACATATTCCTACACCTTCCTCCACCCCACCCCTTCCTTTTTTTGTAAGAACACTAAGATATATTGAATTAGGGCCCACCTTAATAATCTCTTTGATTATCTGTAAATATTCTGTCTCCAAATAAGGTCACTTCTTGGGGGGACACAACTCAACCCCTAACACTTTAAGATAAAGTATACAGAGCCAGATTTAGGCAGCATCTAAACTCTGGGTTAAAACTATGTCAATTAATCGGGCCTCCCTGGTGGCACAAAGGTTAAAGTCTCAGCGCTATCAAGCGATCACCAGCCACTGAGGCATAAGTTCCATCCCAGGCCAGGGAATTACCCACATGGCGCAGCAGACCTCTCCTGTCTCGACCGCTGCTCCTCTTCTCAGCAGTGTATTTCAGTCAATCTGCTGGTTCTGTTCCCCATTCTGTCTCTGGTGAATCTTCTCACCTCCCCCCACCTCAGGCCTACACCCCGGTTCTTGTATGCACAAATAAATTCTTAAAAAAAAAATTGAAGGAATAAAGTTGACAAGTGTGTATTATCTTTTGCTGTGGATATAAAGTCAGTCTTAGATTTTACCTGGTTTTCTTTTCTAAGATTTATTTATGCATACAAGAACTGGGGTGCAGGTCACAGGTGTGGGGGGGGAGGTGTTGAAAGGATTCACCAGAGACAGAGCGGGGAGCAAAACAGGCAGATCTATTGACATACACTGCTGAGGGACATAGCAGGTGAGATAGGAGAGGTCTGCTGTGCCATGTGGGTAGCTCTCTGGCTGGCTGGGGATTGAACTCATGCTGCAGAGGCTGCAGATAGCTTCACAGTGCTGTGCTTAACCCCTTGCACCACCAGATGGTTTTCTAAACACACAAAGAACACACAAAATGTATAAAATATGGTTCACCACTTCATTATATTAAAACCAGAACAGAGAATATGACAAAACCTGAATTAGATTTAGAAAATATTGTTTTACTTAAATTTTGAAGAAACTGAGGGGCTAATGAGAAGTGCTTTTTGTTGTTACCTTGGTCCCCCGATACATTTTCAAGATTCTTATAAATTCATAATGGTACATTATGCCTCATGTTTCGTCAGGTACCATTTCTAGCAATCCATTTTCTGAAGCTAGGTCATAGTCTCTATACAAATTGTTTTTCTGACTGAACAAATCCCTTACTTGTACTTATTTTGTTATGAGTTTCATTCTGAATATGACTTCCATCCTTGACCCCAAGCTCCACTAATTTTTGATTTCCCTGAGTCTTTGATAAAGTTTATAAGCATAATTTAAAGGTTAGGTTTTTTGGCATAAAAAATAAGAACTTGATGATTTTAACTGACCATAGTGTCTTGTCCTGAAGCTATTTTCACATGAAACAGCAAGTAAGAGGACACTGTCATGCCCCTTTCCAAGGGCTTTACAGATAATAACAGAAGATTCTTACTACATAGATGAAGGAACTAAGGCACAGGGAAGGAACTTTTGTTAAAGTTATGTGGAAATGGTGAAGGTTCAAATCAGGGTAGTCAGGCTCCAGATTCTGAGCTCTTACTTCCATGCCATACTGCTTCTTAAAATAACACACAAGATTTTTTTCTGTTTTATTTTATGAAAGACAAAGCAAAATATAGGAGCCTTAACTTTCATTCCAGTAACCACCATAGATTTATGCTTGACCTCATTTAAGTTATTTCATATATAGCTTCTGAAACACATTTTTTGTTTAGTTATCAATTTTTCAAATCCAAAGAACAAGAATATAAATTTTTAATGTCTTTGAATCAGAATTGAATTGATAGATGAAATCACCTATTAAGGAAGTATTCAATTCATTTTGGTATTATAATTTTTTACCTTCAACTAAAGAACTAAAGTAGCACACACTGCTAATATTAAAAAAAAAAACAAAAACACTATGACTCGGTACTAATTGGGAAGTTCTTGAAAATTAATGAGCAAGTAATTTGTTTTTCTACAATTCGACAATTACAAAACTGTAACAACCTTTGAAGAAACACAATTAGTGAAATTTTAGACAATAAAATGTATGAAACCAGACTGTTACCAGAGGAGACAACAAAATGTAAGTTAGAAACTTCAGAAACATACATTTATTCAGGAAATACAATGATTAGAGTCCTTGATATTTCAATGATCATTCCACATTATAAAATATTTCACAATGTTTTCTTTTAAGTCTACACCACCAAGACATGCTGACATTCTTTTCAGATAGGCCATAACCATTTCTTCTATTAAATGTTATAATATAATATCCATTTAAATTGTAAACAAAGTACTTAAGTCAAACCACTTAAGTACGTGAGCAAAGTAACCTTCAAAAATTTGGAGGAGGAAGACAATTTTTAAAAAAACATTTGAGTTATGAAATTCAAAGAACCAGGCCAGTATAATCTAGTATTATACTAATGGATAAAGTGGCCATAGTAAGACAGCACATAATCATCAATGATAATATTTCTCATCGGCAATTTTTAAACATGCTTTCTCAAATAATAAACATTCATTTTTGTAAGCTTAAAAGGCAAAAGGGGGCAGAAAGATGCAAGACATTAAAAGCTTATATTTAAACTACTGGCAGGTTTTTTTTTTTTTTTAAAGGAATAAAATAGAAAAAAAGGTAGACTGTAATCATTTCCCAAATAAGGAAAGCCAAATACCTTTTATTACTAAAAAAAAAAAAAAAATTACTTAGAAATATAACCAAACCATTATATTTGGTGCTATTTAATAGTAGTTGTAAACTCAATATCCTATTTTGATACTTTCAAACACACTCCAGTGTAATTAGAGCATTTTATAAAAGGGAAAACTAGTGTTTCTCAACCCTGCATGTTCTTTAGAACCACCCGGAAAGCCTTAAGAAACTAAGCATTTGACTTCACCTTCAGAGACTCTGTTTTAGCTGGTGTGATTTAGCTGGTGATGAAACTCAGGTATCAATATTTTTAAAAGCTCTGCAGGGTGTTCTAATATGCAGTTAAGGCTGAGAATCACTGAGTCAACTCATTTTGCGATACCAAGAAAATAAATGGAACGGGTGGGGAGCAATACATATTTATAATTTACAAGTCAAACACCTGCTATATACTATGTTCCTATGCTCATGAGTCATACATTTATTTGTTAAGACAAATTCCCCTTCATTTTTCACTGTACTAACCACTACTGCACTCTTTGTCACTAAATGACTGAACTTTTCTATGGCCAGGATTTAAAATTCTGGGATACACTGTGAAAACTGCATTAATGAAAACAAACTACTGCTACTCATGCTCAACAGTAGCAAGCAAAACTACTGTATTTGGCTCCTTTAAGCTATCCTTATTTTAAGAATTATAAATAAGTGCCAACCCACACAAAGAACAGATTGTGGATTACTGTAGGAAAAAAAAAAAATAGCTTACTCAACTTACTTAGTTTCAACACCAAAAAAGATTTAACTTGGCTGAAAGTTCTGAAACAGCTGAGATACTGAACCAGGAAGCTATAATTTATAATGAAATGTTGACACGCCCTTAAAAGCTACTGCAGCTGTAGCTATACTAAAAAAGATTTCTTCAGGGTTTACTTACCCAGTAATGCAAGAATACAAGCATAACAATATTACTGTTTTTATATGCACCAATACCTCTCTTTAATATATAAAGCTCTACAACAAATACTTCTAAAAATTTTACAATTAAATTAAAATAAATCCATAATTATTCTATGCTACTTTGGTCTCAACATTTTAAAAACATCAATTTTGAAAATATACAATTTAATATGATCCTGTCAACAACAAGCACGTTTGTAGTGGACTAAAGACACATTCAACCATGCAATCCAGTGTTCAATACCTAAATGATAAATAACAATGCTGATTGACTTATATTCTGAAAATCATTGAAAACTGGAATAATCTTTTAACACTCACAGTGCTTTTCACAAACATGCAGAAAAAGTATACATTTCTATTCTTCCTGAAGGAATGTTACAAAACGCTCCCTTTTTATACAGGGTCAATAATGATGCTAAATTTCTTATATATTTCAATCCAGTATCCTCTTTTTAACATCTGTCACTTAAAAAACAAACATATGTTCTTGAAAATGAACTTCAACTTGCTTTTAAAAAGACCTCAGTCAGTCATACACTAATAGCTGCCTTTCAGTAAAATAGTGACATCCAGTGGACAAATGAAGGTATCTCTCTAAGTTTCCATCATCATATTTAAATCACTTTTGAACAGATCATCTCAAAATCCAACTATTTTAACATGAATGAGTTCTGACTCATTTTTATAAAGTCTTCAGATTTTTATGAACATATCAGCTCATAATTCCTATATACCTTAAATATATCCTTCTACCATCTTCCTATTTAAAAATCAATTCTTTATTACTGAGCTAGTTTTAAGTGTGAAACTCTTGAGGCTAGTGGGATTAAAAGTATCACTTTACTACTCTGCTTCCCTTTTTCCCACCACAAACTAACTGGCTCATCTCTAAGAATGGAAAGACCAAAATGTAAAAAATATACTTAAAGATGGAGAGCATTAAAAAAAATTTGTAAAAGATGAAACCTGAACTTATTTTTGCATTTGTAATTTATGCTATTACAAATAGAAAGAGATGTAATCAGTAATGCTAACACATTACATCTTCTTGTCTCAGTACTCAATTATGAAAGAATACGTATTTTAGCAATGATTGTTTTCAATATTTAAAAACTTGCTTTTACAAATCAGTATAAATGAATATTCATTATGTTTAAAGTAAAAAACTTCCACTGTGCTAGTTTATGACTTACCATTGATTATATATGTATGTTCAAAGTACAAAATGCAGCAGGGATGTTAACATTGATAGTGTAATGAACTGCTGTAGCCGAGACTGTATGCTTAATTTCCTGGAAAACCATGATGCAATTTTATAGGCTAAAAAAAACCAGAGTAAACAAAAAAAGAACTGGAGAACTGTTACTCTTAAATAAGTAGCCAAAGAAAGCAAACTTTTTTCCTAAAAAAAGATTAAGAATGTAAAAGTACATTTTAATATTAAAAAAGCATTTTTAAAAATCTATAACAACTTTATGACAAAATCTGCATTTGAAAAAGGCCTGTAAAAACAGAGGGACAGAATTGCCCTCATCACCTTTTACTTTTTCTTGTCAGAAAAAAGTGTATGCATCTCTGGAACCATAAATGATGTTAAAATAGGCATTTATAAAATGGCAAGGAGGATTTCACGGGAAGTTTGTTTTTTTACAATCATTGGCATTGCGGCCATCAGTAGGTCACAAGTAAAACTTCTCTAGCTAAAAGCAAAATGGAATAGAAAGTTTTGAGCTGCATTAGGTCTGTTGTCTGCGTTTTGCTGATCTCATTTTTTCAAAGCGTGATTCCATTTCTTCTAAGACCTTGGGTGTGTATCGCACCACTAATTTAACCTTTCCTTGCGCTGCTTTCAGTAGTTCTACGGCTTTTTCATGATGTTCTCCTTCAACGCTCTAAAAAAAACACACGCAATTAGTATCTAGTTTTGGAAGTAACTCAAAATATTTAAAAGTTGTAATGTATTATTCCAACACTGTAAACCTATAAAACAATCCTGCTTTATCATTTTAATCAGGGTATAATCCTGTTAAATCATACAGTGTGTGTATAGGAACTAGTTTTTAAGTTCCTAAATAACAAATACCAGTCTGTTATTGCACTAAGTCAGAAGTAAATCAAGCTACTGATGTTCTATAAAACTAAACTGAGGGCAAATTTCTCATTTAATGTTTTTAATGTTCTGTCTTAACTCCTTACTTTATAAAAATATCACTAAACATTGCTAATTTACATTGGAGAAAAGCAAACCATACTAAAAAGTGCTTTAAAAAGTATCACTGTATTAAATAGTAATGCCTAGGATTCCCCCAAGGGATTTCTAAACTATACAGTCTCTGTTTTTTTCCCTACATCTTATTTCTGTAACTCAAATGCACCACCAAGTGGTCATAACATATTACTACAAATAGAAAGAAAGTTCATCCTTACCACTCCATTAACAGAAAGGAGCTGATCTCCTCTCTTGAGGCCCCCATGTCTATCAGCAATTCCACCGGGAATTATTCGAGATATGTAGATTGGAGAGTTTTGTTCTTTGCCTCCCATAATATTGAATCCAAGGCCTTCTTCAGTTTTTGGTAACTCAACAACTCGAGGGTGAGAATGTCCTTCACTGGCAGCAAATGCAGCAACAGTAGCCTGAAAGGAAATTTTTCTTTTTTTTTTTGAAAGGAAATTTTTCTTGTTTAAAAATATACCCTTTGTTTACTTGGGTTCTTTTGTCTCTTAAAACATTCAAACCTTTGTGTTTGAATGCCCTCAACTTCTGGGGAAAGGTAAACTAGCAGTGGATTGTGTTTTAAGGAGAAGCAAGCAAACAAACCTTGGTACTATGTAAGACATGTTAAGATTGTTCAGGCTACTGCTGGTCCACCCAGTGCCTAGAACTTGTGTGTTGCGCTTGGCCAGAGGCTTGCTAGGCAGATGAACCATGAGCACGTGAGAGAGGAGCATACTTCCCCCAGTATGCCAGCTCTCCCGAGCTTTAGAGCTGAATAGCTTTGGGCAGGACAGAACTCACCCATATAATCTAAAAGGTGCTAGGACCCATTATGACTGCTGTTCTATTTGTACTACAAATTAAATGACTAAGTTGTTGGTGGCGCAGCTGGTAGAGCGCCGTGCTGTGAAGCTGTCCACAGCCTCTGCAATGCTGATTTGATTCCCGGCTGTCCAGGGAGGTGCCCACATGGCGCGGCAGACTCTCCTGTCTCGCTCGCTGCTCCCCTCAGCAGTGCTTTCGATCTGTCTGTCTGTTCTGCTCCCTGCTCTGTCTCTGGTGAATTCTCTGATCATCCTGCACCTCTGGCCTTAACCCCAGCTCTTGTATAAATAAATAAATCTTTCAAAAAAAAAAAGAAAGAACTCAATATCAAGAATGAGGTTACTTAAAACCAATGTGAAAGGTTTTGTTTTTTTGCTTTAACTTCATTATTACTAAAACCTCACAGAAGATGGGGTTCTTCAGTAACTTCAAATTTAGTCTAATTTAGACTAATTCTAACACAAAGCTGAAATATTTGGCTTCACTTGGCTTTTTAAGGTATTAAGTACCATTTTCTGTGATGGCCCAGGATACAAGAACAAAAAAGGCACGGGGAAGAGGAAAGAAATCAAGATTTGCTGAAGAGCACTATGTTCTAAGATTAACAGAGGCCTCATTTTACTAAGAGAATTAAGGCTCAAAAAATGATATGTCAGGAATTAAATGCAAGTTTCTGCAGGTTTTTCCTATTCTACCAAACTAAGTACGTATTTTTTTAAGGCACACCTTTTTAAGGTAACACTCTGTGTCAGATGTATTATATAGCTGACAACAGTGTATGCCACAGCATGCCTCCCATCAGAGGTCTAGTTACCATCCAATCAACCCCCTCTATCTGTTCCACCCACCACCTACCTTTTTCTACTCTGGTAACTACCATTCTATTGTCAGAATCAAAGCATGTATTTTTCTTTTGATTTTCTTCGTCTGTCTTCCAGGAGTGAAATTGTATAGAATTTGTCTTTCAACTTCTCAATATTTCACTTAGTATAACCTCTTCAATGTGCATCAAAGTTGTCACAAGGGGCAAAAATTCAACTTTTCTCCATAGCCGAGCAGTTTTCCATTGTATATTTATAACCAAATGACTGTATTCAAATTCAAAACTTTCTTTTGTGAAACAGTTAACTATAAAAGAAAAATTACTTACTCATGACCAATTCTAGTATAAGTCACCTATTGTTGGTAATAACTTATTCTAATCATATATGATGGCCACTGAGGACAATGTTTGGATTTGAGAAACACTTAGAAAAGCATATAAAGCTACCATTTGCAACGCCAAAGAGGTAATTACGCTTGACCATAAGAGTCAAGGTATAAGAGAAAGCAAAGAGCAACCTCAGGGCATTCTCCAGTTCTACGAGCTACTATTTATGTGGTTTGAGGCAAATAATCTAACTTGATGCTTCCTCACCAATAAAATGATCATCTATATCTCAGAATTTTGATGAAAATTTACATAATGAATAACAATGTACCTATAACAACTATGTGTTATGTGACAGGTATTACTGTCTACAAGTGTATTTCTAACACATTACCTAAACTGTATGATTCTATCATATAAAAGGTATGACAAAATACCTTTTGTAAAGTTAATTTAAAAATGTCCTATTTCTAGGTACTTGAGAAGTTTCATGTAGTTTGAAAGACACTCTAAGTTATTTTCCAAAATAAGCTTATTATGAATTAAATAAGCTTATTAATAAATTAACATATTTTAAACTTGACTCACAAAGAATTCTCTCACTCTTAGTAAATGAAAAAACAAACCTTTGCAGTTGCATTCGCTCTCACTTCGGGACTGCTACTGATGTCCACAGTCTCATAGACATGCTCATACACCTGTAAAATCCAAAGTTATCATCGTGATTTTAAATCTCAGAACACACCATGTTTGAGTTCTCTGTGAAGTCAATGAATGTGTAAAAATTTTCGGCAAAGTTATCATCTTTGTAAAATGTTTTTCTATCAGGAACTCCAAAAACGCAAGAGTTCTAACGTCTTTCTAACATTCAATTTCTTAAGAAATTCTGAACTCAAATTTGTTTACCTAGTTCGATCAAGTTTTTAATAAATTTTAATCCCATTTACTCACCTCTCTTACAGCATTGCAGAATTCACTTTGAAGAACTCTTTGTAAAGCCTGCAGTTTCTGTGGTGGTACTTCTCCACTTCTTTGCAGTTTTTCCAACAATTCAATTGCTCTACAAATATCTAAATTTAAACACACACACACTGATAGGTAATTTTTTTGAAGTTTTTCTGAATGTCTATCTAACAGTACAGCAGTCAAGATTCCTTCCTTCAGGACTACCACGAAATAAGAAGGCAAGGTGGAAAAGCAGCATAAGATTGTGAGCTTATGTGTGGAGGTGGGGAAGTGAGGAGGTGTGTGTATACTTACTTATGGTGAGTGGTAATATAAAATCTGAGAATGCTAAATTTTATAGCAGATTAGGAATACTGACACTGTACAGTATAAAATCTGAAAAACAGCATTTTTCAGAGATATAGATAAACTCAAGATAGTACTAAATACCACAGGAAAAGGAGTGGGGCTCAAATCTGATAGACACACGAACACTGTACTGCCTCTGAAAAGCTGACAATTTTATCAGGAACTATTCAGTCAATAAAAATTTACCTATCATTATTAGCAACCAACTCACTGAGAAAACAAAACATGCGTTAATCAAACAACTGTACATTTCCCAAAAGAACACACAGCATATATGAAGATATAAACTATTCAATAACAGATGCATTATGTGGTAAGGACATATTTAATATAACAGTATAACTGAATGAAATTAATAAGTCTATTTTCAACTTTGGATCATTGACACAATGTTTTAATTAAAACAAGGTCAAATACATGTTTAAAAATAGAAAAAAATACTGTTAGTTTTGTTACTTTGGTTTTAACACTAGCTTTGTGATCTTGGGGACAAATTATTTAATCTCCCCATTGTTTCAATTTCTGTATTGTAAAATGGAAACAACAGTACTTTCCTCATAAGAACTACTTTACAACTAAACCAAAAAATATACGGAAAGGGCATGGCATACAGCAAGCATAAATGTTATGTTACACTGGCAGCAATTAATCATAAGAAATATGAAGGGTGCCTACACATTTACATAAATTTATTAAGCATGTTAGGGAGGGTAAGTATTTTATGAATTAAGAAATTTTCATAAGATTCGGCGTCATGTTACAACTCTGTTAAGGACTATCTCTACTTTGACTCCTCTGCCCAACCTGTTTTTGCACTCAAGGGGCACAGAGAACCTATTCTTCTACTCCTAGCTCCCTTTTGTCTAAGTGGTAGAAACTTTGAATTTTATATTATACTGAAGGACCTAAACAATTTCTTTTATAATATTAGCATAGCCTTCTTTGTGCTTGCAGCTGGAAAACCACGAAAATGTATTTTTTTTTCAAATTTAGGAAACAAAACCTTAAACTTATATTAAGTAAATGCAAGGGAAATAAACTTTGACCTTTCTGATTTCCCACCACCAAATGGCCAATGCCAACACCAACGGCTGTTAATAAATTATTTTGATTTACAAAGTGACAAAACATTAAGCTCTACAAAAATATCCAATTAAAAAGTTGAAACAGCAAAATACCCTTTACTGAACCTTGACTAGCTAATATGTGCTCAAATGTGTTCCACTGATCCTGTTTTGATGCTTCTGCAAGCATTCAGGATCGTCATCACAAGCACTAATTTTTATACTGCTGAGTTTTTTTTTTTTGTTTTTTAAAAATTTTTTTTTTTTTTAAGATTTATTTATACAAGCACTGGGTACAGTCAGAAGCACGAGAGGGTGAGAGAATTCACCAGAGCCAGAGCAGGGAGCAGAGCAGGCAGAAGGACCAAGGTACACTGCTGAGGGGAGCAGCGGGCGGCAGGAGAGGTCTGCGCGCCATGCGGGACCCTCCTCCGGTGGCCGGGGAGCAGCCGGGGAGCAGCCGGGGAGCAGCCGGGGAGCAGCTGGGGATCAAACCGGCGCCGCAGAGGCTGCAGGCAGCTTCGCAACTCAGCGCTCAACCGCTGCGCTACCAGGGGAGGCCCTATACTGCTGAGTTTGTTGTTAAAGTCTGTTAACAAAATTCCAAACAGTCAGAGTTGATATAATCTGACTTTCTATGACAACAATCACTAATTCATCCTTCTAAGGTGCTGAGCATTCTTTGAAACTCTGAAACAGAAGGAAAAAAAAAAAAAAAAAAGACAAAAACCCACCCAGTAAACCCAAAACCATGACTACCAAAACAAAATGTCAATGGTGAAGCTCCACATTTTATGCTGCACTTAAAAATATAAAAGACTGCAACATGTCAGAAGCCTACAACTGGCTTTCAATGAAAAGCACCCACTCCTGTTTAACACCAAACAGATCTTTTCCCATGTACAAAGCATAATGACACTGTGCTCAGGAGGAAGAGGTCACAGGCTTAGGTCAAACTTATCAAGTGTTCCCAGAGTAGCTACTCCCTTGTCAAAAATGATGCTTTAATTAGTGGTCTGGTAGGTTGGAGAGAAACAATGTCACTTATAAAGAGGCTTACAGATAATGAATACCATAATGAATAAACAAAATTAAAATAAGCAATCCTTTGTGGAACGAATTAGAAAAAGTTTCTCTACAGTATTTCTAAAAATTTATTTCCTTCTTAAAAATTTATTTCCTTCTTATTACTTAACATTCAGACTGTAACTGCAAGTGTTATTATTTACCAGATAGTTTCAATATCCATTCTATACTAGTGTGCTACTGGTATTTAAAATGTTTAGTTCGTACTTGCTGACACTTAGCAGTGACTTCTAATATCGGTGTGTCAAAAGCACATCAGAAATCACTGGAAATAAAGAAACTGGAGCGGAAAAAGTGGAATGCTGAAAATCTGTTACAGGGCCCTCACAGGAGCACAGCTATGCATTTTCCACAGGCTTTTCGGTTTCCACTCAGCAAAACAGACCTTATTTTCCTCGACAGTTTATTCTAAAACGTAAGCAACCGGTCGGACACCAATTGCAGGGTTTGTAAAGAAGGGAAAAGAATGCACTTTCAAGTATTTAACAACTACCACGATTCCATCAGGTTATATAATCTGCCCAAGAACACATCCGTAGGATTGTTTTTAAAGCACCTTCTCCGTACCTGGGAGAGGCACCAAAGCCAGGAAAACACCCCAACAGAAATACAAGTAACGTTGGAGTTTGTGCAAAAAATAGGGGGAAGGAGGTTTCCGTGTGAATGCGCTGTCTGTCCAGGGTGGGGGTGAAAGCGGGGACACCCACTTGATCGCGTACAATACGGGCAGTGCGTATAGTCTGTCCGAACTGGGCGTGCAGTGTTTGCTCCTCAGGTTGACACGTCTCTGCACACAGCCTCTCCCACACCCACCGCGGGAGCGCGCCTGCAGCAAGTGACTGCGAACCGGTGATGTATAATAGTGCCGGGCCCCCAGGCACAGACGAGGGGTCTGGGAAGCGTCCAGAAATCGCCAGCGCCCTCCCTGGGGTCGGACGCTACGACGTCGGCAGTTACCGCGCTAGCTCGAGGAACAGCCTGGCTTCGGGTGTCGGAGCCTGGCCGCCCCTCCACCCGCCCTCGGCGGCACGGCACTCCTCCACCCACGCCACCCACTTCGGTCCAGCCTCGGCCGCACTCACCCCTCTCCAGCCGCACCGGTTCCCCCAGCGCCGCCATCTTGTCCCTTTGCCTGCAGACCCACAGGAAATGACGACAAAAGGGCTGCGGTGGAGGGGCGGGGCCTACGGGGCGGGGCCTAGCGGGAAGCGGACTAGGCTAGAGCCGCCAGTATCGCGAGAGCGGGAACCGCGGTGGCGGGGTGGTTGGCGGCTGCGCGGGCCCAGGGTGATGAGGCAGCTGGGTGCCGAGCTCCTTCGGCGGGTCGAAGGTTCTGGAATCATGTGCCCCCCCCCCCCCCAAAGTTGAAAAGAGCCATGTCCTGACTCAAGCTTCTTCCCTTGGGGTTCACTTCGTTATCCCACTCGTTTCGAACCCTTCTCTACCCTTGGAAGCTTCTGGATTCTTGTCCCAGCTTGACTACAATGGCGTTGAGTTTGGACAGTTCGTTTGAACCGCTTGGGGCCTCGGTTTCCCCATCTGTGCGACGAAGAGTCCTCTTTTCCATTAAATTCTGGGATTAAACCCACCTGTATAGACGGGGTATTGTAAACTCTGTGTCTGACAACACTGAATTGATTTTAAAAATTACTTTCAAGTCTGTTTGAAAGAAGGACTGGGAAGAACAAAAGGTGTGAAGCACTTGGGTGAGCGAGAGAAACAAGGCACTCAGGGCACATCAAAGAAACAATTTTTAAAAGCTTGTCTGAAATCGGACGTAAATGAAATATGAAGTAAATGATATTGTTCCATTGCCGATTCTTAGGGCCACTTTTGAAAATTTTATGCACCCTGAGAAAACGTAGTTCTTAATTTATTTTTTTAAAATAAATTTTATTTTTATATTCCCCATACAATTACAATCCCCTTATTTTGACCCCAATCCCTCCCCGCCCCAACCACCCATAAAGTTTTTTGTTGATTTTGATTTTCACTTTCTTATAGTTATTCATTTTCCTGGTCCCTTATTTAAGTTTTCTAGACTCCTGCTATGAGTGAGACCATCCGGTATTCGTAGTTCTTAATTTAAATGAAATAGTTGCAAGTTCTGTTCTGTGCTGGTAATATACGGTTTTCAACACTTCATGACAAAATTGTTTTAACAATCTCCTGATTGCTCCAGACCCACTCTTTCCATTCAGTTATATTTTCTTTTAACCTATCATAAATATCACCGTTATACACTTCTCCCCTTGAACCCTGATTTCATCATCAGTGATTTCTCTTTAAAAACTTTAAATGGTTTCTCCCGTTTCCTATTCTAAAGCGTTGCATTCTCAGACCCTTATTCACCCATTTAACCTTGCTTCTCATTTATCCCTCAAGTGCCACCACCACTTGCTAGTCCAGATGGTATAGTCAAAACCAAGTTTATTTTGTTTCCAAGTCTTCACTTGTGCTGCTCTTATGTGGAATGTTCTTCTTTTTCTTCTCCAATTCTCCAAATGCTATACCCTCCAAACTAAACTCACCCTCCAGGTCACTGAGGACACGCCACTTCTACTACGCTCTTTTCTTCATACTGTGCTTTGAGTACTAACGGCCTCATACTCTGCAAATAGCGCTGTTGTGCTTATCTCTTATACATTATTCTACTACAAATGTGTTCAAGAAACATTTATTGAATGCCTAATGTCTACCAGTTGCCTTGCTAGGTAGTGAGGTTATCACTTGAAGCAAGTCAACTACAGACATTTGCCCTTATTTCTTAAAATATTTTTTCTTTTTTTTTTTGAGATTTATTTATGCATACAAGAACTGGTGTACAGGCCAGAGGTGTAGGGGGTGAGAGGATTCCCCAGAGATAGAGTGGGGAACAGAACAGGCAGATTGACTGAGGTACACTGCTGGGGGGAGCAGCAGGCAAGTCAGGAGAGGTCTGCTGTGCCAGATGGGTTTCTCCCTGGCCAGCCGGGGATCGAACTCATGTTGCAGAGGCTATAGATAGCTTCATAGTTTGCGTCTTAACCCCTTGTGCCACCAGGGAGGCCCCTTAAAATATCTTCCAGCTTCTCTCCATAGGTGACTCCACTTAAGTATATATCCTGCTGCTTCTATTGTCTTAAAACTCCCTGATGCTCATTTCATTTTGTTTTATTTCAACCTTTTCTGTTTTTCTTTTTTCAACATCTAATATTCTCTTAATCTCTAGCTCATTTTTCATTTCAGATATTATAGTCTTATCTCTAGCAGTTCCATTTTGTGTGTTTCTGCATGCATTTTTCCCTCTCCTTAGTTAACATGTTCAGTCTTTCCTCTTGAACACATAAAATTATAATAACTTTAATATCTATGTCTACTAGTTCTATCATTTGTGCCATTGCAGACACTTTTTCCATTGATTGATTTTTCTCCTCATTATGCCTCATAATTTCCTGCTTCTTACATGACTGGTAATTTGTTATATCTACATAGGATGTCGAGTATTGCAAACTTAAATTTTTTGAGTCCTGGATATTTTTGTATTCTTATATTAATTTTTGTTTTGAAATGCAGATAGGATACTTGAAAATGATTTTGTGTTTTTGAGGCTTGTTTTTAGACTTCATGAGTTGTAACCTGTTTAGTCTTTTGTGAAGAGCTGTGTCTCACCACTGAGACAATACCTCAAGTCCCATGAATATTGTGGTTCTACCCTGAATGGCAGGGATAGGAGCTATTCTCATGAGCTAGGATTGTGGATTGTTTGCCATTCTTCTTTTGAATGATCTTTTCTCTGTCCTCAGGAACTTTTAATACATATAATCATAATGAAATTTCAGAATTCCAGGCATAAGTAGATCCTAAAATTTTTCAGAAAGAATAAAAAGGCGGGCCTCCCTGGTGCGTAAGGGGTTAAGCACAGCACTATGAAGCAATCCGAAGCCTCTGCAGCACGAGTTCGATCCCCTGGCTGGCCAGGGAGCAACCCATATGACGCAGCAGACCTCTCCTGACTCGCCCAATGATCCCCTCAGCAGTGTATTCCAGTCAATCTGCCTGTTCTTCTCCCCACTCTGTCTCTGGTGAATCCTCTCACCCCCCCATCTCTGGCCTGTCCCCCAGCTCTTGTATGCATAAATAAATAAATCTTTAAAAAAAAAAGAAAGAATAAAAAGGCATATTTTAATAATTGGGAATCAGAATAGATTAATTATTTAAACATAGGTAAGGAAGAAAAAATTTTCAGAGGAAGATATGATTCCATTAACAAACAACCAATTTGTATTCAACATACACCATAAATGAAAGAATCAGCTAACTTGTAAAGAGATATTGCCTAAAATGCCCCTCCTTAATTAATATACCTTGAAGTATCAGAGTTGGGAGAGACCTTGAGAGTCCAACTCCTTCACTGCAGAAGTAGAGCTGCTTTTGCTTGTAAGCTTTTGCCAGATATTGAATCACCAGGCTTCCTAATCCAGAACTGCTCTCTCTTCCTGTGGAAGAACTCCTTTCCACCTGTTGCTTCCTCATGTTACTTCCTGCCTCAGAGAAGAAGAAGAATAGATAGGAAGTCAAATCCCAGTCAAAGTTATTTTGTGCAAATTTAGTTCTTCTATAAAAACAAAGTCCTAAGTAGCTGCTATAGAATGATAGTTTTCTTAACCCATGCCATTACAAATGCAATGGACTAAGACAGCATCGAGTAAAAGGGTAGGGGAAACTTAAGGGTAGGAGTCTATATAGAGAAGCTCCGAAATGGTAAGTAATATGAGGAAGCCAGATATGCTAAGTAGAATGTTTTACTATTTTATGGTCTGTCACACTCTACACAAATAGGTGCTACTATATGGGATAGATATTTAGAACAGTTGCATCTTACTGCAGAAAAAAATTACTCGTCAGTAAAATAATCTATGCAGCCCTCTATTAGTACAGCTAAAGCTAAAGCTTCTGTCTTCTTTCTTTTTCCAGTAAAGTTTGGTGCAATATACTCAGCAAGTAAAATTTTAGATAACTGATTTCCTTTATTTGAAGTGAATATTATGAATTGTAAATTAGCCTGCTTTTAAAGTAAACAGTTGATCTAATCAAATACAACGGTATGGGGAAATCTCTTCAAGAACACCTTTTGAATGAATCACAGATGTCAGGTCAGAACGCAAAACCCCACCTTGGAATACAAGAGATCTAAAGTAAACCCTACTTTTTGTTGGGATGAGTTACAGATTATAATAAAGAAAGGGTTTACTTTTTGAATGTCAATTGTTTCATCATCACTCTACAGTACATGTAAAGGCACAGATTGATGCATTTTTCTGGCATCTTCCTGACGCACCCTTGCCCTAAATAAATCTGTTTGCCAGGATCTTGTCGCTTAAATTAGCCATCTCAAACTCTTGGTCCTGCCAACACAGGCAATTGTGCCAATGTTCTCAGCATCTACTGGCACACGAGCTGTTGCCTTTTCTTTGGCTTTCCATTTGTACCTGGGGCCATCATCCTTCCTTCACGAGACAGTGGTCTGGCTTCTGTGTCCCTGAGACAGACTTCAGGATTGGTTGGACTCACTCTAGTTCTCTCCAGGGTGTGCATCCTGCATGATGTATTTTCAGCCACACAATATACTGTTCAAAATTTGTCATGCACATACTTGCAGATTGGCAGAGCCACCTGCCAGAGATGAGAACCTTTTAAGTTGTTGTCAAACGTCATAAAATGTGTTCCATGATTAATTTTGTGGGCACAGATTGGTTTTTGCACAGAGTCCAAAATTTGGGATATGTCACAGTGACTAAATGGCAGCGGCATGCTGAATGAATTTGGAATTTGTTTTGTCAAGTGTGGGAGCAGGCACACAGATGGGCTTTATTCCAGTGGTGCCGCTTGGAATTCTCATTATAGCAATGATGTCACTTGTCACGTGGAGTGGGTGAAAATGCTGCCAAATAATGGAGAAAGCCAGGCAAATAACAAAGGACATGGGCCAAGGGAAAGGGCTTATGATTGCATAGGAAGCTTCCACTACTAACTGACCTCTACTTAAAGGATATAAACATGTGTCAAGGCTTCCAAAATATAGGCAGAAAAGGAAACTTCCATATAACCTAGGAAGTTGTCATTTCACAAAGAAGACCAAGTAGAGCAAATATGTCCTTGCTTTTTACATTAATCTGTGAAAGAAAGCTTTATGGCGCAAACAAGACTCTGCAAACCTGACAAACTCAAACCAAGGCATTTTGCTTTATAAGAAAACCTTTGACTACTAAAAAGGTCAGCAATCATGCTGAGAAATGGAAAAACAACAATAATAAAAAACAAACTTGACAGTGGCAAAGAAGTACAGTCTATTCTCACCAAATGTGCATATCAAAATCCTCTGCAGGGCTTTAAAAATGCATTCATGATGCATCTAAAGCAGTCTTCAGAGGAAAATGTATAGCTATAAATGTACACATCAAAAAAGACATTAGAAATTTAAATATTTGTAACAAATAACCTGAAATTTTATCTTAAGATACTCAAAAAAGAAGAGCCAACTAAACCCAAAGAAAGGGGGTGAAAAAGAGTAGAAATCAAATCAAATAAAAGCAATATAGAATAGCTAGAACAGAAAAAAACAATGAGAAAAACAATGAAACTAAAATTTGGTTTCTTGAAAAGCTGCACAAAATTGACAAATCTTTAGCTAGACTTGACCAGGAAAAAAAATGAGAGAAGATTCAAATTCCTAAAATAAAAATAAAGAATGAAAACGGGGATATTACTAACCTTGAAATGAAAATGAAATGAAATGAAATGAAAAGTGAAAAAGGAAAACTATGAAAAACTATAAAGCGATGAAACAGACATGGATAGATGTAAGTGTATACACACACTACATATATTACATATATATTTATATATATTCATGCTATCTACTAATCTAATTTGTTGACATATATAATAGTGTGTTTGTATTTTTTATGGCAGAGGTCCAGCATGTAAATTTTTTTTTTTTTTTAAAGATTTTTATTTATTTATTTATTTATTTATTTATTTAATTTATACAAGCACTGGGTACAGTCAGAAGCGCGGGAGGGTGAGAGAATTCACCAGAGCCAGAGCGGGGAGCAGAGCAGGCAGAAGGACCGAAGTACACTGCTGAGGGGAGCAGCGGGCGGCAGGAGAGGTCTGCGCGCCATGTGGGACCCTCCTCTGGTGGCCGGGGAGCAGCCGGGGATCGAACCGGCGCTGCAGAGGCTGCGGGCAGCTTCGCAACCCAGCGCTCAACCGCTGCGCCACCAGGGAGGCCCAGCATGTAAATTTTGATACAGAGTCTCAAGTGTGATACAACTCTTGCATTTTCTGAAAACTCTGAAAGTTTTTTGTAATGTGCTCTCTTCATTCAGAACTACAGACTTAGCACATAGTAAGCATTCAAAAATATCCAACTACAAATTATTATGTGTCAGTTAATGTAATGTGTGTTGCAGAGAAACACAAAAGTCCAAAGTAGTAGTGTGCTTAAAGTAAGTAAAAGAAATGCAGAGAGAGGTAATTGGGACAAGTATGACAGTCCTGCAGTGTCATCAGGAATCCCAGCTTCTGTCTTTTTCCACCACCACACTAGGACATACTTCCATCATCAAGATTACCCATAATTTAAAATGGCTGCAGGACTTCCAGTTACTACATGTGAGTTAAAGGCCAGAAAAAGAGAATGATTGCAGAAGAGTAAAAATCCCCCTTCACTTTTTTAAAAGTGAGATCCTTTCTAGAAGTCCCATATGTTATTTTGATGTTTATTCCACTACTCAGAATTGAATTATGTGGCATCAGGTTGCTCCAGAGGTACAGGGAAACCATCTCTTTTATTATGAATGACAAAAGTCCCAGCAACAGGCATCAACTGTGTCCCTAGGGACAAAGAGGGAAATGTACCCTAGAGTCATCCTTTGCCTTACCAAACCACAGCTTCTAAAACTTATCTCTAAACTCAGTTCCTGGAGGATTCTAGGTCACTGGATTAATTTCCCTTATTGGAAAGTTTCAACCACTTAACTCCAAAGTATTAATTTAGCAAGTAGTCAGGGAAAGAGGAGAAATGTCCTGCCCTACCCAAGGAATTTACAAGCAATTCAGGCAAGTGAAATTTATACAAATTAAGCAATCCAGAAGGCAACAGTTTATAAGCATCTTCTGAAGTGATGTGCTTTGTAGTTCAAACCATTACTTTATATTTCTATTTTAAACCTTTAAAAGCATCATTCAGCCTGCAAATGTTTTGAACTAAAATGTTTACTGAAATGGACCATGTTACTATGTTAGCCTAAACTGAGTCTGAGAATTATTTATTTAACAACAAACAATTTCAAAATGTCAGGATTTAAAAAAAAATCTCCAGGATCTATTGTTCTTCATGCTTTTTATAACTTGCCAACTTAGGAGACGTAAGTTATAAGAACTTGGACAGAAACTTGCAAAGCATCATTAGAGTAATTATATTCTCAATCTTTCAATTGATGTGGTCATCAAACCTTTAGTCAGAAGGCAGATAAACAGACCAAGACAGTGCTTATTATATCGTGTCAATTCAGCAAATATGCGTAGATTACCCCCTGTGTGGTAAGGCTCTATACTGGGTCTGGATATACCAGGAAGATATTCTGTATTCAAGAAGCTCACAGGGGGGCCTTCCTGGTGGCGCAAGGAGTTAAGACACAACCTATGAAGCTATCAGCAGCCACTGTGGCACGAATTCAATCCCCAGCCAGAGAGGAGACCCACATGGTGCAGTAGACCTCTCGTATCTCACCCGCTGCTCCCCTCAGCAGTGTATTTCATTCAGTCTGCCTGTTCTGCTCCCCACCCTGTCTCTGGTGAATCCTCTCACCTCCCACACCTCTGGCCTGTACCCCAGTTCTTGTATGCATAAATAAATAAATCTTAAAAAATAAAAACTTCACAGACCCAGTGGAAGGGGAAAAACATGTAAGAACCATGAAACAAGATAGAGATGATGCTAGAAGTTGTTATTGTTGCTGTTCTTGTTATTGCTTTAGTTGCAGGGATTTTAATAGAGACACAAAGTAATGTGGAGTAAAGAGTAGGATGAAATAATTTCTCATTGAGAGTAAAGAGAACACTTTAAGAGCAATGGTTCTCAACCAGGAGTGATTTTGAAGCCTAGAGAACATTTGAATGTTTGGAGACATTTTTAATTGTCATAACTGCAGATAGGGGCGTGGGAGAAGATTGCTATTGGTATCTGGTGGGTAAAGGCCAGAGATACTGCTAAACATCTTACAATGCACAGATCAACCCCCACTCAACAAAGAATTATTTCATGTGAAATGTCAGTAGTGCTGAGGCTGAGGCTTTAGCAAGAAGGAAAATTTGATAGGGATGATTAGAATTTTTACAAGTAGATAAGTGGGGAATGAGAACACCAGAGAGAGAACTATGTGAGTCGAATAAAATGTATGTCTTGTTTAGGAAGTGAGGAGGTTTTCAGTGAGGTGTGGGGTGTATAATTGGCATATGAAAGAAAGGGGGCTAATATTTAGGTTGAGGCAGATTGTAGATGTAGGTCCTCAATGCTTGGATTTATTCTTTGTGCCAAGGTAAACCACTGAAGGATTTTATAAATTGAAGCACTAGGATTAGAACTGTATTTTATTTTTATTTTTTTAATAAATACCAACAGGTCAAATTGGTTAAATTGAATTAAATTGACCTTATATTTTTATTTTTTCAAAAGATTTATTTATTTATTTATACAAGCACTGGGTACAGTCAGAAGCACGGGAGGGTGAGAGACAGAGACAGAGCGGGGAGCAGAACAGGCAGACTGACGAAATACACTGCTGAGGGGATCAGCGGGCGTGGCAGGAGAGGTCTGTCGCGCCATGTGGGTAACTCCCTGGCCTGCCAGAGATCGAATTAGTGCTGCAGAGGCTGCGGGCAGCTTCACAGCCCAGCGCTCAACTGCTGCACCACCAGGAGAGGCCCTAGAACTGTATTTTAGAAATACAATTAGAGGGAGAAGCTTTGATTCTTAGAGCAGGTAGAAAATATCCTCATGGGGGGAGCCTCCCTGGTGGCACAAGGGGTTAAGATGCAACCTATGAAGCAATCCGCAGCCTTTGCAGCATGAGTTCGATCCCTGGCTGGCCGGGGAGCAAACCACATTGTGCAGCAGACCTCTCCTGACTCACCTGCTGCTCCCCTCAGCAGTGTACTTGGTCAATCTGCCTGTTCTGTTCCCCACTCTGGCTCTGGTGAATCCTCTCACCTCCCTGCACCTCTGGCCTACACCCCAGTTCTTGTATGTATAAATAAATAAACGAATCTTAAAAAACCCCTACAACTTTCCTTTTTATTAACTTGATCTTTCAACTACATTTCCTAGCTTAAATATTTCCTTCCGATAGATGATACTGTATCAGGAAGAAAAAAATAAAACAGAGGATGTCTTCAAGCCGAGTGAATGGGCTAAAATCATGATATTCAATATGTTTTTTTAGAATGCTTCCATGTTATTAATTTAACATCGACCTGCTTATTATGATCCCAGTATTAAGGAAACAATTGTAAAAATCATTAAGAGCATTTCTACAGACCTTAGTCACTGACTCATCTTGCTAGTTCTCAATTAGCCTGAACTGAACATCCCTCATTCAGAGTATCAAGTAAAATTTATTTTTTAAAATCAGTATTTAATCAATAATTTAATTATTTTTTCTTAATTTTATTAAATTTTTTGAAGTGATATTGCCTTATAACCTTATATGGGTTTCAGATGTTATAAATCAACATCTGTATTTATTGCATGCTCACTACTAAAAGTTCCATTCCATCCTGCATTATACAATTGATCCCTTTTATCCTATTAATTTTTAAAATTATTTATTCAATTTAGGTATTGTTAATTTATTTTTTGAGTTTATTATTCTAATCTATTCTTGGGTTGAGTTTTTTGTATTTTCATTATTGGTGTCGATACGAAGAATCTATACAGAAACAGAGATACACATAAGGGATAATGACCAGGAATGGTTTTAAGACCCTTTTCCAAAATGCCTTTCCCACGCTGATGATAGCACTGCATCTGCTCTCACAATTAATAGGCATTTCCATTGAGTTCAAGCACAAAGCCTCTAATCATACTAACCTTTTTTTGGAACAGGGTAAGACTCCCCTGGCATGAAAATCCTATATTTGGAATGTGGAGCTTCAGAATTTGTCCTTTCTACTTTTTATTTCATTGTATGTTTGCCTTGAGAGTTTAGTAAACTTCTTTATGGAAGTCTATGCTGGAAGTATGGAAGTAAGGGCTTGCCAGCTCTGCTGGGGCAGTCATCCTAGGGCTTAGGGAGTAGGGAGATAGCACCAAACTTCAAAGGGATCTTTGACAGGGTCCATGAAGCCCTAGCAAGTTTCTGTTATAACCCTCATCTTCCCTTCTCCTGAACACTCACAGCCTTTCCACCACATTCAACCTAAGATACCATCAAGAACAAACTTGTCACTTGTCTATTCCATATTACCAGGCTATTCCTGATAACCTACCTCTACATCCTCCCTGTACACTCCCTAAATTGAACCTGTACTCTATTTCCCACTTGTCTCTGTGCTACATCACCAGCAAAAGTCCTTGTATCTTCAACCTTTTCTCTGAGTATTCCCTACGTATTGTTCTCACGAAACCCTGATGTCTCAGAGTTCTACTTTCTTTTTTTAAAAAAGATTTATTTTTAGAATAACTATAAGAAAGAAAAAATCAAAATCAACAAACAACTATGACCCAGATGCACACTATAGGGAAGTGGGGGAAAAGAGGGATTGGGGTCAATTTTTTGAGGAATATGAAAATAAAAAAAAGTTTGAAAATAAAAACTACAAGTTTTCTGAAAGGAAAAAAAACAGATTTATTTTTTATTTATTTATGCAAAGAAGAACTGGGGTGTAGGCCAGAGGTGCAAGTGTGAGGGGATTCACCAGAGACAGAGGGGGGAGCAGAACAGGCAGATTGACTGAAATATACTGCTGAGGGGAGCAGCGGACGAGACAGGAGAGGTCTGCTGCACCATGTGGGTAGCTCCCGGACTGGGGATCAAACTCGTGCTGCAGTGGCTGGCAATAGCTTGATAGCACTCAGACTTTAACCCCTGTGCCACCATGGAGGCCCAGTTCTGCTTTCTTGAGTTGTATCTGTTTTCTATTCCACACTCTTTTGAATGAAGGCAAGAAACCTATAAGCATTCTATCTTTTCTTGGGAAATGACTCTTATGGGACCAATGACTTATATTTGGAGTATGAATGTGTGGTAGAATTCTGGGTCTAAATGTGGGGCGATGTTTTTTGGTTTTCATTGCTCCTTCTCAAACCAATTTCTCTTCTCCCTTAAAGAACTTTAATGTGAAGCTATGACATCATGACGTTATGTCTTGCTGTAGTCATCTGCTGACTTTGGGTCACCCTTCCACATTCTGTGAAGATTGAACCTCCAAGTTTACCCTCATTTGTCCGAACATTATATCTGGAATAATTCTTAGAGATTTCAGTTTCTAATGACTTCTTCCCACCTCGATCACATAGAACTAAGGAATGGGTCACTCAGCCCCTTCCTTAGACCTTGTCCTGACCAGTGACCTTTCTCCCTCCATAATCCTAGTCCCAGGCATTGTATTCATGGCCCTTCACCTCCAAGCATTCCAGTTCACTGTCCTTAACAAACATAATAGAGTTGCTAATTATCACTATAATGGCATGAACCAGTTCACTGAGAGGCATGCTTGTATAGCCAGAGGCAGTAAGGAGGGTTTGGGTCTTGCTGGGGTGGAGGGTAGGGAAAAGGCTGGGAAAGTAGAGCATGATGAAAGAAGAGAGGCGGGTAGAGACACCCAGTTTTGAACACGCCAAGGACAGATTTGGCCTACTTTTTTAATTTGGCCTCGGGCTGGCCTGTTTCCCTTGATGGTGATGTGATCGCACTGTGTGGGAATGACTGAAATGGTTTGATCACCACAAAACCATAATCCATCATCCAAATCCTTCATTAAGGAGATAGTTCTTCTGTTCACCCTCATACAAATCCAAACCTACAGGAATGTGCCATCCAGGATCAAAACTCTCTTTGCCCATACTGACAGTGCAAGTCCCAGCAAATGCAGGACAGCAGGCTGAATTCAAGCTTTCTGGCACTGCTCCTTGTTTGGCTGGGACAAATGTCCTCAGGCCTAATCTCAGGCTGGCAGAGTTAAAAGCTGGGCTGGGTCTCTGCCTTGCCCCATGTGCTGGGTTTAAAGGATTCTGTCTGTCCAAGAGAGGTTTGCAGACCAGAGGGATGACATTTGGCACCAAGAAAGCAAACCAGATGTCTGACTGGTTTGCAGTCTTGTTCTTTTCCTTCAAGTCTCTGCAGCCATTTGAAATCCATCTCTCATTACCTAGAAGTATCAGTGCCTTTAAATTAGGGATCTATACCCATACCTGACGATGCACTGGATCACCATCCTTGGCATCTGAACAGAGCCAACAGGGATGATTACACACTTGCTGTTAATTATGCTTTATAATGACATTAGACACAAGGTTGGAGACACCCTGCATTGTTGTATGGTATCTGAAACATGTGTGTGAATATATATATATATATATATATGCACACGCACACACTCATACATACACATATAAATGTGTATATACACACATATATATTTAAAAGCATGCCATTTTTGCTTTCTAATTAGATGTGGGATTTTAAATGGCATCCATTGTATTGTGATTTAGTCATGTTTTGTCTAGGGAGCAGAGGAGAGGACAAGATTTTCCTTTTTCTCTCAACAATTGCCCTCATTTCTGTATTAAAAGGGTGGAAACTTGGTTCCTCCCTCATTCCCTTTAGGCAAAGAGTCCATGGCTCAGATTTACAAAGGTTGTTGATTTTGACTTTGGGTTGTCCTCCCTGTTTTTTCCCTCCTTTCATGCCACCTGACACAATTCATAAGTCGTTTAGCCAGCACACTGGGTGGGGTAAAAAATAGCCCATTTAAGATTTTTTTATGAAGTTTCAGGTAACCTGATTTTATGATCACCAAAAATAAGCCAACTTGGTGGCATATTCGCCTTTGTTCTTCTGAGATGAACTTTAAGTTTTAAAGGTGCCAGAATGTATTATAACAAACTGCAAAACAAGGGCCCTCCTGGTGGTGCAGTGGTTAAAGTCTCAGCACTATAACCTGTCGCCAGCCACCATGGCAAGATTTTGATCCCCAGGCCAGGGAGCTGACCTACATGGTGCCGCAGACCTCAGACCTCTCCCTGTCTTGCCCGCTGCTCCCCTCAGCAGTGTATTTCAGTTGATCCACCTGTTCTACTCCTCACTCTGTCTTTGGCAAATCCTCTCATCTCCAGCACTCTGGCTTACACTCCAGTTCCTCTATGAATAAATAAATAAAAATAAATCTTAAAAAAAAAAAAACCCTGAAAAACATTCCAGGTTTGGGCCCAGGAAATCATGAAGGATTGGCATGCAGTTAAAGTGTCACCGCTGCCATATATTAGACACTCCCTGCTGTGCTAAAAACTGGCATTTATTATACAGAGAGTGCTGATGGCATTCTAATGTCCATGTTGCCCATCAGCTCTCTGCCTTTGAGAAGGAGTCAGCATTTTCCTTTCCCAGCCCACCTGCATTCCTACTTTTGGGCTTCACAAGTTGCTATATAGCCTCACTGAACCTCAGTAAAATGGGATGAATGAGCAACATTTGCCTTTCCACATGCCAGAATTATTGAGAGTCAGAGTGATATGAAAGTGCTTTATGTCTATATATGTCAACTCTTGTTATCATCACTGCTTAGCTGTGACATGGACTAGTCTGCCTTATGTTTCAAACGGGCAGTCCTCTTGGTCGTGGGAGGTTGAGGACTATTTCAAAGCCCCAAGAAGATGACCAGAAATGAATCAAGATAAGAAAAATTTCTTGTTGGATAGGCCATTCAATTATTATGTATGTTATTTATAGTGTTTTCATTTGGGCATAGGTTGATTTGGCTGCCAGCACTAGGAAATAAAATGCAACATTATATTTGGTGATCAAGCATTTCCATCCAAATGGCCACCACTCAAAATTTGATTTCCCCTTGATTTTCAGTAAGTGGAGGACAACAGAATGTGATTCAGTCTCATTATATAGCAACAGGAATTCTAAGCATTGCTTTGCAAATAGCTGCTTTTATGTTATATTAATGAGTTTTTAGGGGAAGAGCTTTCAGTCTTTTAGTATAGTCTTTGTTTTCACAATTGCAGCCCTGTGTGGAAGGTGGATAAGCCAGGCGTGAAGAGGAACACAAACTCTCCAAAATCACAGAACTAATGTCTGAGTTGTGACAACTTATCACCTCCTTTTTTCATTTAAACACATGAAATATTTTCTACAAGCTTTATAAAAAAATAACTGAATAGGTCTATGTTTATAATTTTCACATTAACTTTTAATTTATTTTATTTTTGGTTAGTGTTCACTCTAGATTCCTGAGAGATTAAACTCCCTGCTAAGAGCTGCTTTCTCTGTACCTGAAGTATATTTACAGCACTTCTGTGGAGTCAGAATCTGCTAGGTGAAGACTGTCTGCACACAGCAAAAAGCAAAATGTACTAATATTTATCAAGTGTACTCCACACTGGGATCTTATGCTAGACTCTTTACATAGGTCATTTTATTTAATGCTCACATTAATGCCACAAATTATGTAAAACTATTCTCACTTTATTGACAAGTAAACAAACTATTAAGTTGCATCATCAGGACTCAATCCCTTCCATGCTGCCCATGAAATTCTCAATTCACTACATATTCTGTTCTACAATTCACATTTTCGAAAATTTTAATCCTTCCAAAATTAGTCACCTCCCCTCACTTTGACAGACTCAACTATCTTTGATTCTAAAAAGTCTGCAAAGTAGAAAGTTATATTTTGAAAATTAGATAGAAATCTACTAAATGCTGATTATACAATTTATTAATAATTTTAACCATATATAAAAATGAAACTATATACTAGTGTTCATGCACATATAATGTTTTGAAGATTTGCCAGTTCTAGTGATGATACATCAGATACCTCAAATTGTATTGTTTCATTTTAATTGAAGTTTTCTCTGGGTACAATGATTTCCTGGTGGCTGGTAAAACACTAGCACATGCACTGATGAAAATGTGCCTAGTAAATATAGAGACCACCCTGTACAGGTCTGTACTTTTCATTACTGGCACTCTAGCTTCATTGATGCATGTGTCTGCATCTTCACAGGTGGAAAATTTGTATCATCTTTGCCCAAGGTAAGTGCTGAGGCAGGATTTATTTATTTATTTTTTAGAAAGATTTTTATTTATTTATTTACACAAGAACCGGGGTACAGGCTAGATTTGCAGGAGGGTGAGTGGATCCAACAGAGACAGAGTGGGGAACAGAACAGGCACACTGACTGAAATACACTGCTGAGGGGAGCAGCAGGCGAGACAGGAGAGGACTGCCATACCATGTGGGACCCTCACCTACCCGCCAGGATTGAACCGGCGCTGCAGAGGCTGCGGACAGCTTCACAGTGCTGTGCTCAACCGCCTGCGCCACAAGAGGAGGCCCTGAGGCAGGGTTTAAAACCCCTTATAATTATTGTTACCTTTTTCAGCCAAATCTTAGCCATTTAAAAATGCAATATCACTTTGAGCGTAATGTGATCACCCCCTAGTGGAAACTTGCAAATAATATTGGCATCATGAAGGTAAAAGGCAGAGTTGTAGATGACCCCTTTTCAATGGTTGCTATTTCAGGGAGAGAAAAACTATCATCTGTGGGACCAGTTCTATATGCCTGACTTGATACATGTCATTATCTGATTTCTATCTCATAACAATTGTACAAGGAAGATCTAATATTT
This sequence comes from Talpa occidentalis, assembly GCF_014898055.3. Lineage (NCBI taxonomy): Eukaryota > Metazoa > Chordata > Mammalia > Eulipotyphla > Talpidae > Talpa > Talpa occidentalis. The sequence continues at coordinate 18,884,521 of NW_023603184.1, read as the reverse complement.
TCCCATCCTTTAGACAAGAGGTAACATGTACCTTACCCAAGGTTATGTGGAGGTCCAGATACAAACCTAGGTCTTTTTTTCTCCACTTTATCAATTATGACTCTTTTGGGGAAAAACTCCCAGGATTTTCTTCATAGAATTATTACATATAACAGAAAGAGTACCTTTAAAAATAATGTGAAGGGGCCTCCCTGGTGGCGCAGGGTTTAAAGACACAGCCCTATCAAGCTATTGCCAGCCACTGCAGCATGAGTTCAATCCCCAGCCAGGGAGCTACCCACATGGAACAGCAGACCTCTCCTGTCTCACCTGCTGCTCCCCTAAGCAGTGTATTTCAGTGGATCTGCCTGTTCTGCTCCCCACTCTCTCTGGTGAATCCTCTCACCCTCCTACCCCTGTACCTCTGGCTTATACCCCAGTTCTTGTATGCATAAATAAATATATTAAAAAGTATGAAAATTGAAAAAAATGGCTGCAAAATGCATATCTAGTCAATTGTTGGACTTTTGAAGTTTTTAATATTATATAGATCTTTTACTAATCTATTTTATTTTCTTTAGCCTGCCACAGCTGGAGGTACTCTACAAAGCCAGTGTCTTAGAGTGCAAGGTGGAGTTGCACTGCCTTTGCCTTCAAGCCGCTTGGAATAAACTGGAGAATGAAAGTTGGGAGAAGCAGAGTCATAGAGGACTAAATAATTGGACTTGGCCACTTACCAAGTTATGTGACTGTGGACAAATTACCTTAACTTTGACCCCCAGTTTTATTAGTTGTAAAGTGGAGATAAGAGTATCAGTCTTGTAGGGATCTTTGTGGTGAGAACTGAATACTGAGAACGCAATACAGAGTCCATCATGTAGTATGCAGTCCACATATATTCCTGGATATCCTTGTAGTCTTTTTTATTTTTTAAAGATTTGTTTATTCATGTATACAAGAGCAGGGATGCGGGGGGTGAGAGGATTCACCAGAGACAGAGTAGGCAGCAGAACAGATAGATCTACAGAAATACACAGCTGAGGGGAACAGCGGGCAAGACAGGAGAGGTCTGCTGCACCATGTGGGTCAGCTCCCTGGCCGGGGATTGAACTCGTGCTGCAGAGGCTGCAGATTGCTTCATAGTGCTGAGACTTAACCCCTGCACCACCAGGGAGGCCCCAATCCTGCTAGTCTTGATTAATCATTATCATCAGTATCACATCCCACGGGACACTCTATTATAGTCATGATTCATATTACAATCCATCATTGCATATTCACACTTCATCTCGCACATGAGAAGCACATATTCCCATTGCTTGGTGGATGATATTTGGATGGATGATCTATACGTTGTGTGGTTAAAGAATTATAATATTGATCTTGAAAATGATCAGAGCATTCTCTCTTTTAGGCATTAAGATCACACCTGAACAACAAGCGCATCTGTATGTCAATTGCTCGATCAGGTGGGAATCCCAGCAAGTGGCAAGACCCACAGAACAAGGTTAAAAGTTTCTCTGGCATGAAAGCTGTTCCAGCTCCCTAGGAGACAGCTTGATTGTGGTGGGCAGTAAGATGAGACCTATACCAGGAAGCATTCTGCTTGGAGATCCAAGGGAGGGAAGTTGTTGACGATATTTTTAAGGTTCATTGGGTCCTTTGGGCAAGAACAATGCTTCTCAATATGGTTTCCACATAATTCTTATCTAATGAGGATTAAGTTTTCATGGACAAATAAGAATGGGAAGTACACCACATTATAGTTCTTTCCTATTTAGGGAGTCACAATGCATATGAATATATTTAAGGACAGACATGGCAATTGAATCAATGCTAGTTTGGGATGTCGAAATAGCAGAGGCTACCCGACAAAATCATTGAATACAAGGAAAGTAAATTTAACAAAAGCTAATGGCTATGCCTGATAAGATTATAACCTGATAAGCTTGATAAAGCTTGAAAAAATACTGTAAGAATCAATAATTTCCCTATTAATGACTGGTATTAAGTGATTCCCTCATTTTCCAAGTAAACTTTTTAAAAAAAGATATGGAGAAGCATATATATTTAAAACTATAAAAATAAATGAAATAGTCAAATGTTCAGTTGCAATTTTAATTTATAAATTTAGATTAGAAGAGATATTTCTAATCATATACTATGGAAAATACATATTTAGAAACATTGATTTTTTTTTTCTTTTTAAACACTGCTGAGGGGAGCAGTGGGCGAGACAGGAGAGGTCTGCCTCACCATGTGGGAATCTCCCTGGCTGGCCAGGAATCTAACAGGTGCTGTGGAAGCTGCGGACAGCTTTACAGTGTTGCGCTCAACCCGCTGCACCACCAGGGAGGCCCAACATTGCTTTTTTTTGAACTCAAATTTCATGAGGTTTTTTCTACTAACATTTTATGCTTCTTTTATCATTAGGATCACCTTCTTATTAGAATCACCTAACAGTTTTTAGTGTACTTACCTTTTAACTAGTTTGAGGTAAAGAACTTTTAAAATGTGTTTGATCTGCCACAGTACATTTTATCCCCACTTTCAAGTATTCATTTGTAAAACACCAAGATTTAAAAATATATATTCACCCTGTTTATTGTGATTGCTATGGTATTATAGTAAATGATATTTAAAGGGTGTTTTCTTAGAACAATTAAAATGATAAGGTTATAATCCCAGGAATAGCTACTAGTTTTTGTTAAATTTACTTCTCTTCTATTCATTTTGTCAGATACTCTCCGCTAATTAGACACCCCAAACCAGCACTGGTTCGATGAATTTGTCCTAAATAGCACAGCATTGTTTAAAATAAAGCAATTACAAGAGAGCCCAGTAATAAAAAGGACTATATAAGAACTGGAGTATAAGACAATTCTTACTTTCTGAGAGATAATTCAGAAAAAAACTGTCACTCCCACCTATGTTTGTCTAAACTAGTGTCACGTGGTGTGTGTACCCTGAAGTACCCATTATATTCTAGGAAACATCTTCTTGGCAATGGTGGGCTAGTGGGTAGTTGCTATCATGAGGATATTTGGTGGAAACAGGTTGTTAGTGGGTGCTATGGGTGACTGAGACTATGGTCAAACTTTGTATTTATAACCCTTTTGTGTTCTCTTGGTCATTTTCTTTGTTTCTCCCTCAGAATTTAGTCAAACCTTTTGAAAAGCGATGGCCAAATCACTCCTAGCCCTGGAGACACTTGGCTCAGAACTTGAAGTGAAGATGGACATTCCTTTGGAGACAAAATGATGGGGGGTTGGCATTAAAACCACAGAAGATCCCCTAGGGGAAAATAATGACCTGGGGATGCAGACACTGCACCTCTTATTCAACATTTCTCTTTCCTTACAGGCTCAGCACCGCCTGCCCATTGCAATCTCCCCAGAAGTCTACAAAGCACACAAGGCTGCTTGAAAACACTAATGAATCTGGATAGTAGTGATTTACAAAGTTTTCCCTAGGGTCGAAAGGGTTAAAACCCCTTGAAGGCCATCAGTCCCCAATGCCATCCTCCTGAAACTTTGAAGTGTGGTGACTTCTTCGATGTTCGGAATTGGGTTTGAACAGAGGAAGCATCTGCAAAATGCGTTTTCTTTCTTAAGGTACCTCCTCCCCACATTAAGTCACTTCTAATAGTCCCATTATAGAGTTAGACACAGAAAGCCCTGGCATAGCCCGGATGAAGATGCTCCCGATGGGACGATGTTATTGGAAATGGCCAGTCTCATTTCTGAATTGAATTTGAGTGCTGGGAAAGCATATTGGCTAATGTTTCAGTCCTTTGGTTGAATTTGTATCTTTGACAACAAATGCTTGTGGTTGGGGATCCACAGTCTCATCACTTTCCATTTCCCCTCACCGGGTCAAACTTCTGATGGGAAAATCTGCATGACCCTTCTTCTCAGTCAACAAGCCGCCTCCTTGCGAGTTGTGATGAGGGGTAAAAGATGCAGTAGAAAGCGAAGACTGGAGTCCTTTTAGGGGGGTGGCGCCTTTAAAAAGCAGTTAGTTTAAGATATAAGAACCAAGATTACCAGTGAGAAGCCATAGTAATGACTTACAGGTGTAGAATGCGTTAAATTTTTTACAACACTGATATTCATCACTTTTCCTTTGAACATTCCAGACACGGATGGAACAAATATCAATAGCCTCATTTTAAGATGATGAAACAGATGCTATGAAGATACTTCAGTTTCCTATGAGAACATGGGCAAGGATAGAAGTGGGACTAGTGGCTGGATTAGTCAACTTGAGCAACTCTAGAGGTCATATAGAAGACTAATGTTCCCCAAGTCTAGAACAGCCTGGAAATATTACAAAATAACACAACTACCCAACTTATCTGTGACACTGTAATTCAACAGGCCCAGGTTTTAGAGCTCAGGGAATCTAATTTAAAATAATTTTCCCAGGGCCTCCCTGGTGGCGCAGCGGTTGAGCGCTGGTTTGTGAAGCTGCCCGCAGCCTCTGTAGCGCCGGTTCCATCCCCGGCCACCGGGTGAGGGTCCAACATGGCGTGCAGACCTCTTCTGGTGCCCGCTGCTCCCCTCAGCAGTGTGTTTCATCAGTCTGCCTGCTCTGCTCCCCGCTCTGGCTCTGGTGAATTCTCTCGCCCTCCCGTGCTTCTGACTATACCCAGTGCTTGTATAAATAAATAAATAAAAATAAAGTAAAATAATTTTCCCATAGTTGTTCTCAATTCTGACTAAACTTTAATTCACCTGGGACCTTAAATATCCCATTGACCAGGAGCAGGAGAGGCAAGAGCAAGGTCAGGAGGGGGCGCAGTGGAATATGGTGGTGGACTATGGGTGCTTAGGTGGTAGGTGTGGTAACAATCCCTGAAGGGGGGCATCTTATAATTCTAAAATACAAACAAACACAATGTAAAACAACTTTACCTCAATAAAATAAATACACACACACATATATGTTTATTTTTATTTATTTATAAAATAAATAAATAAATAAATAAATAAAAATAAACATATATATAAATAAATCCCATTGTCAGCATTGTACCCCAGAACATTGTATCTCAGACTCTCTGGTCTGGCATCCAGACGTCAAGATCTGTGAATATTCCAACATGATTTCAATGTGCAACCAAGGCTGAGAAACACTGCTTTAGAACAGGACTTCACAAACTGTTTCCCAGAATATCATCACAGCAAGAAGGGAAAAGAGGAATGTAGGATTGGGAATGAAATGGGAGAGAAAAGACCAGGATTAAAAGTTTGTTTCTGGGGGCCTCCCCGGTGGCGCAGTGGTTGAGCGCTGGGTTGCGAAGCTGCCCGCAGCCTCTGCGGCACCAGTTCGATCCCCGGCTGCTCCCCAGCCACCGAAGGAGGATCCCACATGGCGTGCAGACCTCTCCTGCCGCCTGCTGCTCCCCTCAGCAGTGTACTGCGGTCCTTCTGCCTGCTCTGCTCCCCGCTCTGGCTCTGGTGAATTCTCTCACCCTCCTGCGCTTCTGACTGTACCCAGTGCATGTATAAACAAAACAAACAAACAAATAAAATAAATAAATAAAACATGCCTCTATTTAAAAAAAAAAAATAAAAAAAATAAAAAATAAAAGTTTGTTTCTGTCTCATGGAAAAACTACTTCATCTCCCTGAGTGTCTATTTCCTCAAATGAAGATAGTGATAGTACTTACCTTTCAGGAATGCTGTGAGGATTAGATGAGATGATATATGTGAAATCACCAAGGACCATCCAGCTATTCCAAACATTGTCCCAAGAGCTCATTGAATGAATGTGTTTTTTTCCCCTTCAGCTGTCCCCTTTGTGTCCATATCAATCCTGTGCAGAATTAGACTTCTAGGGCAGGGAACTAACACTCCCAAAGTTTCTACGAATGAAATGAGTTTTGGAAATGGGAGGTATGTCCTCAAGGCTTCTCGTGGTTGCTGTTGGCATGTTCAGCCCTCCGCTCACTAGAGTTATGAGTCTGCCAGTTTGCTAAATGTTTACTCGGAAGGGCAATTTTGTTTTCATAATACAGGAACACTTTAGCTATTACTATTCACCTTCCCCATTGCTCCACATAGCTCTTTGAGTTCCCCTGAATGTGCCCCCAGGTACCTTTTGTTTAGTACCATCCAGCAAATTAGGGGAGGTTCTTGAATATGTTTCTTCAGTAAATGCTAAGTTCACTGTAACCCAGGCCCACTGGAGAACAAATAAACCTATACTATACAACACCTACTCCCTTGCCTAACAATGTGTACTGGTTAGAACAGAATCTTCTAATATTAGGAATGGTAGCGTGAGAATCATTTCATAACTGCAAACACAGGGAAAAGTGATCAAAAAATGATGGATGACTCATTGTCAAAGAAACACTTGAATCATCTTGACCACCCCCTTAGGTTGATCAAATGGGGAAACTTTTGGACCAAACTCACATTGTGCCATGAGTCTTCCCTTTGATTGTTATCACTGAGTTGTCTTGTCCCTATCAGGCCTATTTTAAACCTCTCACAATTTCCTTCTCTGTAAGTGGGGGAAAAAAGATTGTAGCTTTCTTTTGTTTCTCGTACTTATACTTGTTTCTTTCTCAGATCAGACAGTGAGTTGAGGACACAGATTATTTCTTATTTATCTTAAAATAACTATGTAACATATAGTAGGTTCTACTACATGTACTACATACATGTCAAATATACATTTAATTCTATATTCTTTCCCAGTGAAATGAGATTGTTTCTAACAAACTGAGGAAACAAAGACTTGCTTTGCATACTACTTTCTCTTAGGGTTCCAGGAACACAGAAATTTTGCCATGATAAGCATGTATGTATATTTGATAGAAGGGGTTGTTGAGAGATGGGAAAGAAAGGAAACAAGAGAGGAAAAGAAGGGGAGGGCAGAGACAAAAGGGAGAGAGAGGTTAAGAGGGAATACTATGTTCTAGATAATACTCTTGGTTTTAGGGATGCAACATTGAGCAGAACAGGGCCTCCCCTGGTGGCGCAGCAGTTGAGTGCTGGGTTGCGAAGCTGCCCACATCCTCTGCAGCACTGGTTCGATCCCCGGCCTCCGGGCAAGGGTCCCACATGGCATGTAGACCTCTCCTGCAGCGCCCGCTGCTCCCCTCAGCAGTGTACTTCGTCAGTCTACCTATTCTGTTCCCCGCTCTGGCTTTGGTGAATTCTCTCACCTCCCACGCTTCTGACTGCACCCAGTGCTTGTATAAATAAATAAATAAATCTTTTAAAAAAAAATTGAGCAGAACAGTCAAAAAAACCTGCTCAGTCCGTGTGTGTGTGCGCGCGCGCGCGCGCGCGCGCTGGAGGAATAAACAAAACAGCCAAAAAGTAAATAAGTACAATATAACACAGTGAGATGGTTATAAGTATTATAGAGAAAAAAAATGAGTTAGAGGAAAGAAAGAGAGAGTCCTGAGCAGACAGGGAAGGCCTTGCTAAGAAGATGCAACTTGAGCAAAGACTTAAAGAGGACCAGGTAGAGTAGAAAGTCTAAGGTCCCTGAGGTGGGGGAGAATCCGGATGTTTCCAGAATGGCCTGAAAGCCCGTGGAATTGGAGCAGAGCAGGTGTGGGCAAGCCTACAGAATTAAAGATTAAAGATCACAGAGGTGGCTCTGTGGGGTTGCATGGGCGGCAATGGTGGCTGAGTTTCAGAGGGATCTTTAAAGGCCCTGTGAAGAACAACTTTGACTCTGAGATGAAAGCCGTTAGAGAAAACGATTCGACTAGGCTTGAAGGGTCTGCTGCAGTGAGTGGGGGGATGTGGGTGGAAGCAAGAAAGCCAGTTAGTAGGTTGTGGCATTAGGACAGGTGGCTCAGACCTTGATGATGGAAAAGGAGACATTTGACCTAGGATTGATTATGTCAAAAATTCTCGCAAGTAGCTGGATCTGAACATGCAGTTTCTACTAATTGAGGGAAAATGCTTGAAAGGGAGGTTTTATAGTGAAGGGGGAGATAATCTCTCTCTCTCTTTCTTTCAATTCTTATTTGATATATAAAATATCAAAACTCAGGGAGGGTAAGTAATTTGTGGAAGGCCTCATAACTACTATGTGGTGATGTTGGGTTTGAAGTGACCATTTTAGACATCAAAATCCCTACTTTTCTTATCCAACTATAATCTTTTCAAATATTATCACTTTCAATCTTCACAACTTGTTTTTCATTTTTCAATAACCCCCCCACCCCCCGAAGGTTAGGGAGTTTAAATAACTGTCTTAAGTCATATAGTTAATAAGTGACTTGGTTCTGACTTCCAAGCCTCTATTCTTTCTATGAAACTATCCCTCCTATTGTTATACCTTACAGGGTGGTGGCACAGATTAGATGTCCAGAAAGTGCCCAGCAATTTGGTCATTGGTGTATTTTGAATTACTGATTGCTAGACTGATAACATTATATTTAGATTTGAATTTTATGTATTGTATTGCCCCCTACAGGAACTATAAATTCATTAAAATATTGGACTTAAAGTAATTCTTTTGATCCTCAGGTACAACAGAAATATTTATTAATATTCAACATTCATTGAGTAAATCACATAGGGTGCAATAGAGTATATTGGAAACAACATACCATGGGCATTCCTACCATATAGATCCTTGTGGAAGAGACACAAAGGTAGGGGCATGTGTGGTGCATGGGGCTATCAGAGTGCCTTATAGTTGAAAAAATCTAGACCCTTTCAGAATAGCCCTCCATCTGGGAGCAGAGAATGCCTTGTCTATTCTTGGGCCCCTGATGTGCTTGCCTGTTATCACTATGGGATTAATTCTGCATTGAGGACCTCCCTGGTAGTGCAGAGGTTAAAGACAGTGCTATCAAGCTACCACCACCACTAAAGTATGAGTTCGATCCCTGGCCAGGGAGCCAACCTACATGGTGCAGCAGACCTCTCCTGTCTTGCCTGCCACTACCCTCAGGAGTGTATTTCAGTAGATTTGCCTGTTCTGCTCCCCACTCTGTCTCTGGTGAATTCTCTCAAACCGCCCCACCCCCAGCTCTGGACTACAACCCAATTCTTGTATGCATAAATAAAAATAATAAAAAAAAGATATTAAAGGAATAATACTAAGAACAACTCTATACACACTTGAAAAATTAGATACAGTAGAACAATTTCTTGAAAACAACTACCAAAACTCATCCAAGATAGATAACCCAAATAATTCTATAGCACTTAAAAAAACAGAATTTGTTGTTAAATTTTCCCAAAAAAGCAATCTAAAGGCACAGATGATGGTTGCACTGGTAAATTCTACTTTACCAAATATTTAAAGAATTAACACAATTATATCCAATTCTTTCTAGAAATCAGAAGAAGAGACAACAGTATTAGGTCAATTTATGAGGCAAGCATTCCTTAAATCACAAAACTAGACAATTTTGCAAAAATAATTTTAGGGTTGATGTGGTGGCAAGAGTCAGAGGGATTCAGTGCAGGAGTAAACAAGAGGAAAGGAAGAGCTTCTTCATACACTTTCATTCATCTGGACTTGGATTCTTGAAGTTTGGTTTGAAGATGATGCTCATCTTAAACACCAAGCCAAGCTAAATCGGAATTTCAGTTAAGCTTTGCATTTCTGGAAAATCACACAGTTAAGTAAAAATTAATTATGCATGTTTAGGGTTTAGACATATCTTTTTTGCAAGACTTAAAATTAGGTAAGTCAGTTCAACACTGCTAATTGCCTCCCTACAGTGTTGCAGACAATAAAATGTACATAAAGATATACAAGAAAAGAGAACTGTGTTTATTCAACCTAACCTCTTCTTTTGAAAGATGACTCAGAAGTGAAGTAACTTGGCCAACATTCTGCTTTATCTTCTTACCCCCTCTCCACTACCACATTTTGCTAGTTTCCAAATCTTTCCCATCACATAAAGCTGTTCTCCATCACAAATATAGCACTCATGCAGCAAATATTGATAATCTCATGTTTGGTCCATTCTAAATAGATTTTCATAGTCAGATGAACCAGGAATTTATGGGAAAGGCAAAATTACATTTACTGGCAGTAAATGGGCAGCAAATTCAGTGTGTAGAGGGTGTGAGTATGGTTTTGATGGATGTGTAGATGTGGTATTAACAGAAAGAGGAGGTACAGTGAAACAGAATATCTTTTGAAAGCAAAACAAGAAGACCTGACAGAAAAAGATTGGGGTAGGTAGGAACCTACAAATAGATATTTGATTCTTCCTCTACCTGGATATTAACCTTTTAGAATTTTTTTTTAATAATATTTATTTATTTGTTTATTTATTTATTTATTTATTTATACAAGAACTGGGGTATAGGCCAGAGGTGCAGGGGGTGAGAGGATTCGCCAGAGATAAAGTGGATCTACTGAACAGGTGGATCTACAGAAATACACTGCTGAGGGGAGCAGCAGGCAAGATAGGAGAGGTCTGCTGTGCAATATGTGGGTTGTTAGCTCCCTGGCCAGGGATTGAACACAGTCTGTGGCGTTGATAGTGCTGAGACTTAACCCTTAGGCCACCAGGGAAGCCTAACCTTCTAGAATTCTTTGATAAAACTCTGAAAGTTTTTGTGTTTCACTCTAAGAGACAGTTCCCTTAGCATGGTCCCAGGGAGTATATTGAGAGAACAGAGAGAAGATAAGTTGAAGGGAGAGAATGGGCGGCCTTCAATGTGAGACGAAGTTTAGGAGCCTGGTAAATAAGCATGCGGTTAGATGGGAGGGTCTCTGAGTTCCTTCACTTACCGACCTTTGTGTAACCTTAAATAAGTGTCTTGACTTCTCTAAGCCTCAGTTTATTCCTAAGATGGGTGATATGTGAGAATTGCGGAGAATACATATGTATTTAAATACAGCGCCAAGCTTATTAAATGAAATACTTAATAAATGTTAGGTTTCACTTTTATTATTAATTAGGAGTATGGCTTTATTCTGCAGGAAATGGCCAAACACAATGCAAGCCAACATTTTGAGACACAAATAGTTTCTGTCTTTTATAAATTGATCTTTATGTGGCGTAAACTGGAAGGTCTAGGCTCCTCAATGGGAACTGTAGAGATAGAGTTGAGTGCAGAGACCTGAGCTCAAATGGGATAAATAATGAGACAATACTAAAGATGCAAATGACGCACTGTGGATGGAAGGACAGGAGACAGGAAGTAGGGACAATATTTGTTAAGTGGCATCAATGTCCATAGCAGACTGGACTGTGGGAGGAAGGGACACTGGGTGGCAGTTAGTGCTGTAAAAGGCCTGGAAACCGAAGAGCCTGAATAAGCTGCTGATCAAATTTCTCCAGGACGGTGAGGGGATTATAATGTTCTGAGAGATCACTCCAGCTTAAAAAGAGGAAGTAGCAGGCTCTCATATGCCTGCCTCTAAGAATTTATGATGTTGGCTACCATGCTCCCAGTGCTTCTGTATTTAGCCATTTGTTTTTTTAATGATTATATTTTAAAAGGCAACAAAATAGAGGTGAATAGTGTCTGCTTCATTTGTTTGTTGTAGATTTATTGTCAGACTTCAAAGTAGGGAGGTAATGGGACAGGGAATACAATTGATATTCCTGTAATCAGTCATTGCAGCAACTTAGATATTTAATGTGTGTTTATAAACAGATGCATATGGACAAAAGATATTCTATGAAACTCATTTATGAAGACTTGCAGTTGCATCATTCAAAAGTTTCCATTCCAGTCATTACACTTAAATTTTTTTTTTTAAATGGGATTGTAATTCAGTTATTTCTTCCCTGGAAGTAGAATGCCTGGGTAGACCAGGAAGCTCACTAATGAGCCCCAGTGGTCCTCATCCCTAGTTGTACTGTAAAATCAGCTACAGGACTTTAAAAATGTATGTGCCTGGTTTGGGCTCCACTCCAGAGCATTTAAATTAGACTCCCCAGAAGTAATTTCCTTTAATTTACTCTAAAAGAATCTAAGATTTAAAAAATAGAGTTGGCACAACATTTCTAGCTCTTATAACGAAATTCTTGGCTTAATGAATCTTCTCTGAATAACTTTTAGAGTATTAAAATTGTTCAAACTCTGACCCAGCATATTTATCCTGAGGAAAAGAGCAGGAAAAAATGGTCATGGTGTATGCAAAAAATTACTAGCCATGAGTAGTTGCAATAATGTTTTTAAATAGTGAAAGTTGGAAGCAATCTACATGTACAACAATAGGAGAATTAAAATAAAAACTAGGGTGCAATAATTTAATGGACTATTTTGCATCAACTATAAGTAATTTAAGATAACTATTTAACACTTTTAACATGCACGTAATTCATTAAGAGAAAGAAGGATATTATACAATAATATATAAGATGAAATATACTTCTGTGAAAAAAATCCATGTGAAAAGTATTTATATAAATAGAAAAAAGACTGAAGGAATATATATTCCAAAATATTGTCATTTATATAAGGTGATAGTATGGGCAATATGATGATATTAATATCCTTTATTAGGCCCAATATTATTTTTCAGATTTTCTATACTATGTATAAATTATTTTTATAATTAGATAAATGTTATTAAATTAAAAGCAGTTACAGAAATGCCACAGAATTAACATTGAAGCATTATTCTACAGAGCCACCCACTTAAAATGTTTAAAGTAATTAACCCCCTCATTTTGCATATGCTACATGAGTAAATAGATTCTATAGGTTAAAGAAACTTACAGAAATATCTTCAATTTTTCTGTGAATATAACAATTGGTGGGTCCTTGTACAATGTATGATTGACTTAAGAAGGAGAACCTGGAACAACTGGCTTAATTTGGCGAAGAAAGAAGACAGAATTTTATGCTCAGTGATTGGTTTTTGCAGTTGTTCTGAACGCCTAGGCTAGTCTCTTCCTTAATATTTTATAATTAGGAGCAGATGCTATGAGCTTTATAAGTGGTTTCTTCCTCCTCTCACCTCCACCCCCCCATCACCCCCCGTCTTTGGAAGTTAAATCCATATCTGCAGTTAAGGAATTGGTGGAATAGATGATGAGATGGATGGCAGATTTGTATACTTCTGCATTTAAAAAAGTGATCTAAGTATCCTGTGTTAGAATTGGACTGTTGTGACAGGTTGATATAACATTGACATTTGCTTATAAAATGTCTGCAAACATGAAACTGGGAGAACACAATAATATTAACTGATTGGGCAATTGATGTAAATAATCATAAAATTGAGCAGATTCCCTTCCCCCAAGCTGATTGGAGTTAAGACCAGCTAAGAACCTGAAGGTGAGTTCAAGTTTGTTCTATTTGAGAATATATCCTTGTTTTGTGTGGGAAGTGGAGCTGGGGTGGGGATCTTAATAACTTCCTGAGCTAAAAGGAAAAAAGAAGAAAATATTCTCTCTCCCTTATTTTTTGGTCGTGTAATATATGTTGAGTTATCTTGTTTCCAAATAGAGGGAATTAGAAATTCCCTCATGACTCCTTGCCTATAGGAGGCAAGGTGCATCTGGAAGGTATAGTCTTCTAGTGATATCTTGAGGAATCACTGATAACTCCCCCAGCTTAATCACCACTATGAGTGGAGACTAGCCAGATTTTGGAGAGGGTAGAATTCAACTAATGAAGATGAGTCTTGGAAATCATCTACATACCTGTCTAATTCCCCAGATGACAATGGCTCACCCCAGTCTATCCGAGAATACCCAGCATTGTCAGGGTGGAATTCAGACTTTTCTGACTCAGTGTTCTCCTAGTGAATTCCCTCTGGCCTTCTAAACAATGCTATCTCTTATGATGAAACTGGGGAGAATTATAGGGAGGGAGACTGTGGGCCCACCAACACTCATAGACTAATGGGAGGGGGGAGTTCATAGAATATTCATTGTAGGAAAGGAGTGGCAGGGAAGCACTGGAGGGGAGATTGGGGAGCAAAGGAATTGCCAAAGTCAGCTGTGGGGTGATAAGGTCAACCTGGCAATGACAGCTCTTATGTGGAACAGGGAACAAGTAAGAGAGAAACATAAAGGAAGAGCTGACCACATTTGGATATAGATAAGTTTCTTTTTTTCATCCTTAAATGAAATGAAAAACCTTTAGTACCATTCCTAGAATTTGGTAAGTTCTTAGTAAACATGAACTTCATTGACCATAGCCTAGATTTTCTCTCTCTCTCTCTCTCTCTACCACTAATTGAGAAAATCTCCATATTTAAATTTGCCATGACCCCCACTGCTAGGCCAGTTTTACATTTTTGCTGGACTGTCATAGGGTTAGCTTTAAAGGCATATTAAAATATATGTTAACAATAAATTGTGCTGCTAATATGTCTTTACAACATATTAATACATGTCTTTAAATATATATTACTTTCTTTCCCTCCCTGAGCATATGCACACATACATATGCATGCAAACCTTCTTATGTACATATTTGGAATAATAGCATTATCTAGAAAGATACACATACATTGAACGATCATAAAGTTTATATGCACTTAAAGACGCATTAGTTTTATCTAGGAATATTTACATAATGTGCTCATGAATTTTTGGCTTCTAACAGTAAATGAGGCATGTATTTTGTAATTAATGCAAAAACAAAACAGTTTTCACACTTAAGTTGTATTCAGTAAATAGTCATGAATAAAAATGCCAACCTTAAAATACTGCCTTTGGTATTTGCATTATGCATTTATTATTATTGAACAAAAACTGCTCTACTCATTCATTTGTTGGGATAAACTTTACAATGTGATGAATGATCTGTTTTTTCTTTAGTCCTATAATGGAAGTGTAAAGAAATGGGATTTCTTTGCCTAGAGAGCCTACCTAGTGAGTATATTATTTCCAGAATGGGTACTATAGGAAGTGGTGAGAAGCTGCTGTATCTCATTTCCAATGATGCTACAAGGAAGCTGTGGTTGACGCTTTAAAATGCCTTTACTGTGAAGTAACATAGATGAACCATTAAAGAAATTTATGTATTCCTTTTTTTATGTTTCAAGAAGGCAACTACTTATCTGAGCTTAATTAAGTCAGTCTGTCCCACTGACTTAGCCCATTCTAAAAAGAAATGTCTTCTTCCTCCTCTCCTCATCAGGATCCGGGCTAAGGATAGCACTAGTGTAGGCAGGGGCTTTTTGGAAGAAGGGTTGGATTCAGTGGGTGGATCTTGGTAGGCAGTTTAATATCACCTGCTCCCCACACAACTCCAGCTGACTGGACCAGGATGGAAATTGTAAACAGAGAAACTAATCAGAAAGCTGGTCAGAGACACCATATCATATGGCATTAAAATATGAACTGGACCTACCCTATATACTTTCTCAAGAAATTATGAGAGAATATGCATTTTAATGGTGGGTGCTGAAGTTGAAAAGAAGTCATGAAATAGAGAAGGGTTGTGACCACCCATTTGCTAAAAAAAGCAGCACTCAGTATGAGCAAGTAGAGGAAATGATGGCTAAAGAGAGGATGTTATACAGATCCAGGGGTGAGAGAAAACACATACCAGGGTTCATGTGACTAATGAGAATGCTTAATTCACGATGGTTTTTCAGACATGTCAAGAACCATAACCCTTCCTTTTCTGAGTCTAAATAATTGGCCGACTTTGGTCACAAGGAATAGAAAACCCAAGAGGGGGTCCTCCCTGGTGGCGCAAGGGGTTAAGCATCAGCACTATGAAGCAATCCATTGGCACTGCAGCACGAGTTTGATCCCTGGTCAGGGAGATGACCCATGTGGTGTAGCAGACTTCTACTGCCTTGCTTGCTGCTTCCCTCAGCAGCGTATTTCAGTCAATCTGCCTGTCCTGCTCCCCAGTCTGTCTCTGGTGAATTCTCTCTCTCTCCCCACCCCCAAACCTCTGGCCTGTACCTCAGTTCTTATATGCAAAAATAAATAAATCTTTTTTAAAAATAAAAAATATAGAAAACCCAAGAGAAAGTGATTTGAACTAGGATACATTTATAATTTCACCTAACTCAGAGTCTGGAAACCAGAATGGTTTTAGGATGGTTTGGGGATGTCATCAGGGGTACCATTTCATTCTCTCTTTCCTATTTTCTGTACTCAACAGTATGGCTTTTGGCTAAGACTTATCCCATCATGGATGCCTGATGCACTTAACAGCTCCATTTAACAACCTCATTTTCCCAGTCATGTATCTCTGAAGACCTCCCAACCCGTGCCAGTGTGGACTCATGTCTCCCTAGACTGCCTGCTCAGCTGTTATTGTGAGATTTCTCTTGATCTTCATTCTGGAGTTCCTGGGTATAATTGTTGTGTTCAATTCCTTGCTTCCCAGATTTCTTGTCTTCAATTTGCTTGGTTAATTCTCTTTTTTGGGTGAAGAAAATCCTCCAGTAGCTTTCTTTTTTTCAAAAAAGATTTATTTATTTTTGCGTAGAAGAACTGGATTACAGGCTAGAGGTGGGGAGTGAGAGTGAGAGGATTCACCAGAGATAGAGTGGGGAGCAGAACAGGAGGACATCAGGGAGCAGGGGGCGAGACAGGAGAGGTCTGCTGCGCCACATGTGTGTTAGCTCCCTGGCCGGGGATTGAACTCAGGTCACATGGTAATAGCACTGAGACTTAACACCTAGGCCACCGAGGAGGCCCACCTCCAGTAGTCTTCTGAGATAGGTTACATGGGAAATTTTTTTTTTGAGATTTTGAGTATTTGAAAGTATCCAATTGCAATCTAATATTGGAGTGATAGTTTTCCTGGACAAAGTTTATAGTTTGGAAGTAATTTTCACTCAGAGGTTTGAAGCATTGCTTACAAACTTCTGGCTTCCAATGTTAATGCAGAGAAGTCAATGCCATTCTGATTTTTTATCCTAGTATGTAATATGATCCCCCCATCAAATATATACCTTTTTCATTCCCAATGTTTAAATTGTTATTTGAGACTTTGCTTGTTTATTGATATGGGTCTGCATTGTTATAAACTTCCCTCTTAATACTGCTTTTGTTGAATCCCAAAGGATTTTTGTTGGTCTCCACATAACTTTTTATTTCTTCTTTGATTTCCTTACTATCCCATTAGTTATGCAAAAGCATTTTGATTAGTCTTCACTTTTTTTTTTCAGCTTCCTTTTTGTGGTTGATTTCTAGTTCATGCCATTGTGATCAGAAAAGATGTTTGAATGTGATTTTAATTTTTATATATTTATTGAGGTTTGTTTTGTGTCCTAACATATGATCCATTCCTTTTTTTACAGTATCTCCAAATATTATTTATACTTTTCATATAATGACTTTTTTTTTCCAAAACAGGAATATCTTGGAAAGCATGAAAAATCATGGACTCAAAATGGTCATCATTACTATAATACTAATTGTTGATACATGTAAATCCCAGAACAAAGAAAAATACACATTTCATATTTTGGCTGATTGATACACTGTTGGCAAATAAGAAATAAAAGAACATTACAAAATAAGATTTAAGAATAATTGTAGCAGTTGGAAAAATAACAAAGAAATGATCTCAAACAAATATCACATATGATCCTTTCTTAAAAATGTTCTATGTACACTTGAGAAGAATGTGTATCCATTTCTTTTGGATTGGAAAGCTCTGTATATGTCTATTAAGTTCATTTGATCCATTACTTCATTAAAGACCATTATTTTCTCATTTACTTTCTGTCTGGATGATCTACCCATTGATGGAAGTGTGTGTTGAGATACCCTATTATTACCCCATTATTACTGTGGTCCTGTCAATGCCTTTTTTAAGTTTGTTAATAGTTGCTTTGTATATTTAGGTGCATCTGTGTTGAGTAAATATTAATGACATTTATATCTTCTTGATTAATTGTCCCTTGGCTTATGTTTCCAATGTTTTGAAATTTCATGTTGATGTACCTATTTTTATTAATTATGTTTGGCATTGAGCAGAACCTTTCATTGTAGAACTTATGACCTGCAGTACTTGGATTAAAAAAAAAGCAACAAACCATTCTTTCATAATATCTTCCCCTATGGTTTTTTCTTTTTCTTTTCTAGAAATTCTATTTGGATTTGGGTCTTTTTGCTCTACTATTTCCCTCTAGCCATGCACCTTCTGTTCTATTTTAGGGAGATTTCAGTTTTATCATCTCATCCTTTTTTTTTTTTTTTTTTTTTAATAGAGGCATGTTTTATTTATTTATTTGTTTGTTTGTTTCGTTTTTACATGCACTGGGTACAGTCAGAAGCACAGGAGGGTGAGAGAATTCACTAGAGCCAGAGCGGGGAGCAGAGCAGGCAGAAGGACCGAAGTACACTGCTGAGGGGAGCAGCGGGCGGCAGGAGAGGTCTGCGCGCCATGTGGGACCCTCCTCTGGTGGCCGGGGAGCAGCCGGGGATCGAACCGGCGCCGCAGAGGCTGCGGGCAGCTTCGCAACCCAGCACTCAACCGCTGCGCCACCGGGGAGGCCCTCATCCTTTTTTTTCTTGAAAATTTTCATATCCCTTATTTTTAATTTTTAAGAGATCTTTTCTGTTCTTTGAATCTTTCCCTCATACCTTTCTTTAAAAATAAAATACTTGTTCCTGCTTTATACATGCAAAATATACTCTTATCTCCCTGAGGACATTAGTGACATTAAATAACAGTTCATTGTCTAAGGGCTTATCTGAGTGGAGCTCTGAGTTTGGGCTGGGATCAGCTGGAAAGAGCACTATGCTCAGTGAACAACGTGTGTGGGTCTTGATGGGGAGTGGACATATGGGTCATGTATTGCTCTCTCATTTCAGACAATTCCCACGTGGTACCATGGTATCCTACCACAGCTCTGTGGTATCTCCCAAGATGGAGGCTTCCTTAGAAAAGGAAATGTCTGCAGACAAGGGAATGACCTTTCTTCTTGAATGACATTCTCAGTTGAGGAAGAGCGGAGTAGTCTTGAGGAAGGGTACTCAGGGATTTTGCTAACCTCAAGGTCAAAAGGAGAAGGTTTTCTTGAGCGTTATCTTTGAGAAGAAAACTAGAAGACAGAGATTCAAGGATGTTGCAGTTACTCTGAAATGAAACATGGATACAAGAAATAGAAAATCTTTCCAGAACTCTGTGACTAACACCACCAAGTTTTCTATTTTTGTTTCCTGGAGGTAATTAGCGTCAAACAACTTGTGTGCTTTGGGTCATCAAATATGATCGTGGGCAGGGAGAGCAACCAGTCTTAGAGCGAGGTGATTCCAAGGGATTGAGTGGGTGGTGGCAGTTATCACAGAAGAGGAAAGCAAATTGAATCTCTGGCACCTACTATAAGGGGGACAAGAATGTGAAGAACAGGCTGGGAGGAATCTCTGGGCTGAGCTATAGAAAGGCTCTCTGGAGGTTTCCAAACACAGTGACTTGTACTATTCAAAGCACTTCCTCACTGTTATGTCATCTAATTCTCTGACTGGTCTTCGGATTACGTACTATTGATATTTTTAGTAAATTATTTTTCAGCAATGATAAGGGAACCCAAAACACACAGTGAGGTAGAATTTGGTTTGGGACTAGAAACAAGTTCCCTAACCTACGCACCAGAGCTTTCTCACTACACTGTGACTCCACTAGAACCTACAACAACACTTCCTGGTCTGGAGGAGGTCCAGGGGGAGATTAGGTAGGGTAGGAGTGTTGCAAGGGAAGAATTCACCACCTACTGGTGGTGGGGTGCAGGGAAGGTGTGGTATTATTCTAAGTATGTAAATCCATTTGCTGCACATCCACCTTAGTCTGAATAATATGTTCTGCACTTTGGTATGTTCCTGCTTTGCAAGTGAGTGTAGATGCTGCTCTGATATCTTTTCAAGATATTCCTAAATTCCCAGGAGCTTTTGCCTATTATGTATATAAACTCTATCTCTGATCTCATCAGCCTGTCACAACAAATACTGTTGAAACTCCTTTTGCTGTACAAATTATCATGGCTTCAACATTTCCCCACCTGAAGTGTCATCCATCACAAGCGTTTCCATGGGCACAGAATAAATCTTTCAGGTTGTTCCTAGTTGGGCTTCGCCTCTGGGCCCCTCGCTATTGTCTCCACTCTGCCTTTTTCATGATTTACTGCTTTTTGGAGTCCCTCTTTGTTCATCTCCACCTCTGTGACCCACCACCATCTGTATGGATTCCCATTGCTCAGGTGTCCTCTGCAATCTCTGTTCATCTCTCTTGTCAGGTAAGCGTGGCTACTGTTGGGTGCAAAGGCTTTGATGGTTTGCTTTCCACTTGCTTTGGAACTCCAGTATAACCTCTTTTTTTTCTTTTTCTTTCTTTCTTTTTTTTGTGTATGTGTGTTCTGTTCTTTTTTAAAAATGTCTATATATATTTTCTACATCATTATTCATTTCTGTACAGTTTGGTGTAACCTCTTGAGGTTCTAGCACTTTCCTGAGGTCAACTCCTCCTACCATCATCTTTTGTCCTTTTACACCCATAGCTGCAGCTGGTATAGTAAGTGCCAGCACAGGGCCTTATGGAAAATACATATAACAAGGTTACCAGTGATAAGAGTGAAAGGCACAGGGGGCCTCCTTGGTGGCGCAAGGGGTTAAGCATCAGCACTATGAAGCTATGCACAATTACCGCAGCGCAAGTTCGATCCCTGGCCAGGGAGGTACCCACATGGTGCAGCAGACCCTCCCCTGTCTCTCCTGCTGCTCCCCTCAGCAGTGTGTTTCAGTCGATCTGCCTGTTCTGCTCCCAACTCTGTCTCTGGGGAATCCTTTCACACCCCACACCTCTGGCCTGTACCCCAGTTCTTGCATGCATAAATAAATAAATCTTTAAAAAAAAAAGAATGAAAGGCACAGTTTTTAGAAAAATGATTCCTATATTTTCAGACTGTGATTGTTAGGTGGAATTCTGAAGATATGCTTCATGCTGTGCTCCTCCTCTTTTTCCCCTCTGCTCCTTCTCTCCCTACCCTCTCTCTCCTTTCCTGGATGTGACCACACCTGAGAGGAGAGAGCCTATAGTGTGAAAAAAAATGAATAAGTATGTAAAATAATTATAGTTTCATAATTTTTAAAAAAAAAATCACCATGCTTAACATGGGGGAATATCATTGCTCTTCTACCCTCTTTTGGATGTACTTTCCTGTACAAGGACAGCTTACTCTCAGCCATGAAACTTCTCTGGGTGTCTTCACCCAGGATTCCAGTCCAACTGGCCCTACAGAAAGAGAGGAAGGTTTTTGATCCTGTAGTCCAAGCGTCAGGAAACGATGACTCAGGGGCCAAGTCCATTGTCCATCTGTTTTTGTAAATGAAATTTCCCTGGAACACTGCCACACTCATTTATTTACATATTGTCCCTGACTGCTTTTGCGTGACAGAGGGGAAAGGAAAGGCTGTGACAGGTGGAGCATGGCCTGCAGAACAAAAAATATTTACTATCTGGACCTTCACAGAGAAAGTTGTCAAGTCTAGTTTATGGGCCTTTCATTTTTGTTGCCTGAACAGTAACTTCTGCCATGTGGAAACATTCCCTACAGGGAGAAATGATGTTCCTCTTTGGTCAGTATGGATTTATCTACAGAACTCCGCCTAACAATTATGTGTTGAATATATAGGACTAATTTTTCTAAAAGTTGTGCTCTTCAGTCTTATATCTAATAATCTTGTTCTATGTATTTTAGTATCAACCAGCAATAGTATAAATGCAATCATTTTAATAGTTTTTCTATCATCTAATTCTACCTATCATCTACCTAGCCATATATCTTTCTACATAAACATAATTTGAATTATATATACATACATACATATATATATTGGTATAATATCGTACTTTCATAAAATATGAAAAATTTTTATAACTATCTTTATTCATTGAACAATAAGAAACTTCAAATGATTTCATTATTTAATATCTTTTGTCACTGTCGATTTAGGTAGATCACATTTTTTAATGTTCTTTGTACTAATTTATTTAGTTTTAGAGATTTATTTATTTATGCATACAAGAACTGGGGTACAGGCCAGAGGTGCAGGGGTGGGGGGAGTGAGAGGATTCACCAGAGACAGAGTGGGGAACAGAACAGGCAGAATGTCTGAAATACACTGCTGAGGGGAGCAAGCGGGCAAGACAGGAGAGGTCTGCTGCACCATATGGGTAGCTCTCTGGCAGGCTGGGGGATCGAACTCGTGCTGCAGAGGCTGCAGATAGTTTCACAGTGCTGTGCTTAACCCCTTGCACCACGAGGGAGGTCCCTTTGTACTAATTTATACTGCTCCAAAAACATTTCATTTTTGTTCCATCAGAAGTCCCATGAAGACTCCCCTGGGCTCCTCTAAGTTCTCATGATCATGAGTAGAGCAGAAGCAAAATGATGGGGAATGACATATTCTAAATGATGCTGTGGGATAAAGGGTCAACCTTGGAGTTTGAACATGGTTCTTTCCCCAACAATAGGAACTTATTTTTAAGAAGTCATTCAACAAGATAACATAAGTCCTAGACAAGCAGACACAAACATTTTTTTCCATGGATGCAGTAGAGGCCAGCTGAATATGAAGATGCAAGGATTCTGTCTTTAAAATACATTTGTAGGGCCTCCATGGTGGTGTGGGAGTGAAGTCTCAGCACTATCAAGCTATTGCCAGCCACTGCACCATGAGTTCGACTCCCAGGCAGGGAGCTGACCCATGTGGTGCATCAGACCTCTCCTGACTCTCCTGCTGCTCCCCTCAGCAGTGTATTTCAGTGGATCTGCCTGTTCTGCTCCCCACTCTGTCTCTGGTTAATCCTCTCACTCCGCCACACCTCTGGCCTACACTCCAGTTCTTATATGCATAAGTTAATAAAACAAAATAAGCAAGTCTTAGAAAAATAAATAAAAAATAAAATACATTTTAAAAATTCCTTTTCTTTTGTATAGTCTTCTGCCTTCATTTAGTCTTTTTATGTTTTATGATGATATGCCATTTTGTGCCTTCATTCTCTATTTCTAGTCTTGTTCTGCTATAATCTTTCAAGAACAGTAAACAACTGTCCACATTTTATCATCCTCAGAATTATGAGATGGACACCTGAAAGTGCCGTGTTGAAGGTACATTCAACCTGTAATGAAGAGGACAGTTGGGGCCACATGTCTCTCTTCCTTTTGATACTCCTTTCTGAACTAAGGTCTTCCCTTGTCAATATTTTCCTTCTGGGTGCTAAAAAATCCCTCCTGTGCTATGAAATACCTCAAGTGATGTTTCCACCAAGACTATGAGAGGATTTGAAGCTCTTTTTAAATAAAAAGTTTAGCTTTTTCACAAGCAATGCTATGGCTCACTTTGGGAGGTTATGAAGGCCTTCTGCTGGGGTGAGAATACAAGTCAGGATCCTGAATTTTCATAACAGAATGTCAGTCTTGCCACCTGACAGTCTAAAACATATGCCCAAAACATATGGATCTGTTTCAAACAACGCAAAGTCTTCACTTACTCTAAAGAGCTCAATCTTGGACTGACTGATATTCAGGCCTGTCAAAAAGCTTAGCTGAGAAGAGTGATATTTGAGGGATATTTGGAGCTACCCATTCATTCTCTATGTTTTAACCTTTAACCAAGTTGAAAATTTGTTTGGACTACAGCTCTAATTCCATTAGAAATGTCATCATTGAATAACATTTAAATAATATGCTATCTGGTTTTGTGCAGGAATTGTAACAAAAGGTCCATTTCTGAAGAATCACAAAGAATTTTTCCATTATTTTACTGAATGTACTTCCAAGAAAAAATGTTTCTGAAGAAGTAGAATACTTTTTCTATTGGGTAATAAGAGCTATTTTAATTCTGTTCAAGACAAAGTTTCAACTCTTGAGCTACTCTTCTCTCTGGGTAGTAGAAACTATAGACAAAATAATGAGAAAATTTATTCTCTAGAGAATAAAACAAGGGCTTCTTTGAACTAGAAAGGGGAGTAAAATGTAAAACAATAAATGGCTGTAGCTGAGATCTGCTGGACACTGACATTCTAAACAGCAGAGGCAACTACAGGTTCTGCTCCCGGGATGACAGAGTCTTAAGGTGCCAAGCATGTGGGGATCAGACCTGGACTTTTGTCTAAAAGTAAGGCATGGTAGGGTATGACTTTATGAAAGAAAGATTAAAAAGAAAAACCAAAAACTTCTGCTTCCACTACCAAAATAGCCAGGAAGTCAGGAAAAATGCAGCTGCAGTGTTGAAGTCTGTACTTTAGCTGAGATTACGTCTGGCTCAGTGACTAGAGCCCAGATATTACAATTTAAGATGAATCTCTACTGGTTTGGGTAGAGGCAAATGGAAAACAACCAGAAAGGAAAGAAAGGAAGAAAGATAGATGGAGTTTAAAAAAAACTCCCAAGTAATTGATAAAACTTCCTCCTACTCAAGACAGACTGAAAGTCAAAATTCCACAACTGAAAAGGTAAAAAAATCTTAGGTAAGACATCCATCTAAGTAAATCATTGAAATTAATTCTTTTTTCAATGATATATTAGGAATGATCATATAAAAGTAGTTGGATGAACTGAAAAGGTTTTATGGTAAGATATTTATGGACTTTTATCAGTAACATAAAGAAAATGTTCATAATAAGGATTGAGAATATGAAGAGGAAAATGCAGAAATGAACAACCACATGCAGACTTAAAAAAAGTCTATTAGAAATTCTGGAAATATGATGGCATAAGCTTTAGAAAAGACACAATCAAGGAGAGAAAGAGCAAATCAAAAGGTAGAATGGAAGAACTTGTGAAAAGCAGTTTGGACAGAGGAAGTATATAGATTGATGCAATTTAGGTCTAGTAGATGCTCAAAAAAATTAGAACAGAAGTAAAGGTGGAGAAGCAATTATTGAAGAGACATTGGCTAAGCATTTCTCTGTGTTGAAGATTCAAGTCTTCAGATTAAAAATGGTATCAAAGTGTAAGAAAGCGATAAAAATAGATGCACACTCAGATGCATCAAAATGATATTGAAGATGAAGAGAAAACTGAAATTCATTAGAGAGAAAAATCAGCTTCTTAAAGAAATGACCATTAAGTGAACAACTGACTTTTCATCAGCAATTATAGATACCTGGTAACTAGGAGCACTGTCTATAAATTGCTGAGGGAAACTCTCAACCTAGGGTTCTATGTCTAGCTATACTGCCTGTGAGTTAGGTTGGAACCTACATATAACAAGACTACACATAACAAGACTTTTTGGGAAAAAAAAAAAAAAAACAAACCTCAGTTCTGCCTTGTCACAGCATTATTTCTTTGGATACATTCCGAGTTAGGATAAATGTACAAAGTTACATATTAAGAATCAGTGATTTGTCTTATTCACTATGAAATTCTTGATTGGTGAAAGTACATCTGGGCTGATGTTACAGTAAGTGGGCATACAAGTGTTGAGGCTATGAAACAGGAACAATATTAATAATTGTTGGAAAAGAAGCCAGTGGCTTTTCTATGTCAAGCTAAACCAAACACATGTTGAAATCATCCCTATTTTTTATACACATCCTGTGTAGGGAAGCTCTATATTTATATTTATACAAATATATATTTATATTTATTTATATTTATACAAATATAAATTCAGGATCTCCTACTGGGAAGAATATTGTTTTTCCTGATATACTAAATCCTATATACATCCTATATATCCTATATATTGACTCCAATATATATCAAATGTGAAGTTGGTTGCCAATTCTAACTTGTGATCACTTTTAGTGGTGACATACTCTCTTAAAGGGAAATAAAAACATTTCCCACAAACACAAAGGCTGAGAGTTTTCATTTACAAACCATCATTTAAAGAACTATGAAAAATACACTTTAGAAAGAAGAAATTTAAATTCAGAGAGGAAGTCTATGATATAAGACATAAAATCAAGCACAGAGACTGAAAAAAAGTAAGGATAAATGTATTTTCTATCCAAAAAATGAAATTAAATCTCTAAGCAATAATAATAGAAAATGAGGTGTAGTCTTCAATGGATACTTAGTTTTTTAACATCTTTATCCTGTTTGAGAGGATAGAGATACTGATACTGAATAACTGTACATTTCTTGAAACATATATAAAGTATGTTTTAAAAAATTTAAGAACTATTAGAATAGAAATACTTTCCATAGTTTCCAAGTTCATAGAGGTAGAAGGAAATCCAGAACCATTTAGTAGATCATAGAAGATTATAGGAGAGAAAAAGAAGCCAAGGAAAGGATGATAGCTAGATAACAGTTTCCCTTTTTGCTATGGTTGACAGGAAGACCATATAAAAGAAATCTCAGTTATTTCATCCTCATATTTGTTCCTAGTATGGTTATCTGGTTATATTCACTTCTCCTAAGATAATTCTTTTACCTTCATTTAAAATATCTAAATATTCAAATTAATTTCCTTTTTGTATTAGAATAATAGAATTTTATTCTCGAAAAATCCTCACAGATAGACTAGTCCAGTGATGAGAAAACAAGTATGCCATCATGGTATTGTGCATGGTATTGTGCATAGAAATTGCTGATTAGTTTTCTTCCCACTTAACCTAATCATGATTTTAGAGTACATCTCATAAAGCTTTCCTATTTCATTTTTGGTTTAGGACACAAAATCTATTTGATAATCCAGATCTAGTCCAATCGTGCTGTTGATGGGTAAGAAATTGGGACAATGAAAGGTGAGGCACTTTGCTCATGGTCACACAAAAACTGTTATAGGAACTAAGCTTACCAAGTTCTTCTATATTCCACTGAGTCAATAAATCTTGGAGTTGTCCTCCAACCAAGGTGAATTTCCTTTTTTTTTTCTTGTGGGACCCTCACAAAAAGGGTTGCAGGCAGCCTCGCAACCCAGTGCTCAACCGCTGCGCCACCGGGGGAGGCCCTTCCTATTTGTTTTTTTCTCGCTTCCTATATGACCTGCCCTTGACCTTGGAGAAGCCTATGAATTGGAAACAGGTACAAACCAAAAAAACAAAATAATTATGCCTGACAGAAGCCTGAGATCCCAGTCAAAGAGCTGTGAAAGGTTCTTTATAAAAAGTATAACCCATTTAGTCAGAAATCTTTAACCACACTTGCCTGTTCTCAAGGAAACTACCAAAAGCAAATCATGCCCACTGCAGGAGTAGAGTCCTTGGGTAGAACCCTATTATCTGGTCTCCTTGAGTGAAGGTGATGGCCCTGCTCTATGGAACTGTGGCTGGAATCCTAACGTCCGCCCTCTATTAGCCTGCATAGGCTGCCACAAAAGAAAACCGCAGACTGGGTGACACACCATAGAAGTTTATTTTCTTATAGATCTATAGTCTGGAAGTCTGAGCTTAATGTGCTTGCAGGGTTGGTTTCTGGTAAGATCTCTGTTCCTGGCTCACAGAAGGCCACCTTCCTGCTGTGTCTTGACATGACCTTCCCGCTGTGCATGTGCATAGAGAATGGTGTCTTTAAAGGAGAACAGTCCTGCGGGATTAGGTCCTCCACCTTTATGACCTCATTTAACCCAATTACCTTCTTAGAGTCCTGTTATCCAACTACATTCATGGAGATTATGATTTCAACCTATGAATTTGGGGGATGTCACAGTTCAATCTGTAACAAATCCTGTCCTGCTGTAATGAGGAGGTGCCCGTCTCTGGTGGAGCCTGTGTTTGGAACTCTGATCTCTATGACCTACACTAATGAGGAAATAAAAAAGATACATTACACACAAGCTAACTTTATGAAAATAGATGCTAAAAACTTGAAAAAGCAAATGTCGGACTTAGAGAAAATATTTTCAATTCACCTATCTGAAAATGCACTTGTACTCAGAATATATAAAAGAGCTCTCTATATTCAAATAGAAAATGAACAATCCAATTGGAATATGGGCCAAAGGCTTGAACAGACATGTGTCTAAAGAGTGTATACTGATGGCAAATAAACACATGGAAAATGTTTAATAACTTAAACATCTAGGGAAATGCAAAGCTACATATGTTACTACTGCTAGAATAACAAAATTAAGGAATACCAATAGTGCCAAGTGCTGAGGAGAAATGTAATATGGTATAGCCATTTCAGAAAAACAGCTTGGCAGTTTCTTATAAAAATACACACATCATATGACCCAGCAATCTCCAGCATGCACATTTTTCTTAGAGAAATGAAAAGTTATGGTCACCCATAAAACTGTACATGAATGTTCCTCACAACTTTCTTTGCAATTGTTAAAAAAAACTAGAAACAACCCAAATACCCTACAATAAGTGAATAGATAAACTATGATGCATCTATACTAAGGAATATTACTCTATAAAATGGAGTTAACTACTGATACATTTTATGATCTAGATGAATTTCAGAGGAATTATGCTGAGTAAAGGAAACCAATTCCAAATGGTTACACATGGAACAAGTCCATTCATATAATAGTCTTGAAAAGACAAAATAATAATAGTGAACAGGTCTAGTTTGGGGACTAGGATTTGACTAATGAGGTGCAACCCAAGGGAGTATCTTTGGGGAACTACAGCAATTTTATATTCTATAGGAATGACTGATAGTGATTGTACCTATTATAGAGCCACACAAGTGTGTGCATGTGTGCACAGATACATACATACACACACACATACAGTCCCTGTAAAAACTGGTGAAATCCACATAGGGTCTGTATTTGAGAAAAGTATGGTGCTAAACTTGATTTGTTGGTGTTGACAATACAATATAGTTATGTAAGATATTATCAATAGAGGAGTTTGGATGAGTGATACAGGGGAAACTTGTACTATTTCTAGAATTTATGTGAGTCTAAAACTATTTCAAAATGAGAAGCCATAAAAATTAGTTGTAGCAATTTTAAAAAATTTTCCATCTCAAGTCAGTCTAATGCCAAAGCCAATTCTCCTATCCACTACGCCACAGAAAGAAGGACCTATTGGAAAATGCATAGATGCACTAATCTGGGGCATTTCCAATTGAACAATATCCTTTTTGTCTCCTTAGACCCTAGAGGGGTAAAAAAAAACACAAAAGAGGGAATGGTTACCTGAGACAATTATTGCATTTGTGGTGGGATGGCTTTGGTAGATTTCACATATCAACTCTTTTAAGAGCAATCCCACTTATTTTCTGTAGAGTGATCTCATAACATATTATGAATTCTCCTTGCTAGGTTTTCATATCCATAATCATACATGTCCTTATTCTAGATCTTTTACCTTTGGATAATTTTGAGCTAACATTTTATACTTCAAAAAGCTCTTTCTTACCATTTTAATCAGATAACTGAGAGCTTAAAGGAAATCAACATGTTTAAAATAAGCTTTAAAAAGTCAAAGCCTAATATGCTTTTTATTATTTTTCTTACCCTACATGTCATTAGTGTTATCACATTCCTGAAATACCTAAAATGGTGGAAAGTGTAAAAAAAAAAAGAAGTATTCAGAGCCTACGGGAGAGAGACTGCATTTTGAAGCTCTCAAAAAATGTTAACTGGGAAATACATAAAACAACTCTGTTTGTCAGAGTTAAGGTCGTGGGAAATACATCTGTTTGCATTTGTGGAGTATACTGTCATAGTCAACGACACCCTGTGAAGCCATGGAGCAAAAAGCACAGCAGCAATATGCAGTTACATCATCTGCTAAGCATGTATATCACAAATTGCTTGAAAGCAACCATCATAATATTCTAGGTCCCACCAAAATGTTATGATTAAACATCCACAACAAAGGCTGTGCCCAGAAGGCCCCCGCTTTTGTTCCGAGAAGGGTTTATTTGAAGAAAATGGAATGTGATTGTAATAAGAAGCCTGGGTTCACTCTGTCTCTTCAACTCATTAGGCTGCTGTAATGTGCAAGAGGCGGTGGGGTGGAGGGGAACAGGCTGCAGGCTGGGGGGAGGCTTATAAGTTCCACACAACACCCTGGGGCTTGACAGGGGAAGTGGGGAGGACAGGCACAGAGCAGATATATGAAATCCCCCATCAGATAACTCCTGTCCGAGCCTTCAGGGCACAGCTCTCAGGAGGATGCACTCTATCATCGTCAAAAATTCCAGTGATACATTGTTCATGAAAAAAATCAGACAAGGCAATTACAGGAAAGAGCAGGAAGCCACCTCCGTCTTCCAATCAGATTTTCAATATTTAACCATCACTTCCTAAGTACAATTGGACTCAGTGAATTATGCAGCATCCACAAGGCTGTCCAAGGAGACTTGCTCCTGATAATGGATTTTTGCATCACAAATGAATTGGGCTGTTCATCCTATATTCATCTTTCTTTCCTGTGGTTACTTCTGTCTAATTTGCATTTTTACCTATGAATTTGGCTTTATTCTAAGAAATATGAAAACTATGAAAAATCCTCTGTTATTATGATGACCCATGAGTAGCCAAACTGGTTGACTTATATTAATCCAATAGGCTGGTTTATATATTTTGATCTCACTTGCACTAAAGATAGGAGATGCTGGAGATACTATCGAGATATTTGAAGCAAGACTTCGATATGGTCTTACACAGTCAAAGCCACTAAAAGAATAAAAACAGATGCTGGCCTACTAGGAGCTGAAGATGACAGAGTGGAAATAGGCAGAGCTAAGATGTATCAAATAAAAAGCAGGGAACCAAACTCATAGAAATACTCTCATAGAATGGTGGTTACCAAGCAGTAGGAGGCAGGGCTATTGGGGAGAGGCTGGTCAGAGGGTATAACTTTGCATTTAAAAAATGAGTAATACATAGCATAGTGATTATGGTCAGCAGAACTGTACTATATAAATGGAAGTTGATAAGAGACTAGACCTTAAGTGTTATCACCATAAAAATTAAATGATATGTGACAGAAGTGTTACCACAAGGGTAGTAATCATATTGCAGTATATAAAGACATCAAATCAACATATTATAGTCCTTAAACTCATACAATGCTTTATGTCAATTATATGTCATTAAAAATATCACTATACTCCTTAAACTCATACAATATCATTAGAATGAGTTATTTAATATTGAAAATACAGCCTGGGCATTTTTTCATGGTAGCATTGGAGTTAGTGGTGGCTGGGAATTGGTTACTGTCATATGGGAGGCTTTAAAGCTGTAAGGGGCCATGAACACTAAACACATTCTTAGACTATAGGGGTAAGAATAGCAAGCTTATCTCTTGAAGGGGAGGCAACTCACTTCTTTTTTTTTTTTAATTTAATTTAATTTTATTTATACAAGAACTGGGGTACAGGCCAGACGCACGGGAGGATGAGAGGATTCACCTGAGACAGAGCAGGGAACAGAACAGGCAGACTGATGAAATATACTGCTGAGGGGAGCAGTAGCAGACGCGACAGGAGAGGACTGCTGCGCCATGTGGGACCCTCGCTGGCCAGCAGGGATCAAACTGGCTCTAAAGAGGCTGCGCTCAACCGCCTGTGCCACCAGGGGAGGCCCTCACTTTTTTTTTTTTTTTAAGATTTTATTTATGCATGCAAGCATACAAGAAATGGGGTGTAGGCCAGAGCTGCCAGGGGTGAAAGGATTCACCAGAGACAGAGTGGGGAGCAGAACAGGCAGATCCACTGAAACACTCTGCTGAGGGGAGCAGCAGGTGAGACAGGAGAGATCTGCTGCACCATGTGGGTTGCTCCCTGGCTGGAGATTGAACTCATCCTGCATTGGCTGATGATAACTTGATAGTGCTGAGACTTTAACCCCTGTACCACCAGGGAGGCCCCAAGGTGTCAAAGTGGCAGCTCATCTTAGCAGACTACGTGGAACAATTTAACTATTAGAATACCAGGTTATATTTGGAATTACAGGTGTCCTAACAAACGGATCTTACCGAGGCTTCTGACCCTTAAATATAATTCAAGGGCAGTAGTGGCTTATTTTTATCTTCATATATATGTGTGCCTATGTTATTCCCCCCTGGCAGTTTTATGCAGATATATTTAACATATAGCAGTATAATTTTAAGGTGTGCAGTGTGTTGATTTGATAGACTTAGATATTGGGAAATGATTTGATATATATATATATATATATATATATATTGCAAAATTCCCACTGCAGTGTTAGCTACTACCTGTGCATGTCACAAAATTACCATTTCATTTTTTGTGAGAATATTTAAGATTTACTCTCTTAGCATCTTTCAAGTAAACCCCCTTAAGGCCCTGGTAACCACTATTTTGATATAGCCTTTTAAAATCCCACATTAAGAGATATCATTCAATACTTGTCTGTCTCTGCCTGACTTATTTCACTTAGCATAATGCCCCCCCAATTTTCACCTATATTGTTACAAAGTCAGACTTTACTTCTTTATCATGGCTGAGTAATATTCTGCTGTTCATGTATACCACATCTTCTTTATCCATTCATTCATGGATAGACATAGGTTTTCCATATCTTGGCTCTGCTGTGCCAAGAAAAAGCAAGAACACCTATATAATAAGTAGTCTCTTTCTTTACTTCCTTTCTTCTTCCCTCCCTCCCTCTGTCCCTCCCTTCTTTCCTTCCCTCCTCCTTGCTTCTTCTCTCTATTGCTCCCTCTCTTAGGTATTTTTGATAGTGCAGATAAACACTCTGGGGGAATCATAACCAATAAGATGCAGTCTGTGTCTAGGGATAATTTTATGATTCAGTAGAATACAGAAAAATAAACAGGCTACTGCAACCCAGTGTAAAAACTGGGCTAGCATCTTAGGATGACAGTGATAATAGGAAATTTATATGCTTTGTATTGTTCTCTCAACTATCTCTTGAGCCATGTAATATTCCTGTTTCACTGGTGAAAAGCTTGAGGCTTAGTTGATTTTGCAAGTTCATGCACTTAGCAAGTGTAAAACTTGGTCTGTGGAATTTGGATCCTGTTTGAGTATTTGTAGAACCCAAACACTGACACTAATTGGCTATATGGGAAAATATGGTGATAGGAATGTGCAACCAATGTAGTCTTGTGAGCCCCAGAGGGTGGTCAGGGAAGACTTCCTAGAAGAAGTTACAGCTGATACGGGAACTGAAGAAAGATTAATAGCAAAAAGAACAAGGCCTGAAGAACAAAACAAATTTGGGTCTGAAGTCTGACTATTCCCACTTCTTAGCTTGGGTGAAATGTTTAACTTGTCAGCTTCAACTGCCTTATCTATTAAAAAAATGAGCCCCTATTATCCCTATTTCAGAGTTGTTAAAATGAAATGAGATAGCGTATGTGAAAGTTCTAGTATAGGGCTTGGCATTAGGAGGACACCAGAAATTTGCCAAGCAATGCTAACCTGTATTTCACTGTGTACCAGGGAACATGTGATCTGCATTAAGCCCAAAGCAATGGGATAATTCAGACAGTTTAAAATGAGAGTTTAGATTATTTATTTTAATTTATACTAGGACTAACCCTAACATTTCCTTGGTTATTTTGGGATTTCATTTATCTACTTGCTTAACAACTCATTCAGCTATTGCTGGATATATTTTAAGATAAACATTCATGGAGGAAAAAAAAAATTGGCTATTTCTCAGAAACAACAGAGTCTGAAAGGAGCATTTATCAAAACAACTCAATTAAAAAATATCTCTGACTGGTTGCTGGGGTAAAAAGAAGACCTGAATCTTAAATATAACCAACATGCTAATTGTTTCTCCAGTTCATGGCCATTTGTAACATTAAAAAAAATTGAGCTTTGTGAGAGCAATATTTGCAGAGGTAAGAAGTCCCTCTTCTCCACACCATTTCAACAAACATTAGATACTGTTGAAACAAACTGGTCAAATTGGTTGGGACAAATAGATGGCCCATTTGTTTACTTCCTTAAGATGAACAATTGCCAGCAAGTTTCATGATTTTATTAAATGTCTTTTTTTCAGTTAATGTTATATCTCAGTTAATGACATCACTAGCCTTTTAATTACTTATGCTAAAGATTTTTTGGTTTAACACTTGCTTTAATCCTTGAGTGAGTGTGGGTAGAATTGTAAATATGATGGATGTCACTCCAGGGATTAAGTTACACTCCATGACAAAGATAAAGTGATGTTGCAGATGTGATTAAAGTCCTGAATCAGTTGAATTTGCGTTAATCCAAAGGACATTATCATGGATAGGTTTTACCTATTCAGGTGAGTTCTGAATGAAGCCTTTCCCCTTCCTTGAGTCCAGAGATTGGAAGCAGCACAGTTTCTCTTCAAAGAGCAAGCCCCAACATCATGAGAGGAGGAAGCACGAGTCAGGAACCTGAGAATGACTCTGTAACTGTGAGGTGTTACCTACTAACAGCTCCCAAGAAAATGGGGAACTCAGTCCTACAGACATGATGAAATGAATCTACTGATTCTTCCCCAGGTAAGCCTCCAGGAAAGAAAGTAGCCCAACTGACACCTTGACTGCTGTCTCGTGAGACCCTCAACAAAGATCTGACCCGGCTCCTGAGGCACAGAAATTGTGAGATAAAAAACTTGTTGCCTTAAGTAACTACATTTGTGTTTATTTGTTATCTATTGATAGCACAGAAAACAAATACATAATGTTGTCTGAATTCTTCCTTTCCACTATCTCTTTTTCTCTATAGCTGTTGCCTCTTTTAGATCCTTCCTCTTGTCTGTTGTCTGAACACTCTCTAACAAGTCTGTCCACTTCCAGTTTCTCACTTCTCCAGGAAATTGATTACCAATCTATTTTATCATAGAGGCACACAGTTTTAATCATGTCTCCCTCTCAAAAAATATTTATTGTTCCAATTTTTTCCACAGCCAAGGATGATTAAGCTTAGCCATTTTGTCTATGGGTTTTAGATTTAAAGAACTATGGATCTGAGGGGAGGGGAGGGATTGGGGTCAAAATAAGGGGGTTGCAATTGTATGGGGAATATAAAAATAAAATTTATTTAAAAAAAAAAAGAACTATGGATCTGAGTATAAATTCTAAAACTTAACTAGCTATGTGAACTTGGGTATGTAATAAACTTCTTTAAGTCTCTGTAAAATAGAGATCATAACTGTATCTTTCCATAGGGCTATTGTAAGAAATAAAATAATGCATGCAAAGATCCTGTTACATAGTAAATGTCCAATAAATCATAGCTATTATTGTGGGCACTATAGAATTAAATTCAAACCCATTATTCTAATATTTAAAACCACTGCTGAACCTCACAGCTTTTCATCAATGGCTACATCTTTTCACCAGTCATACTGGCCAGCCACACCAGTCTATCAATGAACTTGAAGCTCTTCACTACATGCAATTTATTATTTTATCTAGTGTTTATTTTCTTCCTTTAAATTAGAGGGTTTCTTTCCTGTCATTTACACTTATCAAAATTCCACAAATCTTTTGAGGCTCAGCTTTTATGAAATCTCCTCTCTACTTAGGGCTGATTTTCAGTTGCATATCATTAACAGCATATGTAAAGCCCAAGGCTATGCTGACGTGTAAGATGCTCATTCTGATTGGTGGTTCCATATAAGCTGTCATATTTTTTTTTTTCTAAAAATAAGAGGAGTTTATCTCATTGATCACTACATTCGTGAGAGATCATGTATTTTTTTAAATAATAAATTTTATTTTTATATTCCCCATACAATTGCAACCCCCCCATTCTGACCCCAATCCCACCCCTCCCGCCCCCCACCCCCCAAAAAGTGTCTCTGGATCATAGTTTTTTGTTGATTTTGATTTTCACTTTCTTACAGTTATTCATTTTCCTGGTCCCTTATTTAAGTTTTCTAGATTCCTGCTATGAGTGAGACCATCCAGTATTTTTCTTTTTCTTTTTGGCTTATTTCGCTGAGCATGATCCCTTCCAGCGCCATCCATGTTGCTGCAAATTGCATGTGTTTATCTTTTTTGAATGCTGAGTAATATTCCATGGTATATATGTACCACATCTTCTTGATCCAGTCATCTATTTTTGGTAAGCTGTCATATATTTTTAGTAACAACACTGCCTATGAACTTCTCCTTTTCTATTTAATTTTTTCCCATTCTTTACATTTTACTGACTACTTTGTATTTCTCTTTTTGAAAGGCCTAGTCTAGTTCTTTGCTCATTTTTCTCTTTTTCTTTATTGAGGTAATGTTAATTTACAACACTGTATATGATTCAGAGCTATAGGTTATGGCTCTTCAGATGTATGTTACATTACACCCACCACCATGACACCCCAAATCCTCCACCAAAGTCGAATGGGCATCCATCCCCCTTATTTCTTCATCCCCAATCCCCTTTGGTAGCCTCAATTTTAAGTCAGATTCCTAATCTGTTCCTTTGTTTTGTTTCTCTATATTCTACCCACGCGTGAAATCATCTGGTATTCACTTTTCTCCTTCTGATTCATTTTGGTTGACATAATCCCCTCCACTTTAATTCATGTTGTTGCAAATGGCAAGATTTCATCAATTTTTCCCTTTCTATGATCTCCTAGTTCAGAATTATTATGTCCTCTCTTTGTGTTCCTGTGGCAATTTGCTTATTTCTATGTTTGCTATTGCAAACTATGTTTTCAGTTTCAGTTTGCTCGCTTGATTGTATTCCTCACTGCACAGAAAGAAGCGATCATCTTTAAATTCCCAGTTCAATTGGCAGATAATAAGTGCTCAAATCCTTGTTGGGTAATTAAGAATTAGTTTAATTGACCTACTTGTCAGTCTTCAGGAAGATGATGCAAATTTTTGTAATGGATGATATCTACTAATGGTTGACTGGCTTTAGTGGTATCTTATTTAGCTTAAATAATTAAATATTCTACATAAGAATGCATCAAAGTAAACTATGGATGATTTATAAAGCCCAATAAAATCTTTAAAGATTTGAATCATCAACTTATTTAAACGAGCATATCTCTATTGTCATCTAATGCTTCTTTGTCAGATTAACTTCAACTCTTCATGGTTAATAAAAAATATTTTTATGTTAAGAAATTTATGCTATTGCAAAAAAAATCTTGAGACATGATCTGGATCTGGCGACATCAATGTATGTAAAGTAGTAACTGTCTTCCCTTTCTCTCTTCTAACCTATCTTTTAGCACATACTCTCTGCCTGGCTTCATCTTCCCTTCCCAGTTAAGGAAAATTCTTCTTGCAGGGAGATATAGAACTCAGATAGAATTTCTGTAGCTCTCTCTTCTCTTTTTATTCTGGCAACTTTGAATAAAAGTTCCCACAAACAGTACATAATTCTGTCCCTCCTCTTCCCACAACATGTAGCTGAAAAAGTCTTTTTGTCTTTACAAGTGGAATTTCATTTCTTTTTTTAATACATACAACTTTTAGAAACTGTTTATTTTCTGTCAGCTTTATTTCCACTTTCCTTTTCAGAGTGGTTGTTCCCACCCTTTAGCAGCCTGGACAATGGTGCCTGCAGACCAGTCTTCAGGAGATGAGTGAAGGATGGGGACAGAGGCCACCCACACGCCTTCAGGCCAGTCTGCATCTTAGGCTCAGTGGTTGTAAAATCAGAGCTGGAGCAATCCATTCACCCCGAAATTCCTCTTTGGTCTCAGACTTTTCAATAGCAGCCTGCTCTTCCTTTCCAATCTCTTCAGGCTCTTTGTAGAAGTAGAGATCAGGCATGACCACAAGCCCCCCCACCCCCGACCCATGGGTGCTCATGGGAGATGGTGAGCATGCCCAGAACTTCTTGGTTCAGTGTCCACTGAATCAGAACAGATGAATGCGCTCCCTTGTTGCAGGGGACGGCAAGGCCCACCCTGCACAGAGCAGAGCTGTGTTATACAGAGCAAGATTAGGCAGGTTAGCGTAAACACCTCTGGGAGAGGCTGCTGCTCAGCCCTGGGGTCAGTAAGCACCAGAAATCTTGACTCCCAGAAAGCTGCCTGGATCTGATTCGTTAAGGTTCCAGGAGTGAAGCAGCCAGCAAGGGGAGAGGGTGCTAGTGGCAGCAGCAAAGGTCAGCACAACTGGCTGGCAGTGTTCCTGGATGACCTGACACACATCAGCCATGTGCGGCCTGCAGAAGCTTCTCCAGGTACTTTTAAAATGTATGGTGTAGGCGCCATCTCGGGTTCCTGCTCAAAGGACATCCTTCTCCTTCATTTGTAGAACATCAAGGACCCCAGACATTGTGCTTTCCCTTCAAGTTATGGTGGGAACCCAGAACAATACAGTGTGGACCCCTCTCTGGGTAGCACAGAAAGGCTAACTTCCTTCTAAGCACCAGCCTTTTGAAACTCTATTCTTAGACGTATGTGATCACCTTTGGTGTTCATTCTTAGTCATGTCCTCCTTTATTCCATCTTTTAATCATTTTAAATCTGAGCTAACTGATTTCTTTCATGAATCCTATCCTTCATTTTTCCTCTAAAAGTCCATAAAATATGTATATAATGCAGGAGTGTGTATATTTTTAAATGCTTACTATTTAGCAAACATGTTGCTAGGAATCTTACATGCATTTTCTTAATTTTTCCAACAAACCTATATGAGATATACTCTTACTATCCCATTTTTTCAAATAAAAAATAAGCTTAGAGTGGTTAAATAATTTTCAGTCAGTTTGTGAGGTTTTTTTTTTTTTTTTTTTTTTTTTGCTATCCTTTTTACAATGGAGAACTCTGAGATTTAGAGGTTAAATATCTTACTCAATGTCACACCACTGGTGGCACGCCCAACATTTACACATACGTTTTCCTTGAGACTCTAGTCTAAGCTCTTACCCCAGTGCTAGAACTTCTTTCTTTCCTTTGAAGCTTTTGACATCTACTGTCTTAAAATCTTCAGCACACATCAGCCTCTGCCCTATATTTCTTTTCCTTATTACGCATTCCACAGTGATACGTAACCACTCAGTTCTCGTTTGTTAGGGGAAGTTGGTCCAAAACAGCAGTCTCTTTGCTGTAGCTTCTATTATTCCAGAGATGATATTGTCAGTAAGGGAAGTAAAACAATTTTTATCTACTTTACTTTGAACTGTAAAAGATTTCTAGTAGATGTCAAGCAAGGTGAGATTTCCCATCAACACAGAGCTTGCCTCTGTCAGTCTTGTCATAGAGGCAGACGTTATTTTAGCACATAATTGTTCCCTAAGACTGTGCAGGAAATCAGATGTACAGATATTAAATAGTACACTTGGGGATTAGAATGCAGAATTCTGTCTCCAGAAAAATAAATATTCATAATTATACTCCAACTTTTAGGAAAAAGTGAAATGATGATACCTGTGGTTTATAATATATTGATATTTTCTTTAATATTATTTCTCCCTTACAATCAAACATCACCTTTGACAGCTTAATCCCAATGATAGCAAAGAATCTGCTATTTTTAACACAATGGGTAACTTCAATCTTGATTTTAGTTGCATTAAGCTAATCAGAAATATATTACTTGTTAGTAGCATATACTTTCATTATTTTGTCCCCCATTTACAGATTAAAAAAATAACTACAAGGAGTGATAGAATAGTCAAATAATTGAACAAATACTGAAATAAGAGAAACTAAATTGTGTTGGTCAATCAAAAAACCACGTCATCAGGGATAACTTGACATATTTGTTTGAAAGCTCATGAATTAATGTCCAAATTCAATGCATAAAAGTTAGTTTAGGGCCTCCCTGGTGGCTCAAGGGGTTGAGCACAGCACTGTGAAGCTATCCACAGCCTCTGCAACACGAGTTTGATCCCAGGCCGGCCAGGGAGCTACCCACATGGTGCAGCAGACCTCTCCTGCCTCACCTGCCGCTCCCCTCAGCAGTGTATTTCAGTAGATCTGCTTGTTCTGCTACCTACTCTGTCTCTAGTGAATTCTCTCACCCCCTGCACCTCTGGCCTGTACCCCAGTTCTTGTATATATAAGTAAATAAATCTTTTTTAAAAAGTTAGTTTAGGGATATCAATTTAAAATTATGAAAACTCAGGGTTTCCAGTATATTTTAGGAAGGCACTCATCGTAACTTTCATTTGACTAAATAGACTGTAGTATGCTTTCACGACTATCAATTTGGTTTCCTTCTCCTTATATCCTCACCCAAATATTCTTTAGTGTGCTTCCAGTGTCAAGTATAAGCATTCCCACTAATTTTATACCTTATTTATCCCTGGGGTTTTCTCCCTCCTTTTATATTTGTTCTATTTCCTCACAAGAAGGTTTTCTTCTATGCTGCCATATTCTTGACATAAAGTCTACCAAATGTCAGGAATACCTATGAGTTACAGCAA
Organism: Talpa occidentalis; assembly: GCF_014898055.3. NCBI lineage: Eukaryota > Metazoa > Chordata > Mammalia > Eulipotyphla > Talpidae > Talpa > Talpa occidentalis. The sequence goes on along the minus strand of NW_023603184.1, from coordinate 18,844,470 downwards.
CTTGTCTTTTTGTTTTAATGTTTAAATTTTACTGCTTTGCACAGAAGAACTGGGGTGTGGGCCAGAGATGGTGGGGGGGTGAGAGGATTCACGAGAGACAGACTGGGGAGCAGAACAGGCAGATTTCTGAAATACACTGCTAAGGGGAGCAAAGGGTGAGACAGGAGAGGTCTGCTGCACTATATGTGGGTTAGCTCCCTGGCTGGGAGTAGTGGTAATGGGGCTGAGACTTTACCCCTAGGCCACCATGGAGGCCCATAGTTACTTTCTTATATTAAAATACCAAATTCACCTTTGTTATCTGTTTTGGTCAACATTCTTCATTTGCATCTATCAGAAACTTTAAACTGTATTAAGCAAGAAGGGACTAAATTGGAAGGAATAAATTGGATGGTTCATTAAACCTTAGGATAAGAAGTGAAACTGATTTTTTTTTTAAGATTTATTTATTTATTTATTTATTTATTTATTTATTTATTTATTTATACAAGCACTGGGTACAGTTAGAAGCGTGGGAGGGTGAGAGAATTCACCAGAGCCAGAGCAGGGAGCAGAGCAGGCAGAAGGACCGAAGTACACTGCTGAGGGGAGCAGAGGGAGGCAGGAGAGGTATGCGGCCCATGTGGGACCCTCCTCCAGTGGCTGGGGAGCAGGTGGGGATCGAACTGGTGCTGCAGAGGCGGAGGCAGTTTTGCAACCCAGCGCTCAAACGCTGCGCCACTGGGGAGGCCCGAAACTGAATTTTTTGAGTGTCTGAAACCAGCACTTGAGAAGCCAACGGCTGAGGTGTTTCTCTCCACCTCTATGAATCATGGGCTACTAACTTGGTTAATCCACCCCTTGTACAAGAGCCAAACACAATGAAAGCATTTTCATAATGAATAGTTCAAAGATTTTATGAGATGTTTTTCTACCCTTATATAAATATTTATTGCTGTTATAGTTAACCTTTTAAGTTTACACAAATTCTTACAATTTACCAGTTAGGCATAGTATTATGTAATTATGTACATAGTAAAATGTTATAACTCACTTTAAGAGATTGTCACACTTTCTTTCTTGGATTTGAAGATGTGACAATGCCATCTGGCACTCCATTGATTGGTAGGACTGATTTGATTATATGAAACTTAATCTTTGTGTTTCCTGCAGACTAATTTTTCATATAATGCATGAAAATCTTAGAAGATCAAATAAAACTAGTCCAGGATAATTATCTTAGAAAGCTTTTGTTGTTGTTGTTGAGAACTAGGCATTTTGATTTGAATTTGAATTTTTTTTTATATTTAAGCAGTTCAACATAAAGGTCTAGATTAAGGATATCTTTCTAATAACAGACTTCATTAAAAATATTTCTGTACAGGGCCTACCTGGTGGTACAAGGGGTTAAGAAGCAACCTATGAAGCTGTCTGCAGCCACTGCAGCAAGAGTTTGGTCCCCAACCAGGGAGCTACCCACTTGGCGCAGCAAACCTCTCCTGTCTCGCCCACTGCTCCCCTCAGCAGTGTATTTCTTCAGTCTGCCTGTTCTGTTCCCTGCTCTGTCTCAGAGGTCCTCCCCCAACACCTCTGGCCACACCACAGTTCTTGTATGCATAAATAAATCAATCTTAAAAAAAAAATTTCTGTACAAATTATACCTCTACTAGAGTACCAAAAACTTAGAGCTTTAAGACACCCTAATGGTGAGATAAGGTCAAAAAATTGGTAGCAACAGTAGCAATTTTCTTGGCAAACTGTTCTATACCAAAACCTCCAGTCTGGGACTACTCCCTTCCCTTACTCTTCCCAATCAGATGTTTCCCCCAACTCTGGCGCTTGGACCCACTTTTCTCCTAGAATCTTAGAAAGTTCCTTTTGATCCCATTTTCAACAACTCTAATTTGGTTTTCTTGATCTTATCATTAAATGTCTCTAGGCATCCTCTTGTGAAAATACTGTGAGCCTACCACATAATTTAGCTTCACCTCCCACACTGCAGACTGATTCCCAAGCACATATTCTTGATACAGATTCAGTCTCTTGTGAGGGGACAGTATTAGTCATTAATGTATTCCAAAGCATGGGTGTTTTTATCTGCTCTAACAAAGAGATATGACTAATTTATTATTGTTAACATCAGTGGTAGAATTACCAAATGATGTATTGCCTCCTCTAGGAAATGATTGAGAGTAGAAGGAAGCACTGTTAATTACTCTGGAACAATAGGTATATCTCAAGATTGCCCTAGGGCTATCATCATCCTAACCGTTTGTGATAATCTGCTTTCTCTAGGAAATTTTTTCTATTGTGATTCATTTGTTGTTCCTGAAGTGCTAAAATTTTACTTTGATTTTGTTATTTTGCATATAGGTGATCCAAGAAATAGATTTAGGACCAGACCTAATAAAATGCTTTTTATAAAAAAAACCATCCCAAAAGGCTTTCAAAAATAAGGAACATTTGACATTTTACAAGTTACTGGGCATGCACACTTCTCTTTTTAAAGTAAGCAATTGACTATATTGTCAATAGGAGTTATGTACTATCTTTAAGAATAATTATCAAGTCTTTTATATTAGGATCATGTTAAATCATTAGGGTCTCTTGACAAGTCCCTGTGACGTGAGGCAGTGTTGTTTGTAATATAACATCTGTTACAAAAACGCACACTAAGTATTTTAGCCTCTTTTACCTATCAATTTTAAGAAATTTCTAGTTTGGGATAATTCTTTATATATACACTGATAATTACAAAATATTTGAAGCCATATGTATACCCTAAACCATCTAATCCAGTGGTTCTCTACTAACTATTTGAGGAGTTAAAAAAAAAAAAAAATCATTGTCTTTCTTATCTCCAGAAATCTGACTTAAGTGGTCTGGGATGGGGCCCAGCACAGGCATTTGTAAAAAATGCCTCAGGTAACTCTACTGGGCAGTGAAAACCTATTTAATTTAACTCCTTCATTTTACATTTGAGAAAATTAAGGCCCTCTTACTTCAGCTGTCACTGTGGGTTAACGATCCAAATATCCTTGTGAATTGCTAGATGTTTCTAAAAGGGCTCTGTGAATGTGACATCACCTTCTTTATTTAGAACTGATCATAATTTTTATGACTTCCAACAGATGTCTTGGTTTCTCGAATTATCCTTTCACGTCATGGGGTTTCTAAGGCATCGCTGCCAAAGAAGCCGGAAGGTATGCCTTTTTTTTTGTTCTCCAGGTAGTAGAGCATATTTTAGCTTTTTATTTCTTGCCAGAAACTTGCTTCAATTTCTTCATTTATCTTTTTTGTCCACTGAAGTTTGTCTTCTAACACTGTAGATTTGTGGATTATGTCCCAGAGGCTCTTTCAATTTCAAAAATAGTTTAGCTCAGGGGTTAGCAAACTATGGTCTATGGGTCAAATTCAGTGGGCTGCCCGTGTTTTTTTTTTTTTAATAAATAAAGTTTTATTGGAACACATTCATGCCCATTTATTTATGTAATGTCTGTGACTACTTTCAGGCATGACAGCAGAACTGCAATAAAAATTGTATGAACCACAAAGCTGAAGATACCTACTACCTAGTCCTTTATGGAAAAAGTTTTCTGACCCTTGATTTAAATAGTTTAAAACTCTTTGGAAGAGTAGACATCTGTAGCATTATTTATCTCCTAATGTTAAATGATGCTGTGGGGATGTCAGAGGTCAATTTGGTTCCCATTCATCCTTCCCTTATCTATATTAATTAATTGGTCTTAATACCTGAATGTCCAAATGATTTTTTTTTTTTAATTTTCAAAATGTAACAACTTCTAGGCTATATCTTGGTGTAGGTTATTTTATGTCAATATTTTTGGGATATTGTGCATTTGATATTTTTATTTTTTGAATGCTATCTTGATTATATATAGAATTGAATACCCATGATTGAAGAACACCAGTTATCACATTTTCATTTAACTTTGAAAAGAATATCTTTTTATCATATTTATTTCCTTTTTCATTGTTTCTTAGCCCTGTCTTCTGTATACCTTCTAGTATTCTCAGTAACATCTATTCATTCCTTCTCTGGCTCTCGAACTTTTCTTTGAGATTGCTACAAGTTTTATTAAATTCTTGACTATGTGGTGATGTGTTTGATCAAAATTTTCTCTGCCAGGTAGAATCATTTTTTGTATGAATGTTCTTCATGGGCCATTTATTTTTTCTGCTTCTGTTTCTTTCCTTCTTTTCTTTATAATATCTTCATGAAGTGTATATACTGGTTCCTTTTTAAACACTACTTGTCTTTGAATGAGCTAAGTTCTTTCTGGACTAGTTCTTTGTAGGATGTTTATAGAGATAGCATGATGATATAGCTCTAATGAATTTTCTCTAGTGGCAAACTGCAAATTGCATTCTCTAGCATCCATTTCTCTCTTTTCCTATAACAATAGAAACCAGAATCTATTTGTTGTCATCATGCCCAGCTAAAACCCTAAAATTCCCAGCTTTCTTTATATCTGATTATGACCATGTAGCTAAATTCATTCCAGGAACATGTGAAGCAAGAGAGTTGAGTTTGACTTCTGGATAAGATCCTTAAAAACTGTGGGTAATGGGCCCTTCTTCCTTTTCCCTGCAGCCTGGAATATGCATGGAATGACTGGAGAGCCATAAGACATTGCCAACCATGAGGTGACCTTGAAGATGAACAGAGGAAAATAGAGCAGGAAGTTTAGACTCCAGTTCCCTGTGGACACTATGCAAATCTTACTCTTGAAATTCTTTTAAACAACAGAAAAATAATCATGTGTTAAGGCTTTTTGAGGTCTCTCCAATATATAGTTAGTTTAATCCTGACTGATGCAGTTGTAAAACTTCTTATAACACAGGGTGTGAGAGTGAGTGTGGCAATGTGGGTATGCAAGAGAATTTCTTTCGTCTTTCCTTTTTCACTGGTAACAAAAAATAGCAGCTTGTTCAGGGTCTCCCTCCACCTTGCCTCATCTCAGAAGGCTTCCTGTTAAGCAGCCATTTTTGTGTGATTCTGCTTGCAGCCCATGGTTTCCCACTTCTCCGAGGTGACAACTGATGGCCACAGACGCTTCCATCACAAGACTGAACCATTCTGCTATTGTTGATTAAACAAGGAGTGGGTGACTCTCTCCTGGGTCTCCACATCTTAGGAGAAGCAATGTTCTGCAGCTCAAACCTGAGCTCTGTGTGGTCAAGAGGACACTAGCATTGTCTTCCTGCAGGTGTCCCTGGTGGTCTCCACTCAGAGACAGAGGCAGCCCCTTCCTTGTGGGCCATGGTGCATATACAATGTTGTTTCCTAGTTTTCTCAAAGATGAAGTTTGCGTTTCTATTTTCCTTCTGTTGTTGCTGGATGACTTTGCAGAAGAGAAGGGACACAGATGTCTTTAATTCGCCATTTTAAAACAAGAAGTCTTTTTATTTATTTTTAAAATAACATTTTTTCTTAATTAGGAAGGGATCTATGTTCATCATGGAAGTGTTAAAAAATGCAGACAAGCAAAAAAGTAAAGGTAAAAACTGCTGCTAATTTCACCCACCAGTGGTAATTCCTGTTAACATTTTAGAGAATATTTTCCCAAATTTTCTCTCTCACTCATTACAAGTATAACAATAGAGTACATGTAGGTTAATTATATAGATATGTATTATATTGATTATATAAATTATTTAATATACATCTCTTTTAACCTTAATTACTTAGCTTTTAGGAAACATGGTATGGGTAACATTGAATAGTCTACAACACTATTTTTAATTGTTCTTGTACATTCCAGTGTATGAATACAACAAAAATTAACCAATCCCCGAGTTTGGACACTAATTTTGCCCACATATTGACTATTATAAGTAATGTTCATATTATTGCGTTCTTATTTAAAGATAAATGGGCGAAGCATGTTTTATTTTTCACTTTGCTCAGTAAAATCTTTCTTCAGTGAAATTTCAACTTAGGTGTCATCATTCATTGTGAATTAGTAGTTGACTATAAGTTATTATTATTATTAAAGGTCAGTGAGGGGGCACGATAGCAAATGGGAGGCCTAGATCTCTGCACCACTAGAGTTGAGGTAATGCTCTTGAACTCTGTGGCAGACCCAGGTGAAGGTCTGTGCAGCCACAGAGGCACAAAATACCACAGATTTACAAGGATTAAGACACCTCTCCTTGAGTCTTCCTGGTAGCATGAGGGGTTAAAATGCAGCACTATGAAGCTATCCATAGCCCCGCAGCATGAGTTCAATCCGGCCAGGGAGGTGGCCCACATGGCACAGCAGACCTCTCCTGTCTCACCAGCTGCTCCTCTCAGCAGTGTATTTCAGTAGATCCACCTGTTCTATGGTGAATCCTCTCACCCACTCACACAACAGGGCTGTACCCCAGTTCTTGCATGAATAAATAAATAACTTTTTTTTTTTTAAAAAAAAACACCTCTCCTGCCATGGTTCCTATAATCTTAACATCCAAAGATTGGCTCTACCTCCCCATAGGGATCTTTTAAAAAAGACTTCTTATTTTGAAGCAATTTAAAGCTTAAAGAACAGTTGCAAAAATATTACAGCTCTCCCTTATATCCCTCACCTCACACCCCTTAAGGTTAACATCTTATATCTTCATAGTAAAGTCATCAAGAACAAGTCATCAAGAACATTGGCTCAATACCAGCAACTAAACAAAAGACCTTAATTAAATTTCACCATCTTCCCTTCGCCCTCCTATGAATGTCCTAAATAAAAGACAAATAATTGTTTATGATCCCAATGATCCCAAATGGCTGTTAATTTTTACTTTTCCTTAGTCCATAACACTTCTTTAGTCTGTCTTCGTCTTTTGTGACCTTGACACTTTAATAAATACTGGTCAGTGACTTTGTAGAATGTTTCCCAAGTTGGATTTGTCTGTTATTGCCTCACGATTAAATTGAAGCTATACATTTTTTTTGAAAGATCACTAGAAGAGGTATTTTTAATTTTTTTGTCTTTTACTTTTATTATCTTAATTACATACCATTCTTTTACATCCTTGTTAATTTTTTGATAGCATAGTATTTCCCTCCTCAGGAGACTATGTATTTTGGCAAGAATACACTGAGCTCACATGTTTCTCAATGCATCATGTCAAGGGATTCATGAGGTTGACAAGTTTTATTCCTGGTGATATTTTTACCTTGGTCACTTGATTAAGCTGATGTCTGACTAGTTTTTTAGCTGTAAAGGTATTACATTTGCCTTTGTAATTTATAAGTATCTTGGAAGAAATACTTTCAGATAATGCAAATATCACTCCTCCTCAAACTTGTGCCCAATATTTTTAACATCCATCAGTGTTTGAAACAATTATTTTTAAATTTTGCCAGTTTGATATGTGAGATATATTTCATTATTGATTTATCTTGTAATTTTCTAATTATGAGTGAATTTGGGCACTACCCCTATATATCTGAAATCCATTTTTAGTATCTATTTCTTATAAATTGCTTATTCATGTCTTTTCCCTCTTTTTTGTGTTTTTGGTCCTTTGCAGTTCAATTATCCAGTTTTTTGTATATTAAAGATATAAGCACTTGCATGTGGTCTGTATTGTGAATCTTTTTTCCCAGTGCCAATTGCCTTTTAACTTTCTTTATGGTGTTTTTAGTGTAAAATGTTTGCTATTTTTATTTATTTATTTATTTATTTATTTATTTATTTATTTATTTATTTATTTATACAAGCACTGGCTACAGTCAGAAGCGTGGGAGGGTGAGAGAATTCACCAGAGCCAGAGCTGGGAACAGAACAGGCAGACTGACGAAATACACTGCTAAGGGGAGCAGCGGGCGGCAGGAGAGGTCTGTGCGCCATGTAGGACCCTCGCCGGTGGCCGGGGATCGAACCAGTGCTTCAGAGGCTGCGGGCAGCTTCGCAACCCAGCATTCAACCGCTGCGCCACCGGGGAGGCCCATGTTTGCTATTTTTATGTAGTTAAATATCAGTCTTGTTTTCTGTAGTTTCTGGATTTCATCCTTAAGAATCCTTTCTTTGTCTGAGGTTAGGAAGCATTTAATATGGCTTCTTCTAGTATTTGTATGATTTCATTTTTCACATTTGTCCCAAATCTACTTGAATTTTATTGGTATGGGTGGTATGAGGTATTGATGTCAATTTCTATTTCTCCAAATGGCTACCTCATTGTCTTAACATCATTTAGTAAGAAATGTCCATCTTTACCTAAAAGATTTGAGATGCCACAATTATCCATACTGAGTTTCTATATTTTGGGATCTAATCCTGTTTTATTTCATGATCTGTTTGTCTATTCATGTACCAATACTGAAATGTTTTAATTATGGGAGCTTTATATTTCTTTTAATGTCTATTAAGGCTAGTTTTCCCTTGTAGTTTTTCTCATTTCAGTATTTCTTAGCTATTCTTGCAATGTTTATTTCTCCATAACAAACTTTGGTGCAAATTGTCCAACTCTATAAAATAGCTTATTGATATTTACATTAGAATTGCATTAAGTTTAGAAATCAACTGATAAGAGAAATGACACCTTAATAGTGTTATCTCAACCAAGAACAGGGGCATTTTCCCATCTATTCAATTCATTTGTTTTGGTCCTTCAGGAGTGATTTAAAATTTTTCAGTGGAGTCTTTTGATTGATCTAGAAATGAGGAATGACTACCCTAGACCACAAGTGGTCATGAAAGAGGAAAAAGAAGAGACTAGAGAATATATCAAGGGTCTTCTAAAGCTACCTACATTGCCTCATTGATCCTTCCAACCACCCTGTAAAGTAGAAATTACTTAGCCATATTTTACAAATGGTAACAATGAGGTTGAGGTAATAAAGCTAGAAAGTGGCAATAAATAGTGGAGGGAGGATATGAACTCATCCATCTTGGTCTCTCCATTCCACAAATTGTCTGCAAGGGCATGCCAGGTAATGGAACATCTAGGGAAGGGAACATTGATATTAGGGTTTAGAATTTTCAGATGGTCATTAGAGCGATGGCAACTAGCCTTAACATTAGAACCCATTTCTAGTCTTGGATAGCAAGAGATTTCAACCTTTATGGAAACCAATTATTTGATCACAGCTGCCTAGAGTACTGTACTGAAATGGATTGTGAGACTTCAACTAGATATAATCGCAAAGTGTGTGGGGATCAGTTAGCAATATCTTAAACTTTATGTATATAAAGGTTGGGAGAGGAGATGTGACGTCTACCTATTAGCCAGTCTTGGACTGTACACTATGTCCAGAGAGCAGTGACAGAAATGGGGTGAGAACTTACTAGCCTGCTCCAGGATAGAATTTTTGAAACTCCAGGCTGAGAGGGCTTAAAGAATTGCTAGGTGTTTTTTAAGCATTTGGGGAAAATATTGCCAACTTTGTGTGTGATTTCAGTGGTTAGAACAATGATGTTATTTCAGGGCTTGCTCAGGTTCATAGAAGGAAGAAATTTTCAGCAATTAGAGTTTAACAAACATGGAAAACATGACATGGAGAAGTTCATGCAATAGCTGACTTATGATTGTGACAGAGACATTGAGTTTCAGGCTTTGGAAACCACAAGGTTTCAGGGTAGTTGTGGCTAAGACATTAGACAAGTCAATTACCTTGTCTTATGCTCTCTTAACCCCATTTAACATGGCTTAAGCCTCACTGATAATATAGTTTTACACTTATTTGTGTGATACCATGCTTAAAGTATTTCTCCATCACATATGCTTCCCAATGATGGAAGAGACTATTTTGCTCACAGTACTTGGGACAGGATAAATGTTCATTGAACAAATGAATCAATCAATGCAAGCAAGTCACTCTCAGTTGTTTCTTGCTGGAAGGCACCATCAGCTGGTGCTCAGGTCATAAGTAATATAATTCCTCTGAGGTGCCAAGTTATTAACTAATAGCAGAGACTCCAAGAGACATAAACAGTACAGAAATAGCACCCATGCTTCATCAACCATGCCAGTTTCACTCGTGGATCCACGAAGGGGTGAGGGGGTGAGGACAGAGGAAGAGGGAGGTTAGGAAGGAAGGGGAGGTAGGAACAAAGGGATGGTGTTTTGAGAGTTGTTCCCATAGAATTTGTACTTGCTTTTTGTAAACCTTATCACACTTACTGTTACTTGTTGAATATTGTCTTTTTTATTATATCCTACTGCTCAATGTCTAACTTTCCTGTTATATAATACAGACCATGGGGTGAAGACTATGTTTTTATTTATTGCTGTATACCAAACAGTTCTAAGGTAGTGCCTGGTACATAGTAGGTTCAGTATTTGTCAAATGAATAAATAAATGAATGAAATGTGACCTGGAATCTTTTTTCCCCTGAGTACAGTGTACTTTATTGCTGATACATAATAAGGCATGGGTCCCTAAGCCCTTTTCTTCTCCCGGGGGTCTGGGATGGAACTGAGACTCGTTGAGATTCTCAGTGTAATGGATCAGTGGGAAAAGGATTGCCCAGCTGCTGAGGGCCTCTCTCCTCCTCTTGTGCTCTGGCTGGTGTGATGGTCCAGGGGACTCTTACTCCTTGGAGGCCATGTGGACTATGAGGTCTATCACCCTGTTGCTGTAGCCAAATTCATTGTCATACCAGGATATGAGCTTCACAAAGTGGTCATTGAGGGCAATGCCAGCCCCAGCATCGAAGGTGGAGGAATGGGTGTCATTGTTAAAATCAGAGGAGACAACCTGGTCCTCAGTGTAGGCCAGGATGCCTTTGAGTGGACCTTGTGATGCCTGTTTCACCACCTTCTTGATGTCATCATATTTGGCAGCTTTCGCTAGGCGGCAGGTCAGATCCACAACTGACACATTGGAGGTAGGAACACGGAAGGCCATGCCAGTCAGCTTCCCATTCAGCTCAGGGATGACCTTGCCCACAGCCTTGGCAGCACCAGTATAAGTGGGGATGATGTTCTGGGCAGCCCCTCGGCCATCACGCCAAAGCTTCCCAGAGGGGCCGTCCACAGTCTTCTGGGAAGCAGTGATGGCATGGACTGCAGTCATGAGTCCCTCCACGATGCCAAAGTTGTCATGGATGACCTTGGCGAGGGGAGCCAAGCAGTTGGTGGTGCAGGAGGCGTTGCTGACAATCTTGAGGGAGTTGTCATACTTCTCATGGTTTACGCCCATCACAAACATGGGGGCATTGGCAGAAGGGGCAGAGATGATGACCCTTTTGGCCCCACCCTTCAAGTGAGCTCCAGCCTTCTCCAAGGTAGTGAAGGCACCAGTGGACTCCACAACATATTCAGCACCAGCGTCACCCCATTTGATGTTGGCAGGAACTGTCTCCTGGAAGATGGAGATGGACTTTCCATTGATGACAAGCTTACCATTCTCAGCCTTGACTGTGCCATTGAACTTGCCATGAGTGGAATCATACTGGAAGATGTAGACCATGTAGTTGAGGTCAATGAAAGGGTCATTAATGGCCACCACATCCACTTTGCCAGACTTAAAAGCAGCTCTGGTGACCAGGCGTCCGATCCTACCAAATCCATTCACTCCAACCTTCACCATGGTGTCTGAGGGATGTGCTGGCACAGCACGAGAAGGAGCTGTTGTCTGTCAAACTAGTAGGAACAGTGAGCTGTGACCTAGAATCTTTGTGTCCAATAAATCAGCATGTGAAACTTAAGTATAAACACACACAATCTCTTTTTTGGCTGAGTAGCATCATAATGATCAGCAAAAACAAGAGCCTTATGACAGGCAGCAAAAGGGGAGCTAAGATGGAAGTGGTGATCCTCTTTCTAAGCAATGATCACTCTAAGAGATATTGGAAAAACGCTAGTCACAAGAACTCATGAAACTAAAATTGCATCTGATGACCTCAAGGGTCAGGCTTTTGAAGTGAGCCTTGCTGATCAGCAGAATGTCGAAGTTGCAATTATAAAATTTAAACTTATTACTGAGAGTTTTCAGGGCAAAACTCCCTGACTAACTTCCATGGCATGATCTTACCTATGACAAAATGTGCTCCATGGTCGAAAGTGGCAGACTGTGATTGAAGTTCATGTTGATGTCAAGGCTACTGGTGATTATTTGTTTCATTTGTCCTAAGTTGGTTTCTTAAAAGATGCAATAAACAGATTTGGAAGGCATCTTAAGCTCAGCATCAACAGGTCCCCCAAATCTGGAAGATGATGAAAATTAAAACCCGAGGAATGCAGAAAAGGGTCAATAAACTGACCCCAAACGACATTGGGAAAATACAGAAAATGCTTGACAATCTATTTAATGGCCTCACAATGTCTTTGTTAGAAAAGTAAAAATGCCAGGGCCTCCCTGGTGGCTCAACGGGTTGAACGCCACACTGTGAGGCAATCTGCAGCCTCTGCAGCACAAGTTTGATCCCCGGCTGGCCAGAGAGAAACCCACATGGTGAAGCAGACCTCTCCTGTCTCGCCCAGTGCTCCCTTCAGCAGTGTATTTCAGTCAGTCTGCCTGTTCTGTTCCCCACTCTGTCTCTGGTGAATCCTCTCACCTCCCCCCCATCTCTGGCCTGTACCCCAGTTCTTGTATGAATAAATAAATAAATCTTAGGGAAAAAAAAGAAAAGTAAAAATGCCAAAGCCCAAGTTTGAATTGGGAAAACTCATGGTGCTTTACGGTGAAGGTAGTAGTTTTGGAAAAGCTACTGGGAATAAGAGAGGTGCTAAAGTTGAATGACTTGTTGGATCTAAGCCACAAGTCCAAAATTCTGTTTAAAATTCAGGCTTAATGGTGGGAAGTAAAAAGTCATATTTGTAATGCTTTAAAAAAAATGCATGGTCTCTACCTTCATGTATTCTGCAGCCTAGTGAGCTACTTAGTAACAAGCACATGAAACTCTGACATACAAAGAATCCTCATTCTACAGCAGGAATTAAGTTTAACCTTTCCCCCAGGAAGTTGCCTGTTATCAAGCCTTCAGTGGCCAATAAAAGGTATTCTGATCTCTTATGATGATTACCATACAATATCTCTACCTTTTTTCTGTACCATCTTCTAGCATGAAAGAACACAGGACTAAAATTAAGTCCAGAATATAGTCTCCTAACCACTCTAGTTTCAGTTTCCCCATTTATGAAATATGAGTGGGGTTGAGCATTGGAGTGATGACTGATTAGGACCTTTCTAGAGGTAATCTTTTAAGATTCTTAGAAAATCTAAGTTGCAAAGTGACTATACAAGGAGGTAGTTGTGTAGACATCTTTAATGAAAAGATGCCTCAAAAACAACCTGGGTCATCACAAAAACAGACAGAAAATTGGGCCTTATTTCATATAATCACTCATTTCATATAATCACATGAACTTAAAACACTGAAAGGAATATTAAGTTGTTTTTTTTTTCATTCAACACAAAAATATATATCTGAGAAACTAGAAGACAGTGCTTTGGCTAAAAAAAGTAGTTGATATTAGTTGAACTGTAAACTTTCAGGAATGTAATATTGATTACAGCTGAATAAAAAGAGAATATAAGAACGTAAGGAATAGCATGGGTTACTGTCGCTGGGAGAGAGTATTGTACTTGGAACCATGAGAAATATATGAGAGTAGTCAGGGCACTGAAAGAACAGGCTGAAATGGACTGTCAAAATGCATGAATGATTAATACGTAAGTGCAGTGGCATGGATTAGAATATACTGCAAATTTGATTGAGTAGAAAAAGTGTGTGTATTTGTGTGTGTATCCAACTGGTGTTCTTAAGTTATGCTTGAAATCAGAATCTTGTTGCTGTAAGAATATATTTGAAAACTAATGAACTAAAGATCTCCTATATCTGGCATTCAAGTTTTTTTTTTTCCTAGTTACCTTCTCTATCACCCTTGGCTCTATGGGGGCTGCCATATTTATTCTTATACGATCACAGTAACAGCTTTGACTTAAGCTTGGCCAATTACAATGCCTTAACATCCAGACCAGAGTTGAATCATTTGAACGTGGGTTCCCGACCCCAACTGGTCACTTTCCTGAGATTGCAAACATTTTTTACAGAAACTAAGCAACAATGATCTATTTATTTCTTTTAATTATGTGAGACACTCCAATATGCTTTCATTACATTTCCATTTTTGCCACATGAAGGTGAGGTTAGATTTTAATCACTTGCCATCCAAGTGGCAGGATATCTTATCTTGACAAACATCTTCTAGCCAGATTGCTCTGAGGAATACTCTCTCTACTCCTTTGGCCATGAAATTCTTGTATTTTTTCTTATCTACCCACTCATTCATGCAACAAGTATTTTCCAAGTAGCTACTTTGTGCCAGACAGGATTCTAAATCCTACCTTTCCCAAAGCTTCAGTTGCTGCCCATGACCTTTACTGCTGATCCACCAACTTCATCCTGCTTCAAAAGCCAATTGCACTCACACTCAGCAGCACTTTCCTCCTCACTGAAGCACTGGTCGCTGACATAACTGTTTCTGTGACATCATTCTATGAAATAATGGCCCTCAACAGAAATGGGGTGACAAAACTCCCATGTCTGAATGTCTAAGGGTGTTGTTCATTACACTTCACTCCATGAGAATCTCCGGAGAAATTTCTTTCCTATCTCATTATCAGTAGTACATGTAATTCTGAGTAACTGCTTCTTTTGTTTTTCTTTTTAAATGTCATCATCACCCTGTGAACAGTTTAAGTGGCTGAATTTCTCTTTTCCCAGTGGTTGCCAGAGAACTCAAATCAAATTGGTGCTATCCTCTTAGAAAACAGGTAACCATGTATATGAAGTCAGTAACTATTGCCTCTAGGTAGTAGAGGCTAAGGATATGTTCTATTTGTATAGTTTCTTTTTTAAAATTTTATTTATTAATGCATACAAGAACTGGGGTACAGGCCAAAGGTGTGGGGGGTGAGAGGATTCACCAGAGATAGAGCAGGGAACAGAACAGGCAGATCTACTGAAATACACTGCTAAGGGGAGCAGCGGGCGAGTCAGGAGAGGACTGCTGCGCCATGTGGGTAGCTCCCTCCATCTCGCACTACAGTAGCTGCGGATAGCCTCATAGTTTGTGTCTTAACCCCTTGCGCCACCAGGGAGGCCCTCTATTTGTTTTGCTTCTTAAACATGTAATTGGAATGCCTTTGGGCTAGGCACTCAAGTCTGTTGGTTGCCATAAGCACAGCTACTCCATTGTAAATTCAGCTTGTCACTTTACATGTGGATGCTACCTGCTGGCTCTCCAGACTAGCTGACTGCATGATTCTTCCTTGGTAGTTTGCATTAATTTAAAAAAAAAACACATTTTCTTTAACCCCTGGTACCCCAACTATTATCATCTCGACTAGCAATATCAACGTTTAAAAAAATATTAATGGGGAGGGTACTAAGCCTTTGGAGTTGGTGTCTATTTTTTTGTGTGTGTGGTTAAATATACGACATAAAATTTACCACTTTAGCCATTTTTAAGTGTGCTGGAAAAAAAGTTCTGGAATCAATCCTAGTGTGTTCGCCGGAGTTTCTCACACTAAGCAATTCTCCTATCCTGGTTGGGTGTCCTACAATTCAATTCAATTCTGACACTATCTGCCTGAAAATAGCTTCAGATCCCACAGCTTAAGAGCTCAGTCCCAAACTAAGCTCCCCACTTCAGGTACCAATTGCAAAACCAGGTAATAATCCCCTGGCTTGAACCAGTTGGCTATAGAACAGAAGGTCCAGGGACATCCCATATAGGGTTTGATTAATTTGCTAGAGCCATTCACAGAACTCAAAGAAACATTTTACTTACTTGCTTGTTTATTTTCAAAGGCTATAACTCAGTAGCAGTGAGATGAAAGAGATGCAAAGAACAAGGTGTGGGAGAAAGGGCACGTGGTTACCACACCCTCTCTGAGTGCAGCGCCTTCACCAATCTGGAAGTTCTCCAAACCCCATCCTTCTGTGTTTTTATGGAGGCTTCATTACATGGGCAGGATTGATTCAATCATTGGCCATTGGCAGTGGATTTAATATCCAGCCCTTCTCCTCTCCAAGAGGTCAAGGAGGTGGGGCTGAAAGGTCCACCTTCCAATCCCATGGCTGCATGGTGACCAGCCCCACACTTTGACAGTTCCCAAAAGTCCTCATTAGGTGTGGTTGAAGGGCTTTGTAATGACTATGAAGACACTTTCATGGCTCTTATCACTTAGTGAATTCCAAGGGTTTTAGGACTTCTGTGCCAGAAACAGAGACCAAATATGTGTTTCTTATAAATCACAATGTCACAACAGTTCATTAGTGTGTAACCATGACTGTTATTCATTTCCAGAACTTTTTCACTTTTCAAACTACAGCTCTGTGCTCATTAAATAATAACTCCCAGCCCGCGTCTCTCCAGTCTGCGGCAACCATCATTCGACTTTCTGTATTAAATTTGACTAGTTCAGTTACTTCATATTAATGGAATCATATAATCTCTGTCCTTTTGTGTCTGACTTATTTCACGCAGCATAATGTATTCAAGGATCCACATTGTAGTATGTCAGCATTTCCTTCTGTTTTAAGGTAGAATAATATTTCATTGCATGTATATACTACATTTTGTTTATTCATTGATATATGGTCTGCCTTCTGTATTAGTTTCCTTTTATGTTGACACACTTGCTCATTTTATTTTACAATTTGAAAATTTTTTTATAATAATTTTTTAAATTTTTTTACATCATTTTTCTTTTTTTTTTTTTTAAAGATTTATTTATTTATTTATACAAGCACTGGGTACAGTCAGAAGCGTGGGAGGGCGAGAGAATTCACCAGAGCCAGAGCGGGGAACAGAACAGGCAGACTGACGAAATACACTGCTGATGGGAGCAGGGGACGTGGCAGGAGAGGTCTGTCACGCCATGTGGGACCCTCGCTGGCAGCTGGGGATTGAACCGGCGCTGCAGAGGTTGTGGGCAGCTTCGCAGCCCAGCGCTCAACTGCTGTGCCACCAGGGGAGGCCCCACATCATTGTTCATTTTTAAATAATATTTGCTTCCCCCCACCCACTCAGGTGTAGTCCCCATAGAGTTTCCTTCACCAATGCACCTGTGCACCATCACCTCAGTCCCCTGTGCTCCTTCCTCCTTCCCTCTGATCCCTCTCCCTCCTCCTCCCCTGCAGGATGTCTCTGGTTTATAATTGTCCATTTTTGTTTTGTTGTGTTTTGTACTGTTATTATTTTTTTACACTGATGTCTTATTTGGTTCCTTATATTCCTGCTATAACACTTGCTCATTTTAGATAAGTCACCTTCAAACCTTTTGAGAATGGGGTGCAGCATAAATAAGTAAATTCATATTTTTCAACCTCAGCAAGACCATAAGCCCTTCATCAGTGGTGCCAAGTACAAGCTAGGCACAAAGGAGATACTGGACAATGTATGCATAGGAACACGACCTACTGGTGCCTAATGTGGGGGTGAGGTGAACAGGCAGGGGAGTGCCCACACCTTAGCCTGGGTGACATGAGACACAAAACCAGTGTTTGACTTAGGTGATCTTGTCTAGGTATTTTGGGATCCTGCCTTCTCTCAGCTTTCTGCAGCATCTTCTCATGTAATGGCATGGTCAACATGAGTCATCTTAAAAAACACTGAAGTGGGCAGGTATGGGACCACACAGCCTGAGGAATTGCTCCTTTTCTTCTCCTCTCCTTTCTATTCCAGCCTCCGTGCAGTTGCTTGCTGGGGACAACCACAGTGGGCTTAGAGGAGACTAAAATGTAGACTATTTAAAATCTCCAACATTATCCAATTGTCTAATTTGCTGGGAAATGCTTTAAAACTTTTAAAAATAGAGATTCAATTCAGCGATTTAAGGGGAAACCTTTAAACATCCACCTAAAAAGAGAAGCTTTGCAACGAACTATATAGAGTGCCAGGTTGTCCCAAGAGGCAAGGTTATATGGGGTCAGTGGCTTCTTCACAGAATAATTAAAGGGTGTTAAAAGTCTCCTCACTCTCAGCCCTCACATGCCAGGGGAATTCTCCAGCACGCAGTCACACTTAGAATTGAGGGTGTTAACTCCAAAAGGCTCTTGTGAAAAGGTTGCCTGAGAGGAGTGAGACGGACTAGAACAGCCTATCAACACAGCGTCTCTTAGGATCCCTTAGAATCTGGGAGAGTTGGAGGCAGGGTCAGAGGCCTCTAATTCACCTAGACAATAGCAACCCTGCATTGCCATCCCTGCCTGGGACAGCAGGTGTGTGCAGGAGCCACAGCAGGGCTGGGAGCTCATCACCCACATACCTCCCCTCATTGTGCAGCCCACTCTGGATTTGGCTGGCTTGCTATTAGTAGGGTTCTTATTTTATAGAGCACCAGTTGTCTATAATCGTTAGTTTTTCTTCTTGATTTGCCTTAACATACATATTTCTGATTCTAAATGTATCCACTCAGTTGGTCCTCACTTCATGAAGAATTAGCCTCTGAGGGACTGGAAAACCAGCTTGGCTGATTTTTTTATGACACAGGATGAGTTTAAACTATTCAATAAGACAAATCCATGTGAAGCTTGGTGGTGCCAAGGTGAAGGAGGGCAGCAGATCTGGCAGGGCTGCTGGGCAGCCAACAAGAACAGGAGGCCTTGATCACACCTGAAGACATGCCAGAAGAGAGTCCCTACGGGCACACCTGTTTTCCCTTGATCTCTCCCACCTGGTGACTGGGATACCATAATTCACTGAGCAGTGGACTAGTGTCAGGAAACCTCAGATCTGGGCCCAGCTTATCTTTCCTAGTTCTGTTACTTTCCGAAAATCATTTAAGCTCTTTCTACTTTACTTTGTTCATCTGCAAAATCAGATAATGATGCCTGCCTCCCTCTTAGGGATATGTTAGAAATAAAATGGGATAGTGCATGTGAATTCTAGTATGGATAGAGGGTTTTAAAGCACATCTATCAGGAGAAGTAATCTCTCTGCTTCTACTTTACCTTCCCGTCTTTAGTTCTCCTTGCATTATATAAAAACTTATTCACAGTCTTTTATGTAAGCATAAGTAGTTTGCACATTTTAAGGTGATTCATATCCCTTTTGAAGTACCATATGTAGTAAATATAAATAAATATATATATATATAAATAGTGGGTTATTAGGTTACTATTACCTTTGGGAAATATATTAGTGGAATTATGTATAAAATATATTGTGTAGAAAATACATTATACATATATTATGTATAGAATATACTTAAGAGGGAGTATATTAAGAAGAGAATATATTATAGATAGAATATATA
Source organism: Talpa occidentalis (assembly GCF_014898055.3). Taxonomy (NCBI): domain Eukaryota; kingdom Metazoa; phylum Chordata; class Mammalia; order Eulipotyphla; family Talpidae; genus Talpa; species Talpa occidentalis. The sequence continues at coordinate 18,825,275 of NW_023603184.1, read as the reverse complement.
ATAAAGTAATTATAAAGTATGTAATATATTTTTATTATTGATTTAAGCCTTGACACAAGCACTTTAAAAGTGTTACTTTCTCTATTAAATGGGAAACTCCTTTACTGTGAAATGTGTGTCTCACACTCAGTTCTTTTCTTTTTATTGAGAGATATTAGTTTGTAAGACTGTAAACTAATAGGTTCCAGGGGTATAATATCTTACCTCAGCATTTGCATAAATCTCACCACATCTTCCTCTAAACGTACAGTCATCATCCACAACCAGTTAATTTTGGTTCCCATTTCCTTCCTCCTTTTCCCCTTCTGTTAACACCATTTTGCTGTCAGAGTCAATGAGTTTGTTTTCTTTGTTCATTTGCTTTTTTTCCTTTATATCTCATAAGTCAATGAAATCATGTTGTATTTGTCTTTTTCCTTCTGACATATTTCACGTAACATAATCCATCCAAAGCCCAACCATGTTGTTGAAAATGGCAGAGTTTCATCTTTTTTATGGACAAGCAGTATTCCATGGTGTTCTACTTCTGTGAAGAGTATATTCGGATCATAACAAGGATTGTTTTGAATATGTATACTACTTTAGCTAAAATGGCTACTTTGACAGTACTGAATCTTTTGATCCATGATCACATAATGTCTTTCCATTTCTTTGTGTCTTCTTCAATTTCTTTCAAAAGTGTTTTATAGTTTTCAGTAGGCAAGTCTTTCCTTAGTTAAATTTATTCTTAGTTTTTTTTTCTTTTTGCCAAGATTATTAATGGTATTGTTCTTATGTCTTTATCTGCTAGTTCATTGTTTGCATATAGAAATGCAACAGATTTTTGTCTATTGATTTTGTAGTTGTAATTTTATTATATTAATTTATTATTTCTAACTGTTTTTTGTGCAGTTCTTAGGGTTTTAGCTAAAAATTATTACTGCACTATGCATCTGCATATAATGACTAATAATTATTGTATTATATGGACATTTTACTTAGTTCTTTCTAATCTGGAAAACTTTTCTTTCTTTTTCTTGCCTAATTGCTCTGGACAAGACATCCAATATGCTGTTAAATAATCAGTGAGCATCACAATCAGTTCCTTAAAAAAGGAAAACTAACCAGGAATCGCTACAGAGTTGAAGTTCACAGGAAGCATATAATTATCATTTTCCTACTAAACATTCTTGCCCATTTTAGCAACAGGAAAGCTGTTTGCTTTGTTTCTGAGGTGAGGCTTGTCAATAAGTGTGATGCAGCCCAATGCGTGGCTCCCTTTCTTTTCTGTACTTTAAAATTGCCATCTGGGCCTCCCTGGTGGCACAAGGGGCTAAGTCTCAGCACACTGAAGCTCTTGGCAGCCACTACAGAAAGAGTTCGATCCCTGGCCAGGGAGCTAATCCATAATATATGGTGCAGCAGACCTTTCCTGTCTTGCTCGCTGCTCCACTCAGCAGTGTATTTCAGTCAAGCCTGTTCTGCTCCCCATTCTATCTCTGGTGAATCCTCTCACCTCCCTCTCTGTAACTCTGGCCTGCACCCCAGCTCTTATATCCATAATTAAATAAATCTTTAAAAAAATTACATGGCCATCTATGTGTAAAGTCCTTTTAAAGTTAAGATTTGTATTCTTCATTCCTTAAAAAAGGAAACGAATGATAATTGTGTAAGATGGGGTAGGCCTGCTCCTGCTCTTCAGATGGTTAAATGATACCAGAAGACTGTTGCATGGTGGGAAAAGTAGAGACAAATAAATATGGGTGGTTAACACAGTGTCCACCATGGGGCTGGGTTTGGGCTAGTAATTTAAACTCTCTGAACCCCAGTTTCCTCATCTCTACAGTGTGGAAAATAATAGCAGCTACAAAGTAACTAAAAAAAATATTATTGCAATATAATAAACGTATTAAGTTGACAGCCCTAAGCTTAAAGCTTGACACATATTATTGCTGTTAATAAACTATTCTCCACCCACACCCTTTATTCTGTGTAAAGCTGCAGCCCAAGCTTGACTCACAAGAAAATATTTTGTGTTATGGATAAAGGGAAATTAAAAACAATTTTTCCCCTATCATACTTGGAGTCTGCTTTCTGAACCTGGAAATTAAATTTTCAGACGCATTTAGTAGGAAAATGATAATTCTGTCCCACCAAACCAAAAAGGTGAATATGTTTTCTTGGGTCTGATTTTAAAAAGCTGTCAGGACCAAGCCACCTAGTTGTCATTCTAATAAGGATCCAGGCCCAGCTTGTGAGTCACGACTCATGTGCAGGCTCTGAACCTAACAGTTGGTGAAATGAGCTTCAACTAGGACTCTGCAGGAGAACCGGCCCTGCCCCACCCAACCTCCACCCACAAAGGTATAAGCACTCTACACAGGGTTCTTGACTTTTTGTTTACATTGCTACTTTTATAATTTCACTCACCACTGCAGGATGAAAGTAGTTCTTCAATTTACAAAATTCACTGTACAAAAAATTGAAGTGAAAGGCCAAAGTAATACTTAAGGGCTGCTACCAAAAGCATCTCCCCAGAACTGCCACTCTCACAGCTGTGCCAGTTTCTGGAACTGCACTAGGGATCCAAACCTCTGGGCTCACCGGTGGGTATATTTACAAAGATTATGCAAATTTTATGCACTATTCACAATGGATTGTGATGTTTATTCCAACCAGTCTGGCTCACCCTCTTTAGAAGTCCATGAATTTATGAATTTTGCCCCACCTCCCTCTCCCATCTCTTCCTGCCCACTTTGCCTCTCTCCTGTGTTCCAGCTTCCCTGTTCTTTAGACAAGCAAAACTCATCTTGACTCAGGATATTTGCACTTGCTATAATTTTTGTTTGGAACATTCTTTGCATGGTTGGCACCTTCCATCAAGTAGGTCTCAGCCAAAATGCCAACCTCGTAAAGAAACATTTCCTTATCACCACTCTGAAGTAGCACACTTCAACTTTCCTCTATAAGTCCCCCCTATTTTATTTGCCTTCATAGCACCTACTGTTGTATCTTAATTATTTTAACTGATGGAGGTTACTGACAACATGCAGAGGTCAATGCTGTTGAGGGGGGAACTCTTTTGCTTACAATTTGCTCAGCTAGGGTAGCATGCTCTGCCTGGTATGGCCACAGAGGGAGGGTGGTATGTGAGGATTTGGGAGGCAGAAGTGGGAATGAGGGGAAATCCTAGGACAGAGACTCTATTTGGGTCTCCAAGGAGAAGACAGGGCAGGGCAAAAGTGAACACTTAGGGATTGGCAAGTTTGATTAATTCCAGTGTGCCTTGGGATACAGAAGTTTCTAATTAGTTTCCAGGTACCTAGCCTTGGGATCCACCAGGGAAGGGCAAATATTGGCTCATCGTGTGACAGATAAAGGGCATGGTTGTAGGTTAGGGATTGGTTGGTCTGCATGTGAAAGGCATAACCCAGGGTGAGACCTTTGCAATCCTTTGCTAATTAATATCTTCTATTCTTTGCTATGAATTGGGTTAGCCCTGAAAAGGCCAGGCCCTCCCCTGACAGCAAGATTTTTAAAATGTTAAAAAATAAAATATAGAAAATAAAAAACACAATTAATAGATACCATCTGAAATAATCTCATTTAGTTATGTGTGTGTTTTATTTTAATTAGTCTGTTCCAATTGAAGGTAAGTCCTATGAAGGTAGGGAATTTGTTCTTATTGTTCTTAATTAGCTCTAATGCTTAGCACAATGCTGGCATACAGTAGGTGTTCAATAAATATTTGTGGCATGACTGAACAAATATGAACTACATTTAAGATCTATGTGGTTGTCACATTTATATCTCTCTATCCCTTCCCCTTCTTAACTTTACCCCGTGCAGTGCAGAATACATAGAATCCATCATAAGACATAGACTTGTTGAAATAAATTGAACTGAAATAAATTGAACTGAAAACACTATACCATTTTAATTTGCATAGTTTAAAATAGTTTTTAAAAATGTATTCATGTATCACAGGTAAGATGGATGGATGACACAGAAAATCCCACATTTTGGTGGGAAGAAATAAGATAAAATAGAGCCAAGACATATGCCCCTTTAAATCAGAGATTAGCAATAATATCTTCAAATATCAAGGACAAAACATCAAAGGTTATAATGGCCTGTTCTCTGCATCTAGAAAGTATTTAAATTAACCTTTTAAAATACAAATCAAATACACCAAGATGTTTAAAGCATTATTCTCTAGACAGCAGGATTATCAGTATGTATGTCGTTTTCTATATTTTCCGTATTTCCTACAGCGAGCATGCATGCCTTTTTAAATCAGAAAAAAATCACTCACAGAGCAATCAGTATTTTGGGTATGCTTTATTCCAACTTCTACACTAGAATATGCCAACAGATTAATAAAACTAACAAAGGAGCTTAAATTCTGCAGTATTTTTTCTAAATCATTCTTTATTAATGTCTCAAAATAAATATGACTGCCTAAATTATCCTGCATGAAATCTATTCAGAGTTTTGATTAACTCCAGCTAAGGAGAGCATAGCACGTTACCGTGTCATGCAAGAACAGAAAATAGCCTGGTAAATTCTCCCTGTCCCTTTCCCGGTGTCAGCCTTGCCAACGTTCCTTACTGACGTCCCTGCAACTCACATTACCCTTTCATTGATGTCACTGAATCAGGAAGCTGAAAAGCTGTTGCAAAGTGACTGTTTCTATTGCAAAGGTTTAAAACTTTAGAGATTGAAAGGTTAAAGTTAAAAATATGTATTTTAATTTGAACAACAGATGGCCTTGGAGTGACTACAAGGCTGAATTAACTCTCGAGGCTCTATGGCTGTTTGTGGAAGGAAAAACAAAAAAGACAACCAACACCCTTAAAAAGCCCACACTGGAACACACAGCTCAAGTGCTGGTGACATCAGCAGAATCTCTCTGTTGAATTAGAGCCCTGAATTTGGCTTCAGAGCCATCTGTTAGCCTCCAGATAGAATAATCTTCTATGAAATTATACTGCATAGTTTCACTAATGAACCTTTCCAATTGTCAGGGCCTCAGTCTCACAGCTGGCTCACCTCCTGAAGCTGCCATGGTTGCCTGAGCCCCTGAGATACACAGAGGGATCTAAAGGACTCAGTGGAGTTAGATGTTGCAAAGATGTGTCCTGTCTTCAATTGAGTTCTATGGAAACAGACTTTGAGAAGGGGAGCTGCCTATGAAAGATTTATCAGGACATGCCCTTGTGGGTAAGAGGGAGACAGCATTGGACAGAGGAAGAAGCTGACTTATAAGATGGTTCCAACTCAGACCTCTGCCATCCAATGGCAGATCTCTATCTCTTAGAAAGCCTCCTCAGAGTTGTCCCAAATCAAGCCCCAGAGGTCAATTGCTGTGTCCTCATAACAGCTTTCTGAGAGAGAGCATCGTCTTGGAATACATAGCTCTCTGTGGCTGAGACAATTTCCATTGAGTGAGTCAGCCAATATTCCCAATAGCTGAAGGATAAGCATGTCATCCCTGAGAAGGGGATCTGAATAAAGCACTCCAGTCTCTATTCCATCCCCCCTGCCCCAGATCCTTCAGTGATTATGGCATTCTTACCCTCAACTCCACGTAACTTCAGTTCATGCCTTTCCTCTCAGACCAAACTTCTTTCCAGCACCATGGTCTCCCAGAGACAATCCCGTTTGTCTGGAACATCTAGGTATTCTTTCAATCATTTATCTGTTGAATACTACCCATCACATGCTGAGGATAAGTCTTGTTCAAGAAATCAGCGGGAACGAAGAGTTACAAAGAGAAGGGATGCCCTGTGTGGAGGCCTGTAGGCACAGAGAGGGTGAGGGGTGTCCCTGGTGGTGCAGGGGTTAAAGACAGTGCTATCAAGCTATCACCAGCCACTGCAGCACGAGTTCAATCCCCAGCTGGCCAGGGAGCAACCCACATGGCGCAGCAGACCTCTCCTGACTCACCTGCTGCTCCCCTCAGCAGCATATTTCAGTAGATCTGCCTTCTCTGCTCCCCACTCTCTCTAGTGAATCCGCTCACCCCCCCCAACCTCTGGTCTACACCCCAGTTCTTGGATGCATAAATATATAAATCTTAAAAAAAAAAAAAAGAAGAAGAGGGAGAGGGTGAGTTAAGGAAACCAAAAATGGGCCAGAGCCCAAGGAAAATGGTGACAGCAGAAGGAGGCTGTGCTGGGTGCTGTCTCCACACTATGGAGTTTGGGACTTGTCTCGCCATCTTTCCGTCATCCTTCCACTGCTTTGGCAAAACATTTTGGTGTCATTCTTGACTCATTTCTTTTACTCAGACTACCCATCCATTCTGAAATCAAGTGTTGTCACCTCTGACACACACTTATGTAGACTGACATGGATATAGACTGATATTTATATTAATATATTTTTCAATTCCTTCTCCCCCACACCCATTATCTTCAATCTGCTCCAAGACTCATCTTTTTTTTTTTTTGCCTGGATTATTGAGCTAGCTTCCTTATTGGTCTCTCTGCTTTTATCCTTACTCCTTGTTAATCTGCTCTCAACAGGCAAAGAGAGGGGTCTTGTAAATATATCAATTCAGATTATCTAACCAGAGTGAAAACCAACGTTGTAAATCTTGACTGACAAGACCATACCTACCCGGCCACTTTAACCGACTGCTCTCCCCTTGACCCCCATCATTACCACTCTAAAGGCAGCCCCCTCTCTCACTGTGTTTCACTGGTCTTGCTGGTCTTCAAACAAGCCAGACATGCTCCCACTTTGGGATGCTTTCTTTTGTTTCTTCCCAGGAGGGATAGCACCCAAATATCAAAAGAGCAATGAGTTTCATTTCTTCCATGTCTCTACTCAAAAGTTACTTTCCTAGTAAGGCTTTCCCTGCTCATTCTATTTCTAAAGTTTAAAACTTCAAACTCTATATTTCATAGCTACTTTCCTCTGCCTTGTTTTCCTCTCCAGCACTCTCTACTTACTTATTACTCAGCTTATAAATTGTCTGCATCCCCTCTACAAGAGTGTAAGCTTCATAAAAAAGGACTTTTTATGTACTTTTCTTGCTATTGTATTCCTATATCAAGATCAGTCTCTGGGAGATGGCAGGTGCTTTGTAATGACTGAATAAATGGGAAAGGAGTCTTTGGAATATTTTTTCTGGATGGTTGAATTGCCAGAGAGCAGGTCTACCTTACGAGGCAGTCAATCCTTTTATTTTAAATTTAAGCATATTTAAGGATAGCTATCTACAACCTATCACGCCATTATCTGCCTTTTGAATAACATGATTCACCCCACTGTTCAATAGCCTCTACTTAGTGTGTCTTATGTCAGGGTTTTTAGAGTTTTCCTTCTGTTTCTTCATTTACTAGTAAGCTTTCAGCTGTCACTGTGCCTAACACTTCTCCAACATATCAAATTAGATAAGTGACAAAGACATTGCCTAGCATATAACTGGCAATTTGAAAGAGTCCCCTACCAACTAGAATGGGTAGAGGACAAGAAGTTAAAGGATCTGGATTCTAGAACAGCCACTAAAAAGCTAAGTTATGTGGGGAAGGTAGGGGGGAATTCATCCTTATGGAGCTGTTACTCTGATTTACACAATAACTGGATGATGCTTGTGTCATTTCCATCTTATAGAAAAGGAAACCAGACTGTGAGAAATGAATCTTTTCAAGATCAGATGTCTTGGCAATAGTAAATCCAGGACTGATTTCTGGTCCCCTGATTCCAAACACTATGCTTTCTTTACCATACTGAAGTGAAGTACTACATATTTCTTTACAAGAAATGGCAAACCCATTAAATCAAAACAACTGCAATTTAAAAAAAAAAAAAACTCATATACTGTGGGCTGATTGCTTCCAAGAATAGAGATCAAGGGAAGGGGTAAGTGTCAAGTAAACTCAGATTAATTTCTGCCCCCAACAATTCATTTAAACTTCCTGAGCTTCAGTTTCCTTATTTATAAAGTAGGGACAATAATAATACTGTCCAGATCAAAGGGCTGTTGTGAACTCTTCTAGGATAATATATGTAAAGCACTTATGTTTCTGGCATATAATAAGCACTCAGTGCTTTATTATTATTACAGTCATTTAAACACAATTGTTTTATTATTATAATCATTGTTGTTGTTACCAAAATAAGTGGATCCTTCCCCTCAACAGCAGCACCATCGAGGGAGCTTTGTGTCAGCTATCAATGCATGGGTTAGAGAAAGGAACATGTTCACTATGGCACTGGAGTTAACAGAAGGGCAATGTCATCCTGGCGTGTGTATAAACATATACATGGATTTATCAAAACATAGGGAGATCCTAGCATCCTACTCAGGATGCTAGCAGGATGAAGCCCCAGAGTCAACTGGACTGGGAAGCTCATTGCTTTCAGTGGAAAGCATCCAGGCTGGCCTGTGGCCAGAGTGGGCCTGAGTGGTCCCTTTCTGAGGCAGAACATTATTTGGATTGGATTAGATGGCTGTAAACTGATCATACTCAGTCAAGCATCTGAGTTCAAATAATTGCACTATTTTAATAAGATTAGCAACGTGGCCCCCTTCTTAAAAATTTCTCTCTGGGGGCTTCACTGGTGGCACAAGGGGTTAAGACATGGCAATATGAAGCTACCCACAGCCACTGCAGCATGAGTTTGATCCCCGGCCTGGGAGGTGACCCACATGGCACAGCAGACCTCTCCTGACTTGCCCGCTGCTCCCCTCAGCAGTGCATTTCAGTTAATCCGCCTGTTCTGTTCCCCGCTCTGTCTCTGGTGAATTCTCTCACCGCCACCCCCATACTTCTGTCCTATACCCCACCTCTTGTATAAAGAAATAAATCTTTAAAAAAATATTTCTCTCTGCAGGATCCTATTCACAATCTTTCAGGAAAAAAGTATCCTAGGAAAATAGTTGGATTTGAAGATGCCTTGAATCTCTCTTCGAGAAGCAGACACAGCTAAGTTTCCTCTGTGTCTGCTGTGCAGAACCACCTGTGCACCCCAAAATTCTCTAAAGAGTGCCCAAAGTCAAGAGAGAGGTAATTTGGATGGGAGGTTTACAGGATGAATTTGTATCCTGGAATGGTAAACCTCCCTATAGGTGTGCACACAGCACGCGTGTGGATTGAGAGTCAGGCGTTCCCTCCAAAGGCTGGAGTGTAACAGTGGGTGATGCACCCAATGATGGGAGGCAGAATTCATAATTTCATAATTGTTATAAATGTGGGATCACACAGAGCTGCCTTTCAAATTCCAGTTCCCTTACTTACTAATTTTGAGAACGTGATGAAATGACTTAACATCTCAAACCATATTCCTCCTATTTCAAATGAGATAGTAATACTTATCTGTGGGCAATGGACCTGAGCCACTTTGCCTACTTACAAATACTAGATCCTTTAAGGATTATTATTATTATTATTATTTATTTACTTTATATATTTTACATCATTTTTCATTTTTGCACAATGTATGCATTTTTGTCATAGTTATGGTCCCCATACAATTCCCATCCCCCCTTGTTTTCATCCTACTCCCTCCTCCCCCTCTAAGGATTATTATTATTAGGTTCTTTTTTTTATGAGAGTACAGGCCATCTATAACAGTTACAGATGGAGGAGAGCTTTTTAAATGTCTCTATAAGGTGCTGCTTTGCAATGAAAACACGTTTCAGGCCAAATTCTCAAATTCTGCCACAGGTAAGTAGGCTTAAAAGTTATACAACTCATTCTATAAAGGTAACAAAGTCTCAGCTGTCTATAATTCTTTTTAGGTGACTATGGCAATTTGCAATTTTTAGAGGTAGAATTCTGCTTAAGTTTATTTTTTTTAAGTCAAACTGTTTATATATATATATATAAGATACAATACTATATATTAACAAATATAAAATTAACAAATATATAAAACAAATTAACAAATATATACCAACAACCTAACAAATATACATTAAAAATTAAAATTAGCAAATATATATTATACTTTAATACATATTGACAAATACATATGTTGTTAATTTGCAAGAACTTTACATGTTTATATAATATGGGGGTTACATTTTTATTCTTCCATATGTGAGAATGCTGCTTAAATTTCTATCTGCTGAAGAGCCAGATAAATTCCTCTTCAGAATCCTAAACTTAGGAATTTCTTTTTAAAGCAATTGCGCTATTGGGTGACTAGATTTTTGCCTTCTGTTTTAATAATGGAGAGCTCCTGTATAATACTTCTAGCCAGTCCAGCATCTGGAACGCTCTTCATTTCACCAAAGAAAGCTGATTTTAACATCCATTATGTAAATTAATAAACCTTTGAAGTTGATCAGAGATCATGACTGATGAAGGACTAAGGTAGTTTTATAGTAACTGTCCCTGGAGTGTGGAATTCCAGGAGGGTTTTTTCAAAGGCTAACTGGCCATCCTTAGGGTGTTTTCCTGATTAGAATTGTGTGAATATTAATTAATCATCTTATAGTGTTTTTAATTAGGGTGGTTGGTTACCTAAGATAATTAGCTACCCTAAGGTATAGATTCACATGCACACATTACTCTTTATGCTGATAGAGTTCAAAGTTAAAGACTACATAATATAGCTCTTAGAATTAAATGATGTGTTTTAGGGAATTAGTGCCTACCATATAGTTTATGATATACATTTCTATGTTTGTTATAAATAGTTTATGATATAAATTTTTATTTCTAAGACATTAACAGAATTTGTACCAATTAAGGCAATCTTGGTGGTTGGCTCAGAATATGAGAACAGGGTCCAGGAGTAAGTGACAATCTGTCTTGAATTGTTGAATAAATGACACCCCCTTGGTAGCCACAGATAGATTGATGATGGAGGAGTAATGAAAGGGATTGGAATTCTTGGGTGAGCCTGTGAGGAATGGGTGTAGAGAACTTTAGATATTAGTGTTATGTGATATTTGTAGATATCACTAGACAGAAAACTCCTTGAGAACAAAAAATTCTTCCTTTTTCCCCCAGTTATAGTTCACTATTTACAACAATGCCCGGTATATTGCAGTTGTTCAATAGATAGCTGTTGATTGAATGAAGAAATACATTTTGAAGTCCAGCCTTTTTCCCTTGAGGATGTTCAAGGCTTAGGGTTGTGCTAGGCATAAAGTAGATGCTCAATTAATGTCTACTAATTGAAACTTAAATTGAATGAATGAGCACTTGACTGAACAAATGGAAGGATACTGTCAAACTAGATCAGCACAAAGTCTCATGGAAATTCACATATGCTTCCTTTGTTGCAACTCCAGTGACAGTACTTTAGATAAGATGATAAGAGTATAGTGGCATTATAATAAAAAGAATGTTCCTACCTGAATAATACTAGTGAACAGATTTACAATGCCCTGAAGAAAGGGCTCTTGTGTGGCCTTAGGCAGGTTCTCTTCTAAAGCTCATCATAGGGACCTCCCTGGTGGCCTAGAGGTTAAGTCTTAATACTGTCACAGCTACAGCCTGAGTGCCTTCCCCCGACAGTTTGCTAACCCACATATGGCACAGCAGACCTCTCCTGTCTTGCCCATTACTCCCCTTAGCAGTGTATTTCAGTCAATCCACCTGTTCTGCTCCCCACTCTGTCTCTGGTGAATCCTCTCACTCCCCACCACCCCTCACCTCTAGCCTACACCCTAATTCTTGCATGCATTAACAAAAATAAAATCTAAAATAAAATAAAATATTAAAAAAATAAAGCTTATCATAGTCTTTGTTTTGGCTTGTCATTTTCCTTTCTTTATGGTATTTTCTGGTGAACAGAAATTCTTAATTTTAATGAATTTACCAATCTTTCTGTTTGGGAATTGGATTTTTCTTGTTTAAGGAATATTTCCCTGGTCAAGGTAAAAGATTATTTCTCTTTACTATTGATTCTGGCCTCAAAGATTTTTGAAAATCCCCTTTAGTGTTCTGACAGCTCATCCATGAACTAAAATATATTTAAACAATTTAATGCAAACTTGTAGGTATTCTATACCCTGACTCTAGTGATCATGTAGCTAAAATAGAAAAAAGCCTATTCTTTTAAATCTTTGATCCATGTGGAATTAATTTTGGTATATTGAAGGGTGTGGCAGGGAGCCTGCTTTATATTTTCTAAAGTCTTCTAACTCAATTATTTATTGAATAATTCACAAGATGACAGTTTTAGAATGCAAATACTCAAGATGTTACTGAGAAAAGAACTCTAATACAAACATGAATAGTCCCTGGCTTGGAAGATCTTAAGCTGATAGAACAAATGACCTCTATTATTACCATTTTGCATCCACATTGGATATGATCACCTTCTTGCATCACTAAGTCTAAGGCCATTTGTGTTAGATACTTCCATCTCTTTCTTGTTCAATCTATTTACAGTCATAAACTGTTGAGAGTATAATGGAGGATATATTAATTTTTCTCATATTCTAATTGTTTCACTATACATAGTAAATCAATTTCAGAAAAGTTGTATTAAATTTAAATCATGTTTTACGTCTCCTTGGCAAGTTTTCTACTTAAAGAGATTTAACTTTGAATTATTTTTGAAAACCATTTTGAAGAGTAAATAGTGACTCCCTAATTTTTCCATGATGCAAATAGGAGTTTTCATTTACAGGGTTTCTTACTGCAAGAACTACTTGCATAATTCAGGTTCTTTTCTAAAAGAGGAAGAAAAATATATGGAGACTACAATTTTAAAAGCAAATCAGTGTATATTTTTAAAAATGCAATTGTTGGAATACAGACTTAAAGACATTTCTTAAGGATCATTTACATGAATTCATTTTGCTTGCCTCTACATGTGAGGCAACATTTTGGGTGATGGTTTTTTTTTTTTTTTTTCAAAATCTAATTTTTAAGCTTTGTAGGGTGGGTGCCAAATGGTATTTTAAAAACACACATTTAAAAAAAGAAGAACGTGCAGTTTTGCCTGGAGTGCAGATGGAGCCTGTGTCAATTGAAGGCATTTTGCCTAAGGACACAGAGAAAATCACTTTTTCATAAAGACCATAAACTCCACTCTTATGTTTCTGTTCATCTTAATTTGTGGAAGGTGGGAAGGAATTAAATAGGGAGATAGAAAGTTTTTGAGCAATCGCATTGCTCAAATTTGATGTCAATTATGCTATGAAAATTATTTGACCTTGAAAATAGGAATATAATGGTATGATGACCTTTAAATTAAGAATATGATGATTTCTAGTTATTTCTTGTAACTTATATGTAGGTCCTAAATCTATTCTATCTATTAGATATGTCTATATCTATATCTATATATCTATATCTATATATATCTCTCCTCACCTTAGCACTTACAGTATAGTGTTAGTATTAAAAATGATAGTAACTTTTATTATCAAGTGTCACACTGTGTCAGGCATTGTATCAAGGAAGGTAGAGGCATCATTTTAATTAAACTGCAAAACAGAAGTGAGGAACCAGACAGTGTTTGAGAGAAAAAAGAAAGAGCCAGGATCTGAGTATGCACTTGGCTTTAAAATTTGCCTTTAGCACCCTGAAGATATTCTTTGTAAAAACATGTATGTGAAACTGTTAGTAAGGAGATAGTGTAACTCTTCATTTATTGACATGGAAATATGCCTGTTACATATTGTTGTGTGCAAAACTTGGGTTACAACACAGTGTGTGCTTTACGATCCCATTTTTACAAAAATAAATGTGTGTGTGTATGCAAAATACATTGGAAAGATAAACCCCTAAATGATAATATGAGTTACCAGTGATTTTTGATATTCTTCTTTTTTCAGTTCATTTTTTAGGGAGCATTTCCCAGTCATGATTCTTTATTATAAGCAACAGTTGTAGAAAAAATAGGCAGTAGCACATGGCTGTAAGTGGGATCTTTGATTAACACCATGTGCTACTACATCACTTACAGATTATAATCTACCCTTTTGATTATAAAGCCAATTCTCATGTTATGTTATAGATGGGATAAAATTAATCCTGCCTGGTGATAATTTCTCATCAATTTTCTATTTTAAAAATGAACTTATTTTTGTCTGCCACTCCTATATCCCTTAGTTTTATGGGCTGGTTTCCAGCTACAGAAATCCCAGCACAAACTGGCTTACAAAAAGAAAGAGTTTATCAGTTCACATGATTGGCATGTGGTAGTTCTCAAGGTCATCAGGTAGTGGAGCCTTTCTCTTTGATTCACTTGTCTCTGTTCTTCCTGTTACAGCTCATGCTCATCCCTGGTTCTTCATACTGTATAGAAAGGTTGTAGTAGGCCTCCCTGGTGGTGCAAGGGGTTAATTCTTGGCTCTGTGAAGCTATCAGCAGCCACTGCAGCACCAGTTCAATCCCTGGGCAGGGAGCTACCCACATGGCTAATCAGACCTCTCTGGTTTTGCCCTCTGCTTCCCTCAGCAGTGTATTTCAGTCAGTCTGCCTGTTCTGCTCCCCATTCTGTCTCTGGTGAATCCTCTCACCTCCCCACCTCCCAGCACCTCTGGCCTGCACCCCAGCTCTTGTATGCATAAATAAACAAATCTAAAAAAAAAAAATGAAAGGCTGTAGCTATGCCGGGCTCCTAATTTTTATCCTACTCTTTTTAGGGAGAAAGACCATCTCCTCTCATTGCACCTGAGGAACCATGAAGAAGCTTCTTTTCCAGAGAAGCTTCAGCAAATGTTTCCTGGTTTCTTTTTGATTCAGATAAGGTCACCAGTATATTCCTGAGCCAACTGTTAAAACCAAGAGCTAAAGATACTTCTAAGTTGAGGTGGGGGCAGTTCCCCAAAGGAGAATGTAAATACTGTTGTTGGGAGAAGAGTAAAATGGAGTCATAGAGAGATGCCAACAACTACTTGTCCATTCTTGTTGCCTTCAAGGTCCTGACTCTTCATAACCACACGCACCCAAACTCCTTAACCCCCAGGACACATGCCTAACCTTTTCTTACTTGATTGTTATAACAGCTCAATTTCACTTACCCTACTAAATAATTTTTCTTAGTAAAGTTTTTATTCTCACATCAAGAAGCCAGAGTAACCTGCTTTGGGCCACAACATCAAATTCAAGCTCATTAAAATTTTTAGCTCTCTGAAAAGTAAACCACCGTACACTGTTGCTGGGGATGCAGACTGGCTCAGCCCCTATGCAAAACAGAATGGCGGTTTCTCAAAATATTAAAAATAGACCTACCATATGATCCAGCCATTCCATTCCGAAGTATCTAGCCAAAGATTGCAAAAACACTGATTTGAAGGGACATACACACTGCTATGTTCATTGCTGCACTATTTACAGTAGCCAAGCTATGGAAATAACTTAAGTGCCCGAGGACTGATGAGTGGATAAAAAAGATATTTACACAATGGATACTACTCAGCCAAAAAAGATGAAATCTCACCATTTGCAACAACATGGATGGCAGAAGGAGAAAGACAAACATTGTATGATTTCACTCATAGGTGGGCTATCAAGAAATAAAGTAGCAGACAAAACTATACCAAAACAAGCCCTTGAAATATGACTGTAGAATTATTGACCCCAGAGAGAGAGACTGGGAGTGATGAACAGAGATGGGAGGGGGCCCTTTGGAATATGGTGGAGGACTATGTGTGATTTGATGGTGGGTGTGGTGTGGTCATTTACATCTGAAGAGGTGTGAACCTGTAACTCAAAGTATTGTAGACTGATGTTACCTGAATAAAAATATAATGCAAACAATTTTTAAAAATGATAAACAAACAAAATAAGTAAGTAAATTATGCCACTAGGATAAATTTTTTCTTTCTCAACCATTTACCACTACTTCACTGATCATTCAAAATAAATTTCTCACTGTGCCCTTCCCCACGGAAAACCTTCAACCAGTCCCTGCTGTTTTACAGGCAAAATTCATTACCTTGTTTTTTTTTTTTTTTTTTTTTATAGAGGCATGTTTTATTTATTTTTTGTTTGTTTGTTTGTTTGTTCTGTTTACACATGCACTGGGTACAGTCAGAAGCGTGGGAGGGTGAGAGAATTCACCAGAGCCAGAGTGGGGAGCAGAGCAGGCAGAAGGACCGAAGCACACTGCTGAGGGGAGCAGCGGGCGGCAGGAGAGGTCTGCGCGCCATGTGGGACCCTCCTCCGTTGGCCAGGGAGCAGCCGGGGATCGAACCGGTGCCGCAGAGGCTGCGGGCAGCTTCGCAACCCAGCGCTCAACCGCTGCGCCACCGGGGAGGCCCAAAATTCATTACCTTGTAATGTCATTTAAAAATTTCAAAAATGTGACCTCACTTACAGTTTATCTTTTTCTTTTGACCTTCTTGACTATTTCAGAAAACTCCATAGTCTTTCTTACCTCCACAACTTTCAAGACACTGTTTCCTTTTCGGGGCCTCCTTGGTGGCACAAGGGGTTAAGCACTGCACTACGAAGCAATCCACAGCCTCTGCAGCACGATTTCAATTCCCTGGCTCGCCAGGGAACAACCCACATGGTGCAGCAGACCTCTACTGACTCGTCCACTGCTCCCCTCAGCAGTGGACTTGGTCAGTCTGCCTGTTCTGTTCCCCACTCTGTCTCTGGTGAAGCCTCTCACCCCCCCTCCACATCTCTAGCCTGTACCCCAGCTCTTGCATGCATAAACAAATAAGTCTTTAAAAAAAAAACACTGCTTCCTTTTCATAGATCAGGGAACGACATTACATTCTATACTAGGTACTTTCGCACAATGTCTTTTTCTGTATATTTTAACTGATCATCAAAATAAAAACAATAGCCATTTTTATGCAAATGCCTGTTATAATCTACTCATGGATCATGATGGACAGGGTCCTGCATGAGCAGGTACTCACCTCCCAGCCTTGCTGGCTACCCCTGACACATAACAAATCCTCTATGCACAAATCCTCCTCCCAAAACTTTCTTTCCTCACCTCTTGACTTGGGTAAATCCAACTCATCCTCTAATACTGTACCTGAAAGTCATGTCTTTAGGACAACTACCTCAGACTTCCAAAAATAGGTTTGGTCCTATTATTACATAGTTTCATACATTCATGAAACTTTAGTTTTATTTTACTCATTAGTAATGATCTCTTTAATGCTATTTCTCCTAATAAACTCTAAGTGCCCAGCACACTGCTACAAGTGGACACTTCATTCTTTGTTGAATAAATACTTCCCTCTAAAGTGGTGCTTTTCCCCATACTAATCTTTCTAGCTAATCGGCACTTTTTAATCTAACATTGGTTATATTTTTTAATTAAACATTTCTGGATAGGATTTCACTGGATTTAGCTCTCTTTTAGGGTTTCAGACATAAACTACCAACTGTAGAACTTTGGAAGTAACTTTACTTTAAGCCTTTCTGGTTTCCTTTTTCTTGTCCTTGATCATCTCGCTTGACTAACAAGTGAGTCATTCCTCTCATATAGCATTTAAGAAAAACTACTCTCCTTTGCCACTTTGTGTCCTATTCTATGTATTCTCTGCCTTGAAGACATGCATGAGAGATGCTAAGATATTGTAAATAGTACATGAGCATATCTACATCATATATGGGCTTTTTCAATAAGTAGAATACAGATATATTGGGCCATCCCCTTAGTTACAAATGAGATCTAATAATATCTTTTAAATCAAATTTCAAAAATCCAATTAGTCATTCAAGTAGATTACAAAATTCTTTCAATTTGGCCTTTCTTTAGGAATATTTTAAGATCTATTTAGTCAGAATCATTATACAGTTTCAGCTCAGTCTATAGAGTTTCAAAACAAGTTTTGGAGAAACTAATTTTCGATATTTTCTTATTGATCTTATTCTATGAGGGCTATAGAGACAAATGCTGCTCTTACACCTTGAAAAAAATGGGGAAATGGGAAGAACCCTTTGCAACAATGGAAATGTTTTAAATCTTGGCTTTTTAATATAGTAACACTAGCCATATGTGACTACTGAGTACTTCAAATGTGGCTAGTGTAACTAAAAATTAAATTTTATTTAATTTTAATGAATTTAAATTTAATAGTCACATGTGGCTACTGGCTACTGTATTTCACAACAGAACTTTATTTACTCAAAGTGATGGATGAATGGGATTCTGAATTTATAAGAGTTAACAATGATAGTTAATTCTGGTCCTCTCTTCCTTCATTCCTCATGTAAGTGAGGGAACTAATCAAAAGTAAAAACATGTTTTTAATAGGATGGCCTGTGGGCCTCCCTGGTGGTGCAAGGGGAAAAGCACAGCGCTATAAAGCAATCCGCAGCCTCTGCAGCACAAGTTTGATCCCCGGCCGGCCAGGGAGCAACCCACATGGCACAGCAGACCTCTCCTGTCTCACTCGCTGCTCCTTTCAGCAGTATATTTCAGTCAGTCTGCCTGTTCTGTTCCCTACTCTGTCTCTGGTGAATCCTCTCACCACCACCCCTCCCCCGGCTCCTCTGGCCTGTACCCCAGCTCTTGTATGCATAAATAAATAAATCTTTAAAAAAAGTAGGATGCCCTGGTGATGTGGGACATTCCATGCAAAAAATACACATCCCCTCATCCGAAACACTGAAAGATAGCTTTCCACAAAAATATTTCATTAAGCATGTTTAAACAGATACACTCAGTTTCTTCTCTCACCTAAGGTTCAGATGCAGGAATATTTCAAGGGTTCCAAATCATACCAATAATATGAGCATGTATTATGACTATTTGTGGAAATATTGTACATCCACCTAACTCATCACCTGTTAAGTCACATCTTTGTTTAATTTTCAAGAATGAAATGATTCACACTCATTTCATTCATGGGAATTGATGCCAGTTCATGTCTTGGAGTTCAATAGTCAGCTTCTGGAACTGAGGCAGAATAGCCCTTATAAATGGGCTATAGGCAGAGCTTTCAATTTTGTTTCCTCATCAGAGAAGTATCAGTAATTTCATATTTGGTTTAATAGATCAGTTTTCCAAAGAATATTTGGTGAAGTCACTTTGCTCAAAGTGGTAGGCTAGCATGGGCTGTGTCTTTCTGCCTGGTGTAGCCTCTATTCCTGTTACCATCTAGGTGTGTTTTTGCCCTTGCACAAGAGAACTGCCTTTGTAAAAAGTGGATTTGGAGGTCTACAGGACAACACAGATTTCCTTTCAAATTAGTATTTTTGATTCTTTGGGTAGATACTTAGGAGTGGAAATCCTGGGTCACATTTTTAGTCTTTTCAGGAATCTCTGCAGAGCTTTCCACAGGGGCTGGACCAGTTTACATTCCCATCAACAGTGTAAGAGCGTTCCTTTCTCTCCACACCCTCGATAGCACTTGTCGATTCTGTTTTGGTTTTTCTTTTTTTAACATCAGCCATTCTCACAGGTGTGAAGTGGCATCTTGTTGTTGGTTTGATTTGCATTTCCCCAATAAGTGGACTTGAACCTTTTTTCATGTATTTATTGTGAGAAGTGCTTATTTAGGTCTTCTAGCAATTTTTTGATTGGGTTGTTTTCTTTTTGTTGAGTTGTATGAGCTCTTTGTAGATCTTCAACATCAGTCTCTTGTCAGATGTGTGATGCGTAAATACAAGATAAGTCATTGACATGTTGAAGAAAACAGGTCAGTTATCCTAAAGCCAGTCCCTATATTTCCAAATTTTAAATTTTCCTAGTTACCTCTTTGAATGTCATTTATCTTTATTATTTATCCCTCTATTTTCTATGAACTGAAACTTAAATCTAAAGATTTAATAAATTGATGTTCAATTTTTTTGGCAAGCATAGTTCTCAAGTGATGCCCTGTGCTGCAAGCTTTATTCCATAAGGTGGTGCACGGTGTTGGTCATCACATTCTCTAAGCATTCTCTTTGTTCCCTTGAAAGTGAAGGGTGACCTTGTAGAAATAATTTAATTCTACAAAGCCTCAATTTTTTCACATAGACAATGGAAATCATAGTAATACATATTTCTCTTTTCCCCCACATTTGTACCAAGAGTCATGCTTTATTCTTATTTTTTTTAATTTTTTATATTTTTACACCATTTTTCATTTTTGTACAATGTATGCATTTTCATCTTGGTTATTAATACATATTTCTTAAGTATGTTGTAAGGATGAAATGATGTGATTTTCATAAAGAGTATGACATGGTACCCTGTCCTTTGAAACATTTAAAAGATATTAAATATCATTATAAATGAGATATGCAAAGTGTTTAATGCTGTACACTGGTCTAGGAGGTACTTATTAATGTTAAGTACTATCATTGTCATAAATTATTTTAGCATAACAGATCAGGGAAATATCATCGGCTGTACAGTATTTGAAGTATGAAATAAGAGAGGCACAGATACCAAGACTAAGTCCCAAGAAATCCCTCTACATCTTTCTTCAGGACTAGATTACAGGAGTCAAGATGGCAGGAATTTGCTAATACCTGTATCCATGATACTTAGTCCAGAGTATGGCCCTGAGTAATGGGTAAATAAAACACCCTACCTAAAACTCAATTTCACATCCTAATTCTGGTCACTGGTTGCACAGTCCTTGCTTCCATCCCAGTAACACCCAAATAATAACAAAGATGTTTTCCTTATTCCCAGTTCAGGACATTTGTCCCTGCCACACCCACTGCTTAGAGAGCTTGGACCCTTCATTTTTACCAATATGAATTTACCAGGTATTTCAAATCTATCTCATGCCTGCCTGATCTAGGAGGACCTCTCTGAACTATTCCATCCTATATGACTCTTGACCTTTCTTATCACCCATGTCACATTGTTTGGCAAATCAGTTTGGCCTATATTTTATAAATTCATAGCCTTGATTTCTAATTATACTCTATATTTTCATCTTCTTGTCTGCAATTAAATTGGAAATTCTGAGGACTAAGATGGTTTCTCCCTTTCCAACTTCTTTTTCTCCAACATCCATCATCAGTCCAAATACCTGACACAGGAATAGAAACACAGTAGACCTTTATATAAATACTATCTACTCCTTTACCTTCCTCTCTATGCCAGAGTGAGGTTGGTTGTGACTCTCACTAGAGAGTATCTTCTGCGCACCTCCCCTTCCACTAGCCACACTGCATAATGATGGTCTGGCTATGTATCTGAGCCCCCATCAGGCAGGTAGGATGCCAGAAACAGATTATAGATCTTCACCTCTGCTGCCCCAGGGACCAATGTGGGGTTTGACATGTAACTGATCCTCAATCAAACAAAGATGAATTTAAGAAATAATGGATCACCCAATTTGACAAATTCACCTTACTCCAAAAAAACATTTACTGACTTTTGATTGATTTAGTCAACAAATGAAAATGTTTGAACCAATTATGTATGTAGGCCCAGTCCTTATAAAAAGAGGGAACATAATTTTAGGAGGCAGATAAAATTAGATCTAAAATTGAAATAGGAAAAAATCAGAGAGACACAGACTACTAAAGAGTGTATTGTTCTACTGGGAGCATTATGGAACTTACAAGATTTTAAACCTAACGAAAAATTCTAGCAGTAAAATTTCAGATAAGAGACAGAGCTTTGAACTGTGAGGGCTCTGGATACTGCTTCACTCACATGAAAGAGGTAGATCTCATCTTCCATTTGGAAACTCTAGTATTGTTCTATTTCCCCACCCAGAAACAAAAACAAAGCAGTTCAAGTCCTAGGGAATACAGAAAAAAAGTCCTCTCTGCTTATGTTGTGGTTATCTTTCTCCTACTATTTGTGGGTGGAGCTCATCACCTGGGTTGAGGCATGTCCAGGCCATGTTCCACACACCTTCCTTTGAATGCTGAGCCCAGGGATCAGTCAGACCTCTCTATGTAGCATTCAAGAGAAGAGCTGGCATTTCAGTGTTTTAACCATTAACATCTTCTGGTTCAGCGGTCGAGTCAAAATGAAAAAATCTACTGTCACAGTATCTTCACCCTTTGACTCACATAGATGTCCTTCCTTGCATTTGACCCCACCTGACCATTGCATGACTTTGAAAAAAAAAAAAAAAACTTAACTCTCTCGAAGAGTTAAGCAAATAGGCATTAGTAATTTAACATAATTTAGTTAAAAGTTATGTCTACACTGGGGCAAGTCACAGCTGATTTGTTTAGAGAATTATTACCACTCATTGTTCATTGAGTTTTATCATTCTGAATTTCCATTGATGTAGCATGATGTGTTACTAAGAAAAATATTATGATTTTAATTGCATTTTGGCATCTTAAAAGAATATTTCACACTGCTTAACATCTGCAGTCAACAGATGTTTAAACACAACTCCCTCAATGACTAAAATTTGGCAAAATGTGTAATAGTTGGAACAGCTTAAAATTCTAAATATACTTCTAGGAACATGATACAGGCAGATGAAGTAGTACTTGCATGTGCTTTATATTGAATATTAAAATACTATATCATATATATTATCCCTTTGGGAGATGACAGGTTTTAGAGGGGGAACAAGGACATCAGGAGAGTTTTCAATCCTATTAAATCCAAGATGATCTATGAGTGGGACTGTATCTATGGTGACTAGTGACAGTCCTTTTTAAAATGTTGCTGTTAATTGTGGTTAACTCTGGAGTCTAGAAGAGCAGAAGCTGTAGAAAGGCAAGTTCGTCCCTCTGTTCTCTCCCATAGTTTCCTTCTTCCCTTTGATTCATTCTCTGGTAGCTTCCATGAAGATAGATCTGAGATCAAAACCTCAGACTTGACTTTAAATTAATTGGTTCACCTTCAGTTAATTTAGTCAGATCAGTGTGTGTGTGTGTGTGTGTGTGTGTGTGTGTGTGTGTGTGTGTGTGTGTGTGTTGGAAGGCAGGAGTTTAGGAGGGAGGATTGCCCAGTTAATGTTTGACCTACTGATCACCAACTGGCTCTGTGCTCTCAGTTATCGCTAACATGGCCTTGAATCAGAGATACTCATGAAGATACCTTTAAATCATAATCATCAACAATCTACTCTTATTGAGCCATTTCACTAGTTGGTAACTCAGGCCTTAACTGAGAGTTGCCTTCTTTACTCTCAGTGAATAGGCTCCAATGAAATACTATCTCCCCATCAAGCAACCTGAAGGCTGTAGCAGAAAGATGAGAAACCCACTGTTTCTTTTACTAAATATTTAATTTCACAGTCACAAGAAATGCATTTGAAATTCTGGTTATTGTATCATGGCTCAGTAGACACATCTCTGCCTTAACTCATGATGTCATTTGTTCCTTGCTCCCCGAAAGCCTTAAAATCCTATTGAGGAGCTATGATTCAAACACATAAAAATATAGACTAGCAGAGTTATCGTAATGGTTAATTTTACGTGTCAACTTCCTAACCACCACTAAAGACATTTTCTTTTCCTCAGAGAGTCATCCTCCTCCAAATAAACTGTTAAAGAAATCAAGGAAATTGGAGAATGAATGAGTGTCAAGGTAAGTTCACAGCTGGACATTGAGAGGGATACTTGAGTCAGGAGATAGACGTGAAGAATGATCAAAAGGGGGTTCCTTTCTGAGAGTGTAGAGAATTTCAGAGTCCACGAGAACCAGAAATTCAGGATCAGGAGGGGGGTCATTCCTGTCTGTGCAGGTGGATCCATCTGGCCAGGTGGATCTTTCAAATGAATACACAGGAGTCGTGTCTCAGTGTCAGAAATAGAGCTTCTGCAGTTGGCCTTGTCCCGCCCTCCAGACTGAGAGGGTGGGGTGACTTAATGAATGTTAAAAATAGGTTTATTAGAAAAATACTAAGGGAGGGAGCAAAAAAAAAAAAAACAAAAAAACCCAAAAAACTATCCATTATCCTTTCACTTGAAAATTATATGATATAAGAAGTGGAATAGTCCCCTTTGAATCTTTGACCCTGTTACTTGTGGATATGAACCTTATTTCACAAAGTCAGATGTACAAGCAGTAACACTTCATCTGTTTTACATAAATTAAACTCAGAGCTACAGCTACTTTCTTCATCCTATTAGATAATTAAGAATTTGGTCTTGGGCCTCCCTGGTGGCCTAGGGTTTAAGACTCACCACTATCAAGCTATCACCACTATGGTCTGAGTTCGATCCCTGGCCAGGGAGCTACCCACAGGGTGTAGCAGACCTCTCCTGGCTCACCTGCTGCTCCCCTTAGCAGTATATTTCAGTCAGTCTGTTGCTCTGCTCCCCACTTTGTCTCTGGTGACTCCTGTCACCCCCCACACCTCAGGCCTATGCCCCCGTTCTTGTATGCAAAAATAAATTTAAAAAATATGTATTAAAAAAAGAATTCATTCTTGACCATTATTGTTACTTTCAGGGTTAGGATAGGGCCTTAGGTTGTCTCTTCAGCCACTGAATTTCATCTATGGTATTATTTATTTATTTATTTATTTTAATATCTTTTTTTTTTTAATTTATTTATGCATACAAGAACTGGGGTAAAGGCCAGAGGTGTGGGAGGTGAGAGGATTCACCAGAGACAGAGTGGGGAACAGAACAGGCAGACTGAGTGAAATACACTGCTGACGGGATCAGCAGGCAAGTAAGGAGAGGTCTGCTGCCCCATGTGGGTAGCTCCCTGGCCAGGAATCGAACTCATGCTGCAGTGGCTGGGGATAGCTACATAGGTTGCATCTCAACCTCTTGAGCCACCAGGGAGGACCCTCATCTATGGTATTTATTAGATGGTCTCAGACCACACGTTCTCTCTTACTTCTCGGTCCTTTGCTATTTCTATTTAAGCCAGAAAAATCTTTGGTGAGACTTTAGAACACCCAACTCCTTCAGTCAGACCTCCTGAGGTCTTCCTTCTCCTGGGGGTGCTTAAACTCACAATCTTCTCTCCCATTTCCCTTTCACAGACCTTCCCTACTCTCTCCTGCTCCTCCAGGATACCATACATAATACCCTCAATGGCTTGAGGTTTTATAAAAGTAAGGACCCAGATCACAAGTGTTTTGCAGACAACTTTTTCTTCTGGCCCTGTGTCAAAAATCTTGCTATGGCAAGAGGCCACTAAGAGGCCTGACCAGCTGCTCACAAAGGAGGAAAGGAAGAAACATAAGGAGGATAGGCCCAAGTTAATATTCCAAAAACTAAACTATCACACACTGCTGACAGTTTCATGAGTATCTTTCCAGAATATTCTTGTGCTTATAAAGCAAAATATCAACACATAAACTTTCCTTACTCCAACAAGAAGGGGATCACACATATGTAGCTGCACCTTGCCTCTCCACTTAGCACAGTGTGGATATCTTTTTACATTAAGCTTATTTTATCAAAGGCGTAGGGTATTGCTCCACTGATGGATGCTCAGGGTGCCTCTACTGTTTCATTCTTGCAAATAAAGCTGTGTTGTGCACATATACGCACATCTTTGTATTACTTTTTATCAGAGCTTCCTAGAAGTGAACTCATTGGGTTGATCGAATGGTTAATGAATTTTAAACACGCAGGATCCTAATTTTTGTGAAGTTGATAAAGGTTATGTGGTTGGTACAAAAATGATTCTGAGCAGCAACCTAGTTTGCCTCAATGAATGGGTCTCTCCCCTTTAGTATTCAGGCAACAAGAACCTGTCAAGAAATAATTTGACAAAGGCAAGTTATTTCTTACTCTAGGTTTCAGGTGTATCCTTTGTAAAATGGTGCTGGGGCAGAAAGATGCACTCCTGGGGGCTTCCTGCTGTGGTACCATATATCTATATTCTCTGAGTCCATCAACACACACTATCCTTGGGTAATAACCGCCATCCATTTGTGGGTTGATGGTTGACCTTGGGCTGTACTAACTCTGTAATGCCTCTTCTGTTCCCTACTTGGTATTGTAACATTACCTAGAGTGTAGAGTGCAGAACAGTTTTCAGGAGCACAACCCCCGGATATGGGCACAGCACAAACCACCCCTGTAGCAACCTTTTATACTCCGTATTGTTTTACTCTTCCATGCCTTTGCTACGTTGTCCTTTCCTCTTTCTTTCTCAGGTGAATTTCTAACCCTCAGACTCCCTAGATATGTGTCCTGATTCTGCCACAAGTGTCTTCTGAATCAAGAATGGGCAGGGCACACTGGTGGGGCTCTAGATGTGAAAAGGGACAGAAGAGTTATGTTGAAATCATATTGAACAGGGTTTTCAGCATCAAGATGATAAAACCAAATCAGATGTCAGGATGAAGAAGCAAAGAAAATAGAGACTAGGAGACAAAATTCAGGAATAGAGTAAGATTAGCAAGAAAGTTGGAAGAAGCCAGTTTGAAGAAATGCAGACCCAGCCAGGAAGGTACTCTCTAATCGATGGCATGCCACGTGGGCTGTATGCGTGACATGCCTGGGATGGACATGAAAAACCAAGATTCAGGACAGAGGGGGCACTAGTAACAGAGGTCCCAGGCATCAGGTGGATAAAACTGTTTGGGTGCTGGAGAGGAAGATCAGCAATGAACCATGGGCTTTGGGAGGGCTTAGTCACGTGTTAAACATTGTCTCATTTAATTTGGGTTGAAGAGAAAAATAACTGGCTAGAAAACTTTATAAAATTAACTTGCTAATATCACTAACCAGTGTCTCCCTGGTGGCGCAGGGGTTAAAAACACAGCTATCAAGCTATCGCCAGCCACTGCAGCATGAGTTCGATCCCTGGCCAGGGAGGTGACCCACATGGCGCAGCAGACCTCTCCTGTCTCACCTGCTGCTCCCCTCAGCAGTGCATTTCAGTTCTGCTCCCCACTCTTTCTGGTGACTCATCTCACTCCCCCACACCTCTGGTCTACACTCCAGTTCTTATATGCATAGATAAATAAATCTTAAAAAAAAAAAAGAATGAATGCTGTGGAGGAAGCTAGCCCCACAATATTAAAAAAAAAAAATCACTAACCAAAAAAAGAATATTGTATATATATTAAAAAAAATATAAACCACACCAAGAGCATGTGAATTTGAATCCTGACTCCTTTACTTACTAGTTGCAAGTATTTAGACAAGCAACTTGGACAAGTAAGCTCTGTGCACTTATGTTGTGTGCAATCAGTGAGATAATTAGATAATAGTACTGATCATTTATCAAATACTTAACGATGTGTACCAGACCTACTAGCAGGTGTTTTCATGTACTTTGCCTTATTTTCTAAAATCATCCCAATACCATTTTTATTTTACACATGCAAAGTGAGTTTCATTGTGAGCAAATAACCTGTGCCGGGTCCCGTGGCTGAGGCTATATATAACCAACATGCATGGGATTCAGCAGGGTCTAACACCTGTGAGTTCTCTCCTTTCACTCTGCCAGCAATGTTAACCATAGATGATTTTAAAATTGTCTGATTATTGAAGATAAAATCCTTGAAAGATGTTCCCTCTTTGCTGGGCTAGGATTTGTTTAACTATCATCATGTTCTTTGTGAATTTGATCGCTTCTTAATCCACCGAGGCCATGACCTTATTGTAATGTGTTGACTTCCTCTGCCGCCAGCGGCTCTCAGGAGACCTCTATCTACATTTGTTTGTGGCTGTCTTGCTCAGTGACATTTCCTCCTCTACCTGATTCCCAAGCTGATTTGTTCTCATTTCAGCTTGAGCAGCCTGAAAGATAATGTCAAAATCAATCAATCCCCGGACAAGCTTTGCCCATACAGCTCCTCGGCTTTGCATAAAGTATCGTCTCTCTATTGTCCAATTCTCAGAAATGGGTGACCACCCAGCAAAGAACAAGGGGAGTTAGAACATTTCCAGAACATGGGATCTCATGCCTGGGTTGGGATCAACCTCATGGCGCCCGAAGCCCCGTGCAGGAAGATGGATGCTGAGGAGGTGTCATGAGGAGGTGCCAATGATGTTTTGGCTGGTTCGAACTGGTTCCTGAGAAGAAGCGAAGACTGGGGTGCTATGGTTACCTCTTCCCTCAAGACAGAGTCAGCGGATGCCAGCCAGCAGCCAGGGGCTGACTACAGCTTGTTGCAGACCTGCCTTATCATGTGTTTTTTTTTGTGTAAAAAAATTGAATTATCTGTAACATTTAAAGTGAGAGATGGCGCATGAAACTCCACATTTCTGGCTTCTCTTGAAAAATCACATCTAATAATTGCCGGCTGGCATCTCAGTCTCTTGAGATGGGACTGGCACTTTCCTAGATGCCTCAGACCCATACTCAGGTTATCTACCTGGTTTCTTGGGCATTTGAGTTTTGAAAGAGGGAATGGGAAGGAAAATAACAATGAGATTAAAAGAGAGCCCTAATTTAAAAAAGCAAAAGACACTTTCTATGAGTATTGCCTTTATGTATTGTTAACCCGGTTTTGCAGAAAGGGAGAGTGGATAGCAGGGAAGTTCATCACATGCTCAATGTCACATAGTTGATAAATGGTAGAACCATAATTTGAGGTTGGGTCTTTCTGGCTCCAATAGATGTGACCACAGAACCCTGCCTTCCCATTTCAGTGCTCTTACGGGGACCCCTCCCCTTTTATGAATAGGTCACTCATACATTCCTGAATCTCCAGGGTACCTGAGGCCCTGTCAGCCCCCCACAGTTAATATAATACTAATCACTACGGTTGGTACCAGGAAAACCCAAATGGAATCTTGCTTTCCTCTTACTTTGACTGGTATCTTCTCTGTCTCTGAATCCCTAAGGAGGAGTACAGAGATTCAAACAGGAGAGGAACAACTACTTTGTATATCACTGAGGTCACCATTTGCATTAAAGTTAAGATTCAGAGGTTGGATGATTCTCAGTCTTGCAACTCAGCAGCCATCTGCACTTCACATCACTGGCCTGAATTTTCAGCCTCATTAAATTCTTTCAGGTCATCTGGTCCCAATCTTTGTGGTTGCCTGAATGCATATTTATGTCCCAGGAGTTATTGCCATCTCTAACCTGTGCTTTCCTGCCGTACCTCCCCACCACCCTTAATTGCTCTTGCAGGACTTCAAGCATTATTTTAAAACCGTCCTTCTCTCAATTATTTCCAAGAGCCCACAGGGCCTGCTGTGTGTACCAGACATTGGTCCTCTGGGTTTCCACACAGCATCTACCTTGTTCTGTAAAGTTCCTTGTGAGCCACTTTTCCTGCCTTCCACGGCCTCTCATTTGATACCACTGCCAAGAGGTATCAAGGCCTATGACTTTCTGTGCAGTGGTGGTAGAATGAATGGCTCCCTTGTGGTTAGTGTTTTGTCATGGCTACCAAACTGCTCGTAGCCTCAATGTCTAACAGAGGCTTCATTTGGTTGGTTATTATCACCGCATCCCTTGCACACCCCCGCCTTCATACATACCCTTGCTTTGCTTCATGGGGGTCCAGAAGAGGTTCCCTGGTGACTTGGGCTGGGAGCTAGAGTTTGCCCTTCTCCTTTGATGACTGAGACTTTTTTAAGACCATCAACCTATTGTATTCTTCCCTTAGCTGCGTTTTCTGTGCCAGCCCTTACTATCTTGCTCATACGCGGCATGATCTCAGTAATGGATGTGGCTCGGTCCACTTGGGACCTCTGAAATTTTATTTTCAGGCCAGTATTATACATTATCTTATGTCCTTACGGCCCAAATTATCTGAAATAGGCTTATCACACAGCCTCAATCCAGACCCACACTGGCTTAAGTGTTCCTCTGGGTGCTTGGGTATGCAGCTTTGAGTGTCCTCTTTCCTAAAGAAGCAAGGCTCATGACTCAAAGGCGATTCGGGGCTTGGAACTTGCACATTGTGTAACAGGCTACAGGACCACAGTCCCTGCTGCAATGGGTGTGACTCCTTGAGTCAGTTTAAGCAAACTGGTGTCTTGGAGACGGAACCCAAGGACAGGGTGAAAGCTGGGTCTTAGCAAAGGACTGAGGCAGTAAACACTCTCCCATTACTGCCTTCCTCTGTCGACCTTTTTCCTCTTCATTTCACAGGGTGCAATATGGATATCCCACAACTCCCAGGTTTACATGTAATCATTTCAGAAAAACGAAAAACTTGTTATGCCTTTTCTAGTACCAACTTTAGATTCCTGATTGCTTCCTCTTAGATCAGTATTCACCTCTGTTCCAATCAGCTCTGCCTAACACGCCAGTCTTCAGCTGTGAATCAAAGGTCATCCATGGAGAAGGTCAGCATGAGCTGGATGGCTATATATGTGTCCCTTCTACTTGACATTGCTTTTTCCATCTTCTTAGGTTTACTAGTTCCTTTCTGGGGAAATACCAAGGAAGCAAGGAATGGTACGCAAGAGAACCTGGGAGGTTTTGCAAATAATCTTGGTAGATGATAGTCACTGAACATTTAGTGTGTGCCAGAGATTACATGGCCGTGACACATAGGAATTATCTTCCCTAATGCCTATAACAAGGTTGTATCAATGGCAGTTAGCCTCATTTTACAATGCGAACAATCAAGCTTAGGAAGCTGGCTGGACCAAGTAGTTCGTAAACCAAAACTCATACTTCTAATCATTATATTTAGAGTCAGGCACACCTGGTCTCAAATCTTGAGTTTGCTACTAGCTCTGTGATTTTCAAATAATCACTCTGAGTCTTAGTTTCCTCATCTGTAAATAGAGATGAAAGCACCTTTCTGATTCAAAATATTTAAGCTGGGCGTCTAAAGACCATTGTTTTCCTCCAAGTATCTGGACTTTCCTGCCTCATCCAAGCACACCTGTTCTCTCTTACTCACCCTGAGTGTAACCAAAACCTCCAGAGATTTCCAGTTATCCCTTTGATCTTCATGAAATCACATATAAACAGTTTAAAATTTGACAAGAAAGCAGGATTTGGAGTTTCAGAAGGTCTGGATTTGAATTTTGTGTCTGCTTTATACTTATTTCTTGACCTAAGGCTAGTCTCTTTATATCTGTGAATCACAGTCTCCCTAACTGAAATAAGGATAACAGACTACTGCAAAGATGTGATCATGATGTGTGTTGTCTACACAAAGGATCCAATTAAGAAATGCATGTCAAATATTCTGGAAATTCTAAGGCACCAGACACTGAGATGAGATTACTACTGAGGCAAAAATATCCTGGAATGAGCTTCTGAGCTATTTCCTTGTTCCCAGGATGTTTTCGGCAGGTCAGTGTTTGCATAGTCCTGCCAGGCTCTTAATTTGTAGCTGCCTATGTTTGCATGTCTTACCTTTTAGGTGGTCTGAGTCTTGAGTCTAGCATGTATCATTAAGAAAGAGGCTCGAACTTGGAAACAATGGATAACTAATAAATGCCAGATATATAGACAGAATTCAGGCTTCCTATGTACATGTCTTTCATGTTTTTGTTGAGAAATATTTTATCAGTCTGGAGACCTATTAACAGTGGGAGTGAAAACCTTTGAAAAATCTCAAAAGCCTTGTATAAATGCAAAAAGTATTATTAAATTTACATGAGGTGCCATTACTCCTGATACAATGCAAATTTATGAGTAGCAATGGAAATAATCCTATAAGCAAAAATGCTTTTATTTTGTTTTGCTCTTTGCATTTTGCAAATACATCCTTACATAGGTCAAGTTTCTACAATCCTGCATCCTGTGTGCCTTAAGGCACAAATTGAGATATCAAAAGAAGAAAGAAACATATAACAACAATGGAATCATGAAATATTAGAGCTTAAAGATCATTATGTTCAGCCCTATCATTTTACAGACGAGAAAACTAAGTCTAAGGGACATGAAAGGACTTGCCTAAGTCACAAAGCTAAATAATAATCTTTTTATGTGATTATTCCTCTCAAACATTTTGATGTCTTCAGAATTGTTGACTTTTCTTTGGAAATGGAACAATATTTAAAATGACATCCTTTTTTTTCCCAGGGTCAATGCCAGGTATCTTAGGTTCACGGACCAGATGGTAGAAATGAGACAGTGTGAGGGCACCACATGTTTGTCAGCTTACTACAAACATTCAAGCAAATCATCATGTAATAGCAAATGATGCATCTGAGTGTCTTCAAATTATATATTGAATCATTTCACTCAAATAATTATTTCTTGAGCCTCTATATCATACAAGAGACTCTGTCAGGAAGTAAATTTGGATTGCTCACGGATAAAAACAGGTAACATTTCTAGAACAGAAGTCACATAGCACAGTGGAGCCAGACTAGTTACACACTAGCTGTGTGATCTGGAACAAGATCTCTAAACAAGATCTTGGGTTCCTCACAAGTAAAGTGGGGATTAATAATAGGTGCTATAAGGTTCCTGAGTTAAAAAATATTAGGTGCTTACAGTGGCTGGCATGTAGCAAGTGCTCTGTGCAGTATTATTTCACATTTCTCATCTCATTGAGTCTCATGGTCACTTGGTGAAGCAGGGACATTCCACCTTTTATAGAGGAATAAACTGAAGCTGAGAGGCCAAATACATTCTCCACTGTCACCCCCCCACCAGTGGGAAAGCTGGGGTGGGGAGGTCAGACCCATGTGAAGAGCCAGGCCTGGTCTCATAGTCACTGTGTAGTGTGGTGGCCTCACATATAAATATTGCTCTCAAGAGTGTGTCCTAGAACTGATACTGCAGGGCTGAAAACAGAAGTGTCAATATGAGGAGTAGAACTACCATGGATAGAGATTCTACAACAGGGCTGTGGGAGATTGCTCTAGCTTAGAAAATCAGGAGACACTTCAAGGAAGATGTGCATTGGCATTAAGTCTTGAAGGATTTATTTATATAGAGGTAGGAGTGTGTAAGGACAGGAACAGGTGAGGCAAGGTAAGGGCCAGGAGTAGATGGGAAACAGTGGGTGTTTCAATAAAAGTGGATCCTGACATATGTGCAGGAGAGCAGGGGGTAGTGAGGACAAAGCAGAAAAGGTCTGCAGCTCCTGTGTTTGACTGAATGTTTACAAACATTCAGGCATCTTGGTGCATTGTAGCAAAAATGCATCAAGTCAGCTGAACTCAAATTAATTATCAAGTCACTGCATTCAAATAATTATTTCTTGAGTATCTAGAGGGATGGGAAGGCTGAGACTTGAAATTCTAGGTGAAGTCAGATCATCAGGGGCCTCAAGTACCAAGATAAACAGTGTGCAGCTAAAATTGAAGGTCCCTAAAATAGTTCTTTAGAAGACCATATGGAAAAAGAACAAAAAATTAAAATAAAATCTAAGACTTTGAGACAAGGTGATGATTTATCGGTGAGAATTGGCAAGATATGGGATTATTTTCCTCTCTTCTGAAAAAGTTCAGTTTATAGAAAAACTTTAATCTACAAAGGGAGCTATTCACGTGAAGAGCTTTCTTCCTGAAATGTGACTTAATTTCCACCTTTAAATTAAAATACATTTTATGAAGTACAAAAACAGACAAAATAAATCTGTAGTAATAGAAATCCAACCATGGTTGCCTTAGGGGTGGGTTGGAATTTCTGAGGTGATGGGAATATTCTATAATCTTGATTAACAGGTCTATGGGATTGTCAAAATTAATCCAATAGTATACATAAAATATATACATATCACAGGATGTATCTTCTACAATAACAAAAAAGGACAAAAAATAAATGAAATAAATTGTTATTATTAAAAAAATAAATTAAAATACATTTATAATTATTTTTCCTTGACTGCATAAAATTTTACCTAGATTTAAAATTTCATTTCTGAATTTTTTCTTTCCCTCCATCCCTCCTTCTCTCTTTCTCTCTCTGCCTTCTGCCTGCATTTGAGCTTAGTTCATTCCTTTGTCCTAGGCAAATAGCATCTTCTTAATATTTAATTCTGATCTCTCCTTCACATTTTGAATGTTGTTTTATTTCCGAATCATGCATATGCAACATGAATACTCAGCCACTAGGGTATTCACATCCCTACAATGGCAGAGCTAAACGGGCAGCAGAGAGGATGTAGCATAATTTCAATTTACAGTTGAGAAGACTGAGGCTCAGATAGAAGGTGTGACTTTCTCAAGAACCTGGAGCCAGTTCCAGGCAGCACTGAACTTGACCTCTGTCTCCCAAGCAGTCTCATTTCAGTGCATCATCTGAGAACATGTGGAAGCAGGACTTGGGAAGAAGCCAGCCTCTCAGGAATGGCTCCTACAGGTTCCACAGACTTTTCATGTACTCCTTCAAGACTTTCAATCCATGTGCTGGAAAGGACCTGAAGATCATCAAATCCAGTGTCCTTCCTCCTTTGGTGGAGGAGATGAAAGAAGTGAGGGGGGAATTTGCCCAGAAGGCACAGCTGGGGAGGGGCAGAGCATGATCATGATTCCAATCCCTGACAGCCAGACCCATGTTTTCTCTCTGTACATGCTTGTCCTTATTTTTCAGTCTCCATCTCAAGAACCCATCTTTTTTTTCCTCCCCTTCTCCCCCCAAGAGCCCATCTCTTTACAGCCACATTGGCTGAAAGGAATTCTCCTTCCCAATGCCTGGAAGAGCTCCGAGTGGAATGTATCCAGACCAGGAGGAAGTCATCCCCTTGTTTTTTCTCTAGGTGGTCTGTTCATGTTGGTGTGGAAAGCTGGCCACTTCTGCTTTAGCAAATACTTCATCCTTTCCTACCCTAGATGGAGCACAATCATTGACTTGGTGAAACCAGTGTCCAAAAGACTGAGGGTAGAACTGAGAACCAACCCAGCCCAAACCCAAACTGCATACTGGTGTGGCATTGCAGTTGTCCCCTGTTGCTTATACTCCCCAAGTGGTGACGTGGCTGCTTGGTGCCGGGCTCTGTTGTGGGTGTGGTGCACGTATGCACATGTGTGTGAACACGCTGTGTAACTACCACACACATACAACAGGAAAAAAATGAAAGGAAACCCAAAGCTCTCCCTCCAATTATCCTGTTCTCTCTTTTCATGAACTAGACTCAGAGAATATTGGTTCAAATTTCTAGCAACCATCCCTTATCTTCAACCTTACCTGTCTAGTAAAATTACCTGGGAGTTTTGAAAACAATTCTGATGCTTGGACAATATCTCCAGAGACTCTGATTCACTTGATCTGGGATAGTGTCTAGATATCATGACTTTTTAAAATATTCCCCATATGCACAGGTAGGATAAAAAAAAATCACTCAATTAGATTATACGCAGCTTTTCCCAACTGCTGGGATCCACTCCTTGTATTGCTGCAAACTTTTCTGTAGTCACTTAGAGATTAAGTGCACTTAAAACATGGTATACACTAGATCATTCTATTTAGTAGGTGCCTGTTGAATGCATTCAGGCATGAATTACAGGGGTGCACAGACAAATGTAATGTCCAATGTCCGACAGGAACACAGGGTAAAGCAAAGGGCTCAGTCATCCACACAAATAACTTCTGCTTGGAAGGGAGTAGCTAGATTTTCCTGGGAAAATCTTGAACGCTTCATGGAATGGACCATTGATGGTTATATAACATATGGGAGCATTTTTTGCTTTTTTAATATAAGATTCCTCTCTATGAAGAGGCCTATTTAATTGAAAAGTTACTTGGGGGCCTCCCTGGTGGCGCAAGGTGTTAAGTCTCAGCACAATGAAAATATCGGCAGCCAATGCAGCACTGAGTTTGATCCCTGGCCAGCCAGAGAGCAACCCACATGGCGCAGCAGACCTCTCCTGTCTTGCCCGCTGCTCCCCTCAGCAGTGCATTTCAATCTGCCTGTCCTGTTCCCCACTCTGTCTCTGGTGAAGCCTCTCACACCCCACACCTCTGGCCTGTATCCTAGCATAAATAAATCTTTAAAAAAAAAAATTATGGGCCTCCCCGGTGGCGCAGTGGTTGAGCGCTGGGTTGCGAAGCTGCCCGCAGCCTCTGCAGCACCGGTTCGATCCCTGACTGCTCCCCGGCCACCGGAGGAGGGTCCTACATGGTGCGCAGACCTCTCCTGCCGCCCGCTGCTCCCCTCAGCAGTGTGCTTTGGTCCTTCTGCCTGCTCTGCTCCCTGCTCTGACTCTGGTGAATTCTCTCACCCTCCCGCACTTCTGACTGTGCCCAGTGCTTGAATAAATAAATAAATAAATCTTTAAAAAAAAAAAAAATCACATCTCAGAAGGCTAGGAATGCCAGTCTGAATGATTTATGCTCTGTCAGCAATAGAGTCCTTTAGCAGATTAAAGAGAATGAAATCATATCCTCACTCCATCCATCCGTCTGTCCATCCATCCATCCATCCAGCCAGACAGCCAGCCAGTCAACCGTCCGTCCATCTGTCCATCCATCCATCAATCCATCCATCCAGCCAGCCAGCCATCCAGCCAGCCATCCAGCCATCCAGTCAGCCATCCAGCCATCCAGCCAGCCATCCACCTCTATATCAAGGTATCTGCGTCAATATGGCACACTGGAAAGCACACATGTCAGAATTTACATTCAGATTCTGCTATGTGCTTACTGAGTGACGTTCAGCAAATTTCTTAGCTTTTCTCAGTCTCAGTTCCCTGAGATATGAGCATAAGTAGGTCTACATCCTACATTTCTCAGGATTATCACATGGACATGCAGTTGCTGAGCAGATTAAGTTACGATCTTTCTGGGGACAAATTCGAGGGTTCCAATCTCATACCCTTGTTACACTACAACATTCCTCTCAGTCTATTGTATTCTTTTGCAAAAGCACTGGATTTTATCCCTGTCCTCACCAGTGAGAGGCCTGCATCCCTATCTCCTGCCAAGTCAGTAAACTTGTGTGTAGGTGGGAGCTGCTATTTGTACAATGTGTTACAATGAGTCTGAACATTCATTATTTCTATGAAACTTGCAGGGGGATCATTTGGTGATCATGAGAGATTGGGGCAAGATAACTAACTGGAGGCACTGAGCCCATGAGCCTAGGAGAGAGAGAATGGAGACCTGAATCAGAGTAGTGGAAAAGGAAGCTGAAAATGGAAGGAGTGGATGAAAAGAAATGACACAGAAATAGAAACAAAGGGAAGTTGGGACACCCGCATTTTGGTCGCCTTGACTTGGCTTCCGTTTCCTCTAGGGACATGTCCTGGATAAGGATGAAACTGGATGCTCCTTGGCAGTTTCAGATGACACCACCCCTAACTTTCCATTGGGTAAGGGAAGGCCCAAAATAGCCTCTAGACCCACAGGCTAGTGATTACAGGGACTCAGATTCCTGTTCTGAAAATATGGGGAAGAAGCCGGGCACTTGCCCACTTAGCTTCTACCAGCTGACCCGGAGCATTAGCACCCTGGTGCCTGCTGATACAGAGCACTTGCTGATTTTGATTAGCTGGAGGCCTGGCTAAGCCAGGCATGTCCCACACTGCTGCTAAAAGAAGCCTCCAGGAAGAAGCCCCGAGAGGTAGAGATTTTTTTTTCCTACTAAATATCAATCAGAACTGATTGATTGGTAGTTCTAGGGATGGGTGGGGGAGAGATAAATATATTTGTAGGAGCTGAAGACAAAGCTAAATGTTAATCTAGTGGTGACTTCTAAAAACACAGAAAGCCTTGCAAACAATCAACACCAATGGTTCTCCTTCTCTTTACTTGAACTTTAGAAAGTCTTCTGGAGTCCAGCAGAATAAGGCATGCATTAGTGAAATGACATGTGGGAGCTTGTTGCTGGCTCAGAGCAGGCTGCTTGGACGGGGACAAGTGATGACCTGCCTACCTTCTAGCTCTGGAGCTGTGTTTCTGCACCACTGGGCCACTTGACCTTCTTCTGCAGGCTCAGCCTCCCCTGGCAGAATCCCATGCTAAGTCCTAGCCACCAGGTCAGGACCAGATTGTTCTGATCTCTTTGATTCATGCTTATCTGAAGGAAGAGCAATCTAGAACAGTGATTCTACTTTGGTTCAACAGAACCAATGGAAGCTTTAAAAAAAATACAGATGTTTGCACCTCACTCCAGGAGATTCTAATTGAATGCATCTTGGGGTGAGGAAATAGGTATTTTTAAGTCCCCTAAATGATTTGGATGTATAGATCAGGACAAGGAGTCATTGGCCTGGTGGTTAAGACTGGAGGCCATGTAGATGGACATATCTATTGGGGTAGGGAATCTTGCTAAATGAAGTCAGTGAGACAGAGAAAGGAAAATGCTGTATGATCTCACATATACACTCAGGGAGTTGGAGGGAAAGGGGTGATGTTAGCCAAAAAATACAAGCTTCCAGCTATAAGACAGATAAATTCTGGGGCTCGAATGATAGCTTGATGACTATAGTTAACAATGGTATATATTTGAAAACTGCTAAGAGAGTAGATTTTGAATATATGATATATTCATATAATGTATATATAATAGAGTAATAGATAAATGCATCATATCAAATCTTGTATATCTTAAACAAAGAGTATTATATGCCAATTATATCTCAATAAATGGTGGGGAGGAGGAGTAGGAGATGGTAGAAGGTAAGAAAAATGACAAAAAAGGATTGTTTTAAGCATGCAATGATGGAAAGAGGTTATTAACACAGTGGCAGTTAAGTTTACTAAGAATTTTAGGTGGCATTTGAGCAATAAAAGAAAATAAAACTGCTGATTTGAAAAAAAATTCAGGGACATAGAGATTATATAGATGGGCTTCACATCTGACTTTATCATTTATTAACTGTGTGACCTTGGGGCAAGTTATTTAGGTTTGTGTGTTGTCACTTTCCTTGTCGCTAAAATTCCACCTAGCATGTGGTTAACATGTATTTTAGGTAGCACGCAAAGCATTTAGCATGGCACCTGGCACAAATAAGGATTCAGCATTATTGCCTAATGCTAAAGCCTTTGCCTGTAGTCAACCAATTTCTAGAGTCATCATCCCTTATAGGAATTCTCCCATATGGATCCCCTGTCTGACTGAAGCTTGTATATGTCTTTATGTATCTGCCTGTAGAACATTCTTTACCATCTCACACCCACATCCCACACCAATTTGATGCCCACATCCAGTTCTCAGCTCCTTGGTTTTGCTGCCTGATCTTGGGATGGGAGCTGTTCTTGGGACACTGGGGAAACCAGGATAATAAAGTGAGTTCATGTTTTGGCTCAGTTCTCTTCAACTGACAGGGACTATAGAGAGCACAACCTTGAGAAGGACTCTGAGGTTGAAACACAGCTCATAGGACTTGAGTGATGAGTGTCTCACATGGGAGACAGTGAGACTTGGCGCCTGTGCTGAGCTCCCACTATTGTGGATCCAGCAGGACCTGGCTTGCTGTCCCGTCTCTTTTCCACCAATCTCAAACACAAAATAACTGTAAACTTTTGGGCATTCCTGAGATTAGCAAGTGTTTCTTGAACACTCTGCCTGTCTAGTCAATCCTGGAATGCACAGAAAGTTCTTCTGACCAGCTATGGGGTTGAAGGGGTGACAGCTGCCCCATCTCCAGGTTATCAGGGACAGCTGGCATAAAGCTCTAGCCACCCCACCCTCACTTCGTTCAGCAGAGCAGGTTGTGTCCACTTTCAGAAGGGCTTCAATCTGAGCCACATTGTCTGTTAACCCTTCACAGCAAGCCAGTGTTATCCTGATAGCTAATCACTGTAAGCATCCCCCGTGTTTTCTCTTTCTGATGAAAGCCCACATCCTCTTAGACATGTAGTTATTTTCCATCCCCTTTGCAAGTTTACGATTTTTGGTTTTCCCAAGTAACATTGTGGTTCCAGATCCAGACTGCATGCAGCGCAGGTGTTATGACCTTTGGCCACTTCACTAAAGTCCTTGTGCCTTTGTTTCCTCATCTCCACAGTGGGATGCTGACGCTACCCCTAGTTCCTGGGCCGTGTGAGGATCAAGTGAGTAGATCCTCATAAGGTGATTCTCCCAGTGCTCTGGACGTGAGCATGAGGCACTGTCACCGTGGGTGGGCTGTGTGTATGTCTGTGAAGCACCAGGCAGGCACTGAGGTAGGACCTTCCTGATGTGCCATACCTAATTTTAGAAATGTGATGGTGGCTTTTGGTTTCTCTGTCAGAATATGTGAGTTCACCCATTTCACTCCAACTCCGGTCATTTTCATTGAGCTGGAACAGACACTTAAGGATAATGGGTTTCATTTGGAAGGTACAGTCTAGAAAATGCCTTTTATTGGAGTGTATCTCTTTCCCATTTGCCTAAGTGTGCGTTGTGGCCACGGTGTAACTGCCAAGGATCCACTGCTAGTGTATAAACAGGAGTTGCCTCTCTGACTCTGACAGAGGCTAATGAAACAGGTGAAATGGGGGTCCCTATGTGCGTCGGAAGAGTCTGCACAAGGTTACCAGCTAATTGCCACCAGCAGTAACCAAGAGCTTATAAACGCTTTTTAAGACTTTTCCATGGATCTGTCACTTTTCTAAATATTTTATGTACAGAATTCATTTGATGCACACAAAATACTATGAGGTTGGAGGTTGTATTTTCACCACCCAGAAAGAAATAGGATGCTGATGTCAGTGGAAGGGAAGATAGATTTAAAGATGGAATCAGAGTGGAAAGAGAAAAAATAGATTTATCAGAGATTCAGGTCCAAAGAACTCTGGGCCAGGAATAGGCCCAAACTGGGTGGCTGGAACTATTATGCCAGTGAGATTTGTCTCCTATGATGGCCAGAGCTCTGCTCAGGATGGCTTTCCCCTATAGGTCTGCTCTGAAACGTCCGCTATTGGGTGTGGTGTTGCCGCAGCTTATGACGTACCACCTTGTCCTCAAGGCCACTGTCTCAAAAAAAGAGGCTCTACCCGGGTGCAGGGAGGGGCAGAGAAGTAACTGAGAACTGCACATCCTTGGTGATGCCATAAACCCAAAGGATCAGAACGACAAGTGCCTTTTGGTTCAGAGAGTTCTCACCGGCAGCTTTTCCTGCCTGCGACTCAGCAGAACACACTGGCTCTCTTGCCAGGCGCTGTGTAATAGGGAGTGACAGAAAACACATGTAGATCGCATTGTCTGGCTTTGAAAGTAAGTTTAGAGCCAGGCAGAAAAACATTTGCACCTTGAAGAAATGTGGGCGCCTTCCCCAAAACATCTTCTGCCTGATTGTCATAGAGTTGGTAGTATTTTCATTTACGAAAACCTTCCCTGGGGCACGATCCCCTTCCGTAACCCCCATGCTGACCCAAGGCGCCTAATTTCAATCTCGTGGCCAAGAGGTGCCAAGAGGTAAGGGCACCAAAGACAGGAGGCAGGAGATGGAAAGCGGATTCTCAGAATGTTCCCCAGCCTTAAAGTGCCTCTTTTTACGATAAATGATGAAGTGCGAATGGAATGATAGGTTCCAAGCTCAGATTTACCTCCAAGACCATCCAGTTCAGTATTTTCTATGACAGACAAGGGCTGGGAGGCCAGAAACTGGATATGACGTGGCCATCCCAGGTAATAACGGAACTATCAGGACTCCTGGGCCCTAGGGAGGTGGGTCAGAATTTGTTTTTTCAGGTTGCCTAAAAGACAGGCAATATATTTGGACACCCTCCAACCCCAGTTGATAAACAGAACATCTCCCAAGGCAGTTTTGCAGCGTCTAAAATGTGTGTACACACACAGACATACACATATACAAAGAGATAAGGTGGGGGTGGAAGGCGATTATTCTCCAGTCCTCATTTCCACAAAACAGCTCCTAAGATTAGGAAAAGATTTGCTATAAAGACTGGAGAAGCCCTTTGCATTTACGACTTGGTCATTCTAGAGGGGTAAACTTAGGACTCCTCAGCTGGACATTAATAGTTGATTAATTCAGGAAGCTTATTTAATGTGTGACCAATATAGCTGTTTCACAGAGAGAGGGCCATGCTGGCAGGTGCAGAGCCCAGCTCCCCAGATGGAACAATCTTTTCCTTATTAATGTGCTGCATGTGGCTTCTCATTTCTCACAGTCATTCCAAATGTGTTACAAACGACTACATGCTTTGGGTCCTGAATCCACTACTGCTATAGCTTTGAAAGGGATAAAAAAAATTGTTGACTATAAACTGCAGCGAGCTTTCCCGGCACACATTTAGGTGCTCGCTTTTAAATCATCAGGGCACTCTTCCAACACTGAGTACCCACTGCTCTTCTGTTTTTTAGGAAATGGAACTCTAGATGGTTTGAATGATGTTTTCAGGGCTGTGGAAAGAGGTCATGGCATGGCTGGAATGGGCCTCTCTTCCAGTGCTTGGGCTGTGCTATCTTCCTATTCTCTAAAGGTTTATAGGGCAGACTTGGGGGCTGGGGGAAGGTTTGCTGCCCTTATTCCAGTGATTCTCAAAATTGAGCTAGTGGGCATTAGAATCACAGGGAGGGCTTGATAAAGACAGATTGGCTGGACACTACCCCCAGAGCTTCAGGTTAAGTAAGTCTAGGGTGGGGCCTCAGAATTTGCATTTTTTAAAAAAGATTTATTTATTTATTTATTTATATATACAAGCACTCGGTACAGTCAGAAGCGAGGGAGGGTGAAAGAATTCGCCAGAGTGGGGAGCAGAGCAGGCAGAAGGACCGAAGTACACTGCTGAGGGGAGCAGCGGGCGGCGGGAGAGGTCTGCGTGCCATGTGGGACCCTCCTCCGGTGGCCGGGAGCAGCTGTGGATCGAACCAGCGCTGCAGAGGCTGCGGGCAGCTTGGCAACCCAGCGCTCAAATGCTGCGCCACCGAGGAGGCCCAGAATTTGCATTTTTAACCTGTTTCTGGAGATGCAGCTGCAGTAGCTGACTGGAGCACCCACGTCAAGAATCACTGTATTAGTCTAATTGGAGGAAAGTTCTGGTACTGCTTTCTCCAAGTAGATGCTGCCCGGTGTCTTTTGGAGAAGGCTTTGTTGCTTAAAGGTTTCTAGTTTGTCTTATGTCCTTTTCCTCTCCCTCTCCTCCCCCTGGGCCCCATCCATGCACCAAATCCTAGTTTAGAAATGATTTTTTTAATGTTGGGACTGAATGGAGACTGTGGCTCGACTAAATAAATGTGAATGTGCACTTCAATACTTGATATGGATTTTTCCGAAATGTGAGCACTTAAGCA
This sequence comes from Talpa occidentalis, assembly GCF_014898055.3. NCBI lineage: Eukaryota > Metazoa > Chordata > Mammalia > Eulipotyphla > Talpidae > Talpa > Talpa occidentalis. The sequence goes on along the minus strand of NW_023603184.1, from coordinate 18,782,560 downwards.
AGACAAAAATATTTCCCCTGGGTTCAGCCATTCCACGCAGACCAGCTCCTGGTTTCTAAGGAAGCATGTGAACAAAGACGGTACCAAAGGGCAGTGCTACCAGCATCATCTCAGGACAGCTTCTAAATGAAGAACATGTACCTCAAGCTCAGTCTTTCAACCAACATGTTTTGATCCTTTGTGGGCACAAAACTACACATTTGTGTTGGGTTTGTTTTTCCAATGGAAATGTACTTTTGTATTGCTGATATAAAAATTAAGCAGTTTACATCAAACACAGAATAAATGCCAAGTTGTTTAGTGAGGGGGTTGTTTGTGTGAGATGAGATTTATAACCGACTGGAAGATCAGCTTTTCCAAGGCATTTTACTGACATTAGCAAGCACACAGGATTGTTGTTAATCAGAGAAGCAAATGCCAGGTTGGGACTCCTGACCTAGTGCCTTGTGTTCCACAAAGATCTAGCGGGGTTGGGGAAAAGGTCTACAGAAATCTTAGGGCGTATCACAGAAGTGGCTTACTTCTAATGAGGAGTATATTATGTAAGATCACAATATTTTTCTGTTAATATTTAAACATAATCTTCAGGCAACTGATTGCATCTATTCAAATCAAAAAGCAAGGAGTTACTTTTCTACAAAGACTGAAAATGGTGGCTGAAACTAAGGGACTGGAGGAAGATGCTCTAAAGACTGAATGGAGGTACAGGCAGGACATTCTGCATCAGTGCTGGCTGGCTTGGAGTGGGGGCTCCCCCTCTAGTCACTGAGTTTGACTCCTAAGTAGGATAGCCCATCAGCTTAGTGTAACCAACAAGAGTCAAGTGTCCAACACTCCCCTAAAGCACGCAAGCAAGCAACCAAACCTTTACACAATGATTAAAACCCACAGCGAAAAACAAAGCGGCCGAGACTACACACTCACTAGTTTTGCTGTCCAACATTTTGAGGATGGATCAAATCCATGGACGACTGAATCTTTGCAGGCTAAATATTTCTATCTACCTACATTTATGTACATCAACTGTTTCCTATTCCATTTTATTAATATTCTTAATGATGGCTTGCCAAAGCCTGCAGCCATTTCCATTTTAACTAATTTATAGAACAGGCTTGACATGAGGACACAGGAGACAGGGATGCTCTCCCTTAAACTTAAGTGCTAAGGCCGCCAGCATGCTGGTGATGCTGAGGCCAGGCCTGGAACCTTTTATTGTCACTCATAAGGAGCTTGCCATTTTATCCATAGTCTAGCAACCACTTAAATGAAAAGGGAAAATTTAATACTGGGCACTTTCTAAGCCTTAGTTCAGATTCTCAGAAGAGTGATGATATTCACAGCGTTAGTGCGGCTAATGAAGGTAGGCACCATAGACACTGCTAATGGCTTGAGGCTCATCAATATGGTGAAGAACAACAAATAAAAGTGAAGATCTGGGTCATTTCCAGCCATCTGAATGACTCAGTTGCTTGCCTGACTGAGGACAAATTAGCGTACAGATTAGCTTCTTGATTAATTCAAAGTTGGTTAATTTAGATGTCTCCCTTTTTTTTGTTTGTCTGACAAACTTCTGCCATGTTTACTGAACTCCTTTAATTTGAAGTAATTTGAATGTCACACTCAATTCTTACCTCTTCATACTTAACCTTCAAAAATATTTTAAGTCTCTCTTACTATGAAAAATAGGCTAAGCCTGAAGTTTACCCAATTTCTAACTCCACGGTCGGACTCATGCCTTGCCTGACAGCCAGGGGCTTCTCAGAGTACAGAGGACTTTGCAAACCTACTGGATAGATTAGGATCGAGTAGTTTGTCTCATTCGATCTGCTCTTTCATATACACAACACAAGTCAATGTTTGTTATGACTTTCTTGATCCTTATTTATAAGACAATACAAGAGGAAACCATGTGTGTATGTTTGAAATAGAAATGATACATTGCACAGATATAGTTCACCACGTTATGGGATGGGTTGTCAGTGTTCAAATGGGGAGTTTGAAGAGTAGGAACAGATGCTTTTTTTCCTTAATGGCCCTTTCTCTAATTTAAAATCCTTCCATTTATTTCCCTAAGATTTAGTGATAACTTTAAACACTTTAACTAAATTACCCAGCGGCTTGGCAGCCATCAGAGAGGCAAATCTTTTTAGAAACACTAGCAATCTGTTAGATCATGGGTTCTGTGATATAAAATCTGCATGCTTCACGTACAAAAATTAAATCAGTGCAATGGATACAAATACATAATGCAAATGGCACCATTTCTAAGCTGAGGGTACACAACCTGCCTCTAAATATCGAATTTCTCGATTTTTTTCCCCCCAGTCATTGACTTTCTAAATTTGGGCCAATTTATTCTCAATATCCCTGAGTAAACCTACTTTGATTTTTTTTTTAACAGTTATGTTATAATCAAATAGAGCCAGCAAGCCCTGATTCATGGATCCTGATGTTGCTAGGATACATGGTTTGTAGTTGATGAAAGTATATCACTTCAAAGGAGAAAACTTTCAAGTGTCCTAGAAAATGACACTCCTGTCTTCCACTGTGGAAGACAGGCTCAATCCTGGAGCTTCTTGGAAGCTCTTGGACTTCAGGATTGGCTTCCCCTGCTGAAAGAAGCAACCTCTCTGGTGGGCTGTGCAATGGCTAACACTAGTCAGGTTGGTCTTAAAACAAGGAACACACGTATTTATAATAAAACATGTTTTCATGTTTGTTTTACAGTGAAGAGAAAAAACCCAGAACCCCCAGATTTTATGTACTTTGAAAATATATTTAAAAAACATTAAAAATTCTATATTTAAAACATATATTATATGTTAATTAGTACACTTAAATAGAACTTGTATTTACAATAGGCTTCTGATGCGGTTAAGTTTTAATGCCAATTTTTTCAATAACATAATTATATAAATATACTAAAATACAATAAATATTTTTTTTTGTTTTACATGGTGAATAATATCTTTACCATAGAGAGAACAAGGCCACAGACATTTACTTACATTTTCAATGGGAATCACCATAAAAAAGCAACAGGCCTGCTGCCATGCATGAAACACTTCTGCCACAAAGAGACCACAGCAAGACTTAAAAAAAAAAAAAAAAAAAAAAAAAAAAACACTTAAAAAAAAGAAACAAAAATGAACAGCAACAGGGAGAGAAAGATTTTAACAAAATAAATCTCAGGTCAACATAAACCACCAAGCATGTGACTGTGATGTATCTTATTGGGTAGGAGAGCCACTGACCACACAATTGCTGAATATCTTCTAGTTACTCCACCCCTTAACAGATCGTAAAAGCCTTTGCAGTACACTGCGAAATTGTGACGGGGACTCTCTCTTTGTTTTAGAATTTTGTCCCTGGAAAGGAGGCTGCAAAAAAAATAACATACAGCAGATATTCCAAGTATTCTTTACATGTTCAAAAGAATTACAAAGATAGCATTTTCAAACAGCACAAAACAAACCTATACTACATAAAGTCTTCCTTCTTTTAAAGACAGGTATTCAGATGGTACTATAAAAGACAGGCTTGTTCTAAAGGAAAGAATGAGCAAACAGCAATTATTTGCCGATGGTATCTTCATTCCCTGGGTTATAGAAACGTCTTTTGCTTATCCCTCACCCTGCTAGAGGCAGTAATTTCTTGAGTCTTTCTGCTACTCAAGGACACTGGTCCAGGCCATTTTCAGGCTGAATAGGATTAGCACTAATATTTTTCACTGGGGCCTATTTTTCCCAGGACCACTATTCCAGGCTCGCAGCTTCACTTCTCCTGCCCCAAGATAGCAGAGGTGAGGCAGGGATCCTCTCCATGAACAAACAGGATGGACAGGAGGTTGCTGTGGCCTTCACTGGGGATTACAACTTCATCCACGCTTGCTCTTCCATCAAGCAAGGCACCTTCAAGCCTTTGGTGTCCTGGCTGTGCAGACACAGACACCTTCTAGACAAGTTTTCCTATCAGTAGCCTTGATCATTCAACCTGAGTTTTGGGGTCTTTTCCTATTCCTTTCCCCCTGACTAAAAATTCTCAAAGGATAAACCCTGGTTTCCTTAAGTGTAATTTCAAAGCCATGTGTTCTTGTAGCAAACATCTTCGATTTCATTTTATCCATCCCATGATCACAACATATTGGGTTCTGAACTTGCTCCAGGCTAATTCAGCTGTATGCAAAATTATCCAAGGGTGGAGGGTGTAAGTCAGCTTGAGCACGGTCCTCCAGCGAGAACCTCTTAGCACAGTTAGATAATGTAGGCACTTAAAGCGCGAGGTCCAAGCAACTTGACATGTCATTCCAGGGCCACCTCTGAAGGGCCCTTCAGGGGCCTCCCACTTGGAATGTCTCAAGTACCATTCCCCTCCCCAGCCTAGACCTCAGGACGGCTGCTCAGAAATTCCTCTGCTCCGCCTGGGAGCCATCGATCAGCGGCCTCGGTCGCTGCTCAGTCTCATGTCACCGGCAGTGTGGGTTCCTGCTCTGATCTAGGTGTTTCTGGGTCCATGCAAAATTCCACCTTTTGCTGGCAAGACACTTTTAAGCTTTATTATGGATTTTTTAAAAGCCTGACAATGAGTTACCCAAATATTTACCCCTCATAAAAAAAAAAAGAAATCTTTATTTTTGAGTTATTTTGTTGTTGTTGTTCTTTTCCTCTTCTTAGAAAAAAAAAATCACTGTTCTCCATGCTTATGTGAGTGCCACAATGTGACAGAATTTGTTCACAGCAGTGGTAAAATATTTCAGAGCGCGCAACTGTTTTCTTAAGGGAAAACAAAAATAAAGAAGGGACCATGAGGGGGAAGGGAGGAAAGAATGTGCTTGAAGTAAAGGTAGGTCTTTCAACAGAAGAAGCCTCCCCTGATCAGCCAAGGCCCAGGTGGGGGGGCGGAAGAGCCTATTGAACTGAGCCCGTGGTTCAGTTGCCTTGATTTTTATTCACTTTTCAGTCATCTGGTTGGTACTGCAAACATCTTTACAGCGTACAAATGAATCTTCTATCGACCAGAATATATAGTGAAAGAATTCTTTCCCCATCCCTACTCCCTATGGGAACAAAACAAAACAAAAACAAAACAAAACAAAACAAAAAAAACACAAAACAAACAAAAATAGACCCCACCCATCCCCCATCCCCTAAGCCAGTAAAGCGATGACAACAGCACCTTGACATTGTTTTAATTCCAACGCTATCAGAAGTTAAAAGCAGTAAAACAGAGAGAGTACTAACAAGAACGAAGATACTTACTGTCTAAAATGTAAACGGAATGTTTTGGTTCAAATTTTTGTTGTTTTTTGTTTTTGTCTGTTTTCTGAAAGAGGACAGTTTATTATCAATTCACAATTAAAGCAGCATGCAATTTATTATTATTAGTTTTAAACTTTTTACGTTTTCAATTCTTGGCAACGGCAACAAACCACAACATTATCGAGGAATGTAATGCAGACTTTTTTTTAAAGTTGTGCGCAAAATGACTTTCCCTTCTGGCCATGGATATGTCCAATAAATAGATTGTAGAACCACTGTACTGTATAAACTTCATTTATACATGCAGTTCATAAAATTATTTTTTCTTAACTGAATAATTTACCCTGTTATGTATATATACAAATAGATAATTTTTGTCTCAATATAATCTATACAACATAAATCCACTATCTTCCCCTTTTAATGGTCAATGTACATACACAGGAAGTGTCTATCCTTATGAATCGCCAGCCAATTCTCTTTTTGCTATCCATGGTGAGGGCCCGCACGTACGACTGGGTAGTTCGGCACTGGGAGTTCCAATGCCTTTTGTCTATGCCCCTGCAGCCCTCCTTTGTGTAGCCCATGGGATTGCACTTGGTCTCGTAGAAGTACTGCTTCAGTTGGCCTTTCGAGACAGGGACTTTTTCGAGGACCGTCACCGTCCCGCCCGACATGTCCACTGCAGTCTTTTTATCCGCAGCCGTCACCCACTCGCTGATGCTGTCGCACACGCTCAGCTCCCCGCGGCGGGCGGGGTCGGAGTGGCGCCGGACCCTCATAGACATGTTTGCAGCATCCAGGTAATTTTTGTATTCCTCGAGCAGAAAGAGGAGAGGAGGCTCCAAAGGCACTTGACTACTGAGCATCACCCGGGAGGTGTACAAGTCCGCGTCCTTATTGTTTTCTTCGTGGGGCCGAGCTTTCTGGTCCTCATCCAGGAGTTCTTCTATCACGTGTTCAAAAGTGTCAGCCAACGTCAGGCCTCTTGAACCTGCCTTGGGCCCATTCACGCTCTCCAGAGTCCCATGGGTCCGCACACCTGGGTAGGCCAAGCCGCCTGGTCCTCGGACACTGGCTTCTTTCATGGGGGCAGCCTTCATGCAACCGAAGTATGAAATAACCATAGTAAGGAAAAGGATGGTCATCACTCTTCTCACCTGGTGGAACTGCGGGGAGAAAGCAGAAACAGGACACAAAACTGGTTAGGGCTTGCTTTCTCGGGGAGCGGACGCAGCCCATCTGATTGTAATTCCAGGCCGTCCTGCAGGGTCAAGGCTTTTTTATGTATTGGTGATAAACTCCAGCTGCACCAGACACAAATGAATGTCAGTAGTGTGCGCTACGTGTTTTAATAGAAACCAGAGACATGCAGTGCTTTCCCCCAAGATTTAGCATATACACCCGAGATGAGATGTCTTCTAAGTAAGTGAAAAAAAACGTGGCTTCCAGCTCTCCCCCTTCCTCCCACTTTAGCAGCTTTGTAAGTTTAATTTTTAATGATCTCTGCTCAGGCTGTCACAAGAAATACAAAATCAGAAATGTTACTAAGCAACAACTGCAAATGTAATAGTATTTTTTTCCCCTAGTTAGCAACATGGTCCTGTGGCGGGAACGTGTGACAGGAACAGCAGTGGCCTGAGGGGCTTGTGAGGGTCTCTGGAGCTGAGTGGCTGGAGTGTGGCATGAATAGCACCATTAATCGGAAGTCAGGGAGCTGTAAGGAACCTTTGCGTTGACTTCTTAGTCTTCCCATAGAGGTGAGCTATTAGAGCAACGAAGAAATAATTTCAGTGAGCTACCCCGCTTTACAGAGAGGGTACCCAAAAGCCACAAAACGCGGGCCTCATGTCGCCAAGCAAGTTTATGTTAGAACTCTGGGCTTCCAACTCTACATCCATTGTTTCTTCTAGGACACCTGGGTGGTCATGACTGAGGATGCTTTGCTTATTTTCAAACAGAAATCATTTTCTACACGTTGATTTTAATGATGTGTCTATGCCTGGGGCTGATATCATGAAAACAATGTGTCTGCTTAAGAGAACTGGAAAATTCAGCATTAAAAAGGCACTGAAGTCAATTTCAAATGTCTCCCATATGCAGATCCAGGTTTATCTCCACCAACTCTCTGAGCCCCTCACCCCCTGGCTGTCTTGGTGCACAGACAGATCCATCTAAGAAAGCTCAGCTGCTCCTTTTATTGGAAACGTGATCCTGTACGTATGTGTCTGTGAACTGAGTTTATCATTCCTTTAAAAAGCTGAATGGCATTTTGCACATTTTGGAATAGGCAGCTAGTGCTTCTTTCTGTGCTTTTGAAGTTTCCTGGGAAGTCCCTTAACAGCACACCACAAAATTAATCTTTTCCTGTTTGCCAGAGGGTTGCTATACTCTAAATTTGGCTCTACATCTACAAGCATGCTCTGGGAAGCCAATTAGAATGAATGAACAAGCAAAATGAAAACATACCTACACATCAACCCAAGGTGACCGTCAGATGGGGAAGGACTTCAGAGTCACTTACCTGAAGCATCGTGTCCCTTAGTAGTAAAGAGACGCATCCCCAGCCCCGGCATTCTAACTTTATTCTTACTCGGTTCTGGAGCACGGACTTAAAAAAAGACACATGCGTGTCATAGCTGTTATCCGTGCCAACCAGTAGGCAATGAGACTGCTTTTCTGTTCATGAAATGTTACTGAACATTCGGGAAGGCAACCTACCTCCAGCAAATAGCTCATACAGCAGAAATGGCTGAGAACTCTGGTCTTGAGAACCAGATGCCTCTGTTCTCCATTTTTATCACACCTTTTCTACCATAGAGTTTCTCACCACTCCAAACATTAACAAATGTCCTTGTGGAGTCACTCTGCCTTCGCACAGATAGACGGCAGTCCAGGAGCTGCTTGGGGTGCTCATGGTCTGAGATTAGGGAGGGCACAGTGGTTTAAACAAAGCACAGTTATCCATTCTAAGACCTGAACTTATGTGAATATTTTGGATTCTGCATCACAAAGAAATGGATCCTCTGAGAAGGGTTCTGTTGCTGGCAGGCAGTACTTTTACCATTGAGTGGAAACCCTTTCTCATATTCCTAGTCCAAAAGAAAACAATCCATGGGATGCCTTGAATATAGGTTGAAGAAATAATGCAAATTTAGAAAATTTTATGCTGGTGGAGTGTGGCTGTGAACAACTCCTGTTTACTACCGTATTTCATTTATTTAAGACATCACCTTTCTTTAAAATTTATTTTATTTATTTATGCCTACAAGAACTGGGGTGTAGGCCAGAGGTGCAGGGGCTGAGAGGATTCATCAGAGACAGAGTAGGGAGCAGAACAGGTGGATTTACTGAAATATACTGCTGAGGGAGCAGTGGGAGAGACAGGAGAGGTCAGTTGAGCCATGTGGGTTAGCTCCCTGGCCAAGGATCAAACTCATGCCACAGTGGCTGGTGATAGCTTGATAGCACTGAGACTTTAACCCCTGCACTACCCCCAAAGACATAATCACTTTAATACACACCATTTTAGGTACCACTTGGAAATAAAAAATGCAGCCAGTTAAACTATTGCTTTATCACTTAGAACTTATATTCTACACTCCCTAAGAAAAGCTCCTGTTGACTTATTTGGACACACTAAATCATATTACCTTATGTGCATATGTAAAAAAGAAAATTAGGCAAAAAAAAATTAAGGCACTGACAATTATGTCATAATTACTACAGAGCCAATAATAAGACATCAACTGTAAGACACAAGCTAATTTCAGAAATTTAAAAAATATGAAAAAAAGTACATAGTAGAATTAATGCAATGGAGGAAGTTTACTAATTATTTACCTAGTGCTCCCACTAAATGCTTAAAATAGCTCAAGATATTGAGGCCTCTTCAAGCACAAAATTGGAAAATTTTGTTATCATTACTGTAGTTATGAGTCTTTTAGTGATACCTTTTTCTGTAGTTGGCTTAAAGAAGTTTACTTTGCCTTTCGTGGGTCTCACTTTCTTTTAATTAATGATTTTTTGGTTAGAAAAGTAGTTGGCATTACACCTATCATTTTTCATCAGTCTCACAAGCCAATATGTCAGAAGAACAAATGACATTTGAGTAAATACTACTTGGTTTTCCACCCTGCAGCTCACCCAGGGGCATCCTAACAGCTGAACATTTGCACAAATTCAATTGAGAATTACCTGGTGATCAAGCCCAACCACCTCCCCAGCCTCGCCCTCTGAGCAACATCTCTGCAGTGCTAACTTCTTACATGCTTGTATGACCTTGAAGTCAAATGCATCAGGCACCAACTCAATACTTTTTGTTGGAACAAAGCTACTTCCTAACTTTTCTGTTTCTGACAATGGTTTCTTATATTTTGGGCAACCCAGCCTGCAGAAGAGAAATCTTGGAATCAAGGTTGACAATAAATTTCTCATAGAGACTTCAAATCAGTAAAGAAGTCTAGCCCATTTTTCCTTTAAAACATGTCTACTGTCCATCCTTTTCTTTCCATGATAATGCAACTACCTTGGCTTATCCTTTGCCCTCTTGCTTGTGACTCCGCTGTCCCCCTGATGTACTTAACACTGGTTCTGTTGCATTCAACTCTGAGATTAGTAAAGAGTTACCCAGCTTATCCCTCTTGAATTGTCATTCTCTTACACAAAAAACCTTGTAATGGCTTTTTTGTTCCACCAGATCAAATCCAACCTCTTTTATCTGCTACTGAACAACCTTCAGAATCTACTTAGCTACTTTTCTTTTTTAATTAAAATTATTCATTTATTTTTAGTTGAGGTAATGTTTGGATACCCCCATGAACTACCAGAACTACCACACCACCGCTGTGTACCCACCACCAAGTCACCCAAAGTCCACCACCATAGTCCATTGTGCATCCTTTCTCTCAATGCTTTTTGACTCCTGGTCTGACCAAACCAGATTCCTGGGAGTACCACACAGATTTCTTCCCATTATGTGACTTAAGTCACATTAAGTCATTTAGTGCCTTAAAAGGCTTACAATGGTCATTCTTCTGGTAAACTTCTTCCTCTCTAGCTGACTAATCTTAATTACCCTCCATGACCCTGGTTAAGTATCAAATCATATATGCCACTCTCTCTAATTATTTCGGGTCCACCTGCCCTCCTCTAAAATTCCATATTGCATCTCACTTAGTACTTCATTCTCTACTTGTTAACTGTATTTGCTAAATATGGTCAGTTCCATCATTAAAATGATAAACTCTGAAGCAATGGGCTCACGTCTGATCCCCCATAATACTTTGAATAGAATAAAACAACAGCACTCAGTAAAAACTTAGTGATGGGTTTATTAAACCACATGTAAAGCTAGTTTTGAAATAGTTTTTATGGGAAGTCTTTCTATCTGGAGAGTACTAGCAAACTCACTGGAATTGCTAGGTCAATTACAGGCTGTGCTAAACCAAATTATAAACTCTAAGGGATTTGATGGATGGCAACTATTAGCCACAAGCAATCTCTTGAGTTTCTGTAATAGGGCAAAACTTTACTTAAATAATTAAAAAGCAAATAACACTACAACATACTAACTTCCTCTACACTGCCTGCATAGCTCTTGTTTCTTATAGATCAATAGAAGACTTGGAAATTGGTAATAGTCATAATAGCAAAAATGGGAATTTTTCATCTTTTAACTTCATTTTTCCCCCTGTAACCTCTTCAATGAGTAAGGGAAACCTCAGATGAGTTAGCCCTTCAGATGAGTCTTTATTACACAAAAGATAAGCTGAGCCATAATACTAAGTAGATCATTAGTCTATATATGTTTATCCACAATAAATTCATTAGTGCTGTCTAATTTCTGCTCCAAGGCTTATAGCAAACAACTCAACCACATCTATAAAACACCAGGAAGGATTTTAGTCCCACTCTCAGTAACTAAATATAGTATATAGGACTATACAGAAAATTAACAATGTAGAAATAAAGTTTAGTTAAGCATGACTCACAAGACTTAAACTTTCAATTAGATGAATATATCTATGACAGTATGCTCTCCTGCTCCAATAACAACTTTTAAAAGAGTAGAACATTCGCAAATGCTGAATTTGATTGTTACAAGGAGACAGGACAGGGATTATTATCTCCATTATACAGATGAATCAATTCTGGTTCAAAGAGTTTAAGTAACAGAGAAGATATTACAAATCTAATCAGTTACCTGTTCCCTTGTTCCATGTTTATAATATGAGGACATGCTCCTGGTTTAAGCATTTAACCATAGGAAGGAGAAAACCAATGCAGCAAAAGGTGGTCAAAGCAGTTCATAAAATGTGGACATAGTTTCTGAAGTTATGTGTAACCTGATGCCCAACTTCCAAAAAGGCAGCACCATTACGATACTATGTTGTAAAAGAGAAACCCCACCGACTGGGAGAACATTTTTGCACACAACACTAATGATAAAGGACTGATCACAAAAATCTACAAAGAGCTGATGAAACTCAACAAAAACAAAGAAAATAATCCTGTCAAAAAATGGGTAGAAGAGCTAAATAGAAACTTCTCTGAAGAAGAAATGCAAATGGCCAATAGGCATATGAAAAAATGTTCAGCATCACTTGTAATCAGGGAAACGCAAATCAAAACTACCATGAGATACCATCTTACACCAGTGAGAATGGTACATATCAAAAAAACTAGCAACAACAAATGTTGGAGAGGTTGTGGAGAAAAAGGAACTCTCCTGCACTGCTGGTGGGAGTGCAAACTGGTCCAACCACTATGGAGAGCTGTGTGGAGATTTCTTGACCTACTAAACATAGAGCTTCCGTATGATCCAGCAATTCCACTCCTAGGTATTTACCCAAAGGACACAGAAACAGTAATTCCAAAGGGCACCTGCACGCCTATGTTTATAGCAGCATTATTTACAATAGCTAAGCTATGGAAACAACCCAAATGCCCAAAAATAGACGACTGGATCAAGAAGATGTAGTACATATACACAATGAAATATTACTCAGCAATCAAAAAAGATAAACACATGCAGTTTGCAGCAACATGGATGGAGCTAGAAGGGATCATGCTCAGCGAAATAAGTCAGAAAGAAAAAGAAAAATACCGGATGGTCTCACTCGTAGCAGGAATTTAGAAAACCTAAATAAGAGACCAGGAAAAAGACTAATCAATACAAAGTAAAAATCAAAATCAACAAGCAACTATAAACCAGAGACACACTGGGGGGGGGGAGGGCAGGGAAAGAAAGGACTAGAGTCAAAATAAGGGGGGGGGATACAATTGTATGGGGAATATAACCAAAATGAAAATGCATACATTGTGCAAAGATGAAAAAAGATGTAAGAATTATATAAAATAAAATATTTAAATAAAAAAAATACTATGTTGTGGTATAGTATGATCTCCAAGAACCTTCAACTTAAAAAGCATCCTTACTTCAGTGGATGACATTCAGACAATGCAGTCTTCCTGCAAAAGAATGCTTTACAAAAATTTAGGCATGTCAGAACCAAACATTCTTGGCCAAAGCTAAGAAGGGGAACTGAATAATATGAGAAATTCAGCACACGGGGAAAAAAATCCCAGAACTTTGTTCCCAGTCCCTTTAGGTTTTGTCTATGAGCATGTAGTCAAAGAAACACAATTTAACAATTGGGCTGTTCATCTTAGTCCCTAAAACAATAAGGATACCCATCAAGTTGAAGAAATTATCAATTAAGATTTAATTTCTAAACACATGATGCAAGCCTATCAAAACACTAGCTTAGTAAAGTCTCACCTTTTTATTATTATTATTTTTATTTTATATATTTGTACATCATTTTTCATTTTTGCACAATGTATGCATTTTCATCTTGGTTATAGTCCCCACACAATTCCCACCCCCGTTGTTTTTTTTTTTTAAAGTTTAATTTATTTTTATTTATTTATTTATGTAGTTATACAAGCACTGGGTACAGTCAGAAGAGCGGGAGGGTGAGAGAATTCACCAGAGCCAGAGCGGGGAGCAGAGCAGACAGAAGGACCGAGGTACACTGCTGAGGGGAGCAGCGGGCGGCAGGAGAGGTCTGCAGGCCATGCGGAACCCTCCTCCGGTGGCCGGGGAGCAGCCGGGGATCGAACTGGCGCTGCAGAGGCTGCGGGCAGCTTCGCAACCCAGCGCTCAACCACTGCGCCACCGGGAGGCCCGCACCCCCGTTGTTTTGATCCTACTCCCTTCTCCCCCCACCCTCCTGGAGTGTGTCTCTGGTTTCTAGTTGCCTGTTAATTTTGATTTTTACTTTATTATAATTAGTCTTTTTCCTGATCCCTTATTTAGGTTTTCTAAATTCCTGCTATGAGTGAGACCATCTGGTATTTTTCTTTTTTTTTTTCCCCTGGCTTATTTTGCTGAGCATGATCCCTTCCAGCTCCATCCATGTTATTGCAAATTGCATAAGTTTATCTTTTTTGATTGCTGAGTAATATTCCGTTGTGTAAATAAATGCAAATCAAAACTACAACGAGATACCATCTTACACTAGTGAGAATGGCACATATTAAAAAAACTAGCAACAACAAATGTTGGAGAGGATGTGGAGAAAAAGGAACTCTCCTGCACTGCTGTTGTGAGTGCAAACTGGTCCCACCACTATGGAGAGCTGTATGGAGGTTCCTCAACCTGCTAAAGATGGAACTTCCATATGATCCAGCAATTCCACTCCTAGGTATTTACCTAAATGACACAGAAACATTAATTCAAAAGGGCATCTGCACCCCTATGTTTACAGCAGCACTATTTACAATAACTAAACTATGGAAACAACCCAAATGCCCAAAAATAGATGACTGGATCAAGAAGTCTCACCTTTTAATATAAGTAACCTTTAATTTATATCAAGTTTCAATACATGCATGTAGTAGTCTTACTTTCATTCATTAATCAGACATAGAATCTATATCTTACAGTCTAGGAGGGAGGACATACATGTAAGGACCTAAAGTATAAAGGTAGAAATGAGCCTAAAAAATTATAAGTAAACTTCTATGGAGAGAAAGAGGTTAACTCCAGTTAGAGAATGAAGAATGTGATGGAGGCTGAAAAGAATATGAAGGATTTAAATGCACTTGGAAAAGACCAGTGGATGGACAGCACCTTGGCAAAAGATATGGAGGTGGGAAGGCATCGGGGTATAATCTTGAGAGAAGAGTTCTGGAACAGGAATGATGAGAAAATGAGAGAGGAGACCATCTGGTATTTTTCTTTTTCTTTCTGGCTTATTTCACTGAGCATGATCCCTTCTAGCTCCATCCATGTTGCTGCAAATTGCATGAGTTGATCTTTTTTGATTGCTGAGTAATATTCCATTGTGTATATGTACCACACCTTCTTGATCCAGTCATCTATTTTTGGGCATTTGGGTTGTTTCCATAGTTTAGCTGTTGTAAATAGTCTCACTCATAGCAGGAATTTAGAAAACCTAAATAAGGGACCAGGAAAAAGACTAATTATAATAAAGTAAAAATCAAAATCAACAAGCAACTATAAACCAGAGACATACTATGGGATGGGGGAGGAGGGAGTAGGAACAAAACAAGGTGGGTGGGAATTGTATGGGGACATAACCAAGATGAAAATGCATACATTGTGCAAAAATGATGTAAAAAATATAGAAAAAAAAAGAAAATATGAGAGATTAAAGGGAGATGCTAAAGAGTGTGGACTTTGCCTTCCAGACATGGAAGAGCCAAGGAGAGTTTCTGAGTTCTGAGTGGGGGATGCTTTGAGAAGCCAGTGTATCATGAGTCAGAGGACTAGAAAGAATGGTAGACCGGAAGAGACAAAGTAATTCACTGATTTCATTCTCAGTGGCTATTGAGCTTTAAAAATAAATATTAAGTAGGTAAGTGTGGGATTGGGTTAAGAGCAGAGATATATAATTTAACTTCATGAATGAACTTACTTATTTTTAGGCTAAAGTAAGTGACAAAAGAAACAGATTACAGCAAATGCACAGAGCTGAGTGGTAACCATCAGTAATGTCTGCGTTGGCTGAAAAGGCAGGATGGAGTGGAGGGGAGACAAGAGTATAAACTCCATTCCAATTATAATTACACTGAACTTGGATTCCACTGCTCAGCACTTTTAATTCAAAGATCTCCAAACACTTTGCAAATATTAACTAATTAAGACTCATAGGACCCTAGAGGTACAGGTAACTATAATTATCCCCATTTCATACAGGAGGAAAGAGGATCAGTTTTTAATCAACTCATCCACTCGCTGTGGTTCCCTTGATAGAACAAGGTCAGAACCTCAGACTCCAAAGAAAAACTGGGCCTTTAACTACAGGGACAAGTTTCTGCCATCCCTCTGCATTATTTCTGCTTTATTTTCACATTAGGCATATATTGCTTAGCCAAGAAGTCTTAAAAACAAAAAGGCACACATTCCTCAAAGAAAACAACTGGCAGTTGGAATCCATAAATAAAATGGAGAGGCAAAGCAAACAATCATTATAGATGCCTACCTACTTGCCTGGATGACCAATCAATTTGAACTACTAAATATTTTAGTAAATGACATCTGATAGTACAGGTTTTTCAATGTTTCCAAGGAAGTATTTTTAAAAATGTAGCTTTAAAAAATTATTTATTTTTGCATAGAAGAACTGGAGTTTAGGCCAGAGGTGCAGGAGGTAACAAGATTCACCAGAGATAGAGTGGGGAACAGAACAGGCAGATCTACTGAAATACACTACTGAGGGGAGCAGTGGGCAAGTCAGGAGAGGTCTGCTGTGCCATGTGGGTTAGCTCCCTGGCTGGGGATATAACTCAGGTTATAGCAGTGACAGTGCTGAAATTTGACGTCTAGGCTACGTCAAAATGGGAGGCCCCTAAAAATGTAGAGGCCCCTAAAAATGTAGATTTTAGCTACAACGTAGTTTATGTCTGCAAGATCCAATTATGCTTCCTACAAAACACAATCGTTCATACCAGAGTGCTCTTTCATGCCCTTGCTCGTCTATGGTTTCAGGTGACACTTGTAGCCATCACTTAGCCTCACCAACAATGCCAGGGAAATTTGGTTCTTAGATCATACCTGGAGTGATACACACACACACACACCCCTATCATGAGGTAAAAAAGTATTTTCTCTTGAGTCCTTAATTTGATAGATGAATCTATATACATTTTTGCTAGAAAATACTATAGTTCTGGTCCTCTATTAACCTCTCTACTCCTCCCTCCATTTCTGAAAAGGTAAGAATCTTTCTATAGGTGAGAGACCTTGCTCAAAAATAAAACTAAGATAATATTCTGTATTAGGATAGGAATTGGGTATTGTCCCCCAAATTACAACTCATATTCATGTAAAAATCACATATCCTGACTCACTGAGTTCCCGTTTACGACAGTAATATTTGCACAATGTATAACAGGGAAGGTGGAACTAAATGAAGAGTAGTAAGTCTTAAAGTGAGCTGTAATGATGGAATATATTTTGGAATAGAATAAAAATGCCAGGTATAAGGACCAGGTCTGGGCAGAGAACACCTCACCTGTCATTCCAACCCCAGGGCCACCAGCCAACAATCTCCATCACTACTGCTCTAGAAAGCCCACTGTTCTCCTGTGACCAAGGAAGAATCCCTAAAATCCAAAGCCTATCAAAGCTGGCAGTTCTATCATGCCCTGCCTTCTTCTTCAGAATAATACTGCTCAAAGAGTGCACATGTCTATTCTGTAATAAAGAAGCCTTAGTGTCAAGCTTACACAAGTCACCAGCAAATGAGTAAGTTGTCTAAAAACGCTCTGTAACTTATTTTTTAGATTACAAGATCTAAATAGCAGTTAACACTCAATTCAAAAACCTAATCTCTTTAATTAGGATTCTGTTTTCTTTAGAATTTCAGATGGGATTTGTTATAATGAGCTAAAGTAAAGTTCAGATTTAACAATGTTCTAAGTGCTAAATTGCCAAGACAATGTATTACTTATAAATTCCCATTTATGGTAGGCAGTAATGTTTACTAAAGAGATACGATCTACCTAGTTCCACAAAGTTTCAGAAACCTATTCTGTAAGGAGAACCTGAACAAACATCACATTTAATGACAGGTGTTGTTCTCTACAACTACTATGAAATCATGGGGGAAATTTCCTGTAAAGGGACAAGGACTCTGGAAACAGTGAAGGGGGAGATACAAACATCATTGTTATCACAGGCATTTAAACTGCATTTAAACTTACAGACTTTAAATTTATAGAAGAATTTCAAATACAAAATTTACTTTATATAATGTAAATTTTTATAATATAAAGTCTATATAATATAAAATCTCAAACTTTGGGTAATTTTTTTATATTATAAACTTACCTTTACAAATTAAGTGTATTTGTATAATTCAAATTTTTTATTAAAAATCCTACAAGGAGGGCCTTCCTGGTGGCGCAAGGGGTTAAGCACAGCACTATGAAGCAATCCGCAGACTCTGCAGCACCAGTTCGATCCCTGGCCGGCCAGGGAGCAACCCACATGGCGCATCAAACCTCCGCTGTCTCATCTACTGCTCCCCTCAGCAGTGTACTTCAGTCAATCTGCCTGTTCTGCTCCCCACTCTGTCTCTGGTGAATCCTCTCACCACCCCCACATCTCTGGCCTATACCCCAGCTCTTGTATGCACAAATAAATAAATCTTTTTTTAAAAAATTCTACAAGTAACAAGACAGTTATGGGACCCAAAGTCAGTTTCAGAAAATGTAGGTATAGAATAAAACCTCCACAGGTCAAAAAGAACTGAAGCCTTGCTTCTCAAAGTGTGTCCATGGGCCTGCAGTACGTTTATCACCTAGGAGCTCGTAAGAAATGCACAATCTCAGGTCTCGTCCTCCATCCCATCCACTCCAACCACTAAATCAGAATCTGCATTTCAACAAGACTCATGTACTTAAAGATGTTTCATGTGCTTATTAAAGTTAAGAAGCACTGGACTAAATGGTAGAGTAAGGAAGATATTTAATATAAGAAAGGAAAGGGTTAAAGTCAACAGAAGCACTGAATGGCATGGACCTTCTGAGCTGGCCCCGGGTTTCCCTGGCATCTTTCCTCCTGGGTTCAACTTGCTTTATTGTGACATTTATTATGTGGGAAAATGTCTTTATGTTTATGGTATTAAGCAAAATCTGGGTTTCCTTTATGTTAACTTTTCTACTATCGTGTTCATAACCACCATAAAGATATCTTACAAACATGATTGGTTGAATGAGACTGCTGATCTAATTCTGGACTCCCATTTCATCATGAATTTTTTACCTCAATGCTATAAGGCAAGTGTAAATAAAACTGGTCTCCCTGATCACTTACTTACCGGCCTAACTTCACTTACTCACTTAGAATCATACTAGAAATGATGCAGCCAGCTATGGCAAGTAGTAGATTTCCAGGTATATTAAAACGGCTTTCAGCCAGATATCTCTGATCCTTGTAAATTCTTTGTCCTGAAATGGTGAAACAGAGTCAGAGCCAGGGAGGGAACTGACTCATCCATTCAATGAAGATTTCTTATTACTACACTTGTCCTAAAACTAACAGTTCCAGGTATCTCCTAGCAAGTAACAAACAAACTCACCCTTACAAAATAAAACAGTAACATTAACAGCAACAAAATCTTAACATAATGAGTACATGAAGTATTTAAACACTCTCTCCAACTCAGATCTTCAAATCCAGTAGGCAAACCAATTTCTCAGTTGGTTCTAAAATTTGAGCCCTTCTTTGGGATGCACAGTCACCCATGAAGAAGCATGAGGGCAGATGCCAGAACAAGTGTGGACTGAATACCCAAAATGGTAGATAAAAATAAATTAGATTTCTAAAGAAAAGTATGAAATTTTTTAATTGAACACACAGACTTGATGGGATAGTCTCATAAATAGAAATGGAGACTGGTCTACTGTTTAGGCTTTTCGCAAAAGACTGCACACAAGGCTGGTTTCTAAATACCAAGAAGTCACCAAGTTCACCAGGACAACGAATGACTAGCACTAGAGACCCAGAGAATGTTGTTAAGTCATTTGCAAATGGGTGGGGCTGAGATGACACAGAACTCTCTTTTCCCAGGCGGAATCCCAAGGACTATTGGGTTCCACCTCGAGTCCCACTTAGAGAAGATGTCAACACAGCTAGGGAATGGCCTCCTCCAAGTAACAAACGAGGCAGTCTGCCTAACAGGGGTGGTGTGAGAGTGCAGCACAGCCTATTCCTCCAGTTCGTGGACCCAGGACTAAGCATGCTCTGTACCTTAAAAAAAAAAAAAATGCAAGAGTGATGCAACTACATTCTTTGTCCCTAAGGGAAGAACATGCAGTAACTCTCTCAGACCAAAAGATAAAGGGAATCCCCCTTTAAGAAAAGAACTTTGCCATTATGTGAAGATTGGGAACGTGCCAGAACAATTACAATTAAAAAAAAAAAAGCAGAGAAAGGTAAGAGTAGTCAGCCCTGTGTCAGTCTCTTTGTTCAGAATTGGCAACGTTAAATCAACAGGTTGTTTTTAATGTGTTCCCGGGCATTCCGGGTTCCTGCCATGAGATGTTGGGGGGATTTTGACAGCTGTGAGCCAACACCCACTAGACACCGTCGCTACACAAACACACTCTTAATGGACCCCAGAGTCGTGGTGAAGGCATGCCCATCTCAGTTTTTCCACAGATGCTGCTCCTGAAAATTTCCATAGCCAACGTATTCTTGTGGTTAATTAGTTATCTGAGCAATTTCCATTATAGAAAGAATATCTGTACGTAATGAGATCCATCTTAGGTCCAAACTGGAAGGCTTCAATGTCATTAACACCACAGGGCTGAAGCGAGAATGGCATAACTAATTCTCACCTGATGAAGGGAGCTTTCTAGATCAGACCCTGTTCTCTCAAGTACACAGAACGTGAAATTTTAAAAAGCCAGAGAGGTGAAAATAGGTAGGGGAAGAAAATGAAGATAAATTGCCTCTAGAGACAAAAGAATAGCATTGCCTTTCAAACTACCATCAAGAAAAGTTGGGGAAAGCTAAAATTAGCAAGAGAAGGCTATTAGCTCTCTGTTGCTCACCTTTATGAGACCATTTTCAGGAATCAGTTTGTTAAATTCCACTGAAGCACAAAAGCACACACCACAGCCCTTCTTTAGGATACATAGTCACCCCATGCGGAAGCGTGAGGAAAGATGCCAGAACAAGTGTGGACAGGCCACCCTTCTGCAGCGACTCAGAGTTCTGAGCGTTAACTCGGATTAACCTTCAGCACACAGAGAAAAACTGGTGGTTCCACACATCCAGTTGTCCTTCGGGTTATTTTTGCATCCAACTCTATAATTTCTTTTAATTACTTACTGTAAAGCACAGGAAAGTGCTCATCATTTGTAGCTTAATATAGGAGGAAAAATAATTGAGTGTGTTCCCCATGGCCCTACCCCTGTCCCCAACACTTCCCCCTGTCACCATTCCTCTGAAGAGCCAGTTCCCGGGCCCCGTGCATAATGAGCCATGTGGACCCTATTCAAGAAGCTGGCTGTGCTCCAGAGCTACTATAAAATACAAGGAAAATAATAACATCTCAAATGACAAAGACCCATATGGCCGGTAGGAAACTATCCACATCCCTTGAGCCAGTAAGATGCACCTATGTGGAAACATTCAACTCTGCGCTTCCACCAATATCATGAGTAGGAGAACATCTGTTTGTCTCCATTCCTTTCCACTACACATGATTTCTGACAGAAAAAACTGCCAAGTCAAACGCCAATATATGTAATCTAACAATGGGGTGGAGGTATGTTTCCATGCGGTACTGACTAGTAAATACAGTGTTGGTAGTGGTGGTGGTGGTGGTATGGCAGCAATTTTTGGAAGAAGCTCTGGGCTCTGGATAAGTAATTCAGGTTTCTCTTTGTATTAGAAATGATTAAAACTAATAGGCATTAGCTAGGAGCTAGATGATCTAATTATCCAGCATTTACAGCTGAGAAAACTGAGGCTCAGGGAGCTCCGATAAGTTGCCAAAGATCACCATGGCCAGCATGTGATGGAAATGGAGCTTGAGCCAGCAGGGGCTTGTCTGCCTCTTTCCATGTGGGGTCAGATGTGGATGTGGTGTCTTCTATTTGAGGGAAGTGTACTTGGCAGAGATATCCTGTAGACTCCAGGCACCAATTTTTAATTTATTTAAGCCAAGTCCCACAGGATGATTCCTTATAAACAGTTTGTTTATATACTAATTCCACAGAAGTTGAATATAACCCCAAAGCTCCTTCTTTACTACTCTCTTCCCGATGCTGAATTGTTCCCTCAAGGTACCAACCTTACATGCATCCTTAATAGGGTGTAGAGTCAAAACTATGCATGAAGTTCATCTGTTTGAAATGTCAGGACATTTTCCCCCAAGAAGATCTCTTTGGTCCCTGGAACAGAACCATGTGCTATTCAGGCCATTGACCACAACTAACAAAACCTCCTATGTCCACACCACTTGAGTAATGATTCCAATCAAGATCTATTTTTTTAAAACAAACCAAAAATATTGTGCATAAAATCTTTCTTTTTTTCTTTTTTGAGTAGCCCTCAAGGTCTAGAGGCCTGGTACCATGGCTACCCAACTAGTGACCCATGCCACTTGTCCTGTTACTTAAGAAAAGAGCTGAGGGAATGAGAGAAGAAAGGTATGGCGCAACAACCCGGATGTACTCCTGAGAAGTGGTTTGGAAAACTAGGCCAGACCATAACATTGGCAGAACAGATGGTGTGGACTGAGTCTGTGCTGACCAGGACAACCAAGTCTAAACAGTGAAAAGAACAGGGTCTTGGAGTGGAGCCCTCACACAGGGTTAGATAAGAGTAGCAGGGAAGACAGAGCACCTTGCTACCAGCCACAGTCAGCCCTTAAGAGAGAGCAGACTTCTAGAGAAGCAGTAGGAGGAGTCTGACAACAAACTGGAAATGCCTGTTGTGAATGCCTTCACAGGTATTAACAAAAGAAAATGTGCATGTGTCAGTGGTGTGACAGCTAACTTGTGAAGTCCACCCTCTGCACAGGGGATGATTTCTTGTGTAGACCAGATACAGTCATCAGTGTAACTCCCTAAGAACTACTAGTCTGTATGGGGGAAGAGTAGAGGCTTTCCCTTTTAAAGGGTCTGGTCCAAAATTCTATGAATAGAAGAGTGTCCATTTGGATGGACTAACCATTCTGCCAGGCTCCACTGACCATACGTTTCTAACCAGTAAATTGCAGGGAATTTTTTTTTCCTAAACAGAGTACACTGTCCTAGGAGAAAAACAAAGTTGAGAATCAATTTTTCTAGTGAGAATGGTGAGGAATTATATGAGGATGATCTGAATATATGCTTTTCAAAACATGAAGCCATTATCTAAACTATAAATCATGTATTTTTATAGATACCCTATTTGTGTAACACAGGAAATTGCCTGGCAACTTTAAGGGAGGTTAGCAATACTGCATTATAGCTCAATACTGACATTGGACACTGGCTGTTTTAATTTATCTTAAAAGTAGTAATTAATCACAAATCTTGGGGGAAGTGAAGGAGGAAGTTAGGAAATGGGCATAGGTAATCAGTTAGGAACAGGGCACCCGAAGCCCCTAAGTCCATTTATCAGCCCAAATGAGAAACACTGGGATGGACCCCCCCCACCACTCCACCCTCCAAGTCCAGGTGCCCTAGGTCCAGTTATCAGTCTGACTGGGGAGTTCAGAACAGCATCACAATAACACAGTACTCAAGCAATGGACCAAAGCTAGTTTTGGAAAGCCAAGCCAGGTAACATGGGCAAACTCGGTGGACCTCAGTAACCTAGGAGGCTCCACAAACACAGTGAATCTCAGTAGCCTAAGATAATCCCACAAACTCAGTGGGCCTCCGTAGCCTAAGAGAACCCCACAACTTAGTGGACCTCAGTAACCTAGAAGAACCCCTCAAACTCAGTGAACCTCTGTAGCTTTGGAAACCCTGCGGGTCCAGCCAATCAGCAACAAAACATGGAGATACCCAACAAATGAACCCCCACTCCTTGCCCACTATACCCATATAAACTCCTGCTTCTCGCCACCTCAGTGGCTACCCACTCCAGACCCCTCACTACTCAGAGAGATTTCCTATCCCCTGTCCTATCAATAAATCTCTTGCTTCTCTGTAACTTTGGTCTCAACGTTGAATTCTTCCCTTACTAAAGACAAGAACGGAGAAAGCCCGCCGGCGGTCCTCAGACTCTGGGCCTGTTCTCAAAACTCCGATTCAGAAGTACAAATCATCCTTCAAAAGAGAATCCCCATGGGTATGAAAATTCCAAGTTTAGCAGGATTTTCCATGTTTTGGTATCTATCTCTTAAACTCAGTCCCTAAGAATAATGTTAACAACTGGCAAAAGAGTGTTGAAAGTCTGAAAGACAGTGGACTGGTAGAGAACAGTTTCCTTTTTGCTTACAATAAACACTGTTGTGCTCCTTCGATCTACCATTGCTAGCTAGGTGAATAATGAAGGCAAGCCCAACTTTCCATTGCAGGGAATGGCAAGTGGCAACGTGGGTCCATTCCATGATGTGTCACTAGACTTGGCATAAGCCTATGACCGAGGTGAGGCATTATTTCCATTGGAACTGATGCCTAGAAGAGTTCTTGGAAATGTGTAGTATTTCTACTGCAAATGGGGGACTGAGTATGAGTTGAGACCTCACTCAGAAGTTTGTCTTTTGTGTCCCATCTTTCAGATAGTGACATGCTCTGTTAGTGAGGTTGTAGAGAAACAGGAATTCTCATATACTGGTGGTGGAACTACAAAGAGTTTAAGTGCTTTGCTGGACAATTAAGAAGCACTTACCAAAATTATAAGTGAATTTTCCTGCTTTTCTAGCTATTCCATTTCTGGGAATAATGTACAGGTAGGTACACAGGTATGAAAGGATGCATGTACAAGATTATTAACTACAACAAGACATACATTAACAAAAATATCAGTTAAAATCTAGCTATAGGAAAGTAGATAAACTATAGTATATATATTGACAATAGAATTCATGCAATTGCAAAGAAAAATAAATTAGCTCCTTAATACTCAATGGAAAACTTTTTGAAATATATTAGTAATAAAAGCAAAATGCAGAACAGTGTAGGTATAAATACAAGCTTTTGTTTAAAAAAGAGAAGAGAATAACACATATTCAGATTGACTTTTATTAACATAAAGAGTCAAGGAGGCACTGGGGGCACACACTAAGGATACACTATAAAGAATCCACATGTGACCAATATGGATGATCACCAATAGATGGTATGTGTTGGGTGGAACAACCAGGTGGGCATCTCTCCATGAAGAGTTTTTAATACTTGCTTGATTTCTGAACCATGCAAAGAAATTATCAAAAAACTACATTTAAAACAATCATTAAAAATATGTTTAACCTAATGTCTTCATCTTTGGCACCAAAAGTCTTCCCACACTGCTCTGATGCCATAGACACTCAAGAGATTTACACTAATTTCTTTGCTGAGTGTCCTGGTGGTGTTTACATTCAGGAAGTGTGAAGGGTACCATTTCAACTTCTGGGACATTTCCCTGGGGTTAAAAAAAACAACAACAAAACTGTGCAAATCGGGGTAGCTGGGCATTGAGGGCAGTCTCTGGGGGTGGGGACAGAAAGCCTCTTTTCTGGTCCTGCCTTTTGCACTGGCTAATCAGTTACCCCTATGAAATGGCTAATAATTGGCCATTTTTTAATGACAAACTGGGCAAATTCATGGGTGAAACAATTCAAGGAACTTGCTGATATGAGCAGAATGAAAATTCTTACCTGCCTGACTCACAGAATCATACTGAGGGTTACCACCCATTCAAAAGGGCTTTCTCCTTGAAAGGGAAACTCTACAAAACTACTGTGGAGAAACTCAACAGCCTGAGGGGTGAGTATGGCCAATCATAGGCGGAGAACAAGACCCATTCCCAAAGGGCCTGCTCTGACACACTGAGATGGCGGGGAGGAGAGAAACCTTCAAAAGATGGAATGCAAACATAAAGAGAACACAGAAAAGACTCGACAAGGAAGACATGTGATTAAATTGCACATGCTCATTTGCAATAGGATATACGGTAAATTCTGCAATAGGGAAGTCAAGGAGACACTGGGGGCACACTCTAAGGATACAGACTGGCCTATAAATGCAAGCTCATGTTGAATCTGAAAGGAGGGCCCTTATTCTCTGTGTTAGTACAGTTGGAGACATGCGCCAGTCACAATCAGGGAAGTCTTCTACCTTCTTCCAAAATTAGATGCAGACTTCAAACACGTCTGAAAAATGCTCTTAGAGGACTTTTTACTCCACATCTAGAAACTGAATGAGAAACCACTCTTTTAGAAAGGTAAAAAAAAAAGAGAGAGAGAGAGAGAGAGAAACTTCTCATCTCCATATGCACACTCATCTGGAAAGCAGATCTCCCATGAAATGGATAGTCAAAGCCGTACCACAATAGTAAACTACATAGAAACCCAAGAGTTGCTTTCCTCGCCTGCTTCAAGTGAAACATTCCAAGAGGTGGAAAAGAACTGCAGAAGGAAGGTCCCTGGAGGAGCCCTAACTTGGTACTGCTTTCTACAAGTCTGTTCAGGAAAATAGAGAGCTTTATGGAACTCAGAAATCAAAAGCTCCTTTCTAAATGACAGTACATTCCAGCACCACCTCTTAATGAATGATGGACTGGACATGAGGCTCTGCTGAGAAGTGCAGGGTCATGGTGGGTCAGATCCAGTGTCCTCTCACCTGAAGCCAGCCTCATGTTTCATAGCAGTTTGTGTTTCTTTGCAGAAATGTCTTTAAAGGGCCTCCCTGGTGGTGAAGAGGTTAAAGATAGCACTATCAAGCTATCATCAGCTACTGCAACCCACATGGCACAGCAGACCTCTCCTGCCTTGCCCGCTGCTCCCCTCAGCAGTGTATTTCAGTCGATCTGCCTGTTCTGCTCCCCACGCTCTCTGGTGAATCCTCTCACCCCCCACACCTCTGACTTACACTCCAGTTCTTGTATGCATAAATAAATAAATCTTAAAAAAAAGAAATGTCTTATTATTATAAGTCAGAATCTCCTCTTGCACATCAGTCTAAAACTGCCTTTGATTAAGAATATAAATGCATTATGTTTTAGTCAATGAATTGTTTATTGATTCAGCACAGGTTTTTAAAAACTTAGAGTTAAAATGTATTTTGCTTTAGGATAATAATTTTCAAGGTTGCTTTGTGCAAAATAGCAATAATTAACTTGGCACCTCTTATGGAGTTTTCAAGTGACAAAAATCCTAAGTTTTATTCATTACTACCTTTCAAATAGAAAAAGAAAATGAGAGACTTATGAAGGTGGGCACACTCCCAGATTAATAGCTTTCAAGGGTAGCATTTCAGAGTTACCGACACAGGATCAATTTCACACAGCTAATCATTTAGTTACAGGTTTACAAGATAAAAACAATTCTTAAAAAGATGTTATGGGAACACAGGGACAATGACCTGATGCCACCGATGTATAGGTAGGGTCAGGAACACAAGTTTGTTTCATCAGCAGAGCTCTCATTGTTCGAGTAAGGCTTAAAGGTCATAACCAGCTGTTTCTGTGATTCTATTATGTGAAGAAAATTCAGTTGTAGACCATGTTTATTCCATGAGGAAAAAGTCCCACAAGTGTTTTAAAAGCTCTGTTTCTTCTTCTCTCCTCCTCCAGTCAAATGTATAGCTTAGATTAACAAACAGCCTTTTCCGAACATTCACTTTTCAACTTTTTGTTCATTTAGCAGACATTCTTGTGCAGACACCAGGGACTCCCAAATGAATGAAACAGAATCCCTGCCATTGGGGACATCACTGCTACAGGGAGGGATGGGAAATGAGCCAGACACATAGACCAACAATTGCAGCTCAATGTGGTACATGCAGTAATTGGCATATGCATTCCCCAAAGAGAGAACGAAAAGCAGAGAGGAAGGAAGTTGTTGGTTCAGTGTTTGTTCAATATAGATCATATTTTACAGAGTAGAAGACTGTATTCTCTGATATCTCATAAAGCATGAAGAAGTCAATGTTGGTGAATTTCTGGGGTTATATTAAGCTGGAAATCAGAAGACTTACTGAAGAACTGATTTAGAGTGCTTTCCTACCTGAATATGACAACACTGAAATCTCGATCTTTTTCCATGAAGGATGTATTCAATTATCCAGCAAGTACCCATGCTGTCATCTATTGTACATGTGCCTACTATAGGTGCCACCTTCTATATTCATGTCATCCACTATGTGCTAATGGGCTATGACAATATAGGAGACAGAGTTTTTGCTTTAAGTGTTCCCTGTTTTAATTGTAGAGTTAAAACAAAACACAGGGGAAGGAAAAAAACTAACATATAAGACAGCTTCTTTGGGACAAAGACCACATCTCATTCAACCTTGAAAAAAACTTAACATTTATTCAACTACTATTATATATTTGGGGTACACATACCTCTTCCCCTTGAAATTTTCAATTGAGAACAGCATAGAAACAAGTTGTCAAATGGGAAACAAACATAGAGTCAGCTTCAAGTTAGCAAAGGTGTACAGAAAACAGGGTGTGGCCTACTTTCCACTATCTTGAACTATGCCCTTGGGATTCACAGAGTTGGGGTAGAAAAACAGAGGCTAAGAGGGCAGAAGTCTGGGCAGGGCCTGCACAAAGCCAGCTCTACATGTATTGCTTACTGTATAATGACTAAATGCCATGAATGTCAAATTAATGTATTGGCAAGAGAGAAGAGGGTTCAATTTCAGCATGGTGGTCTGTTCCTTTTCTTTACATGCTGTATAATCCAAAGGATGAAAGAAAGTCTCAAATCAGAATAATCACATCTCTTCTCACAGAAAGGAGCAAGTAATAGGGACAGGAAAGAGCCAGAACATTCCCTTATTAGTCTTCCTTTTTAGGAAACAAATTTCCAAGGCTGGGGGGAAAGGACTTCTCTCAATATTATTTTAGGCACAGAGAATTTAAGTAACTTGTCCAAGGTCACAGATCTGGTAGGTGGTGAGCTTGTCATTAAATTTGGCCATCAGGAATAGTCCAGGAATGTAGGCTCCAAGCCTCGGCGCTTAGGAAATTTCTATTTAGGAAATATTTCTTTAATATCACAGACTATCCTGAGTAGGGTACTCTAGAATATTTTTCTAGACTAGAACATTATATATACAGCTCCTAGCAATGACTCTGACACGAGAGATACCTAATAATGATTTAATGTTTGTACAATCACTTATGTAATTAGCTATGAAATGCAAATCATATAGATAACCTTGGAATTCAGATAGGGCAGATTTGCTATGGGAGAGGGTCTTTCTAGAGGAAATAGAATTTGAGCTGGGAATTGAAGGATGAGTAGGATTTAGATGAAAGAATGGCAGAACAAGTCATGAATAAACTAATAAGACTCTAAGAATTAGAAAAAAGAGGTTCAGTCTTGTCAACTCTGGCGTAAGAGATGCAAATATAGACAAGAAATATGCTGAGGAAGTTATTTTTGTTGTCTTGATAAGTTATAAAAGCTATTCTTTGGGGACTGGAAAATGCTAATAACAACTACAGTACCTAAAATTCACTAAGCATTTACTATTGCCAAGTACTGGTCTAAACACTTTGCGTGTATTAACACATTTAATCCCCACTACTGCCCTATTAAGAGGTTGAAACAGAGATATGAAGTAATTGTACGAGGTCACACATCTAGTAAGTAGTGGATCTGGACTCCAACTCAATCCTTCAGTTCAGCAATGTTGTCCCAGGCTTTTGATTTCAAATGAAAGTTTCTGATTAGGAACTATCTTTCAAGTCAAAAGATTATCTTCTGCTCTCAAGGTCTCTGAACCTCTGGTTATTTACAAGACTGCAAATCCCTTCTAACCATGTTCTAATCCAAGTATTTGGACCATGAAATAAATTATAAGTCTCTCTAAAAATCACAGGATATTTAATTGATTTAGTTTCTAATTCAGCAATTCAAATTTTCCTGCACATCTGAACTGCCTGTGGCAGTCTAAACATGTCCCATGTCCAAGTCCTGTCCCAAACCTACGAATCTCAGGGAGTAGGACCTGATTTCTATATCTTTTCTTTAAGTTTCAAAGTAAATCTAATAATGATCATGTTTGGGTTCCTCTATTCTCTTATGTTCTTAATAGTTCATTCACCAGGATCCTCAGTTTTAAGCAAAATTATAAATAAGAAGGTACAGGAGGAAATCAGTTATCATATATTCATTTTTCCCCTTGAGTTTTTTTCTCTTAAAAAAGGAAAAAAGTAACTTCAAAAGCTCCTAAGAATAAACTTTTTTCTTTTTATCATCCCATCGCCATTTTTGTCCTTGGCACACCAAAGGTTGCCAGTTTGCTTTACAGAAAGAGTGGACACTAGGCTAGGGTGATATTAGCTTGCATCTGCCAGGTACTCTGATGTTTCAAGGGGAAAATATGGTTTTTACTTGACCATTGCAGGTAATGGTTATAGAGTCACACTTATGGTAAGAGGGATGGGTTGGGAGAAGTTACTGGACTGTAATCCTTGCTCCGTCTCTATAGGTGTATATCTTGGAACAATTTATGTAGCTATTGTAAGCTTCAGTTTCCTCATCTGTTATAAGGGAATATGTCTTTCCAATCTTTTCCAAAGGGCTATTTATAGGGTCAAATGGAGTGAAACATATATGCATTTTTTAATATATGGAACACTATACCTTCTGGACAAGTTTATTATTTAACTGTGCAATCCTGCCGACATATGACATTAGCCAATATAATCCTGTTGGAATGTTAATGATGACAAACCAATTGAATTTAGGTTCCAGATCCAATGCCTACTTGTGCTCTACACTAGGTTAAATCTTTGTAACCTTTAATACTGCTTACAACAGGAATGATGGGGGTTCCCCTTATTTTTATGAGACTGACTTTGAAGACTGACCAGAAGTTCTGGAATAATAGATACTTCCAGGTTTTAAGAAAGTCATTTTTAGGGTCTTAGAACCAGACAAATGTATGTTCGATATCAGGTTATGAAAAGCATTTCAAAAGAAATAGTATTGGTGATAATAAATTTTATTATCATTATAGAACTTAATGATTTATAAAAATGAGTTAATGAAATCTTCACAATAAGGTCATCCTGAATTACTTCTCAGCTATTAGACCTATCTATGAATATCTCTAAAAATCATGCAACAAAAAAAGTATGGACCTCATCATATTGCCATTTATGAACACACTGAACAAGTGGCTGAATGCAACCCTTTTTATTTTTTTAAAAGTTTTATTTTATTCATTTATGCATATAAGAACTAGGCCAGAGGTGCGGGGAGTGAGGATTCACCACCAACAAGAGTGGAGAGGTGCATGGGTGCCTTGGGGAAGGAAATTCTATGGGGACTCAATCTGAGGGGATGGGGGGAAGCAAATATTGTCCAAAAAAATTAAAAAATGATAAATGTTAAGGTAAAAAAATAAATAAAATGTAAAAAAGGAAAAAAAGGAAACAAGAGTGGCGAGCAGAACAGGTGGATCTACTGAAATACACTGCTGAGGGGAGCAGCAGGAGAGACAAGAAAGGTCTGCTGTGCCATGGGGTTTAGCTCCCTGGCTGCAGATTGAACTCATGCTGCAGTGGCTAATGATAGTTTGATAGCACTGAAACTTTAACCCCTGCACCACCAGGAAGGCCCTGAACATAACCCTTAATGCAAAGAATGTCCACAGATGTGGGGAGAAGACAGCCATTTTTCACAAGGAAGAAAGATTTAGGACTTTGGAATTTTTATTTGCTGACTTTTAGTCTAGAACAATGATTTTCCATATGGGCTTTACAGAGCAGGCCTCTTGCAGGGAGCAAAATTAAGGTCAAGGGGACAGCATATTGACACTTGTAGTTGTAGTTTGACTAGAACAGCACTGCTTATTTTTGTCTTATGTATTGGGGTTTCATTTAAGATTTTATTAGGGGGAAAAAGTCCTACAATTTATTTATATTTATACATACCATTAAGTTAGGTTAGTGGAGGTGTGACTATTCCTTAACTTTGCTTCAAAGAAGGAAAAACAGAGCCAACCCTAACCCTAGCATTATTCTCATTGCCCTGCTCAGAAGTGGAAAAGACAGCCAGGAAAATAACTATAAGTTTGGTATTTGAAGGTGAGTAGGACATATTACCATTTCCTGGGCCTGTGATTTTTGTTGTTGTTGTTGAGATTCACAAAAGAACTATGCAAAAATTTGCTTTCCTGTGTATTGAGGTGAAACTTTTCTGAGTTGTTCTCTTGTTATATTGACACAATTTACATGACCTGTGAATACTACATATAGAGTCTTACTTATTTCACATATTTGAAGAAAAATGCCTCCTGACTTCACATCTCAAGGACAGTCAACAGACTGAGAAGTGTTTTCTAGTAAGCTCTAAAGAGATACCATTACTAAATTGAAGTATGCTTTTTGATTGACGCTTAAAGGCAAGATAGTTTTCACTATACTGATTTTTCCATCTTTTCTTTAGTCAGCATAATCATGTAACCATCTTCCAGTAAATGGAAGCGTTCTCACCATTTAAGTTTCTGTCAGAAGAAAACACACAGGATTTATAAACACTGCCAAGTAAAAGATAAATTCCTGAATCCTAGAGGCCTAAACATAGCCTTTTAAGTAAGGGGAAAATCCATCCTAGAACCAGTAGAAATGAACAGCATTTTTGATCCAGAAGTTTTCCTTCTACTCTTGTAGTTTCGACAGGCATTATTACAGTTCCTTATGAAATGACCTTAAACTGCAAATTATTTCACACTATCTAAGAAGAACTGTCACTGTCTTAATTTAGACATAATATGACACCTGAAAGTCAGGGGGATAAGAAAACCATCTCTTAAAATTATTCATCTAAAGTGTTCCAGGATCACCACTGAAAATACACTATGGGCAGGAAGTTCTGCAGTAACTCAGAGAATTTGCTCAACAGATTTTTAAATTTTTTTTTTTGTAAGTATGAGTATAAAGATAGGTCATGGAAGGCTTTTGTGAAATATGATTATATGAAATATCTGGAGTATGAGTACATGAACTGTGAGCATTTGAAGTACATGAATAGGTCACAGAAGTATTATATGGGCAAATCAGTGATGTTCCTTATCAAATAGCACCTGAAAATGGATTGATCGATATATGGAAAAGAAACCCCATCTACCTCACTGCCTGGCACCCACTGGGCACTCAATTAGTGCTTGGTGAATTAATAAATAAAAGACTCATAGAAGGAAAGCTTTGAAATAGGAGAAAACAGAACCCTATAGGGAATGTAAATAGCAAACAGCTTGCTTTGCTGTCAGGCAACGTTTGTACTTGAAAGCAATACGAGATCAGAGAGAATAGATGTCCGTGAGGAATGAGTGGGCCTGCAGCCTGTGGTTGAAACACACACATTCATACATCTCCATGTTGGGAAATCTCCAACCACTCTACAGAAGAGCAAAGAAAGTGATAAATGTGATAAAAGCCTGATGGGGTAGGGTCAAATTTTTTCACAGCTTACATTAAAAAGAGAAACTCTTTGAAAAGCTGTAATATCTAAAGATGCTATGTTTCCAGAGAGGAAGGTGAATAGGAAGAAGTTTTTTAGTTGAGTTGTTGACCTGTCTAAAAAATCTAATGTCAAATGTTAATTTCTTAAGCAATTGAGGCATCTAAATCTGATCATGACTTTTCTTTTTAAAAGCATTCCATTCTAGGGCCTCCCAGGTGGCGTAGCAGTTGAGCATTGGGCTGCGAAGCTGCCCACAGCCTCTGCAGCGCTGGTCGATCCCCGGCCACCGGGCGAGGGTCCCACATGGCACGCAGACCTCTCCTGCCGCCCGCTGCTCCCCTCAGCAGTGTATTTCATCAGTCTGCCTGCTCTGCTCAACCTGCCTCTGACTCTGGTAGACTCTCTCACCCTCCTGCGCTTCTGACTGTACCCAGTGCTTGTATAAATAAATAAATAAATAAATCTTTAAAAAAAAAAAAAAAAAAAAAAGCATTCCATTCTATCTGATCCAAAGGAAAAATAACTAATTTTGAGAATCCATATATAAGTGTGGAAAAGTAAATGTACAGCATTCTGCAAAGAAAGGAGAAGGATTTCTGATATTTCAAATGTACGTATCTCAGAGGGTTCAAAGACAAAAATAGCTGATTGTCCTCATTAGGAAACTATGTGAACTAAAAATAAGAAGCACACCTATGATCAATACATTTGAAAAACTTAGGAGTACAAAAGCCCTTCAGAGTGTACCTAACTCCAACCACTCACTTCAGCATGTCTCCTTCCTAAAAGGGCTTTCGTCTCTGGTTAAACATCTATAACAAGGAAAAGGCGACTGTAAGTTTAACTTTTTGAGTAGTTACACCATTTTACATTCCCACCAGCAGGAGATGAGGGTTCCACTTTTTCCACATTTTCACCCATCTATATTACCCTTATTGCCTTCAGCCATCCTATCTTAGGTGTGAAGTGGCTTTTCATTGTGGCTTTGTCCCTTTTTTTATAATTAAAAAAAAAAAAACAACAAACCTCACCTAGGTCAAGGAAGGCAAGGAGTAGAGCCAGTTACCCATGGGGGGCAGTCCACAGCTTTGGTAGTATCCAGCTTGAGATGATCATGGCTAGTGAGCCACCCAGGAGTTGGATTTGACTTTGAGGGAAAGTTCTGGCATGGGTAGAGGTCCAGTCTGTAGGGATGTTCCCATAACCTTTCCAGATCTAGTGAGGTGCACCTATCACTTGGTTTAAAGGGTTTTCTATTCATTCAGTGACTTATGAAAGAAAAAAAGAAAAGAAAAAACTGTAACAAGAAAAGGAATCATAGTCCAGGAAGGCTCCTTTTTTCTTTGTTAGGTTGTAGATGCCCCTATTAAAGTATTTGTATGCAAAAGGCATTCAGTATTTGCTTAATTAAATGGAACAGAAAGTTCTTCTAGATACTATGTTGGGAACCTAAATTTATCACTGGTCCTAGATCTGCTCTCTGGGAAAGCACAAAATAAACCTACTCCTTCCTCCATATGCTAGCTTTTCACATTTGTAAAGATTGTACTCTAAGGATGTCAAAAACATATTACACAAGCTGCCATTCTAATCCCCAGCCACGGTGGGCATTAACAATCAGAACATTCTTTCTCACTGAGGCTGGACAGTTTTGGAATTCTTTGAATTTAACATTCCAGGTAGCACCATCAGGTGCTTAGGGTTGTTAATGGTGACAAAAACCAGTTGCCATTTCTACTCAAGTTTTCTTGTTCTGAACCACTCATTCAGATTTCCTCAACCAGCAAGTTTCAAGTTCCCAGTGCTTTCTGGTGACAAGGATCTCAGTACACATGGATTGTCAAAGATAGACACTGGCAACCTCTTTCAGTTTTTTGAGCTGAAGATAATAGTCTATAGTCTGTTTAAAAGGTAGGAAAGAACGATAAGCTCCCCTTTTTGAATACTATGCTTCTCTAAGTACAGAACGAAATGGCGGTAGTTATGTTAACCACCCCCAGTCCAGTGCCACAGGCTCCCACTGTACCCGCAGTTATTTAAAATCTCCATGTTTCTTTTCTACAATCTCACAAAGTCAGACCCTAAACCTTGTCCCAAATCCCCACTGCATCCTGTATTTATACAATTGATTTTTTAACCTAATCAGAGTATTTTACATTTGGGTAAATGTACACGATCCAGATTCTATCACTCAACAGATTGTCTGCTGGCTTTATGTTTCAATTAGATAAGCATATTGTCTGTGGCTTCAGATGCATTATCAGCCCACATGTTAGTGCTGGATGTACTTTCCCAATGCTGCTTAAGAGAGAACACCTTCAACAGTTTGGTCTAGGAATGTGGCCTGGGATTCCGCCAAGCACCTCTTCCAGCAACATGAAGCAAACTCTCAATCTTCACAGTCTGCATCAGGCAAAAAAAATGTATCTGTGTTTAAAAACACTCCTCATAATTCAAGAAATAAACATGTGAAGAGATAGAAATACTTGTTTCAATTTGGGCATAGTTTCAGTTTTCAGAGTGAAGAAAGAAACCATGAGAAAATGTAGCAAACGCTAATGGTAGCAACTCCCAGTCCAAGACTGATTAGATTATATCCCAAGATTTCTGTTTGCTTTCAATTTAAAAAAAATATTTTAATGAAGTAACATTACATCCTTGATAATATTTTCATAACATAGGATTTCTATTCTCAAATATAGTCACCACAGTTCTCCCACTACCAAAATACCCATAATCTTCCACCGTAG
Organism: Talpa occidentalis; assembly: GCF_014898055.3. Lineage (NCBI taxonomy): Eukaryota > Metazoa > Chordata > Mammalia > Eulipotyphla > Talpidae > Talpa > Talpa occidentalis. The sequence continues at coordinate 18,746,935 of NW_023603184.1, read as the reverse complement.
TCCATTGTGCTGCTCTCCTGGCTTTTTTCTTCCCTACAGCTCCTACTCCCCTCCTGGATGCCTCAGATCTATGGTCAACTTTCAAGGATCGATTTTAAAGTTTGTCTAAATCCTTTGCTTAATTCCTTTATGCTCACAAATAAGTGAAACTATCTGGTATCTATCTTTCTCCTGGTTTCTCTTCCAGTTCCATCCATGTTGCTGCAAGTGGCATGAGTTTATCTTTTTGCATTGCAGAGTAGTATTTCATTGTGTATGTAGACCATATCTTCTTGTCCACTCATCTATTTTGGGGCTTTTAAGTTGTTTCCCTATCTTGACTATTGTAAATAGTGCTGCTATAAACATGGGAGTACAGGTTTCCTTTTGAGTTAGTGTTTTTGTGTTCTTTGGGTAGATACCAAAGAGTGGAATTGCTGGGTCATATGGCAGATCCATTTTGAGTCTTTTCAGGAACCTCCACACAGCTTTCCATCGTGACTGGACCAGTTTACATTTCCACCAACAGTGTAAGAAGGTTCCTTTTTCTCTACATCCCCATGGGCAGTTGTTGTTTCTGGTTTTTGTTTGTTTGCTTGCTTTTTAATATGGGTCATTCTCACCATTGTGATATGGTATCCCACTGTGGTTTTGATTTACATTTCCCTGATGTAAGTGATGATGAGCATCTTTTCATATGCCTGTTGGCCATCTGTCTTTCTTTGGAGCTCTTCTGTCCATTTTTTTTTTTTTAAAGATTTATTTGTTTATACAAGCATTGGGTACAGTCAGAAGCGTGGGAGGGTGAGATAATTCACCAGAGCCAGAGCAGGGAGCAGAACAGGCAGAAGGACGAAGTACACTGCTGAGGGGAGCAGCGGGCGGCAGGAGAGGTCTGCATGCCATGGGGGACCCGGTGGCCGGGGATTGACCAGCGCTGCAGATGCTGCGGGCAGCTTCGCAACCCAGCGCTCAACTGCTACACCACTGGGGAGGCCCTCTTCTGTCCATTTTTTGATTGGGTTGTTTTCTTTTTGTTGAGTTATATGGACTCTTCATACATCTTCAATATCAGTCCCTTCTCTGATGCATGGTGTGCAAATATTTTCTCCCATTTTGTAGGGTATCTCTTCACTTTGGTTACTGTCTCTTTCACTGTACAGAAGCTTTTTAGTTTGATGTAGTCCCAGTTGTTTATATTCTCCTTTGTTTTCCTTTTTGCTGAGGATGAGTCTGCAAAGATATTTCTGAGGTTTATGTTATAGAGTATTTTGCCTATGTCTTTTTCTATGTATTTCATGGTTTCAGGTCTTATACCCAGGTCTTTTATCAATTTTGTATTGATTTTCATGTATGGTGTGAGACTGTGATCTAGTTTCATTCTTTTGCATGTGGCAGATTTCCTCAACACCATTTATTGAAGAGGTTTTCCTTGTCTCAGTGTATATACTTCACTCCTTTGTTGCAGATTAGTTGCCCATAAATATGTGTTTTTTTTCCTGGACTTTCAATTCTATTTCATTATTCTGTGTCTGTTTTTATTTTATTACCATGCTGTTCTGATTATTATGCCTTTATGGTATAATTTGAAATACAAAGTGTGATACCTCCATTTTTTTCCCTTTTAGTCAGGAGAGCTTTAGATATTTGGGGTCTTTTGTGGTTCCACATGATTATCAGTAATATTTGTTCTATTTCTTTGAAGAAATGCTGTTGGGATTTTCACTGGGATTGCAGTGAACCTGGATATTGCTTTAGGTAGGATGGCCATTTTGATGATGTTGATTCTTCCTATCCATGAGCAGGGAATATCTTTCCATTTTTTTGTGTCTTCCATTTCTTTCTTTTTTTTTTTTTTTAAGATTTATTTATTCATTTATACAAGCACTGGGTACAGTTAGAAGTGCGGGAGGGTGAGAGAATTCACCAGAGCCAGAGCGGGGAGCAGAGCAGGCAGAAGGACCGAAGTACACTGCTGAGGGGAGCAGCGGGCGGCAGGAGAGGTCTGCGCGCCATGCGCCATGCGGGACCCTCCTCTGGTGGCCGGGGAGCAGCCGGGATTAAACCAGCGCTGCAGATGCTGCGGGCAGCTTCGCAACCCAGCGCTCAACCGCTGCGCCACGGGGGAGGCCCTCTTCCATTTCTTTTAACAATGTTTTATTAGTTCCTTTATTTCCTTTGTTAGGTTTATTCCCAGGTATTTAATTTTTTTTTTTTGTAAGATTACACATGACTCTAATTTCTTCTTCTAGGTCATTGTATATAAGAAGGCAACTGATTTTCCCACATTGATTTTGTATCCTGTTACTTTGCTGAACTGTTTGATTTAATTAGTTTTTGGGGTTCTCTATGTATATCATCTGCAAATGATGATTGTTTTACTTTTCCCAATTTGGATTCTTTTCATAGCTTTCTAATTGCTCTAGTTAGGACTTCTAATACTACATTAAATAGCAGTGGTGTTTTATACCAGACCTTAAGAAAGGCTTTCAGTTTTTTACCTTTGATAATGCTAGCTGTGGTTTTGTCATAGATGACATGAGGTTAAGATACATTCCATCTATCTACAATTTTTCATCATAAATGTATGTTGAATTTTGTCAAATGCTTCCTTGACATCTATTCATATGTTCATGTGGGTCATACTTTCTTTTTGTTGATGTGGTGAATTACATTGATTGAATTTCAGATGCTGAACCATCCTTGTGGTTGGACCAACACCACTTGGTTGTGGTGTATAATTTTTTTATAATGCATTGCTGGATTCAGTTTGCTAAGATTTTAAGGATTTTAGGTTCTGTGTTCATCAGGGACATTAGTCTGTACCTTTTCTTTCTGTTATCTTTGATTTTGTTATTAATGTGATGTTGACCTCATAAAATATGTTTGAAAGTATTCCTACTTTCTTGATTTTTGGAAGAGTCTGAGCAGGATTGGTATTAGTTTGTCTTTGAAAGCTTGGTAGAACTTCCTTGTGAAGTCATCTAGCTCCAAACTTTTTTTGGGGGGTAGAGTTTTGATTACGGTTTCGATTCCTTGCTTGTGATTGGTTTGCTTAGGTTTCTATTCCTTCCCTATTTATTCTTGGACGACTGCAGTATTCTAAGAATCTGAACATTGTATCTAGGTTGTTGAATTTGTTTGCACATTAATATTCATTATAATCTCTCACTATCCTCTGAATTTCTGCATTATCTCTTATAACTTCTCTTTCATTTTTGGTCCTATTTTAAGTTCTCTCCTTCTTTTTCTTAGTAAGCCTAGCTAAAGGTTTGTCTATTTTGTTTATTTTTTCAAAGAACCAGCTTTTAGTCTCATTGATCTTTTGGACTTTGATTTTTTATTTCAATATTTCTGCTCTAATTTTTACTATTTCCTTCCTTCAGCTGACTGTTGGATAATTTTGTCCTTTTTTTAGTTCTTTGGAATGACAGACAAGGTAATTTATTTGGCTGGAATTTCTTCCTTTGTTTTGGTGGTTCTATTTAATTGATTGTTCAGTTTTGTTTTGTTTTGTTTTTTAAATATATTTATTTATTTATTTATTTATTTATACAAGCACTGGGTACAGTCAGAAGCGCGGGAGGGTGAGAGAACTCACCAGAGCCAGAGCGGGGAGCAGAGCAGGCAGAAGGACCAAAGTACACTGCTGAGGGGAGCAGCGGGTGGCAGGAGAGGTCTGCACTCCATGTGGGACCCTCACCCGCGGCCAGGGATCAAACCGGTGCTGCAGAGGCTGCAGGCAGCCTCGCAACCCAGCGCTCAACCGCTGCGCCACCGGGGAGGCCCAGATTGTTCAGGTTTTTATTATTCTTCTCTTTGGTTTAAATACTATATCTCCTTATAACAGCTGCATTAGCCTAATCAGGGTTCTTCATAGATTATCTGTTTTTGCCCCTTTTCAGCTTCATTATTTTTTTCCTTATCTTGAACTAATGGCAATTTTTCTACTTTATGTCTTGCGGGTGGGTCTCCTTTTGATTAGGCAGCTTTGTGTTCTTTCAGCTTCCTGTAGGAGTATGTTCATTTTCTTTTTTCACATTTGGAATGTTTTCTACCATTATTTCTTGAAACAATTTTTCAGTTCTCTTCTCTCTCTTCTCCTGGGATTCTTATGATTTGTCTATTACCTTTCCTCATGTTGGGTGTTGTTTCATCATTTCTTTCTCTTATATCTTTCTTTTTCTATTTTGATTCTTTCCCCATTTGCCTCATCAAGCTCACTGATTCAATTTTCCATTTGGTTTGTTCTACTTCTTTGGCTTTGTCTAGAATTTTTCATCCCCTTCTTGATATTCCCACATCCTGCAATTCAATTATTTTCTTATTTAAAGTTTTAATTTTGATCTTCTGTTCCTTGATCATCTTTCTAACAGCATTCATTTCTTTTCTGAGTTTCCCAGCATATCTCTGCACTGTTTCTCTGAGAGTTCTCTATATTGTTCCAATTGTTTGATTTTCTTAATCATTTTTATTTTGAATTCTGTATCTGACAGGTATGAAAGCTCTTCCATGTCTTTGCAATTTGGTTCTGGGGTTTTGTTCTCTTTCTGCGGTGTATTGTTCCCCTGAGGACTTGCTTGGCCATTTTTATTTTTGTCCTCCCTATTGTTTGCTCTGCTGTGGTTGGGGCTTTTGTTGTGTGTGGTTCCTTGTCGCTACTGTTTTGGGCATTTACTGGTTGTTGGACATAACAGCTGGGGCCTTGTGGGGTCTAGGGTGATGCTGAGGTCTCTGTAGTAGCTCCTCTGGGCAATTTTCTAGTTGATGGTCCATATGGCCTGAAGAAGCATGTGGCCAGGTACCATTACCTCTGGGGACCTACCTCACCCCACACAGCTCAGGTTTTTTCTGGCCAATGGCCTATCCAAGGCTCTATTTTCAATTTTTTATTCTTTTTATTGAGGTAACATTAGCTTACAACACTGTATATGATTTGTAAGTATAGGTTCACACCCCTTCAGATGGAGTTTCTCTGTCTTTCCCTCTCTCTCTTCCCTCTCATTCCTTTCTTCCTCTCTCATACAAATAATTTTTAAAAACCTTTTTTTCCTGAAAAGTAACATTTTCTTCACCCGACTACTTCTGCACCTGACATGACAAATAGACAATTTAAGGACTTCCTTTGGTAATGTGCTTACCAGAAATTGGCACAATCTTAACATATATAGTTTTCCATTCTCTGAAGCACAATAACTGGCCTCTCCAATGGTATGCAAAAATTTAAAAGCATTTAAGTGAAAATCCACCAGGAAAGGAAACCTGCACTGATCTTTATTGCAACACTATTTACAACAGGTAAGATATGGAAACAACCTAAATGCCCCAAAACAGATGACTGGCTAAAGAAGATGTGGTATACATACATAATGGAATACTATTCAGCAGTCAAAAAAGATAAACTCATGCCATTTGCAGCAACATGAATGGAGTTGAAAGGGATTATGCTCAGGGAAATAAGTCAGAAGGAAAAAGAAAAATGGTTTCACTTATAGGAAGAATATAGGGGAACCAAACAAGGTATTGGGAAAAACAAAACTAGCAGGCAAAAGATAAATCAAAAACATTCAGCAGGGGATGTGGAGGGAGAGGGATCGTACATGGGTTGGAAGAGCACAAGAGACTATGGTGATGGTTCACGTGTGGCTTGGTGGTGGGAATTCTATGGGGATTATACCTGAGAGGAACAATAACACACACACAAAAAAACATAAATTTAAAAAAAAAGAAAATCCACCAGTAAGTTTATAGTAGCTAATATATCTCAAACATCTGTAGCATTTCATATGTTGCAAAAATGATAATTTTATGAGTGAATTAAATTGTGCATAAAAATTCTTAGAACTGAGAAAACTAAAGAACATTTATGATGCATACTAAAAAATAGTATTATTACACTTATTCCCTCTAATTTCTGTCTGTCCTGCAGCAAGACAACTTTGGCACTGTTTTGGTTTCTATTGTGGGAACATGAAAAATAAATCAAATATAAATTTTTTCCAAAGAATTTTAAGCTAATTTCTAAGCACTGGCTGGTTCCTGCTTCCATAACTAATTTGTGGTGGTGGTGCAGATGTATGTGCTTATTCTAAAATAGAGACAATACCTCTAATTTCCTTCTCCTTATACTTTTTTTCTTTACTTTTTTGGTGTTTGAAGTCTTGCTACATATATGACCCTTGATTTTATTCCTTAGTCTCCTCAAATCATTGAAGTTATAATAATAGATCATTGATCAAAGACATTCTTAAGGTTTCTCTACTCAATTTATTTGGTGTTACTGTATCTCAGAAAGTGTAACTAGTTGCCCGTAGCAAATGAATAAAATCAGAACCTTTGTACTCCATACCACAGTGCATATATTTGAAAATAATAAACTTTAAAAAGGAGGTCAGTCCTTATTCCTGGCAGGCCATTCTTCATTTGGCTACTATATTAAAGTAGTAAAGGTCTTAGCATATGGTATTGAGTTGTGGATAAGCCTGTTTTGAAATCTCACCTACAATTGCAAATGCATTCAAAACCATCATCAAGCCAACATACACACTCACCAAATCTGAGCAGGGTGGCATGGAAATTCTACCAACTGTAGCCTTGGGAAAATGGCTCAGATGGCAAGAAAGTCATTAGGATGGTAAAGCCACAGATTTTGTTCTCAAGACAGCACTATTGCTTCAACTTCTGATGAACTGAGTAAATGCACTGAAATTGCCGGTTCAATTTATTTGAATTTCCATTATATAAATCTTGATTTCATACATACTAGTTTGTAATTAAATGACAGGCTGCCTGCTAGTTTTATTTAATTATTTAATTTATTAATTTAATAAGCCAATTTGAAGTTAAATGATTTTTTATCCTATAATTTTACACATCTTACTTATATTGTCTTAGAATTAAGGAATTCTCCCTTCCCTGCCCTCCTCCCTCCAAAAATGTAGAGGCATGTCAAAAACAGAAGGTCGTCATAAAGCTTTAAGTCAGACCAAAGAAACCAAGATGAAAGCACATTTAAGAGCTACTAGGTTCTGGGAGCTTTCAAAATCAAGACATTACTACCATGACAACCAATGAAAAGTTCTTTCAAGTGAAGCTTTGGGGAAAACTACATAACATGCATTACTCCCTGGGCCCTGTGGAAATAAATTTTTACTTTATTATGACTGTCACTGAAGCTTGTAAATTTCCTTCGCTTTCCCCTTCTGTCCCACACCCAGACCTCCAGTTCATCTAATGCAACCACCCATCCTTCACACTTGAGGCCCTGTATCAGTGAGCTATCAGGGCAATGAGCCACCTGTTAGCAACCATTTCAGTTCGTCAGATTTGTCTGACCAAGAGCATAAATGTCCCTGAGTTTGTACTTGAATTTGAGTACTTACACTTAAATGAAAACTTCCATATTCCTTCTCTCCAGATACTCGGTTTCTCTATAGAAAGGAGACTGTCATTCTATTGCACTTAGAGAACACACCCATTTACCACTCCCTCAATCTGAAATCTTTCAAAGTCAATGTATTAGTGAGCTCCTTGCATCTGTCATCCATAATGACCCCATATAGTATTTAACTATATGACCCCATATAGTTGGGTTTACAACTTTTCTAAGGCTTTAGCATTAAGCATAATGGAAAGCCAGAGATGCATTGTAAGTATAAAATTATTTAGTGTTGAACAATTCTCTGCCTGAAGTGGAGGTTTAAGTGACTTTGAGGCTGTATGCCTAAGCTTAAATGTACCAAAGTCTTCCTCTGTTTATTAGGGTTAAACTCCTCATACAAATGACATACGGATTTCATTTGCCAGCAGAGTTTATTGCTTAACATTACTCCATACTAAACAGTAAATGGATGCAGAGTGTAACCAATAAGATTGCTCTTTCACTTTTGAAGCCCATCTGGGTATGTTATTCATCCTAATAAAGAAAATTTATCACAACGTAACTTAATGTGACTCTTGTTCAAACGATTTCTCCCTCCAGTGAACAACAGCCAGTATTTAAACCTAGAATTCCCCGGAATTCTCTCCTCCATTCCTCTTTAAAATGCAATTCACAGCTTGAGATCACAGAGCCTGCCAGTGGCTGAATGGCTGTGCTAGCTGGCTGAGAGTCCTTCAATTAAGCAGCAATTTTGCAATTAGTGGAAACTGAGTGCTCCATAACAATCGTTTGAAAACAAGTTGAGACAAGTTAGTAATTACCCTATTAAAGGAATATATTCTCTTGCATTGGGCTAGGCAAGCCCCCTCCTATGCAAACGCAAATCTTCCACACGTGGAGATGCAAGTTGAAAATTGTGTTTTAACCATTAAAATAAAAGAAGACATCCAAATGGGAGTGCCTTTCATTTTAAAAGATATTCAGAGTTATCATACACTTCTCCACATTCCGTATTTATTCAGGTTTCATTCACATCTAAAAGGGTTCTTTTTTACTACTCTGGGACTAACTTCCTAAATCTTAAAATGCTAATGAACAACTTGTCTGTGACCTTGCCTTTGTGTATATTTTCAATATTCTTTAAGCTTAATAGAAGATTAAGTCTATGATTGAAACCCAAAACTGCTGGCTCTTATATCTGGGGAAGAAGTGAATGGGGGAGGAGAAAAGGTGGGGTGATATTTATATAAGGTTTTAAAAATTAATGTAAAAAAAAGTGTAAACAGGTGCTGACTTACAGCCTAGAGCTATTTATGTCACACAAAAATGAAATAATCAATTACCTGCATTTTGACTATTGAAAAACTGGGGTTCTTAAAGATTCCAGGAAGAAGAGACTAGCTTACATTGTAATGGTGCCCTTATTAAGCAGGAAATCCAAAGACTTTGAGGCAGGATTTTTTGAAATTTGCATTATTTAGAGGATTTCCCCACTCCTAGGGAGTCAAAATTAACCAGTAATATCCCAGCACCTCTCCAACCTCCTTTGGCCATTATGAGATTCAGGCAATTAGCTTACCTAGTAAATGAATTACTTGAGGTGACCATTGAATTTTAGACAAATGGTCACTTGCTGGGTTCCTTTTGTTTGCAAGTAAAAGTTCTACTTATCCTAAAACAGACTTCCTAAATGTTTCATTTTCTGGGGATACTCCCAGGCTGCCCTACTAGGCATCTTAAGTGACCTTAAATATCACCTTAAAATAAACAACATCTCCAGTTGCTAATTCCGCTCTGAATGGGCTATGAAAGCCTCCAAAGGTATGTTAAAAATTACTCAGCTATTTTGCTTTTAAAAAAATGTGATCTCTAAGTGTGTCTGCAGTGTTCTAATGCTTCAAAACATGTGCGTAATTCTTGTTTATCTGGAAATTATTTCTTTCTGCTTATATCATTTATAAACAGAACGCTTTGTAATGATTTAAAATAGCTCTACATACATAAGACTTCTTCTATCATAATACTTATTACTTACCAGTCTATATGTACTAACATCACACTTTGCAAAGTAAGTTAGAAGTAAAGAAATACAACGACTTTATAGCCCTGGAATTCCAGTAATGGTGACCAACATGTTTTGAATTCCAGTAAAGGTTATGGATATATTTCAACAAGTGTCTCTTCTTTCTATTACCTCTGCTGCCAGTCCACAGGTAAACTCACAAAAGAAAATTCTAAAACAAAACGTGTGTAAAATGAGGGAAGAGGAGTTAGTGATTGTGTGAAAAGGAATACAGTTGCTAGAGACAAAACGTTGCAGTGTTACTTCTACACGCTATATGATCTATTAGGGTGATAACTTAAAGCACTTGGAGTCCAGAGCTCGGAAACCTCCAAATTAAAATGATAGCGGTATCATGAGGTGAACTTGGGGGACGCCCATATTGAGCTGCATTAATTTGTAATTACACCTCAACAAATAAAAAGGCAAAAAATATACAAATACAATTTTAAGACCTAAATGTCTCCTGGCTTTATAACAAACTCATATAAAAATAGATTTTTAGATAAAAACAAAGGGGAAGGTGTGTTTTCCAATAAGTTAAGTTTGAAGCCTCTTTGAAGAGCCTTCATTTTATATGCAGTTAAAAACCCACGTTCTCAGTAACATATTGCTTTGCTTTTCAAAGACAAATGCATTAGGAGAATTAATAAACACTCAGAAATATGCTTTTCTTTGCTTCTGGCCAAGAACATTCCTGCATTCTTGTCAGAAAATGTTCGCTAGTTACTGCTGACATTAAGGAGTAAGTTTAAGAACCCTAAAATAAGGTCCAAGGAGCTTTAACACACCACCAACTGCATCCCGTCAAAGATCTCCCGGCGCGAGGAAACCTTTTTGCATTGGTGCCAAAGAGGCGCAACGAGTCAAAATTCATTCGAGTTGGGTGTCAGCAGCATCCTTCAACAAATACCCGCCACCAGCTCCGGAAGGGATCCCGCAAAACTCTTCCCCACCCCCAAGTCACCACCCCCAGCAGTGGCTCTGGGCAGCTTGGCCGGCAGAGGGCACCCTCTACCTTCCTTGCGCGCTCTCCCTACCTCTCCTCCTACTCGCCCCTCCACCCCGCTCCACCCCCAACACACAAACACAGCATCCTCCTACTGCGACTCCAGTTCACTACCGCAGCCCCGAGATTTTTCCCTTCCAGGGGTGCCCCCAGGATTCCACTCCCCTCCTCCTCCCGTCGGGCATAAAGCCCCTTACATTAGCTATTTCTCTCCAGGCACAGCTCATTCCTTCTCGACGGTGCACCCCCGAAAGGACCGAGTCAGGTCATCGCCCCCCACCCCTCCCACCAACATCCCACCCAGTCCCTGAAAATCAAAACTTTTACTTCCTTTGCAGGTGTTCCAAGGGAGGGCAAGGGACCGGGAGAGGTGTGGGCATAGCCAGCCACGACGCCCCGAACCCCACTTAGGTCCGAACGGTTGGAGCGTCCCAAGTTTTCCAAGACAAACTGGCACTGCATTTCTGTAAGTTCGCTTTGCTTCATCAACTCACAGGGAGCAGGTGACCGTGCGCAGCCAGGCTCGAGCTTTGGGGACCAGGATGCAGACTGAGGGCGCAAGGGAACCCCCCACACACACACACACCCCACTAATCTGCAAGAGAATTTTCCCAGTCTACGGGAGGAGTAATAACCCAGTCCCGACACCCTCACCTCAGGTCCCTAGACAGCTGGCGCCCTAAATAATCTTTCACGACCCCTCCTCGGAGGAGGAATTTTCGGGGGGATCCCCGGGGCGCGGTCTTGGCTCGGATCACTCAGCCCCGCGTCTCTCTGCGCTTTCCCTTCAGGGCTTCCCAGGGTGATTTTCCTGCGGGGGGTTCAGGTGACCCCTCCGAGTTGTGGGATGGAGGAGAAAGTTCCCCCAGAGCAAGTCCAGCAGCCCCCACTCCAAGCACCCGGTTCTCCAGGAGCGGAGGACAGGAGTTCTGGCCTCTTGCACAACTTCTGGCTCCCCCTCACCCCAGCCAACTTTGCCCCGCCGACGGGCGGCTCCCGCACCCAGCCCCGCGCCGGACGCGCGCCTACCTCGGGGTCCACACAAAGCTCACTGGTCTCCCGCAGCGGAGTCACATCCTCGTCCCGCGCCCGGCCCCTGCGCCCAGCGCCGGTCCCCGTCGCGGAGCCGCTCGCCGCCGGCCCCACAGCAGCGGTGGCAGCTGCAGCTCGAGCGTCTCATCAAAGCCCCACGAGGAGCAAGCGGGGGGCGCGCCGGACCGGCTCCTCCACTGCGCCCGGGAACCCGCGGCGCGACGGGGTGCGCGGGACGGCGAGCGCGCGGGTGCGCCCGGGCGCGGCGGCGGCGGGGACCCGGAGCTCCAGCCTGCGCCTCCGGCTCGGGTCAGACATTATTTAGCTCTTCGGTTGAGCTTCGATTGGTCAAACGGCGCCGCCCCCCGCCCCCCTCCCCGGGCTCGCCCGCGCCACTGATACCCGTGCGGGGCGGCTGCTTAAAGGGAACGCCGCGCCTTTTCCTCGCCGGGGTACAGCCCCCGGGACTCCCGGGGTTCCCGGGGCTGCCCAGGCCGGTGCTCCCCACGCCTGCAGTTGCAGCGGCGCGACCCCACGGAGTCCGCGCCCAGCCAGGATCCCTTCGTGGGACGCACGGAGCGCGCGGACCGCTTCGAGGGGCGTCGAGCCCCCGCCTAGGGAACCCCGCGTCGCGAGCCGTCCGCGGAAACCCCGGCTCTGCAGCCCCCGAGAGAGGGACTGCCAGTTGGACTCCCCAGGATCTAACTCTCCCCCTTTGCAACTTCCTTCCCCCTCTTTCCAGCACCCAAGTTTTGTGGGAGAGGGCGTGCGTTTCCAGGGCCACAGACACACCTTCCCACACCTTCCCGCACCTTCCCGCACCTTCCCGCACCACGGAGCTTGCAAAGGTGGACAATGCAATCGCACAGAGCATGGAGGGGGGGCTATTGGTTTACTCCGCTGCCTTAAACACGCCGGCTTAACCAGGGTTCGTGCACTGACCTCTCCAGAGTTTGCCTAATAGGAATTCAATCAAGATAATAACGGCATGCTTTATTCATGAACGCCCCGAGATAACGTTACACCAAGTTACTTGCTCCAGCCTGGAAGCCGAAGCAATGACAGACTTCGCTCGAGCCACACGCTTTCCAGCAGACCCAACAGAGAGAAAAACGAACAGAGAAAGCAAGCAAAGAAACCCACCTTTTCAGTCACTATTTGTCAAAGTAAACATCAAGGCAGCTGTCTGGGGAAGACTTCGGCCAGTAAACTCCCAGACTCTAGTATTTGGGGGCCGTTCCCTTTGGTTAAAAAGAAGGGGGCTGGGGGTGCGAGTCTTTGGTGCCCGGTAGGTACTCCTTCTGGTCTGCAGCAAAGAAGTTAAATTATTGATAGTGGAAATTGCATGGCGGAGGTAATACTCGCACCCCTTGAGCGAGGAGCTCCATTTGATCTCGGCAGAGACGGGGAGGTTGCATGCTAGCTCGCCGGGGGGAGCGGCAGCGCGAGCAGCCCTCTCAGCGGTGAATGGGAGAGTGGGTGGGGAGTCCACGAGAGGGCTCCACGGTGCCTTGACGTGCGCTGTCATATGATACCTCCGCTGCCTCGAAATAGACACTCTAGTGCACGAATTACCAGAATCAAAATTCAGCGCATTTAAAATGATACATCTTTTATTAGAAGAGTTCCGTTCCAGGGCATTGCATGGTTTTGCAGATGTTTTCACTTCCCTCCCTAGCAAACTTACACACATAAGCCAGCCCTTTTAATAATAAACCTAGTCAGCAAAGAGAAATAAAAAGCCTTCTGTTATAGTTTGGGGGTTGGGGGGTGGGGGGAAGCAGTTGGTGCAGTTAACCTTCCTCTTAGCCCCACCCCCACACCCCCAAACCTCATCACTACTCCCAGCCCCAGCAGAAGAGCAATCTTAGGGTCCGCTAGCCTAGACCCTTGGAGGGAATGTAAGTGGCTAAGGTCCAAAGGACCATTTTCAATTAGTTTTGGACGGACCTTGTCGAGCTTTTGCCTGGCTTCCTGCTTGAAGGAAGAAGTATCTTCCCATTATTTCATACCACTCAGAGGGACTAGAACAGCCCTTAAGATTTAGACTAAGAAACAAGACAGCAGTTCTTAACTTGGAATCCTTGGACTTTTCTCTGAGCATAAAAATCACCTGGATGTGTGTTAAAACGCAGGTTTCTCCGTTTGAAATAGTGAGTTAGTAAGGGTGGAACAGATCCAGGAAGCAACATTTTAGCAAGCACCTCCAGCAATTCGATGCAGAAAAGCTGAGGTCACACTTAGAGAAACACTCTTTCCTAACGGTTGTGGAAATGAGTATCAGACGACTGTCCCATCCCCCCAAATGTCTCAGGCAGTGTTATGTATACGTGCATTTTTCCGTAATCTCCAAGGGGTTTGACCTAATAATTGCTAAGACTCATTGCTGTAAGAATTTCCCTAGCCACTCCAACATTAATTTGGGGGGAAGGGAAAGAAAGATTTATAAACAGTTTCCTTCCCTGAACCCTCTTGTGGTTGTCAAGAATGTGTTGTTGAACTGAGTATATAATATTATTATATACTCAGTTCACTTTACCTAAAGGTTTACAGTTACCAAAATAGTTCATTTGTATTAGCTATTCCAGAACTTCTCAAGACTAATGTCAGAAATTACTATTCTCATTTTGTAAATGAAGAACCAGAGCCTGTGTGCTGAAAATAATTTGCCCAAGTTCACATGGCTAAGTGTCAGAGACAAGACTTCAATGAACTCAGGAACTCCAGTTAGAAATCTCTCTGCCTCCCCTGCCCCACCCCCAAATATGAGAAACTATCTGTTCCCTGGAAGTGTTATCAGGATGTGTATTCAGAGCATCTTTGCAAATTGTTGGACTGAATAGTCAAATTATTCAAATATATGCATATTCTTAGAGTGTCACACATTTAGCTTTGCACCTCTGTCAACTTGACAGAACACATGACCAATACAAACTACCCTACAGCACAGATGGCGAAGTTTGTTGTGGAATATTTAATGTATGTGAAATATGCAGGTTTGTCAGAAGTCGTGAAGGACTGAGAGCATAAAGCAGGTCCTGCCCACCTCAGTGAGCCTCTGTATTGGCACCCAGTGGTGTAGACAGAGTGCAGATGCAATTTCTTTTAAACAAAACGAATTAAAAGTCTAGTTTTACAAATATATACTTGTACTACTTTATAAAGTACCAGAGGAGCCCTATTTTAAACCTTAAAATATGCATAACTATGCTAACCTCAAACTGACGCTTACTTTCCACTTTAAATTTGCTTGAAAATGAGTTATTTCCCCAAGTTTTCAAAAGCTCAATAGTAACTTAGTTCCTTCCTGAAAAATAACTAGCAAGTGAATGTGGAGAACTTTAGCATTCTCAATGCCTCTCAGTAGGTAGTCATTGCAAATCACTACCTGCTCAATTCCCATTGCCACGTCAGCATTTCTGCTAAAGGAAAAGGTGTTTTCACTTTATTGACTCTGATTGTGTCTTATGACCATGTTCTTATTCCTACTGTCCTTCGACATTATACAAATAAATGTTTGTATCTCTATTTTCTAGTGTGTGGTGCAGTTTTACTGAGAAAGGAGTCAGAAATTGCAGGAATATTTAGAGATAAAATAGATCAAATGCCAATTCAGATAAACCTGATGAATCAGACCTCTTGACACTCGTGAAAATTTCCAAACTTTTTGATTTGAGAGTATAGTATTACCAAAACCAACATAAAACCAGCCTCAAAACACTTTACTCTTGCCTTAAAAGTATGTCTTATATTCAAAAACAACGACGCCAACGTGGGCTGAAGTTGTATGAGCGCATTGCATGGAATTTGGAATAATTTTTACATTTGTTTAATTCATGCTTCATATAGAAACAGTGTCAGAGGCCTAAGATCAACATTTTCACAAAATTACTTTCCTACTGTGATCCAGGGTGATGTGAGTATATAGACACGCATTTCCAATTCTCCTTAGCTATTGATCCCTGACACAATTGTTATGTTGGCAGCTAAGAATTTATGACCTGAGCATTTTCTCAGCAATCCAAAGAAGGCATAACCTCACTGCTTGAAATGAAAATGCTCTCTATTTCACTTTCGTGGGGACTTAAAAGAATAATTTTGAATTAATCAAAATCTTTATTTTGGTTACAGTCTAATACTATCTTCACCGAATGATCTAGAAAGGTCAGGAAGAAATGTGAATTTCCATCTTCTTGTCAGGAAATATAAACTAATCCTCATTACCCATGTGGGAATAGAGGCATTGGCTTAGATTTGACATTGACATATTTTTTTCTATTAATAATTTTAATTGGCTGAAGTGAATTCTATTATCAATATAAACATTTTATATTTAATTATGTTTATTTAAGTTTCCTAGCTACTCTGCCTTCAATCTTGCTTGCAAAAAAAGGTGTCTAAAGTGAAATAAATAGACCTCAGAAACTGCTGAAAATTGGAGAAGTTAGCTTAGGGAAAATAATAAGTAAACAGAAAACTCTCCTGTTGAGTAGAGGGTCAAAGGTGTTTTCAAATTCATGCTGGATGATTTCAAAGACCCAATCCAGCATTATGCTGTGTCACTCACAATCTTCCAAACTATTAGTAAGGCCTGTTCTGAGCAAAATCTTAAGGGAGAAATAACTTCCCCATCCATTAGATCACATGAGGTGTGCTCCCGTATAAGCCCTTTATGAACCATAAGAAAAGCTTATGCCATATTCAAATATGTCCAAATTGGTCAACACCTGTTCCAGGAATTATGTAACTAGGCATGACCATTAGTAACAAGCAAAAGAGAGGAACCACAGGATGAAAATATTAGAAGGGTCAAGAGCAGTAGCACAGAACAAGAAGGTAAAAAACTGATCCCATCTGTGAATCATATTCGCAGTTGGATCAAGAAAAACAGTGCAAAAAACCATTATGAAACAACTGAGACTAACCCCCAAACATATGAGAATCATCAACTTGTAACCCTCTCAGATTTTCCTTGAGAACACATAAAAATTAATAGTGAGGAAAAAATGGATTTACTCATTGTATGTTTGAATAAGCAAGATCAAAAGGAACATGGTCATGGACTTGGGGCAAAAGTTCGAGCTGACAATGATAACTGACTATGATATTTGTTGGTTTTACTGGAAGAAGAGTCCTGAAAAGAATTAGGAAGTTTAGACCAAAGGCTTTTCAAGGCATTGAATCAAATGTAAAGAACAGATTACCTTATTTTTGAGTCCGAACTATTTAGGTTATGCGATGACTGGGGTGAGAGATTTTCTGTTGCTATATATCCTTCATGGATAAAGTTAGAAACATATGCACAAAAGATAATTTAGAGAAAAAAAATCACTGAACTTTCCAAATCATATTTAAAAACCCCACTAAGAATTTAGCCCATTGTCATATGCTTCTGAGCCTACAGAGTGTTCTTTTGGATCAAGGACCTGGGAAGGAGGTGCAACTGGCCCTTTTGTCCAAATCCTCTAGATAACACATAATGGGGGGAATAAAGTCTTTAAATGGCACATGTGTGGCAGTAAGGGATAGGCATTAGATCTATCTAGCATAAAGAACCATTTGGAAACATCAGAAACCCTTGACATTCTCAAGTTCAGTGTACCTTCCCATTCTAGTTAAATTCATTCAGTTGATAAGAACTTGCTTAATACCTACTGCCAGATACTACTGTATGAACTAAGATATAAGCAGATGAATACAACACATTTGAGCCTTCTAAACGACTCAACTTCTAGGACATATGATTTGCCTTGCACCACTTGTGAAATAAAGGTGGGATACTATGTTTCATTCCATTTTAGTTTTTTCTTGCCATGGGTTTGGGGTATAGAAGATGACCATCAACATGCTTTTGGTTGCCAGAGTGTAATAGTGACAGACAAGAAATGTGTTACCAAATTTGGAAGGGCATGGAGCAGCTGGCGAGGGTGCACCACGGTTGATCAGTGCCCTGGCTATCCTTGGCTAGCAGTGTAGAGGTAGAGGGATAGAGGTAGTGGTAGGGAAGAAATGAACACAGTTCAAGCAAATAAATTTTCCAAATATGATAAGGCATACTTATAAGAAGATAGGTCCAGGACGGATCTTAAGAAATGATCTCATCTTCCCTTAATAATCTTAGCCCTATCACTGTAGAACAGGGAAGTCACTTACACATCTTCTTGGAGGAACTTCCTAAGAATTCAACAATTTTAGCGCTAGGAAGTTCTCATTTATAACACATTTTTGTTCTTATTGCAATTTATATCTTATTTCATTTTATCCACCCTTAGTGAAGATGGAGAACAGCTGCTTATTAACCTCCTTGTGTTATTAAGTCACCACTCAGACTTTTCTCATAACGAGAGATCAGATCTCACAACCTTTCTTCATAAACTCCAACTTCCAACCCATTAATCATTTCCCCTGGCCTATCCTGGACTTCCTCCAAGCTCTCCATATTCTTCTGAAAATGTGGCGCACCAAGCTAGACATGTGTGTGAAATTCTCCAGGGCTCAGGAAACATAGGAGTCATGAATTATCTGAACACAGCTGTTGGGAAAAGCTAAAGGGAAGATTCAATCAGATTGACAAATCCTTCCCTTGCAACTTGGATACAGAAATGGTTGTTTTGTTAAAAAAGACGAGCCTTCATGTCAAAGCCATATCTTCTAGCTTAGGTTTTAGCTGAAGCATTTTACAAAAGAAATAGTTCTTGAATAGGAAACCGGTTTTTATTTCCCATCTCTCAAAAAAATTGTTTAAGGACAGGTGATTTTTCAGTACTTCATTTAATATTATAAGTGTGGACCTTTAACCATGAACTTGGGATAGTGTTTTCATATTCTCAAGTGTTTAATTTGGATGCAATTTCTTTCAGAAGATAAGATCTATGAAACACTATACTACTTTTGAAACCTGAAATTTCTCCTAAATTGAACTGCTTCTTTCCATTTTGTCTGTATAGAAAACCTGATTACAACAGAGTAAAACTAAGTTGAAGTTCATACAAGAGAATGCTAACCTACATGATACCTAGAATCAAGTTTATCTCATTATTTCACTTGTCACGTAGACATCTATTAAGACCTCATAATCCCCAGTGACCAAATAAATATTTGGGGCTTCTAATTCTTGATATCCCCACTGAAGAACAGAGAATCAACAGAAATCCCATTCCCACTGCTCCTGGTTATCTGTTTATGGTATATTTAACCATGGCTACAACATCAATTTATTTATTTTTTTTTTTTTTAATTTTTCTAGAGGCATGTCTTATTTATTTATTTATTATTTGTTTGTTTGGTTTATACATGCACTGGGTACAGTCAGAAGCGTGGGAGGGTGAGAGAATTCACCAGAGCCAGAGCGGGGAGCAGGCAGAAGGACCGAAGTACACTGCTGAGGGGAGCAGCGGGCGGCAGGAGAGGTCTGCACGCCATGTGGGACCCTCCTCCGATGGCCGGGGAGCAGCCGGGGATCGAACCGGCTGCAGAGGCTGCAGGCAGCTTCGCAACCCAGCGCTCAACCGCTGCGCCACCGGGGAGGCCCTACAACATCAATTTAATAGCCCCAAGAAATTAGGTGGGATATGGAATAAAATCAGCATGCTGAAAAGAAACTAAGTAGGAAAGGAGAATATTTATTTCCCCTTCTTAATTATTTTAAGAAATTGTCAAGGGATTCTGTGGCCAAAAGAAAACTACCAGTGTGTGCTCTAAGTAGGCACTTTCGAAGCATTAGTATACTAGCGCAGAGCACCAAGAAGTAGTGAGTCTAGTCGGATCTAAGAAACAAACAAGATTTTGATGCAGATCAATAGGACAAATGTGATGTTTCATAAGACGTTGAGGTCAGAGAGATGAGGCAGAATGGGGAATGAAGGTGGAGGAATAGAGCCATGCATTAAAATTCTGAGACCCCTTCACTGATTTTTTTTTCTAGCCATTTTATATATGGTCTTAGAGAAACTTATTTTTCTGTGCCTGAAGAGTAGTGGTAAGGTGGGAGAGAGGGAGATGTGTGTGGCGTAGGGGAGTATATGACTAGATATCCAGTCTTGGAAATCAGATGTTGATTCTTTGATACAAATTAAATGTGTTTCTGGGATCCAAATTCAGACCATAGCAGCTTTCCTCAAGATAGCCTCCATGCTGAATCAGAAAAATGAAGAACCAACACTTCCTTTATTACCAAATTTCATGTCTCTCCCAAGTATAGTAAAAGTGTTTAGCATGGAGGATCTTTTATTTCATAGGCATGTTTTCTTGAAGGCCTTAGGAGAAATGAATCAATGCTATAAAATATTCTGATCTTTTTCATAAAAAAAGTTTCCAGAATAAACAACTGAAGTTAGCTTGCATTGCTTACTGCTTTATGTCTACACTAAATTCTTACTTGAAGTACCATTCCCCCATAATAAACATTCTTATGGCATTACAACCAGATTGTGGATGCGATCATCTTAGAACTACTTTGCAAGCCAAATATCTATCATCTTCCATTCTATCTGCACACAAAAACTAATTAGTGTAAAGTAAGTAAAATTAAGACGAATTTCATAAAAGAGAATCATTTTAACGTACATGATGCCAATTAAAAAATATTTAGCAGTTCCAGTCTTGCTTATTTGCTTCATGAATTCACATTATTCATATCATATTTAATATTTTGTTCTTGGTAATTCAGATTGTTATGTACTGATATGATTTCTCCCTCTTCCTATGAAGAATTTATCAAGTATCAAATTTCCCCTTCAACCAATTGATGTTTCTAAAATCAGAGCTTCACAAACAATATTTATATACATGGACAGCATATGGAGAACATAGGAATCCTTAAAGAAAGCATTAAATAATATTTCTTTGGAAAATTACTTTGGTTTAAAAATACAAAGTTTAAATTAGTAAATATTTCTAAACACTTTTAAGACTTGGGGTTTTAATATCTACAGTTAATTTTAAAACCTCCCCTACATTTCTTGACCATTTTAAAGGTGACAAATCCATTTCTTGTTTGTTTTATTTTGCTGGGGTGAGGAGAGAGGAAGTTACAAGAACGTTGCCACTGAAAACCGATAAAGGTGCTACCAAGTATAGACAAGAATCTAGAACCAAAGGAAATAACTGAAAATGCAGAAAAAAATATCAGAATCATTGAAAATCTGAAGTTTCAGTTTGTTTTGTCTTAACTAATGTCTCGTTAATCACGATGGAATGTTTAAGAAGTTTAAAGTATAATTAGTTTTGTCCTACCATTTTGAAGATAATAATGCCTTATTAGCATGTTATTAAACTTTTGTTAATTTTGTATATGTTCTCTTTCAGGAACTGTATATCATCTGGAACTCATGTAATTATCTTACCTAAATAATATGATTCCTTATACATATTTGCTCCTTACATAACTTTGGCAGCTCTGCATAGACCACTGACTTCTGCTAAGACTTGCCAGCACACACCCAATTTTAATATAAAATCCCATCTTTCTAGGAGTTGCTTTCCAGGAATAAGATGGATAAAATTGAATCAGGAAGATGCCCAAGTAGCGAGATAACTCCCAGGCTATCTCCCAGTTTAATGTTTACAGTTGGAATTCTGAGCTCTGAGTTGGTGCAAAGGCACAAAGGACCCAGACACTAATTCTTGGCATCCTCCCAAATGAGTTGCTATTTCCAGAGAAGTTCCAAGTTTAGAGTGGAGCCTTTGGAGGAAGAACATTGAATTGCTCAAGGAAAGCCAATAAACATTTTAGTCCCCAGCAGGGACTATAAGCCTTCTAATTACGTTCAGGACTGTGCATGTCCATCCTCCTCTTGTCCATTTCTGTAAACAATATGTTAGCTTTGGATGTTTGTCATCCACTATGTTTTTGGAGAGGGCATTCCTCATCACAGCATCTGCAATGCTATAGCCAGTAAGAGTTTGAAAAGGCAAATTTATGAAATGGCTTCTAAACACACTAAATCCTAACCTAAACAATTTATAACTTTTCTTACTCAATAACTCTCAGAAGTCAACTAACTTGGAACTGCCCTAAACAAGTTAAGAAGGAGTTAGACATACTCCATTGGCTTAATAAACTAAAGTAAGTAGAAGGAAGAATGTGCAGGTAAAGAGTGCCAGATAACTCCTCTTTTTTTTCGGTGATTTTATACACCTTTCTGGACAATGCTAGCTTGTCTAAGACTTCTAAGATTGCACAGGTATTTACCTACATAGATATTTGACTTCCTGATTAAAAGAAAGGACTTTGGAATTAGACTGAAGGGGGTTTGAGTCCAAATTTGCCATTTACGGGCTCTGCTAATTTAGGAGAGTTAATTAATTAACTCACACCTCACATTATTGCATGGAGTCCATTAACTATGGAAATGTAGAAAATTTCCTACAGTCAGCTCAATTAAGTTAGATTTTATTATTACTTTATTTAATTCTCACAAAATATTTTAAATATTTTCACTCTATTTTGTAATTGCAAATGGAGACTCATAAAGGATAGGTGACAACTAGTGGTATGAAAATCTGTGATTAGTTTGCAAAGATTCATTATAATTCTAAAATAGTACTTGTAGTGACTAATTTGGAGATTCCCAGTCATTTCAAACGAATTGTGGTAAAGGTCTCTTAATGAAGTGTATGCACAAATCTGAAAATGGGGGAGACCCAATTCAAATATGAGTAGTAGCTACTGAATAGGCAGGTAGGCTTTTATAATAGGCTTTGGAACCAGAAAATTTTGGCTTGGAATTTTAGCTTCTCCACTTAAGAACTGCTATGAAATATTGAGTAAATTACTTAAACTCTCCAAATTCCAGTACCCTTAACTTAATAACATCAGAATATAATCTGTTCCAGACAGTTGCTGTGAGGGTTAAATAGTATATATCAAATGCAAAGCAAAGAACATAGTACTGGATAAATGCAAAATCAATGTTATCCCATCCCATCACAATTTGCATATATTACTCCATAGCATAGTAATGAAAAAACGAAGTCTCAATAATCTGTGGAGGTTAGTAGAATCACACCAGGAACACTCACTATGTTAATGTACAGAAGCTGATTTTTTTCTCTTTTTCAATGGAGTGATGGTTTTCTGGGTAGCTCTGGTAAGACTAATAAACATTATCGTATAGACCACCAGTATAGCAAGGTCAGTCAACAGAAACATATCTACTGTACTCTATCTCAGCAGTTGGTTCTTTCTCCAACTTGGTTGTTTTGCCTCTTGTCTAATGGCAAAAGTGAATTTTGAAAATTTTCTCCAAATGCCAGTTTCCTTTGACTAGGAAGGAAAATTCAGTGGTTAATACTAAAAGGCAGCTAGAAACTGAATTAACATCTCTGAATCTATGCTATGCTTGGATTAATAAGTGGCTCCCTCAAATGTTCTGTAGTCAAATATATTTGGGAAACACTATATTTGCAGACTTTGTCACCAATTGATATCATAGACACCTTCACATCACATGTTAGTTGATACAGATATCTC
Organism: Talpa occidentalis; assembly: GCF_014898055.3. Classification (NCBI taxonomy): domain Eukaryota; kingdom Metazoa; phylum Chordata; class Mammalia; order Eulipotyphla; family Talpidae; genus Talpa; species Talpa occidentalis. The sequence continues at coordinate 18,723,999 of NW_023603184.1, read as the reverse complement.
AAAATATATTGATGTCACCAAATTACAGTATTTAACTTGTTGCTAGATCTTATTTAGTGCAATGAACACACACACATATTACTATATCACACATTTATCCTTTTATAAATGTATTTCAATATAATTGGCTTCTTTGTAATCTAATTCTTTGAAAATTTTACTCATTTGGAAACATTATTCTCAGAAAGGTTTACATACGCTTGACTAGACAGCCAGCAGAGGGAAGTCCATGTCACCAGAGTGGTTACTTAAGCCCAAGGAGAAATAATAACAAAGTCACTCTTAAACATTGATTATAGAGGTTGTTGGGAAGAAATTAGCCCTTGTGGAAGAGTAACGTAACAGCAGAAGAAATAATTGTTTCCTACAAAAGTAACTAGAACAATAATGAGCATGGAAGGAAGAGATCAGTCTCCATGGGCAAATGGCCTTGAGTAATGCTCCCAGAAAGGACACCTGGATTCGAGAGCCCCTGTAGAATACCAACACTATTGTGGTTTCCCTTTTTATTTGTCTACTTATTTTTCTTCACAGTCCTCTTTCTTTATATTCACTCACTTTACAACCTCCTATCAGAAAGGCTTTAGATGTTTATGGCATCTTTCCACAAGCACCCAATTTGAGTATTTCTTCCTACAGTTAATATTATGTAGAGATAGCAGGGAGTTGATAATTTCTGTGAAACTGGAGATAAAATAAATCAGTTTCAACTCCTTTTTTGCTATCGAATATGGAATGTGGCATATTCTGAAGGACTTCCTAGATTATAATGTGCACTCTGGACACAAAGATCTCACAGCATTTTCTTCTGCTGTGTAGATTGGATTCCCCTTTCCTGATGTGAGAAGGATGTTTTCAAGTACATTTAATATTCACGTGGAGGCTAAAAATATATCAAAGTACTCCATCTCCTGTGGTGGTCCAGAAAATTCTCACAACTGGTCAAAATGTCTTGTATAGGCCACACATTTCTCTTGGCTTCAAACGGGACTGTTGAATTCAGAGGACACATGTTAAACTGCTGGTTTTTAGAAACTAGACTTTAAGGATTTTTATTTTTAAATTAATACTTTGGAATATATTTTGCCATTTGTCTAAAATAGAATTCAAGAGTGATGCCTGTCATCCCTAGTGCATCAGAAGTTATTTTAAATATGGCATCTTTATAAAAGTCAATAGCTGCCTCATCAAAGGGCAATCATGTCCAGTGTGGGTGGTTGTGCCAATTGTTTTTGAACTACTGCAGCGATCTAGCCAATCCCAGGGAATGGCTTGCAGCCTTTCTACACCCACATTTTTTCTTAATTATCTCCACCAGGCTGAGTTAGCTAAGGACAGATCTATAGCATTTCCTGGATGTCAAAATGCCCACACACCTTCTGCAATCCTTGGGCTACCAGCTCCCTTTCATGTTTCTCCTGGTTGGCCGTTCTAATTACCTATTATTGCGTGTATATAATACATTATTCATGAGGACCAGACCATTCCAGAAAGTATTATCTTTGATTTTAAGAGGAAATTACATGAAAAATTAGAACTTCTGCTTGCACAGAGAAAATAAGCATTTAATTTGATAGTAAGTCTGTCATCTCATCCCCCTATAAAATAATTTGCCAAAATTTGAATTCATTGTTCAAATTAAAACTTTCCAGAACGTAATTTCTCAGAAGACGTTAAGTTCAATACCTAGATTTCTTCTATGTGGGTTTAAATAAGTTGATTTGAATTTTTATAATGTACTTCTTAAAAAAAAAGTTAAAAATTGGTGGCATCAAATTTGTAAATCTTCTAAGGGGTTAAGGTGACTTAGCCCACTTTCCACCAAGAAATAGTTACCCAACATGCCAGTCAAAATTAGAGCTAAAGTGGAATTTAGAATTCCATTTCTTGGGAATATTCACCTTCTTTTATATCTGAGAAAAAAGAGATCAGCTGAGACTCATAGACTTTTCTAGTTACCGATCACTAGATGGGAGTAAAGCTCGAACTAGATTTTTAATATGGTGTCCTCTGTTCTCTTGAAAGAGATAAGAACCCAGAGGTCTGTTCCCTTCTAAAAAACAGAGGTAATAAAAGGACCCATCATGTCTCTAAGTCATAAGCTCCACCAACATAAGTACCCTTCAATCTTGCAAATTGTTTAAGGTCCAGACTCCAGCAGAATTCTTGGCAGATAATAGGTTGCCAATTAATGCTAATAGAATAAAATTGTATGTATCAGAATACCTATAGAATGTATATCTCTGACCAACTGGGCAATGGTCTGTCAAATTCATGATCCTCATAACTATCAGAATATCTACTAAGATAAAGCAAGATCATAGGCATCCAAGACTTGGATGAAATTCCAGAGGGTGAGAAGAAAACAAGCCAGCATGAATTCATGCATCAGATATGGGCTGGGCTAACTGACCTCTAAGAACCTTCCCAGCCCTCAGATTCTATGACTCACAAGTAAAAGTAAAGTGCTTCTTGGCTTTGGCCCTTCTTATTCTCTGAGTTGGTTTTTTGGAGAATTCGTCACTGCCTTAGATGGTGTGTCATCTACAGGAATATTCTGGTTTCCTTTGAGCCTCCAACTATGGGAGAGTGAAAAGATGGCTTAGGGAGAGAAGGTCATAGGCTGGTTAAACCTTTTCTTTGGGTAAACAGAATTTTAGAAACTATTTGTGGGTGTTTATTTAAATAAAGAAATCAAATTAAGGGGCTATAGTGCCTACAGTCCCTTTAGATGCCTGAGTGGGATTTGAGGCAACATGGTCAAGAAAGAAACATGTGCTGTCCTTGAAATGTGAAGAAATAGATTCTGAGTCCATTTTCACCTGTTACTGGTAGTGTGGTCTTGGGAAACTCTGAACCTGAGTTTCCTCACCTGTAAAAGGTGACTGGTGTTTCTTACTCTACACAAATGCTTACTGATAGTTACTGATAGCTAGTTGGGAGGAAAGTTTAATTTCAGACTTTCAATTTGGTTTCCTTCATAAGGAAACATGTAAATATTTCAAAGAATCATATGCCTTTCATTACTACACTATAATAAAGTTTGTATTATAGCAGAATTTGTTAGAAGACTACTTGAGAATGTTAGGGAGAAAAAGTCCATCTGAATTTTTAAAACCAGAAGAAGGACTCCAAAAATTGTCAAATGAGAAGGGAGGCAAGAATAAGGAATCTAATATTTCCATCCATGTACCATGGCATTTGTGGATATTATTCTCAAGCCACACTAGTTTAAATAGTGGCTTTATCTCTTCCAAAGTAAAAGAAGAAAGATTTTATATTTCTTAAAATATCTTGAAATAGCTCATTCTTAAGTAAAGAGGGGGATAAAATTTTATATTTTTTGTTTAAGAATTTAATCTTTCTCACCTTAAATGCACCCCCCCTCCCCATTTCCATAGCATTCAATAATGGTACACTCTCACTAAATGTTAACATTTATTTTCATTATCAGCTCTCACACACTGCTTTTTAAATGGATTATGGCATGTAAATTGAGATTCACTGCTTGCTAAACTCACTAGAAAACACACACACACACACACACACACACACACACACACACACACACACACAGCAGTAGCAGATCAGCAGAGAAAGACACCAGCCAAGGAAAGATAATTTGAGATACTTCTGAGGTAGCAGTTGTAAAATTAAAATAGGCAACTCATTAAATTATCCATAGAGTGAAAAGAGAGCTACAAAAATAGATATTTTTCTGGCAAGGCAGTGCTTTTCCAAACAAATTGAAGCAGAATTTTAAGATCAGATGATATCAGTTCATATTCATTAGATTCATTTAAATGGTAGATTAGTTTGTCTTAATTAAAAGCAAAGATTAGCTTTACTGATCTTTGGTAGAAGTATATTTAACAAGAAATATGTTCAGTTAGACATCATTGCTTACAACTGACAGATTGTAAGCAATTTGATTGAGTGAATGTTATTCGTTCAAATTGGAGCTTGGTCCCCAAATAACAGAATTACAAATGAAAATCCATTCTAAATCATGTCTTAATGTTGATTTTTCCTCCTTTCTACTTGTTGGTTTTATGACCCTCCCTCCCTTTTTATTTTTGGCTTATCCAGTTATCCAGGCCTTTGCCTTTCACATTGCTTCATTTTAGAATACTGTTTCTTACTAAAGCTTCCCCTAGAGGACAGGCCAAGAAAAGGAAAGAAACTAAATTTACTAGCTTCTCTTCTTATTAAGAATTTAGATTAGAGGCTTGACAGGGGAAGTTGTCTGTTGATCGTAGATCTTTTAAAGGTCTGTCCGATATATATGGATAGGCAATTAACAAGTAATATTTTGTAAGTCAAAGAATCACTTGCTTTTAAAAAATCTCCATTTTACTCCCTTAGTATACAAACTAGGTGCTATTTAAAAATAGCCAGTATTCTATTTCAATCAAAGGAAGTGTATGTCACATTGACAGTGTCTGCGTGTCCGTTTGTAAAGCCCTTTCAGACATTCTCTTCCCATCCTCTAAAAATTGCTGTGTTGTAGGTCTTACTATCAATGACACTGAAAAAGCTACAGACAGGATGAATATATTTTCAATTGAATCAATACTGATATATTCCATTGGGGGAGCTAAAATCTCACACACAGACATATTAATATGCAGGACCAGGGAGTAAAAAAGTAGGCTAGGTAACTGTTAAATTTTTAAGGTGAAAGACACCTCCGCTTCTTTTTCTTCCTCTCTCTTCTCTATCACCTTCGAATCTTCTGCCTGATTCCAAACACGACAATATTTTTTGCCTTAGTGCTGAGTTTTATGTAAATACATAGAAACCAGGGAACACCAGGTGCACCGTTCTGGAAGTGGCATTCATTTCCACGACACGTTAGACGAAACCATTTTATCTCCCAAGTCAAGGATCTGTGTGTGTGCGCGTGTGAGAGAGCATGACGTGACACTTTTGAGATTTGTTGGAGTTAAGATCTCGAGGTTACCAAAATTAGACGGTTTGAGCATTTTCCCTCCTAGTCTCCCAGGAATGCGAAATCTACAATTTTCTCTGTTCGACTGTCAGCTAAATTGGCAAGTCGACTAAAAGGATAATATTCCCTTAACGATGCATTCACTTGAAGCCCTAGCAACTGTATTAGGCAGTAGAGAGTATTCGCAAGCAAGGCATCTCGCGGAGAGAGGGAACTCTGCAATTTAGAGTGACAGATGATTTTTTTCTCATCTATCAAGCCGCCTCAAAATGTCACAATATTTACACCTCTTCCTTGGTGAATTAGAATCCAGAGACAGGCAGAAGAAAAAAAAAAAAATTCCGACCGGTTGCCGCTTGATTGGGGGGAAAACGAGCGTTGCACCTTTAAATCCTGCCTCTCCTTCGCCGTCTCTCCACCCCACCACCCCACCCCGCCCTCCCCTAGCTCGGGATTTTGCAATAAATCTCCCAGTTCTGCGTTCAGCCCTGCAGATCCGTATTTAAAACAGCACCATCTGGGAAGGGTGGGTGGCGATGGTGATGCGGACTCCTTGGAGTTCCTTTGCAGCACGCTTGGAATTGCATCAGACAGATCAGAAATCCCCCCGCCCCCAAGCCCAGCCCCTCCTCTTCCCTCCTTCGCGTAGATCTGACTGAGAAAACGACTGGATCTCAGAACAATCTGTGCCCCATTCGCTGCAGGCTTGCTCTGTCAACCCTGCCCTACACTCCCTTTGTGTGCTCACGAGCCTATCACCGTCATCTGATCCCAGTGCCTGGTTTTTATTTTTTCCTTCTAAATCGCCACAATATCCTCGCCCTCCCTGCACATCCATCCTTTCCACCTGAGTAGAGTTGGGATTCTTTCTTTCGTTCGCAGTGGAGTCTAGAGTTTCAGAAACAGCTTGGCCCCTCTGTCTCCCCTACCCCCACGGCCAACCTTCGCCTCTTAATTAAGAAGGACTGAGCCGGGAAGGAGGAATCCAGAACGCCCCAGCCCTGGGGCGAGAACTGCGTACCCGCGCGGCTCAGCCACCGGAACAAAGAGCCCGGAAAGGGGGTGGGTGGAAGGTTGGTAGGATGGTGGCCCCCGTGCAGGGGTGCGCAAGTCCCTGGTCTCCCAGAGGATCAGCAGGAGGACAAAGCTGCCGCGCGCTCTGGCCGCTCGGGGTCCCCCGGGGGCGGACGCGGGGGAGGTGGAACGGAAGGCTGGGAGGCTCGGAGCAGCTTCGATCTCCCCCGCCCCCCGGGCCACCCGGGCGGCAGCAGCCCCGCGGCGAGCTGGCGGCTCTCCACCCTCGCCTGCCTGAGCAACCTCGCCGCGGCCGGGCGAGCTGCGCGCCCAGCTGATTGGTGACTCTGTCCAGCCGCCGCGCGGAGCTCTAAGTGTTCTTCGCCGCCGCCTACAGCTGCCCAGGCCCCCTCCCCTGGCCCACTCGCTGGCTCTTGGGCCCAGAAAGGACCTTCTCCTCCCAAGTAGAGGCCCCCACCTTTCCTTGGTTACCCCAACTGACTCGGACCTGGGCTCAAGGAGGCATCCGACCCGGCAGGGGAGCGGAGCGCGGTCTCGGCGACTCCCCTTCCCTGGAGAAAGCGGGAGCCCTCTCTCTAAACCGGCGCTCGAAACTCGTGGGGAGGGACGAAAGGAGAGAGAGAGGGGGAAGAAGAAGAAGAAGAAAAAAAAAACCCAGAAAGAAACATCCAGCGAGGCGCGAGGGGAAGAGATAGAATATAGGAGGGATGGAAGCAGGAGGGGGGGGCGGGGTGGAAAGAGGGGGGCGGGGGAGGGAGGGAGGGTTACAGAGAATGAATCCTTCTCACTAGAAGAGCTGAAATTACCTTGATTCATTTTGTGTGGAGATTTAGCGTTGCCTCCTATCCTCTCCCCAACCTCCACCTCCCCTTTGCTCCCGCACACCACCTCCCCTGGTGCTTCCACATGACACAAAGTCAAAATTTTAGAAATCGAATGTTGTATAAAAGCTTCCCAATTAGTAATGAATCTACTGTACACACACACACACACACACACACACCGGCAAAAGAGAACGGCACTGAGGCAAGAGAAGGGGAGAAAAAGAGAAATCTTGCATTTGCATCTGACATTTGTAGGTTCAACTTAACTAAACTCATTGTATCCGCATAAAGACTGAACAATTAATTAATTTTTTTTTTGCCTTCTCGCTTTACCCCCCAGGCTCTCATCCAGGGCAATTCAAACTGGGCAAATACCAAGAAACAACCCCCCTCTCACGTCCCTTCTACTTCCTCCCCTTCACCACGCTTCCCTCGGGAAGATCGAGGACCAAAATAGCTCAAGAATTCAGGATGCAGGGGGTCCCCACCCCGGTGCTTACCTTCTTTGCGGCTTATACCACCCCGGTGGCTAGATCCTGGAGATAAACACTTGCATTTCCCAAAGTTAACCCAGTATACCAACCCGGAGCTTGCCAAGAGTCTATTCCAGCCTACACCGCTAGGAAGCCAACTTCAGCGAGCTCAATGAGGGGACCAAACTGGGGCTCGCTTTCCAAACGCTCCGCTCCAAAATCTGACTCTCTCTCCAGCCCCGATCTCAGTGTGCGGCGAACCTCAGAAAAGACGCTTCTTAAGGGCGACACGAAGCTGACTTTACTGCGGGGCTAAGGCAGCTACCTGGGCTACTAGCACTACCTCGGACAAATCCGTTGGCTCTGTCCAAGGTGCTGAATGGGCTCCGCTCGCCCCGATTTACACACCCGGCGCAGCAGGAGGAAAGGTTAAAAAAAAATCTCTAATTAAGTGCTACTTGATATTGCTCTAGACGGTTTCTTCCACTTCCTTACGTTTTGTCACGTGCGGATGTCTTTGCCAAAGCCATCCTGTTAATAGTTGATCACATGTTGATGAGACCCTTTTCTTCCATTAGAGCAAAACCCATTTCATTACCGGGGATATGCACTTGTGACTTATTTCTCTCCCACCACCCCCACCCCCATCTGCACCCAAACTCTGTTTTTACCCCATCCTTACCCCCACTCCACCCCCCTATACCCAACCTCTAATAGCATTATTGTTTTTATATGGAAATGAACCCCCTTGTGAATGTCAATTACATGCCCACATATAAATCATAGAATATGCTCATACACCACACACATAGAGGCAAAGAATGGAATACAAGAAGGCTTGGAGAGAAGCATCAGCCTTGAACAGCCAATATAACACAACACAACCCCCCCTCCCCAGCTTCAAGTTTGTTCCACGCAGTTCCACATAGCTGTGTTAAATCTCAAATGATTCCAATTAAAGTTGCACTATGTAAAATCCGATTCTCCTGGCCTGAGTAGCTGCTGCTCTCTGGCGTGTGAAGTGCTAGGAAGAGCTGCGATATGCCCGTTGTTAAGCAACATGTCAAGATTCTTCAATTATAATGCAGGGTTTATTGCTACTCACCATTGTGCCTTTGCTGTCCTGGAGACTCAAGTGTCTTAAAATCCCGTCTCCCCAACAGATGCTGGAAGGTAATGTGTCTTGTTTGAAGTCATCATGTGAGAAGTTCGGCTTTGCTCAGTGGATCGCCCACCACTTGGTGTGACTTATGAATCTAATAACCCTTTGCAATATCCGCAAGCTTAAACTCTCAACCACCTTGGCGACTACAGAAGACAAAGCAACTGGCATCCGTGTTGAAAAACCTATAGATTTACGCAAATGCCCTCACTCCGAGAGGCACGTTTCCCTTTGAGTTCTTACGTGATTCTAATGAATGAGCGAGGTTACCAATGACTGCCCAACTGCCCCGCTCCAGAGCGGGTGGTTCCTGTGGTTGGATTCCAACCGCCCATCACTAGGTCCTGGCGCAGAAAGTTCCTGGGGAAAGTGAGGAGTTTGGGGGCTCTCTCCTAAAAATAACCCAGCCTCCACACCGCTCCCCTGTCCACTGCTCAGGTCACACCTGGGGCTCTGGTAAAGCTGAGTTCGACTCGGGAGATTTCCCTGTCGCCAGGTAAGAAAACCTGCCCTAGCCAGGCTAGGGCGGGAAGACCGCTGGGGAACTTGTTGCTTATCAGCGCCAGCAGGCTACGGCTTTAATAATAATACCAGAAAAGCGCGGGGGGAGGGGATGGGGGGCGGCAACAACGACGACTATGTGTGCTGTTTACGTGACCAACTCACTGTGTGACTCCCTTGGTAAAAAGGAAACTTCTCAGAAAAGTTCGTGCCCCTCCCCCTTCCTCGTCGTGACTAAGGGTCTCCAGCTGACGAGGTCGTGAGTGATGATCGAATGGGGGAGGGGACTAGGCGGGGTGTGTGCGTGTGTGTGTGTCTGAGAGAATATGAGAGGAGAGAGAGACTGACTTGTCCTTGAGAACATGCGTTGAAGCGCGCATCAGCCTTGCAACTTTCCTTTTTCCCTCTTAGGGACTGATGACTAGGCGACAGACACCAGGGCGAGCCACTAGTTGCCCACAGGAACCTGTGCAAAGCGAGCTCTCGAGCGGCTGAGTTGAATGAAGTTATGACTGCGTTTGTTCTAATGGGTTATGGCTTCTTAAATGTGAGTTAACAGCCCCAGTGCGCTGCCAGGTCGGCATGGCGCGCGGCTGAGCGTGGAGCTGCGGGCAAAGACAAGGGGGGTGGGGTGCAACCGCAGCTGCACCCCGCTCCGCGTCCTCTGGGTGCTTTTCCCCTGGAGTCGCTTCTGCATGGTCCGGGGACTCCCGGACGGTCAAGGTGCAGAGGAAAGCGCTGTGGGTAACCCCAACCGCGCGTAGCTGGAGCCAGGGCTGGCAGGGAGAGTAGCGGAGGGGGCTCTCCCAGAAAGCCCCGCGCTTAGCACCCGCGCGTCCCCACCAGTGGCTGTGCAGGCTGGGATGTGGAGAGGTCACGTGCTGGCGGAAAGTAACTTAGAAGGGAAAGGATGAACTTCAAGGAGAAGGGTGAGGGGGAAAAGCACAATAAAACAAGCCCCCTCCGCAGCTCCCCCCTGGACCCCCCACTCCCCCGCGTATAAATAAAAGCAAAGACGGGCGAGGTGGGTAGAGGGGAGCTAGCTGGTCTCTGCCGTAGACCTGGGGAGAACTCGGGAAATTTCAGCAACAAGCTGGAAGCCGTTCATTGGCAATGTCCCCCAGCTAGGGAGGCGCTCACCCAAGGTAGATTTCCACTGAGGCTGCCCTTTGCTTCCCCCCCACCAGCCGACACCTGCACAGCCAAACAGAGGAACCGAGGGTGAAAGTAAGCTAGTTGTTATGGAGATGCCGGGCGCTCTGAGGAGCGCAAGTGTCCTGGGAAGTCCCCAGGCGCATTTCAGGTGTCGTCGTTTTGGCTCTGACACCATGATTTTACTCACCACCCAGAGATCCCTCAAAGGGGAGCCCACCGACAGCGTCACAGGTCCGGGCCGTGGCGCTATTGACTGCAGGGATGAGGCAGAGAGATACTGCAGAAGATGGTGGCTACTAGCTCTTAAGGTTCAGACCACCCAGCCCTTTCCAATTTCTTGATGCCAGCCCAAAGTACTGTATCATAATGTCACTTGTGTTCCTTTTGTGTAAACACCTCAGTTACTTGGCAGGATGATTGGAGGCAACAGAACATTAGCATTTAGTGACTGCTTCTAGACCCTGCTCCCCTCCCCCTTCCATCCCAGAATTGCCTTCTTTACAGAAAACGGACTTTACTTTCTAGTTCTGTGTATGGACTTGTCTTCACTGGCGTCTGCATTGGGTACCTGGTGATTGTTACTAAAAGTCAGTCCAGAGTTCAGTTGATATCATTCTAGAGTTGTTTCCAGCGCCAACCCAGCTTTATCTTAGGCTCCAGGCAAGGTACCTAGATACAAATGCTCACTGGATCTCATTAGGGACAGTTCAAGACCTACCAAACTCCTGGAGACCTGAGGGAGGTCACCATAAAAGGATGCCAGACACGCTCACATTCACCAACACAACATAAAGAGCTGCTCAAATTGTCCACAAACTGCCACTTTTTGTCGATCCATGAATTAGCCAGCAGATGCTGCCCTAAGACTGGACAGCTGGCACATACCATCCTCAGAGGTCTTGGGGTACAGGTTTTGTCCAGAACATAATTCATAATGCTTTAATTGAGTTATCTTGCCTATTCAGTGACTCTAGTGTGCAGATCTGAGATCTTGAAATAAGAGGGAGGTGATCACTATATGAATGTAATTATTCCTTATTGTTATCTATATGATATATTTATCTGACTTCTTTGTCAGTAGTTTATATCCGTGTAGAGACTGTCAGCTACTCCCCTGATACCTATTTATTCTGAAGTTTGTGTCCTATTTTATAGGGATACCTGGGAATTGTTGGCTTGGGTGCCTAGGAATTCAGATCAAGACAAATTGATTATTTTAAAATGATTTAGAAAACATGATTATATTCAGAATATTTTCCAAGGAATATTTTTGACAACTGCTCTTTTTTTTTTTTTTTTTAGAACCATTGAAAGGACTTACAATCTTGGACCCAGGTGAGGGATAAGACTTACAATATAGTGAGAGTTGTTATAGAGATCTTGGGAGAATAGTGAAGAGATGGCGTTCAACATATATGTTTCTTGATTTCTCAGTGATATGAAGGAGAATTTTTATCTTGGTGCATTATCAGCTCTCCAGTTTTTTTTTTCTCCATTTCCATCCACTTACATATTTTCTCTTTTTTTCCAACTGCAGAAATCCATAGTCTAATCTAAGCAAAGGTTGCAGTCATTTCATTTGTTAAAATAGATGCCAAGCACTGTACCTGCCACAATTTTAATCTTGGGTGCGCTTATTTCTAAGGTCATTTCATTTTCTCTGCACAACCCTAGTCAGCTGTGATATGAATATCACACCTTTCTAGGTTCATCTGACCCCATTCATTTTTAGTAATGGTAGGAACATTTCAAACTGACCAATAAACAAATTTTGTGCCTTGAAGTTCACTACCTAACAATGTAGTCAAATTTAACTAAAGTGTACTCATACAAATCACAGAAAGGATTTTTGCTTTCAAACCATGAGTACTGTGTTCCTTATAGGTGACTTGTTTGATATTCACATTTTCTACGAAAGCCATAGTTATAAAATATCTGAGTCTCATCATTAATGAGAGAGAGGTATCCAAACAGGAGTTAACAAAATCAGAAGTGAAAAAGGATTCCTTTTCCTTAGGGGATTAACAGACACTTGGAATATCTCTTGAGACAACATCTCAAAATTTGCTCTTGATTTCTAAAAGGAAATTTTGCAAGTCACATTAAAAAGAATGGGTTGGATATGCTGTCTCTTCCCTCCCCTATCCCCCATATCAAGGCAGAAGTAATGTGATGGTATTTTCTTTCTTCAAACTTTTCTTTCCAAATTTATTTGGTCATAGCAAATTTCCAATCTCTCCATCTCACCTTGTGCTAGATAATTTATTCCTTCCTTCCCCCTTACTCCCTCTCCCCTTCAGTACTTATTCCATGGGAATAAGGTAACTTGATGGGAGCTGGTGATCCCTGTATTAATAATTCCTTAACTTAAAGAGTTTCACAGGCTAATAGACCTATGATTTAATCTATGAAGTGTTAGGGCATCAGGTGAAGATGACACAGTTGAAGAGAACTTGGTTAATTATTGCCAAGATGTCAACAGTATTTTCTCCTAGGATCACTTGTTATAATCAGTGAAGAGGAGTGTTCACAGAGAAGCTTCAGATGGTGCTATAACTGATGTCTTGGAGGACAACAACAACAGCAACAACAACAACAACAACAACAACAACAAAAAAGCAGGTAGCAAAAGAGTTCTGTTTATGATTTAAGAAGTGATTCTGACCAGGTAGGAAAAAAGATTGGCTCTCTTAGTCACTTCCTGATCTCTAATGGTTCTCCACAGGCAATAGAAGGAGAGGCAAAGAATCACGATGCACAATTTGGAAAGCTTTCTGAAAACAAGAATAGGCGATGATTGCCAAGAACCTGGTGTTGAGCTCATATTTAAAAAGAACTCAAGGAATCTTCCATCTACAAACCTAGTTTAGTTAGGAAGGAAACAATCAGAGCATCAAAAAGAGGCTAGCAAGAGAAAGCCTTGGAAAAGTTATGATTTAGTTATAATAACCTCTGTGCATTCCTGAGCCTGACAAGTAAGCATGAGACAGATGATATGGACATGACTTAACTTAATTTCAGGAAAACCAGACAACCCCATAATGAGGCTGAAGCAAAAACCACATGGAATATTGAGGAAGAACTGAATGACTCTTTCTAAACCATCTTACCATCAGGAGATGAATAAGAGGAAGTATGAGTGGCAAGTAGAGAAATGACATTGTTAATATGAAAGCTGATGGGAGATTAAGATAGGTCAGGAACATTTCAGGTCAGGGCTTATAAGGAAGTATACTTAGCTAAGTGTAAGATTATATTAGGAATTGAATAAAATGAAAAAGCAAATCCTCAAGGACACATATAACTTAGGATCATGGAAAGGCAAAAGAAACCCAGTAAAAGATAAGAGAGTTTATGTTGTGGTTGGATCTAACAAGGTATGTTTGAGATCCAGTCTACCTAGAATATCTACAGGGGAACTTTCACAGGTGCTAAACTAGGCTTCTAAAAATTTAATGTACACATGAATTTCCTTGGCAGCTTGATAAAAATCAGATTCTGACACTAGGGTGTGGACTGAGATTTGGCATTTTAAACAAATTCCCAGGTGATGGGGTTTGACTATACTTTGTGCATACTGCTGTGGCCTATGGTATCATTTGCATTTTGGTTTCACTGAAAACTAGTATCTTTATTAACTAAAGCAAATGCCAAACCCAAAAAATAATTCAAGGAAGACATCTGTTCCCTTAGCCCTAATGCTACACAAACCATAAACTCTAACTTGCTCATGAACCCACTAATTCTGGAAAGTTCCTGAACACTGTACACAGCAACCCCTTATTATCAATAATATTGCCATAGTTTGAATGTTTGTCATTTTGTATGTATTGTAATAAAAGAAAAGAGAATCAGCTTGGAATATATCGGACACATTGCAAAATTGAAAAGGAATTAGGGAAAATTATTCTAGTCATGTAAAGAGGATTGGTTAGGTCATATTATAAGTCCTGAGCTCATTCTGGGTTTCTTTCTATAAATAGGATATTTTGGAACTAGAGAAAGGCATAGCAGAAGGCAACCAGAATGACAGAGGGATTTGGGGAATTTACTTCTGCTGAAAGGTTAAGGAAACTAGGTCTGTTTTCTTTTGTAAGGAGAGAAAAGATGGTACCTCACTGAGGTAATATCATTCTAAAAGTAGTGGAAGTAATAGGATATGACAAGAGTGCCTTATGGAAACAAGAGTAGAAGGATTCTGGCAAGGAATGAAGGCCAGAAGAATGGTTCCAGTTTTTCTCAAGGCCCTCAGTTAGCAGTGTTCCCACTGGCAAAAAAAATTCTACTAGTCAGAAAAGGAGTGGAAGCAGATCAGGAAATTAGTGAGAGATAGGAAATGAGGATACAAAGGGGACCTTATGCTTTTCTTCAATGAGAACACCTTCAAACGGGCATTTATTAATCCTATAGAAGCTCTGTACCTTTAGCACATGGTGAACTTTACCAACATTCCCCAGGCTTGATCTAATACATCACATTTCTGCTTGCTCTTCATCCCAAAATGGTACTTTTCCCAGCAGTTCAGCAAAAAAAAAGAAAAAAAAAAAAAAAAAAAAAAATAGTCATTTACAATATGCAGGACTCATTCTCTAAGTTACTTTCCCTCTGCATCAATCCTGGAAAAAATTTTCTTTTGCAGTGGGCAGGAAAGGATAGGCCCTGACTTTGCACATGAGATCCTAACATCTTCCTCAGATCCTTGAATCAGATGGAAGAATAGAAAAACTTGCAGGTCATCCTGGTGAATCCTGTCATTTTATTGTAGGAGACGATAGAGTTCCTATGGTTGATATTGATGCAGTTTTTTCTGTATAGTAATGAAATAGATACACATTCCAGAGACTTTGAAAACTCCCCAATGAACTGTCTAGAAAATAGCAGTCAAACCATGAGTTAACTCAGAACTGTAGGCCTCTGTCAAAATTCATTTTCAGCTTTGTCTTTTCAATAAGACAGCCCTTGGGGGGAACTGCTCTCAGTCCGTTCCTTTAGGTGGTCTCAGGCTGCTAAGAATGGTCAATAATTTAGGAGGGCAAGTTGGGGGCGGCAGTTCTTTCAACTTCTTAGAATGCTCATTTGTGTGTTTTGATCTCTAACCGCCTCTTCCTCCACCAAAGACAATGTAAAATTCCCACTCTCAATTTCATAACATCCTTCCCTCCTCCTATCCTGAATAAGGACTAGGCAAGAGTGGGAAAGAGTGTTCCAAGAAGCAAAAGCAGCTTCTGTGCAATTCTAGCAGTGGTGTTTTAGTTAGTTACTGCTATATAACAAATCACTCTGAATATTTAATTTTAATGTTTAAAATTAAAATAAACATCGATTAAATCTATATTTTCTGTGAGTGGGAAATTCTGGATCACCTTCACTGAATAACTCTGGCTGAGGTGGGAGGGGAAGTTTTTCTATGAAGTTGTAATCACGATTTTAGCAAGGGCTGCAAATATCTGAAGACTTGCCAGAGAATGGGGGATCCATTTCCAGGTGATTCACAAGGGTAATAAATTGGTGCAGTCAGCAGGAGGCCCCAGTTTCCCCTATGTGGGTCTCTCCACAGACTGCTTGAGTGTCCTCACAACTTGGCAAATAATCCAAGAAACAGAGATCCAGGCAGAAGCTTTTTTTTTTTTTTTTTTTGTCCACTAGTCTTGGAAATCATATAACTTTACTCTGCCACATTGTCTGTGTTAGAAATGAGTCGCTAAGTCTGGCCTACATGGCAAGAGAAGGAAATTAGACTTCACCTATCAAAGAATTTTAGAACATTTATTTTATTTTTTTAAGATTTTATTTATTTTTTGCACAGAAAAACTGGGGTATAGACGAGAGATGCAAGGGGGTGAGAGGATTCACCAGAGACAGAGTGGGGAGCAGAACAAGCAGACTGACTGAAATACACTGTTGAGGGGAGCAGCAGGTGAGACAGGAGAGGTCTGCCGTGCCATTTGTGAGTCAACTCCCTGGCCGGGGATCAAACTCAGGCCTTCTTGTGGTAATAGTGCTGAGACTTAACTCCTCAGCCACCAGGGAGGCGCAGAACATATTTTAAAACCATCTTTAACTTGGATATAGTACCAAAAAGGGCCTTGGAGTTGGGGTGTGGTGAAAGAGGGAGAGACATGTGCAAGATGAGTTTGGAGACATAAGACATGAGGTCATGCAGGCCTGTAAAACATTTCAAAATCTTATCCTCGGGGCTTTGGGAAATCATTTATTTGAAGGAGTTACATGATTAACTTTACATTTAAAAATATTTGCTTTTGGGCCTCCCTGGTGGCACAGGGGTTAAAGATAACGCTATCAAGTTATCATCAGCCACTGAAGCACAAGTTCAATCCCCGGCCAGGGAGCAACCCACATGGTGCAGCAGACCTCTCCTGACTTACCCCGCTGCTCCCCTCAGCAGTGTATTTCAGTAGATCTGCCTGTTCTGATCCCCACTTTCTCTGGTGAATCCTCTCATCCCCCTCACCTTTGGCTTACACCCCACTTCTTGTATGCATAAATAAATAAATCTTTAAAAAAATAAATAAAATAAGTAAAAATGTTTGCTTCCGTTCCTCTGTGAAGACTATTAGAGGTGTGTAGAGGTTTCGTGTCCATTTAGGAGTCTATGATAGGTGTCAAGTGAGAAAGGACAGAAGCTAGGTGTAGAAAAGTAGATGGTTGTGTGACGTGTTTTAGAAGTATACCCGAGAACTTGTGATTGATTGATTGATGAATGCAGGGTGAAGAGGAAAGAGGGTTCTGGCATGAGCAATAGTATAGACGGAGTGGAAAACATTGGCGGGAAAGCAGTTTTACATTGTAGGTGAGGGGTGGGGGAAATCAGAAGTATATGGCATTTAGTTCCTCTAGCCACACTGGAAGACGGGTTAAAATGATAGCTCCAATCTAGTGGGCATAAACTCTGGGCCAGGAGCTGTGTTCAGGACATTACCTACAATCTTCTATTTAATCCTGTCAATAATACAACTATTATTACCAAGGTATGGAGAAGTTACCAACTTTCCCAAAGTCAAAAAGCTTAGAAATGGTAGAGTAGGAATTAGAATTCAGGGTTTTCACATTACAAAGCTCATGTTTTAAGTACTTACATACATTGACCCCCTCCTCACATTCTCCCTCCATTAATATATCCATTATTGCTTTTATTGAAGTTTACTCTGTGTTAGAGAATTTTAATAAACCAGTTTCAACTAAACTACCCCCTACATACACCCCTCACATACACACTGTGACTGGTATATAACTGAAACTTAATATAATTTTATAACATGAATCAGATTGGAATCTATGCAAGATGAGACTGGAAGGAGAGCGTTGAAAACAAATTGATTTCCAGGAAAGTTTGAGCTTCTTCTGGCATATCCCCCTTTCTCCACCTTCATCCCAGATGGTAGCAGATGTATCCAGAAGCAGGCTAGACAGAACATGGGACAACTTCTTTCTAAGATGCAGGTTATTCTTGAAATTCAAGAGCTACAAATCAAAGATGGAGTATACACTGCAAATTAGGGGGCACTAATGTGATGACTCAGAGTCCCAGAATGGGTCTGAGTTTGCAAGTCACTGAGATGTTCCCAAAGTCTTGACAGAACTGTTTTAAGGCAGAAACAAGGACATCATATTCTTTAATATTGCTGTGATTCAGAATCTAAATAGTGACCCGAACACCGGTAATGTCAGTCCAGAAATGGGAAAAAGAATGCAGAGGCCAGAGATCTAAGTCTACTAAGAGGTCCATGAGCCTGGTGACTTGGAATAAAGACAATTGTGAAACCCTGAAATTTCAAAAGAAAAGGGGGGAATCTCTCTGAACCCCTACTCTGGGCTTTTCTTGATGTCCTCTGCTTCCATTTCCCGTCTTCTGTAAGGTAGGATATAAGTCTTAGGGTCATCTGATATCTTGGAAAAAGGGCTATACTGGAAAGAACTTTCATTCTGACTTTATTAGCAATTGGATTATCTGACCTTGGCAAACTAAGTTATGTTGCTGGGCCTCAGAATTTCCACTAATATAAGACATTTATCATGGGCTGAATTGTATCTCCCTTCTGCCCCCTCACACTCATATGTTGAAGTACTAATCTTCAGCATCTTATAATATAACCATATGTAGAGCTGTGGTCTTTAGGAGGTGATTAAGTTAAAGTGAGGATGTCTGATCCCATATGACTGGCGTCCTTATAAGAAGAGGATAAGTGTGCAGAGAGTAAAGGACCAAAGGCAAAAGGTGGTCATTTGAAAACAGGAGAGAGGCCACAGAGGAAACCAACACTTGTGGTATCTTGACCTTGGACTTCAAGCCTCCAGAAGAGTGAAAAAATAAATTTCTATTGTTATAACCAGCCTGTGGTATTTTGTTATGTCTGCCCCAGCAAACTAACACATATATAAAACAGCCAAATTATCTGCTGAACTATTTCTGTGTAATTTCCTTCAATAGATTTTCATATTGGGTCTAATTGAAGTTGACTGAAAATTCTTTGGCAGTTGTCTGATCAAAAGGTGGGATCTAGGGCCTCCCTGGTGGTACAAGGGGTTAAGATGCAACCTATGAAACTCTCCGCAGCCTCTGCAGCATGAGTTTGATTCCTGGCCGGGGGCTACCCACATGGTGCAGCAGACCTCTCCTGACTCGCCCGCCGCTACCCTCAGCAGTGTATTTCAGTCAGTCCGCCTGTTCTGTTCCCTACTCTGTCTCTGGTGAATCCTCTCACCCTTTACACCTCTGGCCTATACCCCAGTTCTTGTATGCATAAATAAATAAATCTTTAAAAAAAAAAGAGGTGGATCTATATGCTCCTCTAAATCTTGAAGGGCTTTGTGAGTGTTTTGGTAAATAGAATATAGCAAAAGTTTCTTGCTGGGCCCAGGTCTCAAGAGATTCTTAGCTTCTTCTTCCTATTTCTTAGAACTCTTGCTCTTAGATGTCTGGGCTATGAAGTCCAGCTATCTTGTTGGAAAGGCCACATAAAAGGCCATGCGACTATGCAGAGAGGAAGAAGGGCCCAGTTGGGCCCCGTCTTCTTGTTTGCCCTGCCAACATGCCATAAGTATGAGGTGAAACTGTCTTGTAACCTCCAGGTCAGACCAGCCCTGCCCAGCTGAAGGCCACCAAGTGACCCTGGCCGATGCCATGTGCAATGAAAATATTCCATAGTCAAGCACCGTTTAAATTCTTCAATTACAAAATCAGATATAATATGGTTGCTGCTGGAAGTAAACTACTAAATTTGGAGGGGGGGGAATCTTTTTACAGGATATAATAAACATTTCTGAATTGATTTAGTGGATTCTTTTTTTTTTTAACAGATTCTTCTCTTTTAATTAATAAAGGTATTTAGAAACACAAGTGACTCATAACGTATATACTGATTTACTGGATTCTTACGGTTACATACTTGTATATAAGCCTTCATCTCCATAAATTCCCAGGATCTTAGCAAAGGGTCTGGTATAGTGCAGGAGTTAATAAATAGTTGTTGAGGGGCCTCCCTGGTAGTGCAAGGGGTTAAGTCTCAGCACTATGAAGCTATCCACAGACTGCAGCACGAGTTCAATCCCCAGCCAGGGAGGTGACCCACATGGCACAGCAGACCTCTCTTGTCTTGCCCACTGCTCCCCTCAGCAGTGCATTTTAGTAGCTCTGCCTGTTCTGTTCCCCCCTCTGTCTCTGGTGAAGCCTCTCACCCTCTCTCCCATGCCACACCTCTGGCCTATATCCCAGCTCCTGTACGCATAAATAAATAAAGTAAATCTTTAAAATTAAATAAATAAAATTAATAATTGTTAAATTAAACTGAATTGAGGAAACTGTGGTCTCAAGGGCACAAAAAAGCAAAGTTACTTATTTCTTGATTGTGTGACCTTCTCCAAGCCTCAGTTTCCTTCTGTGAAATGGAGGTGTTAGACCTATTGATCTCTAGGAGGGCAATTCTGAACCCGACAGCAGTGAACTAATTAACATCTCTGCACTCTGTATTCTCGAGTGCAGGTTTGATATCTTAAATTGAGGTGAAATCCAATCTGGAGTCCTTATGTTCATTAAAAAGGCCTAACAGCATTGCTTAGAAGTATCAGGTGCTGATCTGCCCAAATTCCAACAGGGGTAATTGCATTCTGACAACTTCAGCCCCCCTGTACTCTTCAATTGGATGAGGTAGGCTTGGCTTCCTGTCCCAAATTATTTCGCACTGCTGTCCTCAGCTGTTAAACAGAGATGTCACCTCATTTATAAGTCATTTTTCCTCTTTCTTTGCAAGGGCTATGTACTTTTGCTGAGGTTTAATAATAATTTTGACCAGTTAAGACATTGTATGATTTCGGGTAATTCCCATGGATAAAAGGCTGTTCCCGCATACTATATCAGAACACTTTTAGAACCTTATTATGTGCCCTCCAGTGCTAAGAAATGACACTGAAACAAAAATTCAGTCCCAGTGATTGTTCCATGTTTTTGTGGGAGGAGAATGAAATGTGATAAGAATTTGAATTCCTCTTTTTATTAGAGGTGTGATCTTGACTCTAAAATTTGCTAGAGGCCTCACGTGTTACCTTGTCATTAAACAAC
Organism: Talpa occidentalis; assembly: GCF_014898055.3. Classification (NCBI taxonomy): domain Eukaryota; kingdom Metazoa; phylum Chordata; class Mammalia; order Eulipotyphla; family Talpidae; genus Talpa; species Talpa occidentalis. The sequence continues at coordinate 18,703,322 of NW_023603184.1, read as the reverse complement.
TATCGATTTAATAACTGTAGATTCTGGTGGGTTATACTTTTTTTTTTTTTAAGATTTATTTATTATGTACACAAGAGCTTGGGTACAGGCCAGAGGTGAGGGGGGTGAGAGGATTCACCAGAAACAGAGTGGGGAACAGAACAGGCAGACCGACTGAAATACACTGCTGAGGGGAGCAACGGGCAAGTCAGGAGAGGTCTGCTACGCCATGTGGGTTGCTCCCTGGCTGGCCAGTGATCGAACTCATGCTGCAGAGGCTGTGGACTGCTTCATAGTGCAGTTCTTAACCCCTTGAGCCACCAGGGAGGCCCTGGTGTGTTATACTTCTGAGTCTTGAACACCCTGAACCTGATCAGCTCTACCTGTCAACCTAATAAAGAACTGAGAACTGTAAAAGTTCATTAGAAACTGAGGAAGCTCCATAAATATTGCTCTTATCATGCTTACATTTATCTCTTTATTTTCTGTCTTTGTCATGGAATGTAGAAACGGGAACTAATGTTGCCCTCATATCCAGTTCCAGCAAGATACCTCCGCAAAATCACTTGTTTAATATGAAGGAGGTAATTTAACCCATTTTATGAAGCTTTATTTTATTAGCAGTTGCTATAATAGGTTTGCATCTGATCATTTTTCTTTGGTTATAATAATAACATCCTTATCCTTATTCACTTAATGATGAAATTTTCTCCACTCCTTTGATGTCTGTGCTAATTGCTATCTATTGTAATATTTAAAATCAGAATTAGAATGAGTTCCTTCCTTCATCTGTAGCTCTTTAAAAAAGTCAAGTTGTGAACACAATGACATCAAATCAAACCCTAACTTAAGCCCTGTAATAGTCTTACCTAACAGCTCAATGACTCTGCTATTATAAATAGATGGTTCATTCTTTCCATCCCCAAACGTTTACTGAGTACTTCCTTTGGCTAAGTACGGGGATGAAAAGACAGCTATACCGGATATGAACCTGTTACCCTTCTTTCCCTTGACATGGATAGAATAACCTTTGGAAAAAAATAAAACCTAACAATTTTACAAATTATGTATCTGGAGTTGAGATGAGTTAAAATGGGGTATGGAAGAGAGAAAAGTGGAGAGAGGTGAACATAAATTGCAAAGTAAATATCCTGTAGGTGTCATAGTTTAAGACTTTTTCTGGAATGTCTTCTTAGAAAATGCACCCCTTTTCCAAACTTGGCTTAGAATTTCAGAGTAGTCACAGACCCATAGAAGCCCTTCCATGCAACCCAGCTGTATAAAAATATATTTGGATGAAATTGAGAAAACATTTAAATTGCTACATAAAGCATGCAGTCTGCTACTTATAAGATTTCCCACATGATTACTGACCATACCCCAGAGTTTTATGCATTGCTTATTCAAGTCACCTAAGGCAGGAAGTTTCCTGCTAAAAGGTCAGAGTACCTGTATAATCTTCAGTTTATCATCATTATTATAGTTAAAATTCTTAGGGATGGAGGATGATTAGAATTTGTTTGAGGATATTATGGATACAGATTAAAATAACCACAGGTATTGTAAGATGGCAAATGCAGGTGAGCCCTGGTGTCCTGGCTCCTGGAAGAGTCCCACCTGGTTCTATGGAGTACTGTCTTTGCTACATGTTAAAGATTTTTCTCTTTTAACCACTATCCCCCTTTAAGTTGCCTGGGCTAATGTTCTGGCCACTGGAGAGCAGTCACAAGGCAGGTTGGGCAGGAATGAACAAAGTTTTAAGGAAAAAAAAATGGAGCTTACTTTTAGGCAATCATTGGCTGACCCTCATTAGATGATAAAGAAATCTAATATAGCTGCTCAGGTCAGGGGATCACGTGGACCATAGGGATGGACAGTGACAGGAAGGAACTGACTCAGTTCCCTGCTGGTGACTCCTCGGGCTGACGAGTGATGCTGCTTTGGCCAAGTTCAGCCATCTTCTCTCATTTTATTCTAATCCTGTCCATCTCAATGGACCTTCTCTCATCTCAGTCCTGGAATACAAGCATGATCTGGAGAGAGAAAATACAACTTGGTTCCTTTATTCTTATAAATCTTTCCAGGGATTTGTATCGCATCTTAAAATTTAAGAGCCAAACACTTTTGCACCTCTGTCACCTGCTCCCATGCTGATACTCTTCTTTTAAGTCGGGATAACTCTGTGTACCTGCCAGGGCTGCTGGACAGAGACTCATGTGAAGAAATGCAAGAAGGAATGAAGGTAGAAGCAGAATGGGGAAGACAGTGGATAACAGTCCACAGCATTCTCTTGCCCTAATACCATTTCATTTGCCGCTCAGACACTATGCTCAAAACTGTGCTAAACATTTTATTGGGCATCTTATTTAACTTTCATAGCAACTCATGGAAAAGGTATTATTTTCTGATTTAATAAATGAGGCATAGGATGCCCAGAGAGGTTAAATAATGTGTACAAAATCATACAAGGGGTGAGTCACAGAGCTAGCATACAAAGTCAGGCCTCCTAATTCCCAAAACGCATTTGCTTAACCACTCACTCACTACCCTTATTGCTAGCTCAGAGAGATGCAATTTAAGCAAATAATGTTGTGCTCGCTCCTTTACCTCGTTTCTGTATTTTTAATACCAAATTCAACTTAAGTTGCATCAAAATTGGTGCTATATGGTGAACTTTCTTTTTAGTGTAGACCTGGACTGTGTGGTTAATATGCATGGATTTCTGGAATATTAAAAGACCCAACTTCTTGTTGCTGTCTGAGCCAGTGCAGAGGCATCAGCTTTTCTTTTGTCTTCTGTGGGGATTTCTCCTGCAGAAGCCCCAGGGACCCTCAGTCACCCAGTCTGCCTGAAGTGCTGTCCTTTCTTAGGGGGTATGTAAAACAGCGAGCAATTGTTTCCTTCTCTTTCACCAACTCTCTGCTTTCACCTGGACCTCCATCTAGTAAACTCTATTCCATTCTCCTCTGGATGGCTACTCTGGCCCAGTGCCATCTCCCCAGGAAAACAAGGAACCCTCCTTTCTGGGATCCGTCTCATTCCCCACAGCAGCTCCCTCAGTAGATAAGGATTTTTGGCTTGTTTTCAAGGATGTTGCAGCTGAATTATCCACCTCTGTGCTTTCTTCCATTTGCTTTTATGACATCTCTTCCATTCCCTATTGTTCTTTCCAACTTTTGTTGATGACAAAAGATACCCTCCATTTACATTTGAAAAAGGGAGGAGAGACTCTGTTGTAAAGGGAGAACAATACCTACTGAAGATCAGCTTCAGTCCCACTTATTCAATTGAATAGTCATTTAGTATTTTAATAAAATAAAGGCCTCTTTTAGTACCTGCTGCTGGGTCTGTGAAGTTTATGATGCATCTTTTATATTCATTTCCATGTTTAAATTATAATATTTTCCCTCTCGCCCAAGAGCAGCTTAATACACTGTAGGGAACACTTTCCCTTGATGATGAAAACAATATTTTTAAGGTAAGTGGGGCTTTTAGTTTAAGTGTAATCAGGGGACTCATTAAGAGATGTAGTCAATGTCCCATTACCTGGAATCTCACTTCTAAACTAAACTACTGTTATATATGCCTGACTTTAAAATATTGTTATTTGCTCATCTGGTAGGAGAGGGGAAGAGGGGTTAATCATTTGCAAAAGGTAATGAAAAGTAGTAGCACTTGCATGCTATCTCTTACAAAGACTTGAAGATATTATCTTGAAATAAGAAGGTGAAATAAGAAGGTCTTCAAGGCTTATAGGATCTGAAAACTGATTTGTCATTACTCAGAAACAAGTATGATTCTCTCAAAAACAGTCTTAAATTAACTAGGTATAATAAGATCACTATATAAATTTCCAAGACCAGTTTATGAATTCACAAATAGAAATGCCATCATCATCTAAACTCAAGTACTGTGTGGCAAGAACCAACACATTCTTTTTCTGTACAATGACTAATAGGAAACCAAATTATAACCGAAACACTGTATGGTGAGGCTGGAGTCAATCTAAAGGGGATTAAGTTGATTGCCATGACTAAGATGCAAATGGTTAACCAGTTATGCAAATGATTAGCCCCTCCTCCCCTCTCCTACCAGATGATCAAATAACAATATTTTAAAGTCAGGCATATATAACAGTAGTTTAGTTTAGAAGTGAGATTCCAGGTAATGGGACATTGACTACATCTCTTAATGAGTCCCCTGATTACACTTAAACTAAAAGCCCCACTTACCTTAAAAATATTGTTTTCATCATCAAGGGAAAGTGTTCCCTACAGTGTATTAAGCTGCTCTTGGGCGAGAGGGAAAATATTATAATTTAAACATGGAAATGAGTATAAAAGATTGCCAGACTAAGATGACCTGACAGCACTGGCTCTTTACTCGGGCTCTGTCCCAGGGACCAGTGGAGATTACACAATTTTAAGAAACTTGGGATTCCATCTCAGACCTAAGATTAGGGCTAGGTATTTATGCTTTTTTCCTTAAATAACTCTGTTCTTATTCTTTTAGTCAATCAGGATTTGAGACCATTGATCAGGCACACATTTAATAGAAATGGTTTTGCATTGGGGCCAGATCACCCAAAGCCCACTGGACAAGAATTAGTCTTGACTGGTAGTTAGACTCACAACACGAAAGTTCGTGCTGGTTATTCCCCTTTGCCTGGAATTGCAGGGCGGATTAATTTTCTTTTTCCATAAATTTTTGCATTTAGACAAATGTTTCCTCTGGCCAGAGTCTTTTCAATTTTAGAAAGCTCTGTCCATCGCTGTTATAATTTAGCACGCACTGATCATACAAATAAATCTTTCAAACATACAAATCTTGTTTCCTTTTTTGCAAAGGCCCCTATTATTTTACTGTCATATTCTACTTTTCCAACCAAGAAAAACAAACAGATAAATAAGATTTTTCCAGTTATGTGAGTTTATGCAGAGATAAGATATCCCATGGAAACATGTATTTGTTGTTATAAAGACTACCAGCAGAGGCTTTCCCCCAGATTGTAGCCTTTCTTTCTTAAGTATAAATTTGATCATGGTGGTCCCCTTCAACAAATTTTCAAAGTTGTCATGATGAAGTCTCAACTCTGAAACCTGCTGCCCAAGTCTTTGATGGTGCACACACTTTTTGCTTCTCCAGTGACTTCACTCTCCCACACCTCCACATCATGTCTCCAGTTAGGTGTGTCATTTCTGGATTTTGTTCAATTCCTTGAATGTTGATCACTGACATTTTCTCTGCCAAGGATACTCATCATATTCTTTTTTTCCAGCCTGGATCTTCCTTTCCTTTGGTCCTCAACTTCAATGTCACTTCTGTGAGATCTTTCCTGATTTCCTTACCCAATTTACAAATGTTAGCCATGAGATCTTATAGTGCCCTTGATTTTGATGATCGGAACTCATAGCAGGCTTTTTAAAGTAGCTCAAGTGACTTGCCATTACTTTTAGGATCAACTCCAAATGTGGTTTAATATGTAATCTTGGAATCTTAGTCCTTTGTTCTTTAGCTAACACTTCCTCAGGGACCTTTTATTTTAGCCACTCTTGGTTACTTTTTTTTTTTTTTAAAGATTTATTTATTTATGCATATAAGACTGGGATACAGGGCAGAGATGCAGGGGGTGAGAGGATCCACCAGAACAGGCAGATTGACTGAAACACACTCCTGAGGGGAGCAGCGGGCAAGACAGGAGAGGTCTGCTGCGCCATGTGGGTTGCTCCCTGGCTGGCCGGGGATCAAACTCGTGCTGCAGAGGATGTGGACTGCTTCATAGTGCGGTTCTTAACCTGTTGTGCCACCAGGGAGGCCCTCTTGGTTACTTCTTAGTTATCTACAACTGCCTTCATGAATGCAACAAAAAATATCTTGACCTTTAATATTGGCTTCCTACTGAGATTAGGACTAAACATATTCTTTGCAAATCACTGTAGGCAAAAAGTAGCGAGGTGTGATATTTCCAAGGTGGATTTAGTTAAAATTTTTTTTGAAACATTCTCTTCTTTACTACTTTTGAGTTTAACTTTTAGAGACAGCCACTCTCATTCTTAATCAAGGAGTGCTACCCCCGGCTGTGTCTTCTCTGAATTGAATAAGGAGGAGAGAACACTTCTGTAAGCTCGAGGTCCCAGTCAATCACATCTCTCTGGCTTAATTGGGAGGAAGCTAGCATATTGATGTGTCTGCACTAGACAGATTCTGCATTTTCCAGTAGGGTTAAGATTTCATGTCATTCTATATTTTTCAATATTGGCATTATGTTACATGTTTTCTTAAAGCAGAATTCATTTGTAAAACTTTTAAATAAATTCACAAACTTTTCAGAAAATCCTTTGTGAAGCTACGTAACTAAATATTACATAATTTCCTTGGTTTAGCAAATATTCTTGCAAAATAAATCTTTCTCCAGCAACCATATAATGGGAACAACATCCCCCTTTCATCGAATTTTTCCTTCCCTCTTTGGTGTCCATACTCTGTATATTCCCCATTTTTCAGAAAAATCTGGGTTTGATCTTGCCTCACTCACAAGTTCTGCTATTTGAATCTTTTCAAATTTCCTGCCTCATGGACTAATCATACGCAAACAGGAAATACTAACTGATATAATATCTATAAAATCGTTAGCATAATTCCTGGCACAGGTCAAGACTAAAAGATGAGAGTTGTTTCGATTTCCCTTCAAGCAAGCTGTATGCTGTTATATATATGGTCCGTCCTCCATGAAGCCTTCCCAAATGTCAGAATTACTTCCTCCTTTTTCTGGGTTTACCCACAGCAACTTTGTTCACATCTTCTATACTGTTTCTCCCTTTGGGTTGGAAGTCACTAACATACTCCAGATGCTGTAAGCCCTTCTAGAGGAGAGGCACTGTCCTATTCATTTCTGTCTCTAAGAACAGGAGTGCTACCTACATCAGAGGATGTTGTGAGGATTAAGGTGATTACTATCTATAGAATTCCTACAGACTCCCTAGCACATAGGAAGGGTTTAGTGAGCATTAGCTATTGCTATTCTTTCTGATTATTGTTTATGCCCAGTGTATGGCCTTGCATAGAGCAAGTACTTGATATGAACTGAGTGAATAAGGAAATGAATAGAGGGAGATAGAAACCTGTTTGTTTCTCATTATGGTGGCTGAGCATCTTAGAAACAAGTGTCAGTATAACCGACCTGTGTTATTTTAGCCCACCTGGTAGACATCTCCGTTTTTTTTTGTTTTGTTTTTTTTGGAAACAGCAATCCTGTTTTCTTTTGGGAGCCATCCTTCTGTGTGTGGTTCAGAGGATACTAAATACATCCTCTCAGTCCCAGGGTGAGCCAGCAACCCAGATCTGATGGCTCAGCATACTCTAATTTCTTGTCTGTTGGGACATTATGCTTAAAGTGTGGGTATGTGGCTTGAGTTGGTCCAATGAGAGGCAGACTTTCGTTAGCTCTCGGGAAAAGAGGTGGTATTTGCCCTGGTGTTGTGATTTACTCAGCTATCTCCCTGGAGCTGCTGGTGACCATCTTGGCGGCTAGTGGGAGAGAATATGCTTCAGAGAAAAAAAAAAAAGCCACACAGAACAAAGCAGATTGTCGATTATTTCCTGAGCCCTTGGATTTAGTTATGAATACAGATCTGCTTCTGAACCGTTTACCCTAGTGTTTAATTAAAAAGTGTGATCTGGAATACCATGGGGATCCTCATGACACTTTCCGGGGTCTGCAAGGTTAAAACTATTTTCACAATAATAAGACATTTTGCTCATTGCCTTGGGAGTGTCCACTGAAGTTTCAGGGGCTGAGTTACGTATGATCTTGCAGTTGGTTGAATGTCAAAGCAGATAAGAGAATGCAGCTGTCATTTAGTAAGTCAGGCATTAAAGAGACTTATAAAAATAGGAGATTATATGATTCCACGATTTGGGGGGGAATATATAGTTACCTTTCAATAAAACTTGCTGTTATATATAAATATACAAAATATTATAACTTTTTTTTAAAGGAATAAATATTTAAAAACAATTTTCAGTATTAATTTCTAATATGGTAAATACTGATAGCTATAACCCATGTAAACAAAAGCCCACTGGTGTCATAAATATTTTTTAAGTGTAAGAGGATTCAGGAGCCAAAATATTTTTGAACTACCGGGTTAGACAAACTAACAGATTTCATTTTTTCTGAGGACATTTTTAGCTGGATGTCTGTCATTTTCAATTGAAAGGATCTTAATATTGTGTTCCATTTCATAGGGAAATAATATTGCCTCAAGGTATTGGGAATGCCCTATTGGCCAGAGCAAGATTTTTGATTTTTGGACAGAAGAAAATCTCTTTCCCTACCTCCTATAATCCAAAAATGAAGAGAAGTCTCAGTGAAGAAAAACTCAGGAAATGTTAGTGTGTAGCACTATAAATGCTGTTCAGAAAAGAGACCCTTCTGTCTCCTAGCAATAAGATCTATGAGACCTGCCATACTTGGAGCACTGGAGACTGTGGGCTGTTCCAAATCATTGGAAATAATAGCTATGATTTCAGATGAGCAGGACAAATAAATTTTTGCTTAAGGGGCAAATAGTTCTTTGTCTTTCTAATCCATCAGGACAAGTCTGGGAGACTAAATTCTCATAATCACCTTTTCTTAATGGGTTTGTTACTTGGATTTTAGCTTACACCAAAACTGTACTCAATTTCAAATTTCCTATAGCAAGAAGCTGCTTTGAAAGTATCTGAAGAATTAGTTTAATGCTGCTTTTGGTAGTTGGGCAGGACTGATCTACATGCAGACAAACCAGTTTTGGAAAAAGGCCTATTACAAACACTGTGCTTAATTTTTTCCTCTTGAATTGAAAGCATGCAAGGATACATGGGCTTATTTACTGAAGAACATTTAAGCAGGATGTTAAAATGAGAATAACTGTGGGGACAGGAAAGGCCTCTGAGGAGGTGACGTTTGACTTGATTTTGAGGAAAATTACTGGTAGAACAAAAAGCAAACACAAGAGGCTTTAAAGTGCAAAAGAGCTGATACATTTGAGGATTGAAAAACAGGTCAGTGGGACTGGAATAGAGTGAGTAAAGCAAACCCCATGAAGAAAGAGAAGGCAGGAGACAGTCTCGTAAGCCAAAGCACAGCAGAAAGTCATTGAAGGATTTTGAGCAAAGAGGGAGGGAGATATGAGACACAGAAATGTAGGAAGTCTACATTCCTGTCCTTGGCTTAACACTCTAGGGAAAGACAAGACATTATTTCACTCCTAGTTGTTCTGGCTCTGATGTCTGCTCATGCTGTTCTTATATCCAGAGACCATTTCTCCATTTTCAGCTGTTAAAATTTTTTTAGTTAATTTTTAATTTTTTTACATCATTGTTCATTTTTATTTTTTATTTTTTCCTTATCATTTTTTAATATTAATTTAAAAAAAATTTTACATCATTATTCATTTTTAAGCAATATTTGCTTCCCCCCCACCCCCTCAGGTGTAGTCCCCATAGAGTTTCCTTCACCAATGCACCCGTGCACCATCTCCTCAGTCCCCTGTGCTCCTCCCTCCCTCCTTCTGATCCCTCTCCCTCCTCCTCCCCTGTAGGATGTCTCTGATTTATAATTGTTTTTGCTTTGTACTGTTATTATTTTTTTACACTGATGTCTTATTTGGTTCCCCTATATTCCTGCTGCAAGTGAAACCATCCGATATTTTTCTTTTTCCTTCTGGCTTATTTCACTGAGCATAATTATCAGCTGTTGAAATTCTATGCAACTTTTCAAGGCCCTCTCAGACATCATAGCTTTTCTATGAAGCTGGGCTGTTTGGTACTGCAAAAAGCACATGGACATCTGGTTTTGTGTCCTGACTCAATTACTTTTCCTCTTTTTTGAGATAACATCAGTTTACAACACTCCATGTGATTCAGAAGCATAAGATCACACCTACTTAGATGCATGTCACCACACCCACCCACCACCGAGACACCCACCCACGGTCCTCCACCATAGTCCATTGTCAGACTCAGTTACGTTTAAAATCACGTGGGTCTTGCATAAGACCCTTGCATAAGACCCTCTGAGACCCTTGTTTTATTTTAGCTCACAATCATGTCTATTTCAAGGAGTTGCAGTGAGGATCAAATTAGTTGGCATTTGCAAAAAGCATGTGGTGTGGTAGGTGCTCCATGAATGCTGGTCATCTTCATTTTTTTTTAAGATTTATTTATTTATGCATAAAAGAGCAGGGGTGTTGGCCAAAGGTGTGGGGGTGAGAGGATTTACCAGAGATAGAGTGGAGAGCAGAACAGGAAGATCTACTGAAATACCCTGCTGAAGGGAGCAGTGGGAGAGCCAGGAGAGGTCTGCTGTGCCATGTGGGTTAGCTCCCTGGTGGGGGATTGAACTGGTGCTGAAGTACCTGCAGATTGCTTCATTATGTTGAGACTTAACTCCTTGTTCCACCAGGGAGGCCCCATCTTCATTCTTGAAAGGCGATTTGGAGGTGGTTAAGACCATGGTCTATGAATAAGAGAGGTGTGGGCTTGCATCCCACCCTACTATAAGTTTCCTGATTGATTGTGGGCAATATGTCACTTCTTCACAGGCTCTTCATTTGTATATGGGGCTAATAAAATCTTAGGATTGCTCTGCAGAATAAGTGAGAAAATATACTGAAACCACTTGGCACAGTGCATGGCAAATAACAAGCACTCAGTAAATCCTGGCTATTATAACCAAGAGTAGAACCCAGAGTGGGTGCTTTGTGAAGCACGTTGAGATCTATGAACACTTTCTGAATGAATAACTGTTGATGGGGGCTGACAATTAAGGTCTGGAGCATGAGCAGCTGGGTAAGTCTAGGGAAGGGAGGGAGAGGTTGCTGACACAGACCTCCAGGAAAACCTGAACATCTACTAGTAAAGAGCAAAAGTGAGCACAGGAGGCAATGGATGATGATGGTGACAAACTTTACCTTTTTCACAATTTTGCTGCATGTATAATACCAACTGAATCTCCTAGGCTATAAACATCAAGAATAAACTTCTTAAAAGATACAATTGAATTCCAATGAGTCATATTTCTTTCTTGATATTTGGAGAGATCTAGAGTCCAGACGTGATAGCTCCCACAGAATGAATGCGTCGTTTTTGTTTTTTTTTTTTTAAATCTGCTGGTGTCGCAATAGGCTTGCCAGCCGCACTCATGGAGGGGGTGGGCATCCAAACTGATTGTCCTTGACTAGGTTACATATCACAAGTGCTCTAATGCCACCCCTGTAATCAAGGGGGTGAAACTGTCCAAAGTCCTTGAGAAAGAAAGAAAGAAAGGGCCTCCCCGGTGGCGCAGCGGTTGAGCGCTGGGTTGCGAGGCTGCCCGCGGCCTCTGCGGCGCCGGTTCGATCCCTGGCTGCTCCCCAGCCACCGGAGGAGGGTCCCACATGGCGCGCAGACCTCTCCTGCCGCCCGCTGCTCCCCTCAGCAGTGTACTTCGGTCCTTCTGCCTGCTCTGCTCCCTGCTCTGGCTCTGGTGAATTCTCTCACCCTCCCGCGTTTCTGACTGTACCCAGTGCATGTATAAACAAAAAAAAAAAAAAACAAACAAATAAATAAATAAAATAAAAAAAAAAAAAAAAAGAAAGAAAGATGTCTCCAGATCAATACTGATTGCTGATGACTTAATGACTCTTTCTTGGTAAAGTTCATACTCAAAAGGTAAGTTCCTGAGTTTTAAAATATTCCCCAGTGGGTGACACATGCTCATCCCTGATGTGGTGGCTTTCACACTGGACACTCACCTCCAAATATGGAATTACAACAAAAAAATAATTAATGCAATGAAAAAATGGCCAGAACTATATACACACTTCTCCAGACACACAAATGACCAATAGACACATGGAAAAATGCTCATCAATACTTGCCATCAGAGAAATACAAATCAAAACCACAATGAGATACTATCTCACACCCTTCAGAATGGCCCACATCAAAAAGAAGAGTAACATCAAGTTTTGGTGAAGATGTGAAGAAAAAGGAGCCCATGTACACTGTTGTGGGAATTTAAACTAGTCTAGCCCCTATGGAAAACAGTGTGGAGATTTTCTTAAATATTAAAAATGAATCTATCATGTCACCCAACAATTCCCCTCCTAGGTATTGACCTGAGGAATACAAAACACTAATTCAAAGGGGTACATGTAATCCTATGTACACTGCAGCTCTATTTACAATACCTATGCTATGAAAACAGGTATATGCCCAAGAACAGAGGAGTGGATCAAAAGAATATGGTGTGTGTGAGTGTGTGTTTAGAAAACAGAAGACTACTCAGCTATAAAAAAGGATGAATTCTTGCCATTTGCTACAATATGGATAGAACTGGAGAGGATAATGCTAAGGAAAATAAGTCAGAAGGAGAAAGACAAATATCAGATGGTCTCACTTATATGAGGGATATGAAGAATTGTAACAAAAGGTCAGTCAAAACCAAGCCAATAATAAACTCTTAACTTCTGACTACAAAATTGAGGCAGCCAGAGGGGAGCTTGGTAGGGTAGGAATGGGAAAGGCAAGGGACCTAATGGAACATCGTAGAAGACTGTTGGGGCACTGGTGGTGGACAGGGTATAAAAGTATACATGTGTAGAGAAGTTTGAGCCTATAATACCTAGAACAGATGCAAAGATATAAACCTACTTTTACCTTCATATCTTAATTTGGGGGAAAATAAAATTTAAAAAAATATTGGAGCTATATTTGGTTACAGAAAGGTGGAATAATCTAAGGAACAGCATGAGTCAGAATCCTGAAGGAGCTTGCCCCCCAGCAACCACTTACAACTTACAAAACTCCATTCATACCAACTGGAAGACCTCAGCAGCCTCCTATCTTTACACTTGTTTCCACTCCTGTCCTGCCCAGCAACCAGAGTGTTCTTTGAAAAATGTTAAGTCAGATCATTTTATTTGCCTGCTTAAAACCCTCCAGCACTATCCATCATACCTCAAATAAAATGGCCTATGAGGCTTTCACTGATCTGGCCCATTTCCTATGTCTCTGACTCCAACTTCTCATTCTCCCTTCTTTATTCACTGTGCGCTGGCCACACTCGTCATGTGGTTATCCCTGAAAGTTTTCAAATCTGTTTCTTCCTTGGAATCGTTGCATTTGCTCTTCTCTCTTATTGGAAAGTTCTTCTCTTAGATCAAATATCTTCCTACCTTTTTGCCATTTTTTTGATCAAACATCACATACTCAGAGATGCTTTCCCTGACTGCTATATTTAAAATATCCCTCCCAGTGAAATGTAGTCATCCACTATTCCTTAACTTGCTTTTTTTTTTCCCTTCCAAGTACTAAATGCTGTTGTTTATCCATAGGTTTACTTAGTGTCTATCTCCCCTACTACAATGTAAGTTTCATGAAGAGAAGAACTTTATCTTGTTCACTGCTTTTCCTTCTACACCTAGAACAACTCCTAGCACACAGTAGTTACTCAATAAATATTTTTTGAATAAATGCTTAATAAATTTCATTCTTGTAATAGGGGTTCTCAAAGTGTAGCACCGAACCACCAGAATTATGAGAATTGTAAATTTTCTCATTCTAATCGAGATCTATTAATCAAAACACTGCATGTGGGTCCAGCAACCAAAGTCTTGGGAAACTCACCAGAGGATTCTGAGGCATACTTACAAGTTTGAGAAGCACTGCTTTAAAATAAAAACGTAAAATATTATAAGGCTTGTTGTACAGATTTTAAAAAGGTAAATTTTAGAGAGGCGAAATACTTAAAATAACTTAAGGAAAAGCTAACATTTATTACCAAATGTCACATTGTACACACTCAACAAATATTGGTAACAATATTCACAACATTATTATCTGCTATCTACCTAGCGCAATATTTAATTTTCACAGTAATTTTAATCAGTGGGTATGAATGTTTCCATTGTTAGGTTTACTGAGACTCAGTCAAGACATTCAAGATAAGCCAGAAAGCAAGTGGCAGAAAGATCTGCTTTCTTGCTTGTTTCTTTTCTTTTTTCAGAGACCTCTAACCATGACAAGATCACTGATGTGGCAGTAGATATGTAAGGACAACACATTTGGCATTTTCTGGGGCAAATGCCAAGTTTCCACAATTAGAAATGATAAATGGTAGGTCTTGACATCCAGGGAACCCCTGGAAAGGGGAGCAGATACTGTTTCAGCTGACTTTACCATAGAAACCCTGGCCCAAGCAAAGCTCGGGCCCATCTTCACTGCCTTGGAAACAGAATTGTGTGGCACTTTGAATGTGGACTGGCAAAAGCCTAACTTGGGTACCACGGAGCATGAATAACTCTGGGCTCAGCATGTCACGGGGCCCTTACTGCCTTCGTGGAAGAGACATTTGATAGTGATGGAGAAGGCTACGATGAAAAAAGTATATCTATACATGCTCCTGAAGCCAAGGCACAATTGTTCTTGGAACTGCACACCCTAAACACATACAGACAAAACCCCAAACAGCAAACTCCTAAATTTATGCTACAACAATCTGGTCAATTTAATCATGAATATTGATAGGAAGATTATATCAACTCGCCTTTCCATTTCCTTCTTATTCCTTCTCTGTTTTGAATTTTCATAGCAGCCTCCATTCATTTCCCAATTTTTACTTCTTTCATAATGTAGAAGCAAACATTCATGGGACAGATTAGCTAAGTTACTAACTGTTACTTAATAACAGTTATGTTACTAACATAGAGAAGACCAGCACTGTATTAATTAATTTCCACTTTAAGTTGACCTATCACAGATCTACATTTATGCAAGGAGGGTTTTCTAAGAATCCAAGATATTGTTGTAAAAGGTATTGCTTGTAGGCTGCTATTGGCCTAGAATCTAAGGGATTAATGATCTGGCATAAGTCGACTTATTGAAAGCAAAAATGACTGTGTTGGCAGTTGCTAGAGAAAGGGGACATTCTCTAAATCATACTTGTCCCAAATCCTTAACTCAATACCTACTACATAGATATCTATAAATTTGTAAGAAATGAGTAATTAGATGGTGAATACACACTATGAATTCAACAAATACATAGCAGTTTGATTAAAAAAAAAAGAAGAAAGGAAGGACTCACACTGTATCTGTCACATAATAGGCATTCCACAAATATTCCTGGAAATATATTCAGGAAAGCACCATCAAATCTTCAGTGAATGTCTGGTGGTGATTTAAACAAATGCTTGACACATAGTAGGCAGACCAAGAGTGACATCAGAATGACTATCTAGTCAGATTTCCTGCCACACAAATGGCATCTGCACAGTGTAATGGAAAGACACCAGTCTACTTCCTAAGAGCAGGATGCACACACTTGGAAGATATCTTTTTTAGTAAGTCTTTGTGTATTCTATAGAATTACTAGAAACTTGGGCTGTTCATTTGTGTGACAATGGTTTTGTTTCCTTTTCTACCATTTCTCAGAGGCACACAGACACTCATTTACGCAAACTCACACATTAAGGCAATGATACAGTTCAGGCTTCTGACACATCCGCATTCATTAGAGCCACCAGAAAAATCATTCCCCCCCCAAATGCCTAAAGAGTGGCTTTGTTTACATACATAGATCCACTGTGTCAGCCCACATGGAGTTCTGACACATTCGAGGCTGTCAGAGTCTATGACATCACAAATTTTTCTAGACATCTCCCTCTGCTACCCTGATTCCAAGGCCACGTAACCAACTCTGCCTAGCTTTCAAAAAGCACTGCCTTGGGAAATTTTTTCTAGAAACTAACTACAGCCAGAATTGGTGTTTCTTTTACAACAAAGGTTCTGTTCTCAGCTTGAGTTTAGTTTTCTTTGCGTCAGGAGAACAGATGTCACTGGAGATCTGAAACATCTTCCTGTAATGCAAGAAGGCACTTTTCTTGGTCAATATTAATGGGATTCTTAATTATGCTTCAGTTTCTTTATGTTTAAAAGGGGGTTAATAATAGCATTTATTGTACAGGACTGTTATGAGAGTAAAGAGTTGTGGTCAGGGGCCTCCCCGGTGGCGCAGCGGTTGAGCGCTGGGTTGCGAAGCTGCCCGCGGCCTCTGCGGCGCCGGTTCGATCCCCGGCTGCTCCCCGGCCACCGGAGGAGGATCCCACATGGTGCGCAGACCTCTCCTGCCACCCGCTGCTCCCCTCAGCAGTGTACTTCAGCCCTTCTGCCTGCTCTGCTCCCCGCTCTGGCTCTGGTGAATTCTCTCACCCTCCCGCGCTTCTGACTGTACCCAGTGCATGTATAAACAAAACAAACAAATATAATAAATAAATAAATAAACAAAAAAAAAAAAACATGCCTCTATAAAAAAAAAAAGAGTTGTGGTCAGGAAAGCACTTGGAACTGTTCATGGAAGCAGCAAGTAGGTCTATCTTTCCTTAGCACAGAAGCCACAGACATATAGGGTCCATATCTAGCAAAGTACCTTGACAGGAGGAAAGAAAGTGTGGCGGGGTTGGGGATGACATTGAAGGAAGGGGGCTCTTTATTCTATGTTGTTTTAATCTATGCAACACTTCACTCACACAATAGTTCGGGGCTTCATGTCAGTTGCTTAAAAAGTAAAAAGAAAGCTGAAAGAAAAAGAAAAATACCGATGGTCTCACTCATAACAGGAATCTAGAAAACTTAAATAAGAGACCAGGAAAAAGAATAACTATAAGAAAGAAAATGTCAAAATCAACTAACAACTATGAACCAGAGACACTCTATGGGGGGTGAGGGGTGGTGAAAGGTGGGATTGGGGTCAAAATAAGGGGGTTGTAATTGTATGGGGAATATAAAAATAAAATTTAAATAAATAAATTAAATAAAATAAGATGGCTTGAAAAAAAAAGTAAAAAGAAAGCTGAAAACCAAGAATGTAGCATCGTCTTCCATTTTAGAAATGAAAAGCCTGAGGATTCAAGATACGTTTATTACCCCCACCAGAGCTTGCTCTAACAATAAAGCTCTGACCCTTCCCCTACCCTATCACAATGGATTGTTTCGGTCTATGCGTATAACTTCCTAGGATCCCTCTGGATACACATAAGAGATTCATATGTTAACTCTCATTTTCTAGTTGAGATCTGATTTGATAGCTTGTCTAAGGATATATAGTAAGAAAGTTGCTTGGACTAAAATATGACTTCCTTTTATTCATTATGCAACACAATTTGGGGAACAATGAATGCACTTCAGTCACTTTCAGTCACTGTTTTTGTTGTACTCTCTGGGATCCTGTACCTAAGACAGAGCTAAAATCATAAGGCATGAAAATTCTCATAATACTGCAATATTACTTTTCAAGGTTTTGCTCCCTTTCATTCTTTTTAAGGAGTCAAAAGAACTTAGGAAAACTTTAAGTCTTCTGGGGGTGGGGAGAACATATAAAGCAAGTGATGATGAGGTCAGAATCTACCTTTAACTTTTAATTTCTTGGTGTACCTTTTTTTTTTGGTAAAGATTTATTTATTTATGCACACAAGAGCTGGGGCATAGGCCAGAGATGGGGGGGGGAGGCGAGAGGATCCACCAGAGACAGAGTGGGGAACAGAACAGGCAGACTGACGGAAACATACTGCTGAGGGGAGCAGTGGGCGAGACAGGAGAGGTCCGCCTTACCATGTGGGTCTCTCGCTGGCCGGGGATCGAAATCGTGCTGCAGAGGCTGTGGATTGTTTCATAGTGCGGTGTTCAACCCCTTGCACCACCAGGGGGGCCCCCTTGGTGTACCTTTTTGATAAAGATGGAAATGTCTCTCTCAGGCTATCAGGAGGGCTGAGTGAGATAATATGTACAAAGCCCCAGGCCAATACTCAGGTATCAGGGAAGAAATTCAACCAATTGGATCTTCTTACTTCTCTCTCATACCCTTCAGTCTTCCCAGATTCCTTTAGAGATCTTCTCAGACAGTGTGGGTATAGTAACTTGCTGTTTTGGAACTTTTTCCTCTGTGCCAAATAAAATTTCTATTTGAGGGCTAGGCCCTCTGTAGGGTAAATGGTTTTTCAGGCTTTTCTGCCCTCCCACCATTAGGATTGCCCTGTCCGATGGGGCACCTGCAGTTGTTACATTGTTGCAAACTGTCTTATTTACTTCTGTGGGCCATAGGAGGGGTATTAAGATAGTCATCAAGAGAAGCAGAAGCAGGAAAGAAGCAGGAGAGTGAAGGGAGAAAGAAGCCGGAGAAGCCCAGAATGAAGACTTGCTGGGGGCTTGGAGGCCTCCTGGTCTCCTGGCCCTACCACTTCCTCTGCCATGTACCTGGTTGCTGCTCTATAGGTAACAGCTCAATAAAAGCCTGAGAAAGCCACCAAGGGCTCCAAGACTTTCCATTACCTGTCTTCTGGATCATAGATAACCTGCCCTGTGACCATCCTGTTCCTACACCCTCAAACTCCAGTCCTCTGGTGGGCACTATGGTGATATTTGCATTGAATTGCTTCACTAGCCCTGGGAGTTTTTGGATCCTGTCACTAGCCCTGGAGCTAAGCAAGGGCAGGTGGCATCACTCCCATTGCTCTGACAATGAAACTGAGCTTCACAGAGTGCTGTTCCAGTAGCCCACGGCATCCTAGCAGGAATGCAAAATCTGGGTTTGCTGTGACCAGTGCTCCAGCCGCCTCTGGTTGAAACCCGCTAGGAACCTCTCCCAGCTGGTGAGTTGTATTTTTATATCAGACAATTTTAATCACCTCTCAATGGGTGGTAAAATTATCCTGAGGGAGGTCACTCCAACTCGGGTGGCTGTGTTGAAGGCCTGGATATGTGTGGGAGGCGCTGGGGGGGGGGGTTGGAATGACATTTGGCCCCCCACACGGTGAGAGTCGAGGAGGTGGGAGACTTGGGGACTAGTCAAGCGTAAAGGAAGAGCGAAACTTTCCACGCACTGCCCTATATAAACACAGCCGAGAGAGGGAAGGTTGCCTACAAGGACACACTTGACGTTTCCTGAGTTTTCGAGGGGAAGGGCTGAGTCACCACGGAAACACCATCACTTTCCCTCCCCCAGGGCATAGACAACGAGGTGTGAATCTAAAATACTGTGACTGAAGTTTTGCATTCCTGAGTCCGCACACATACACAGAGAAGTGCCCCTTGGGCCCACTGATTTGCCCACATGTTCCTTACCCAGTGTTTGAGATGCCAAAGTACAGTTTTCATGTTACTCACCCCCTTACTCCAGCTTTCTCTTATCCTGGGGTCACAAACCTGATATTGAACCTAGAGACAACCAATTTCTTACTCACTGGAAGACTCATATAACTTTTCATCTGCAAGTACTGTAAGATTCAAGTGAAAGTAGCTTGCGTATTAAACATGAAGGTATTATCTGACCTAAGAGGAGAAGGAGCAAAATAATTGCAGGGCAGGTTAACTCAGGGGCTTTTAAAGTCAGCAGTTTCCCTCCATCTTTCTCTGCTGAAAACCTGACCTTGATATCACCTTTAAAGTCATATGATCATGGTCCCAGAAGGCTACCACAGCCCCAGGCTTTGCATTTTTTTTTAAATTTTTTATTTTTTCTTTTATATATTTTTACATCATTTTTCATTTTTGCACAATGTATGCATCATCTTGATTATATTCCCCATACAATTCCCATCCCCCTTATTTTGACCCTTATCCCTCCTTTCCCCCCATCCGCCGTAGTGTGTCTCTGGTTTATAGTTGCTTGTTGATTTTGATTTTTACTTTATTATAATTAGTCTTTTTTCTGGTCCCCTATTTAGGTTTTCTAAATTCCTGCTATGAGTGAGACCATCCGGTATTTTCCTTTTTCTTTCTGGCTTACTTCGCTGAGCATGATCCCTTCCAGCTCCATCCATGTTGCTGCAAATTGCATAAGTTTATCTTTTTTGATTGCTGAGTAATATTCCATGGTATATATGTACCACATCTTCTTGATCCAGTCATCTATCTTTAGGCATTTGTGTTGTTTCTATAGCTTAGTTATCGCTGCATCCAAAGGTAGAAAGAAATTGTGAAGTTTTTCTTTTTCAAAGCAAGGAATAAAGTCTTTTCACAAGTTCTCTGGCAAACGTCCCTTCCTTTTTCTTTATTGGTCAAATTACACCTAGCTCTTAGCCCCAACAAGCTATGCCAACAGGCATGGAATACTCTGATTAAGACTAATGAAGACTCATCCCCCAGAACTGAAAGGAAGGTCCTTCCAGCAAGATGAATCTGTCTGGGGGTGGGGGGGAATACCAAAACTAAATCAGGGTTTGGTAGGAAGGCAGAAGGGGAGTGGGGAGACTGTTGGATAACAGAAGTATCTTCTAGAATATTACCTATTATTACCAAAGACTGCTGTGAATATTAAATGAGATGTGTGTATTCTACCTGAATCCTGACAGATAATAAGTCTCAAATACATGTTCAGCATTAATCTCTGCCTTATTTTTTTTAAAGATTTATTTATCTATGCATGCAAGAACTGGGGTGTAAGCCAGTGGTGCAGGGGTGAGCAGAACGGGTGGATCTACTGAAATGCCCTGCTGAGGGAAGCAGTGGGCAAGACAGGAGAGGTCTCCTGCACCATGTGGGTTGCTCCCTGGCAGGCCCGTGATTGAACTCATGCTGCAGTGGCTGGCAATAGCCTGATAGCTTTGTCTTTAAAAACCCCTGCGCCACCAGGGAGGCCCTCTGCCCCTATTTTTTTTTTTTTAAGATTTTATTTATTTATTTATACATACAAGCACTGAGTACAGTCAGAAGTTCGGGAGGGTGAGAGAATTCACCAGAGCCAGAGCAGGGAGCAGAGCAGGCAGAAGGACCGAAGTACACTGCTGAGGGGAGCAGCGGGCGGCAGGAGAGGTCTGTGCGCCATGTGGGACCCTCCTCTGGTGGCCGGGGAGCAGCCGGGGATCGAACTGGCGCTGCAGAGGCTGCGGGCAGCTTCGCCACCCAGCGCTCAACCGCTGCGCCACCGGTCTGCCCCTATTTTTTATCCCACCCTCTACTTTTTACTCTTCAAATTGGCTCACAGTCTTAACTCCCATTCCTTATTTAGGATGTCCCTTTCTCATTGCGATGTTACTGTCTCATTCTGCTCTGGCTGCTCTAATAGAATACCATAGACTGGGTGGCTTATAGAAAAAGAGAAATTGATTTCTCACAGATCTGGAGACTTGAAAGTCCAATATAAAGTGCCTGCTGATGAGTCCATTTCCTGGTTCATCAGCAGCCATCTTCTTGCTATGTCCTCAAACAGTGAAAGGAAGAAAGAATTATCTAGAACCTCTTTTATAAGAGCATTAATTTCATTCCTGAGGGCTCCTGCCTCATGACTTAGTCATCCCCCAAACGCCTTACCTGGGTAGACCATCACTTTGGGGATTAGGTTTCAATATATGGAGTATTGAGAAGCGGGTGAAGGGAGGAGGAACAAGTATTCTCGCTGTAGCAGCGGCCCCATGCCCTTTGGATGTTGGATGTACAACGAAGTCTTCCTTGAGTTCTCAATCCTCCAAGATGTATTTGCTCTTTATGTTTCTTTTTATTACACTTAGCCTTGAATTTGTGTGTTTTCTGAGATCTCTCTAGAATGTGAGCTACTTGAGGCCTAAACTTGGTCTCCCGGATGCCTAAACCCTCTGAATAATCCCCTAGCAGGACTGCCAGAGGATGGGCCCCTCAAGAAATATCTGTAGAATTGAACTGAATGCATTCTACTCAAAGATGCTGCCCCAGCTCTAGAACTGTAGCGCCATTACTGATCAGAACTCATGACACACTCTTTTTAAAAGAAATTATGGTAAAATATACATAACACAAAATTTTCCATCTTAACCATTTTTGGGTGCATATAGTTCAGTTGCACTAAGTACATTCACATTATTATGCAGTCATTGCTACCACCCATTTCCAGAACTTTTTAATCTTCCTAAACTGAAATTCTGTGAAAATAGCCCATTAAAATTTACTCTATAGTCCTTCCTACCCCTTCTGTGTGGCAACCACGATTCTATTTTCTGTCTGTATGAATTTAGATATATCATGTAAGTGGAATCATACAATATTTGTCCTTTGTTGTTTAGCATGGTGTCTTAGCAGAAGTGTCTAAGACACTCAGTATTGTATCTTAGTGTTAAGGTTCTTCCATGTTGTAGTATGTATCTAAATTTCATTCCTTATGAAAGCTAATCTCCCATTGTATGTACACATCACATTTTATTTATCTATTCATCTGTAGCTGGCCATTTGGGTTACTTCCCACCTTTTGGCTATTGTGAGTAGTGCTGCTATGAACATGGGTGTACAAACATCTGTTCAAGTAATCTTTCAGTTCTTTTGGCGATCACCCAGAAGTGGAATTGCTGGATCATATGATAATGTTATCTTTCATTTTTTGAGAAACCACTAAACTCTTTTCCACAGAGACTGTGGCTCATTCTTTTGATTTGTACAGTGGTAACTAATCTCAGGATGGGATGGGATTTTCAACATCAGTCAGATGTCAGGTCAGTTCATTTCTATCATCAATCAAACTTATGACAGTCTAAAGAAAGATGTGAGGCAGATCAGCTTAGCAGTACAGAGCTTGTGCTTTAAGTCACACAGACCTAGTTTCTGAATGCAGTGCTGGCTATCAACTCACTTTGTGGCCTTTGGCAAGTTGCTCTGCATTACTGAGTCTTAGTTTGCCAACTGTAAAATGGGAATAATAATAGTGCCTACCTCCTGGGCTTGTGCACTCTTTACAGCATAGCAGTAAAAACGCTCCTTACAGGGCCTGACAGAGTTAATACCCAATAAGTGTAGTGTTAGGGGGCCTTCCTGGTGGTGCACGAGTTTGATCCCTGGCCGGCCAGGGAGCAACCCACATGGCGCAGCAGACCTCTCCTGACTCTCCCGCTGCTCCCCTCAGCAGTGTACTTTGGTCAGTCTGCCTGTTCTGTTCCCCACTCTGTCTCTGGTGAGTCCTCTCACCCCCCACACCTCTGGCTTGTACCCCAGCTCTTGTATGCATAAATATATAAATCTTTAAAAGAAAGTATAGTGATTAAATTTTATAATAATTTTATGATAATGATAATTAGTAACGGGGTGGTCTCAGAAACTGATTTGGAAAGCCCTTCTCATAGGGAAATTTTATTTATATATTTATTTCTTTACTTTTAAAGTTTTTTTTTATTTATGCATACAAGAACTGGGGTATAGGCCAGAGGTGTGAGAGAATTCACCAGAGACAGAATGGGGAACAGAACAGGCAGATTGACTGAAATACACTGCTGAGGGGAGCAGCAGGCAACACAGGAGAGGCCTGCTGAGCCATGTGGATTAGCTCCCTGGCCAGGTATCTGAGGATAGCTTCACAGTGCTGTGACTTAACCCCTTGTACCACCAGGGAGGCCTTCATCGGGAAATTTTAAATTGGAATGGTCAGTAGTGATATTGAATGAGTATTTAGCCTCTGAAGGTGTCTACGCTGATGTACTGAATTCATATGAATGTGACAGTTTTGTCACCTGTTGCCTTAGCCAAAATTCTTTTAGTTTCCAGTAAGGGAAACCCATTCACACTGGCATAAGCCTAATGAGGAATTTTACTTTAGGAATGTAGAGGGGGCTTAAAGAATCTAAGAGCAAGCCTATAGCCAAGCAGTATGTATATATTCATGACTGGTGCCCTGTGGTATCTCAATGCTGCTTTTCTCTGGCATTTTCTCTACTGTTACCTTTCTGAAGATTGACTGACTTCCTTTGCTGTTTGGCACACACCATCATGAAGTGCCACAGCTCCTAGGTTTTGTGCTTCTTTGTTCTTTCCTCAAAAATAAAATAGATGAATCTGATTTCCAATCACAAATTCCTAGGAAAGTCTGAATGATCCTGATGACCTGGGTCAGGTGCTCATCCTGTGTGAGACTGAGATTAGGAGACCACAGGAATGTCGTAGAACAAATAAGAGAATATTCAGTGGTTCTTGGGGGAAGAGAGCTCATGTGGTTTCTGTAGCTCCACGAACCAGTGTTCCCAACAGAAGAATTTAATGCTCAGGTTGTCTATTTGTAATCACATTGTGAACCTATGCTCTCTTCCTTCCTGTCCCAGGACAAGTGGAAGTCCTTTAAAAGTCCTTTAAAAGTCCTGCCAAGAAATTGAGCTCAGGTAAGGGAAACCTCGGGCCACAGTTTCCCACTCATGTTTCTTCTCATTCAAACCATTTCATATGTTCTAGGTGCCATTCTCTTTCGAGAGGGAACCAGAGTCCACTCTGAGCAGGACTGGTCCTTGGCAAAGTTACAGACTGATGACAGATGACCTGTCATTACAATAACTCCATAAATGTGTTTTGCCAGCACAAAAGGGAAAAAAACCCACAAAAGGAGAAGAAGAAGGAAAGGTCTTTAACATTTTGGCCACTGAAGTCTTGTCATCCATCAGGACTTGGAACTCTGCCACCCACCCACTTGGCCACTACTGGACCAGAAATAATGAACATAAGTCACTGTGGTTTTTTGGTTTTTCAAAAATAGAAGAAAATAAATTTGGCTAGAATCTGGCATGTCTGGGTTTCCAGATCCATCTGCTTATACAGGGAAATGGCCCTTGCGCATGCTATTATTGATGTCGTTATGAGAACCCCGAAATAGCAAGGTTATCACTCCCCATAAAATAGACCAAGCTAATTTTGCTTGACCTTATCACTTTTTCTGATTACAGGTATAGTAAATTCTCACTCATAAAAAGAAGAAACTATAGAAATGAATGACATGGAAAATAAGAATTTTCCTTAATCTTACTCCCCCGATGAACTGTGGAAGACCTTTTGATTTATATTCTTCCAAAAATTTTTTTCTATACAAGTACGATAATATAAGTAAAGAAATACTTTGTCTACCTATAATTATTTTTACCTAAATGGATGAATACAATAATGTACTTCTGCAATTCTTTTATTCACAACAAGACAGCTGGCATATTTCCCTGTCACTACCTAGAACTCTCATTCTTTGTAGCCTGTACAATTTTCCATTGTGTGGATCTACTTTAATTTACTTATTCAGTCCTTATTTACAGTTTTTCAGAGAGTGAGGAATATATGTAATATTTATATGTTGCCTCATTCTCTCTCCTTACTTGCCACATCCATTATATTTTATTGGGTAAAGGTGACTTTTGGGTTAAAAGTCAGAAATGGCTTCTGTCTATTCCTGTGGCAGTGTGATTGCCGCAAAATTAGCATCTCTCTTAGTTATTCATTGTGATGCTCAATTATTTTGTTATTTATTCTCGACTGAAAGAAATCACCCTTTATGTGTAAATTAAATGATAATAGAATGCTCACAGACCTACAGATTCTAAAAAGAGTCTTAGAACTGTGGATGGGGAGAATCAGGCAGCAGGGCCAGAGAGCTCTTCTGTATATTTCCTTTCGATTTTTCCCCCTTGTTTGGTTTCCATGGGAATTGAAGTGCATGGGGTATGTGTGTGTGTGTGTGTGTGTGTGTGTGTGTGTGTGTGTGTGATGCATGAGTGTGTATCTGGGCAAAAAGACCTGGGTAAAGATAAACTCCCCGAGCAGAGCCCCACCCAGGAGACAGGTGAAATTTTGGGGGTAGCCAGATTGTAGGAGGAGTAACTCTAGTAATTTAGAGCAAAGCTCATGACAAAGCTTGGGTGCTATTTCTGTGATTTTATGAATTTGGAAAATTGATTCCTTTGCTAGTGCAATGATGCCTTGAGCATCTCGGATTAATTAAATGCTGCTGGGCCCCTTTGTGACGAAGGTTGTGACTTCTGAGTAACACACTATTGAAATAAACCAGGAGAACCTGGTCTTTATTATTCATATCTTGCTTGGGCCCCGCAAATGTTGGAAAAGAGCTTCGATTTAAGATGCATGCTGGCTGCCAGGGGCTGTGAGTTGGGAGGTGTGATTGGAGAGGAGTGGGTAAAGATTTAGGATGAATTCAATGCATCTTGCTATTGCTTTCAAAATACTGTTGTCTGTAGTTATAGAAATGTTATTCTGTGTTACTTAAGAAGGGCAGCCTTAGAGAAGCTTTTATTCTTCAAGTGCTAATTTAAGCACAGCGTGGTTTCCCGAGTATAAATACAGATTTAGTGTGTACTCTACCCTACTCAATATACGATCGTGTAGCTGCAAAAGCCACCTTGTCCTCAGTTTCACATTGATAGATGCAGGCAAGAGCGGTCAGTCTTACAGATCTGATTTTCTTTGGGCATAGGTATTATTTTCTAAAGACCAAGGAAGCCTTTCTGATAATAACAGCAATTCTTTACATTAAATTGTCTGTTCAGTGTAGAAAACTCTCAATCCACAATTTTATATGTTCCTCTCTAGAAATCCCTGCAGGGTAGGCATGAATTATTATCCTTCTTTTTTTGCAAATGGAGAAAATGAGGGCAGGAACAGTAGGCAGGCACCATACACACAATGATTAGCAACACGGACTCTGGAGCCAGACAGAACAGGGTTCAAGTCCAAGCTTCACCTCTCATACCAATATAACCTTGGACAAGTTATTGAATTTCTCTCTCCTTTAGTTCCCTTTTCTAGAACATGAGGATAGTAATTTCAACTGTATAGGGGTTATAATGAAATGAAGTAAAATAAGGCATATTAAACATTCAATATAGTGTTTGGCACATAGGAACCCTTGGCAAATATAGAAACTCTTCCGAAAAGGTTCAAGAACACAAAGATGGCTAAATAACAAGACAGGACTAGAGTTTCAGTCTGACTTGGAGCTGAGGGGCTTTTATTACACCATAAATCATGTCAAAAACCCTTTTGGGCAGGTATTCTATCTTAATGGAACAATCTAGAATCACCTGTTTATGAAAGCTGCACCTTTGAAATGGACTGGTTTGATCAGCAGGGCTATTTTAGAAAAGAAAGAATGCAAGATCAGAAAATACCCAGTAAGTCCCTACTATGTGGCAGGCAGGTTTACAATGCTATCTCATTTTATCAGCATATGTTTGCTCAATATAAAGACCAGGAACAGGAGTTGGAGAATGCAGACAACTTGCCCAACCATGCAGCTAGTATGAGACAGAGGATTCCGAGACCAGGAGCTGTATAACATCAAGACCACGTTTCCATTTCTCCAACCAAGGCCACAGTAAAGGCACCCTTACTTTGGGAAGGAGGCAAATTTGGGCTTGAGGAGGTGTGGGCTGGATTTGGTCTGCCTGCCTGTTCAGAACACTCCTTCCTCAGTCTGATTCCCTGGACTATTTTGGGGTTTCCATGTCATTTCAGTCCCCCTTGGAGAGCCCTAAAGAATGTGCAAAGGAAAAAAGAAACCCAAGAAATCTATTATTGGCTCTCGCCCTCGATTTGCTATTATGACGTCCATCCTGAAAAGAAGTGTTTATACCCTTATAAGGTTCTCAGCATTAATTTAACTGTGTTATCTTCCAGAAGATGATACAAAATGCAATCTCAGTAGCATACGGCAGAGAGAAGTGGGAGAGTTTCTTGGCTGGGGAATGAGAGAGAAATGAAAAAGGGCCTACTATGCTGAGTCACCAAGGCAAAGCAGCTTACTATGGACCACATTCAGGCCTGAGCCAAGACGCAGAAACGAGTCAGATACTGGTTGGGGCGGCTGAGATGTTCCTCATTGGGAACGCATCTTCTGCGAAACTGCAGCCAGAAAAAAGGGGAAAAACGCCAACATCCTGAACATTTTAAGTTCATCAGTTATATTTTTATACAGTTAAATCAAGCACAAAAACAGAAAAAAGAAAGTCATGTTTCCACCAGCTTTCCTTGAGCCTCCCCCAACACAGCCGGATGCCTCAGCTCTCCTGTCTTTGTCATCATAATAACCCAGCTAGCAGCACTGGGTGTCGTGCCTGGGCCAGGCACTGGGCTCTGAGCGTCAGATACCTCATCTCACTTGATCCTTGCGCAAATCCCATGGTGGTAGGAAGATTTTCCATCCCCACTTCTGGAAGGAGGAAAGTGATGCTTAGAGACATTGAATAACTTGATTAAGACTCGGAACTAGAGAGTCACAAGGTCAGATTCAGAATCTGATTGTGGCCCCCAAGATCAAACTCTTCACTGCTGTGCACTTTCCCTTAACACCCCTAAAGCTAAACAGGACAAGAAATCTTTCAGTTCAGAGTTCCCACACCTGGCTTAGTAGCGGGATGACTTAGTGAGTTTGACGTCAAACTGAAAAGCAAACAAACTAACAGAAACAAATTAAACCCCCTACAGACGTCTGGATTCATTCTGGAAATGTTTATTTGGGTTTGTGTTGGATTCTGAGTTCCTCCTGGGTGATTCTAATGAAGACCCTGCTAGAAATGGTAACTTTATCTATTTACCATTCAATTCAAGAACAGCAGTTTAGAATGATGGTGACTTGCCTGTAGAAGTTCATCAAGTGGGTTGTATATATATACAGAACGGATTCCTGGTCCTCTCTCCATATTGCCACATCCATCAACTGGTTAATGAACTGGTCATACATGTGGTCAAGTCATTAAATCTGAGAACTAGACTGGACATTTAGAGGAAGGACAGAGTGACTTCTGGGATATTAGTGAGAACCACTCTCATCAGGGAAGTTCTTGGAAGGTGATGGAACAATATTCAATAATGTCCAATGAACATGCCAGATCCTTATTTTTCAATACATAGGGTTTAGAGTATTGGGGAAACATGGGGCTCAATCTGAGATATTTTCAGAGATGGAGAAGAATTGCTAAGAGCATGGACATGGAATGGGATTCTCTCTCAGGACATGAAAACATCCCAGTCTGAGGACACACACCCCCGCCCCCCACCTAGTTACAGAAGAGAAAGTGCTAGGAGAGGAGCACCATTAAAAAAAAGAAGTCAGATTAAGAAGGATGTAACTTAAGAAGACTACCTGCATTGCCATTTGTCATTTAGCTCCTATTCAGATTATGAAGCTCCTTTCCATATTTGGGGAGTTTGCCTCTATGTAGTCTACGGGGTGGAAGAGATTAGATAGAAACTTGCTCTCCTCAACTCTAGAAGCTGGTACCATCCATCAATGGACTCATTTGGAATCCACCTGGGTAACTGAAGTAGGATGTCCAGGGTCCAGCAGTAGCAGAAGTGCGGAGTTAGAGGCTGTGTTTAAGTTTAAGCAGACTGTTCTGGGGGTGCCCTAGGCTCTCAATTGGGCCACTCAGTGTATTGCCTACACCAGCCTCCCCAGCCTTTATGTGGTGTCTGGGAACCATTCAATGCCTGGTCAACAAGTGACTCTGCTATTTCACTTAGCCAGAGTAATTTTATTCTTTGCAACCAAGAATCTTAAACCATGTGCCTCCCCATACTGAAGTCTACTGCCTCACTGCTTAAATTTCCCAGTTTTCTGTTTGATGTATTCCGATCTTTTCTTTTTTATTGTTATAATAATCCACCAAAAAGTCCACTTTTAAAGGCTTCACCTTAGTTAATCTACATTTGTGAGTTCGCAATCACCATCACTCCTGTTTTCAAAGATGTGGAAGTTAGAGCTATTTGCACTAATTTGGGAGGATTTTTTTTTTTGACCTTTCTAAATCTTCTTTTGATTGTCCTTTCAAGGGAGACAGTGACCACTTGTCTCCCAGGGTTGTTGGAATGCTGAACTCTGTGGCCAAATATCCCAGCTGTTATAAAATGTATCTCATTGTGACTTTATACCTCAGACAATCCCATGCATTTTAATTGACTGTATTTCAAAGGAATGAAAAAAATACTGATGAACACCCCATCAATACTAAGTCAAATGTAAACATTGGATAATTTTGAGCAAAATTGATTTTCAACTGCATTTTGGTTCCAGTGTGTCAATGGTTTATTTTGTTTTCCCTGATGGGCTATTTTGTCTGAGTTATGGCTGTTTTATAGGAACCTGGTGGAAGGCCTCTCTTCTGAGGAAGATGAGTCAGGACAATCTTCAAAGGATTGGGTATTCCTCTAAAGTGTATCGGGGAATTGAAAGAAAAACTCTCGCTTAATTGAAGACTTATGAGGTCTGACCTACTGGAAATTATAAAGCCAATGTTTAGGATACTTGCCAATGGCAAGTGCTTCAAAAAGCATCTAAGTCCACATCTAGGGAGACCTAGATGAAATGTTAGGGGTTTAATGGGCAGAGCAACAGTGTTGATGTGAGATGGGAAGAAATGTTTTTCTGGACACAGAGACCTTTTCTGGAGAAACTATTCCACCATAGGCCTGGTTGGTCCTCAGGTGCCTCTTTTCATTTAGAATGAAGGAACTGATATTAAACTTGCTCAAAAAAAGATGGGTAAATTTGGACCTCCCTGGTGGCGCAGCGGTTGAGCGCTGCTGCGAAGCTGCCCGCAGCCTCTGCGGCGCCAGTTCAATCCCCGGCTGCTCCCCGGCCACTGGAGGAGGGTCCCACATGGCGTGCAGACCTCTCCTGCCACGCGCTGCTCCCCTCAGCAGTGTACTTCATTGGTCTGCCTGTTCTGTTCCCCACTCTGTCTCTGGTGAATTCTCTCACCCTCCCGTGCTTCTGACTGTACCCAGTGCTTGTATAAATAAATAAATCTTAAAATAAATAAATAAATAAATAAATAAATAAATAAGATGGGTAAATTGACCCTTTTCTTCTTCCCTCCATGTCCAGAGCTAAGAACATTGATTTTTTTTTTTTTTTTTTGAGATTGTCTGTGGAAAGCTCTTTCAACTATGCCCCCTGCTAATCCCCTTTTCTATGAACTTGGTGTTGCATACCCTTCTGAACACGTTCTGTGAAACTAAAAATACAGTGTTCATTTGTACCCATACCGGTTCCTATGTTCTTCTCCCATCCCCCAGTTCCCCAACCCATTCTCACTATGACATTGCCAAAAAAAAAAAAAAAAAAAAAAAAAGGCATTCTTCTAATCTAGGATTTACCTCTATTCATGGTCTTGAATCTCTCCTTCCCTATATGTTCTATCTTTTCCTTCTTTCTTCCTCTTAACTCTTTCCTCTTTTATGTCTACCTTTGTTTTGGCTTTATGTCCCTTGAATAAGTACATGCAATTTTTTTTTTCTTGTAATACCTTGTCTTGACCCTGTGTTCTCCTCCAGCTATTATTCACTCTTCCCCTTTATAGTTAAACCACTAGAAAGAATAATCTCTATCACTTCATTCAACTTCCTGCTTGCTCCCATTCCCCTGCTCCATTAAAACTACTTTTACATTGTTTATCAATCTACAAGTCAGTGACCCATTCAATTCTTTTTGAACTGAAAATTGAAGCACTTCATTGTGAGGGCCCCTCTCTCCTCAAAGTTTCCTTTTTTTTAAAATTCCTTGATACTTCCCCCCCTTCCCCCTAACCCTATGGCATTTCTTTGTTAATGTTCTTCATTATCTGCTTTCCTTCTTTTGATCTTTTAAATATCAGTGTTGTCCAAATGTGATTGGTGACAACTCCTCATTAGTTCTTGCCCCTAAATTTTGGTTAGCTCTTAGGGAGAGATCTATTGACTTCAGAGATGGTAGGGTCCTAACTAGATATGGGCTTACATCAAGGTTGTTCTAAGCAGGAATATCAGTACCACATTCCTTCACTAGAGACATGCTTATAGATCAGATATACCCAATGAGGCATACAGAGAAATCTGCTGGAGGACTTCTGAGAAGAGTTATTTTCCACAGGAAAGACAGACTCTCACAAAATGTAAATTATTTTGTCTCTATTTCATATTCTGCCTTGAATATGGTAGAGTGAGCTTTGGCAGCCATTTTGTGATCATGAGGTAACAGTCACAAAAATAAAAATTCAACATGCTGAAAATGGCAGCATAGAAAACAGAAAAAGCCTGGATCTTTGATCATGTCATTGAACTCTAGACTAACCTCAGAATAAGCTATTGCCATGATTCTTATTATGCAAGATAGATTATTAAATGGTTCCTTAGTAAGTGATGACACTGTTAGTTGGACTTCCGTCTTTTTGTAGCTGATTACATCCTAACTAGACTTCAGTTTGATCCGATTCTCTTTTCTTCTTCCTGTATTTATTTTTTTAGGGCACTCTTATAACATCCATAGCTTCAATTATTCCTTAGACCCTGGTATCTCCATGTCTTAATAAGCTTGAGTTTGTTCCAATAAAAATAAAATAGATTGGGTGGTTTAAACTATAAATATTTATTTCTCATAGTTCTGGAGGCTAAGATCCAAGATCAAGTCACCTGCAGATTCAGCATATGGTGTGTACCTGGTTCATAGATGGACGTCTTCCCAAGGTGTACCCATGTGGCACAAAATATAGACAGGAAACAAAATCTCTGGTGACTCTCATAATGGCCCTACTTCCATTGATAAGGGCTCTACCCTCAAGACCTCATCTAATCCCAATGCCTCCCAAAGGCTCCACCTCTAACATCATATTAGGTGATTAGGATTTTGATACATGAATTTTAGGGAGAAAAATTGAGTCCACAACACTCCCAGATATAACTTTTCCAGTTATAATATGTAACTTCTGTATGAAGTTACATATTCAGCACTTACTATATAGCTGACACTATTCTAGGTACTTTGCACACTTTTAAAACATTCTTGACAATATTCCTATGAGCTATAGCTCATTATCATCATTTTACAGGTAATGAAACTGAGCCCACGAGAGTTCATTACTTTGCCCCAAATTCATAGAGTTATTATAGGTCAGTCATGATCCATGAGTCTGATTCTAGAACCTGAGTTCTTAACCATTGTATTCTGCCTCCCACTGCTAAAGAAACTCACATATTAAGAAGTGTCTCTTCTTACAGAGTTTTACTCTTCTCCTGATTTAGTCTACCTTGTCTGCTTATTATAACCTATGTCTGCTTATTCAGAATATCTCCTCTCTCTTCCTCTAGTTAGTCTGTTAACTATTGGAAGAATTTCACTAATCCTCTCCTCTCTTCCCTAGGCTAAAAAACCCCAGTCACTAGAATAGTTTCTCATGGAATAGGCTTTCCAGTTCCAGACTTCTCACCAACCTGGCTATCACTCTTTACTGTAAACCCATTCTAGTTTGATTGCATCTCTCTTAAAAATGGACGATCCTCACTGTACCTAACATCACAAACAAGTGTGGTCTCACTAATGCGAGAATCAGTAGGTTGATCACATTCCAGAAATGCCAAATAATGATAGTTACTAATTATTGACCTCTTACCCTGTGGCAGACTCCCTGATAATTATTTTGCATGCATAAAAACTTCTTCAATTTTCTGCTGAAGCACCCTGAAGACAGAGAAAGGAACATGTATTCCTGAGGAACTGGAGGCACATCCCATGCAGCAGCTGACTGTGTCTTCAAAGTTTTTATCACTTTGAGCTTTAAAAATGGTAGATTTTCCTTTCTACTCAATAATAGATCCCTGTTTTGCTTAATATAAAAATAGGTTGTAAATGATTTGCCATTGAATAAAACAGAAACACTGGGAATGTGCCTTGTATTTATGCCATGGCCTCCCATACTCCTAAGCATACTGCCAAACGTTCCTAGGAATTTGCCAGCCTAATCTGCGAAGTGTAACCATACATTATCTTTATTACTTACAAAATCCAGGCAAGGGAAGCACATTTGGGGAAGCTCAAGATACAGTGGCTCAGCTGTAACTTGCCCAAGTTCTCAAAGATAGTAAACTGAAACTGGCTTGCACTCTAGATCTGCCTAAATCCCCTCCCAGGCACTCTGGCTATCTTCGGGGAGTATGTGTAAATGCATATCTGAGAATATGCTTGTGCCAGTCTCTGGTGTGGCAGATGAGGACTCCACTCTTACCACTTTTGAGAGAGCCTGATTCACAAATACAAACATTTTTCTTCTACTAGCTCAGCCCAAGTCGCTACATGATGCTACGGGTAATGGTGTCCCCTGGAACCCATTTACCAGGACTTGTTGTGAGGACACTGTGTAGTGAGAAATGTAATTTGGGGAACCAAATGCTGGATTTGATGTTTATCTCTGCTAACTTCCATTCCTGTTATGCATTCTCTCTGGCCTAGACAGCTTTGAATCCTAATTTGGAGCGCAAACTGCTTTTTTATCCCTATGACAAGAAGTGTTATCCCAGTTACTCCAGGGAGTTTTCTAGAAGCCAGAGTTATTAGGCATTATTCTTATTGAAACACCATAAAAAATAATATATATGTTGACATATGTATATCTTAAAATCCAAAACTGCTGATTTCTAGCTAAGCAAGTTTTAAAGCTCACTGCTCATCCTTCTCAACTTTATCAATGAAGTACTGTTCTTCTTGATGGTTCTGAGACTGAGTCAGAAAAAAGCAAAATGTAGATGGTAGGGGATAGATGGAATGAAAAATCCTGTCCTCCAGGTCTAGCTGTACCTTCCCCTTAAGTTCAGCAAAGAGAGACACTCTGGCAAAGATCTGAGGAGGCTGCCCTTTGAGCTCCCCAAGGCCCTGTGGGATCCTGCTCCTTTCAGCATCTTCCTTGAGGGTACCTCCCTGCCTGCAGTCACCACTCCTACTGCTCTTTTCCTTCCCCGGGGCACGGATGGTGCTAGGATGACACCTCCTACCCCATAGTCAAAGCCCAGAGTATGGGGGATGTAGAACACAACCGGATATGTTCACTTTCCTGTTTTTATCTTAATTCCATGACAATTCATGCTTACCTTTGAACAAATGGGAAAGATGAGACCCAGAGAGAAAAAGTGATAGGATGGAGAGAAAGAAGTAAACAAGGCAAAATTAGATTGCAAGTTTCTACAAGTGACTAAATCGATTGGACCAGCAAAACTGGTAGGTACTCCCAATGTCAAAGCTAGACTCCGCTCTGGTTTTGTTCAGAAATACTCTTTTATGTTCTATGCCAAGAAAATATGGATTTGAATCCGGGGTGGGATCCAATGGTAGGATGGAGAGAGGGTGAGTGTATGCTTCTTTCCTTAATGTGAACATGCAGAAATAAAGCAAATGGGTAACTCAGCCCCTGGGCTAATGCAGTTTTCACAGCCCAGAACATAGCAATAGTAGCTCCCCATCATGATCAAGGGAGACATGGAAATGATTGGGCCTGGTAGCTGGTAGTTATATGCTCCTGTGGATCAGAGAGTAGGGCAGCTGTGGGCAATGCATTAGGCTTGGTCTTCCATGGCTCACAGTCCTAGTGTCACAGGACAGAGGTAGGCCACTAACCTCTCTGCATTAGTTTCCTTTGGTTGCAGGCCTGGCCCTCTGTCACTGGGCTTTCTCCCACTATACCATTTTGGTCTCTGCTAGCTCTCTGATAGCCTTGAAGGGTACACCACTAAGAATGGTTTCCTAGTAAAGAAACAGATCAAGTAGTGGTTTAGCATTAGTTCTCTGAAGTAAAATTTCAACACTCATGTCGCACTTATAATTGTATAAATTTGGGCAAGTTATCTACCCTTTCTCATCTTCCACTCTCTCATCTATGAAATAGTGATAGTAACTAAGTCACCCAGGGTGCTGGCATGGATCAAATAAACTAACGCATATAAATCAGCTGGTACATATCAAGTATTCAGTAAGTGTTATTGGTAGTATGTAATGAACAAATCATTTGCCTTCCCTGGGAAGTGTAATGTGAAAATGGGAAATATATTTAGGCTTATGTGATTTTGCACATGATGTAACAGAAACAAAGCACTGGACTAGAAAGCTGTTCTGTTGTTACCTTGCTGTCCCTTCCTGGAAAAATCTTTTTCTTCTCAGGCCTCAGTTTTCCCATCTATAAAATGAGGGCATACCAAGGTCCTTCTGTGACTTACATTTTATGCCTTTGGGTTCAGTAACCCAGCAAGCCATTAAGAATGAGATTTGCAGAGTTAGTGAGATGTTCATACTACTCAGTGCTAAGAGCTTTCTAATCTCTTGGCGTCTCTCTTGAGCAAACCATGTGTGGTGGGAACTAGGGAGGGCTTATGTTTGGTGCATGGGAAACAGAAGATGATTCAGTTCAAGAATAGATATTCTGGAGAAAAATGTGTGTGTGTGTATTTTAAATTAGAAGCCCAACAGAGAGATGGGAGATGGAAATGGCTTTATTCTATGATCAGAAAGTTAAGAGTCACAGAGTTATGACTAATCCACAGGTAATGTGAGCTCCAGAGGTGAGCTTTCAGGAAATGGATCAACACTTGTGCTATTTTTACTGTCTCCTTTCTTCCCTTGCTGGTCAGAGCCTCAGGTGAGCCTTGTTCATGGGCAGGTGGGGAATTTCCTTGAGGTATTGAGTTGTTGAGATAGCTTAATAGCCTGTTTGCTTTATGAAAAGAGAGATGGAGGAGCCAAGACAAAGGGTGCCTGATGGGATGGAAAATGAACTCAGGAAAAACTTCATGCTATAATGCTACACTCAGACTCCAAAAATCTAGGCTCTGAATTGTCATATGGATTTGTGTTGGGCATCCTTTTTTTCTCAACAGATCTGGTCAGCTTGTTTTCATGTACTCTTATTGAGGTATCATAGGCCTCTCCACACTTGGTAAGGGAATCATCAAATGATCAAATCTGGCCAATGAGAAGGGGAAGAACAGGGGTCTATTTGGGAGCCAGAGAAGCACAACACACTAGGCTTGTTGATTTATATATTTTGTTCATTAATTTTCACAACATCCTAAGACATGAGTGTTGCAGTTCACATCTCACAGTCAAGGAGTCTAAGGTTTAGGCAGCTAAAAAGTAGCAAACCTGGTATTTGAACTGAGACTCATCTGATTCTAGAGTCTCTGCTACTTTTAGAAAACTACACTTCCAGGTAAGCGTTGTCTGTCTTCTCAGTCAAGAGTCAGGGGGTGGAGCCTCCCTGATGGTGCAAGGGGTTAAGCACTGCATTATGAAGCAATCCGCAGCCTCTGCAGCACGAGTTTGATCCCTGGCTGGCCATGGAGCTACCCACATAGTGCAGCAGACCTCTCCTGACTCACCCACTGCTCCCCTCAGTAGTGTATTTCAGTCAATCTGCCTGCTCTGCTCCCTGCTCTGTCTCTGGTGAATCCTCTCACCCCCTGCATCTCTGGCCTGTACCTCAGCTCTTGTATACATAAATAAATAAATCTTAAAAAAAAAAAAAGAGGCAGGGGGTAGATTTAACTTTCAATCAATTCCCTACAACTCTGCATTCATCACTTGTTTTCTGCCTTCATTGTTTCCTTTAGTTTACACTGGAAGGTGATTTCAGAAAAGACTAAATTCAATAAAAATATATTAAGCAGGTATCATGTGACATGCACTATGTCAGACCCTAACAGACTAAACTTAGGTTTCTAACAAGTCTCAGGCAAAGGAAGAATATGAATCAGAAAATATTAGAAAGCAAAAAAGAAACAGGCCCATGATGAAGTATTGTATTTTACAAAGCAAATTCTTACATCAGGAATAGCGTTTGTGTGTATGTGTATGTGTGTATGTTTGTGTGCATGCGCTTCTAAACTAATTGACATGACTAATTGGTCATTCCAATTAATCACTCCTCCAATAGCCTGAAAGCAACCTTGGAATTTTTCTCAAGTCTTCCTCAGTAAATGGTCACCAATGAATCTGGGGTCTGTTTGTTATCTCTGTGTTTTATAACAGAAGGTCTTAATTGCAATGAAGCAATGAAATGTTCTTGGAAGATGTTATAGAGAGGTCCCCCTCACCATGGTTTTATATTCTGAGGCTTTAGTTCCCTGCGATCAATTTGACCTTCGAGGGCACTGAAGATCATGTTAAGATACCCATAGTTATTGTATATGTTCATGTAGGTTACAGAATGACATTTCTGGAAGCAGGGCATGAATAAGGTGAGAGAGAAGTGGGGAGACTATGTTAGACAGGATATCTGGGGAGGATCCACTGTGGAGGGGATGTTTGAGCTGAGATATGAATGACCTACAGGAACTAGACATACAAAGATCCTAAGAACGAAATGCCAGAAGATGGGAATATGATTATAATACTCCTGAAGGGGTCAGGAGCTAGAGTGGCTGAAATCTTATGAATGAAAGGAAGCTGATACAGATAAGGCTGGAGAAGCTACTCAATTTTCTTTTCAAAGATTTATTTATTGGGCCTCCCCTGGTGGCTGCCCGCAGCCTCTGCAGTGCCGGTTCATTCCCCGGCCGCAGGCGAGGGTCCCACAAAAAAAAATTATTTATGCATACAAGACTGGGGTACAGGCCAGAGGTGTTGGAGGTGAGAGGATTCACCAGAGACAGAGTGGGGAAAAGAACAGGTAGACTGACTGAAATAGACTGCTGAGGGGAGCAGCAGGTGAGTCAGGAGAGGTCTGCTGTGCCATGTAGGTAGCTCCCCGGCTAGGTGAGGATCAAACTCGTGCCTTGGAGGCTGTGGATAGCTTCATAGTGCTGTGCTCAACCGTTTGTGCCACCAGGGAGGCCCTACTCAATTTTTTAAAGCAAGGATATAGCTTCATTGCCTGACATTTTGAATAGATGACTTACGCTTGCCTCTTGGAGAATAGTTTGCAAGGCAATGAGATGCTCTCTTGCTAGTCCAGACTAGAGCAGATAGTAGCTGAATTTAACATGGAAGCCAAGAGAAGCATATAGATTCAGGTTATATGTTGGAAGTAAAAGTGATCGGAATTGACTGGGAATAAGTACAGGGAGGGGTGAGGAAAAGAGAGCAATCAAGAGAGGTTTATAAATTTGGGGGTGAGAAACCGGGTGGATGAAAAGAAAGGTGACAAAGAAAGCAGGGGAGGGCATAATTATGCTCTGTGTCTGCTTTTTTCCTGGCGAGATATCACACATTATGCATTGGGAGAAGCACTGTGTCACCGTCCTTGCTTTACAATTGGATGGTGGTTTATTCAAACCTCAATAGGTTCTGCATCAAAGGGCACAGAGGAAATGCTCAGAAAATAAGGATGACCTTATTCTATTCTAATAAAATGCAAACGGAGGGTACATGGTTTTAACATTTCAGGAGAGCTATTTGGCAAACTATATTAAAAGCCATAAAAATGTTCACACCCCATTGGATAAGAAATTCCAATTCCAGGAGCGGAGCCTGAGGCAACGCGCAGAGAAAAACACAGTGGTTATGAACATATATTAATGTCAACATTACTTATACTATGATAACAAATGGAAACATCTTCAAAGTCTAACCATGGGTGATTTCTTAAAAAAATCACATATTCCTGGGCCTCCCTGGTGGCGCAACGGTTGAGCACTGGGTTGCGAAGCTGCCCGCAGCCACTGTGGCACCAGATCGATCCCCGGCTGCTCCCTGGCCGCTGGAGGAGGGTCCCACATGGCGCACAGACCACTCCTGCCGCCCGCTGCTCCCCTCAGCAGTGTACTTCGGTCCTTCTGCCTGCTCTGCTCCCCGCTCTGGCTCTGGTGAATTCTCTCACCCTCCCGCGCTTCTGACTGTACCCAGTGCTTGTATAAATAAATAAATAAATAAATCTTTAAAAAAAAAAAAAAAGAAAGAAAGAAAGCCACTTAAAGAGGAAGCTATTTAACTACCACACACCATACACAAAAACCAGCTCAAAATGGATTAAAGAACTAGACATAAGACCTGAAACCATAAAATACATAGAAGGAAATATAGGCGAAACACTACGGGATTTGCACATCAAAGACATCTTTACAGACACATCACCCAAAGCAGTGATAGTGAAGGCAAAGATAAACAGCTGGGACTACATCAAATTAAAGAGCTTCTGCACAGCAAAAGAGACAATAACAAAAACAAAGAGAAACCCCACCATTTTTGTGTGCAAAAATGGGAGAACATTTTTGCACACAACACTAATGATAAAGGACTGATCACAAAAATCTACAAAGAGCTGATGAGACTCAACAAAAACAAAGAAAATAGTCCAGTCAAAAAATGGGCAAAGAGCTTAAAAGAAACTTCTCTGAAGAGGAAATGCAAATGGTCAACAGGCATATGAAAAAATGTTCAACATCTGGATTATTTTCTTTGTT
Organism: Talpa occidentalis; assembly: GCF_014898055.3. Taxonomy (NCBI): domain Eukaryota; kingdom Metazoa; phylum Chordata; class Mammalia; order Eulipotyphla; family Talpidae; genus Talpa; species Talpa occidentalis. The sequence continues at coordinate 18,663,413 of NW_023603184.1, read as the reverse complement.
GTTGCTGAGTCTCATCAGCTCTTTGCAGATTTTTGTGATCAGTCCTTTATCATTAGTGTTGGGTGCAAAAATGTTCTCCCAGTTGGTGGGGTTTCTCTTTGTTTTTGTTATTGTCTCTTTTGCTGTGCAGAAGCTCTTTAATTTGATGTAGTCCCAGCTGTTTATCTTTGCCTTCACTATCACTGCTTTGGGTGATGTGTCTGTAAAGATGTCTTTGATGTGCAAATCCCGTAGTGTTTCGCCTATATTTCCTTCTATGTATTTTATGGTTTCAGGTCTTATGTCTAGTTCTTTAATCCATTTTGAGTTGATTTTTGTGTATGGTGTGAGGTAGTGGTCAAGCTTCATTCTTTTGCATGTAGCGACCCAGTTTTCCCAGCACCATTTATTGAACAAACTTTCTTTGCTCCAATGCATAGTCTTTGCTCCTTTGTCAAAGATTAGTTGACCATAAATTTGTGGGTTTATTTCTGGATTTTCTATTCGATTCCATTGGTCTGTATGTCTGTTCTTGTTCCAATACCATGCAGTTTTGATGATTATGGCTTTGTAGTATAGTTTGAAGTCTGGGATCATGCTCAGTGAAATAAGCCAAAAAGAAAAAGAAAAATACCGGATGGTCTCACTCATAGCAGGAATCTAGAAAACTTAAATAAGGGACCAGGAAAATGAATATAAGAAAGTGAAAATCAAAATCAACAAAAAACTATGAACCAGAGACACTTTTGGGGGGTGGGGGGTGGGAGGGGAAGGATTGGGGTCAGAATGGGGCATTTGCAATTGTATGGGGGAATATAAAAATAAAATTTATTATTTAAAAAAAAAATGTTCAACATCACTTGTCATCAGGGAAATGCAAATCAAAACTACCATGAGATACCATCTTACACCAGTGAGAATGGCACATATTAAAAAAACTAGCAACAACAAATGTTGGCGAGGTTGTGGAGAAAAAGGAACTCTCCTGCACTGTTGGTGGGAGTGCAAACTGGTCCAACCACTATGGAGAGCTGTGTGGAGATTTCTGGACCTACTAAACATAGAGCTTGCATATGATCCAGCAATTCCACTCCTAGGTATTTACCCAAAGGACACAGAAACATCAATTCCAAAGAACACCTGCACCCCTATGTTTATAGCAGCACTGTTCACAATAGCTAAGCTTTGGAAACAGCCCAAATGCCCAAAAATAGATGACTGGATCAAGAAGATGTGGTACATATATACCATGGAATATTACTCAGCATTCAAAAAAGATAAACACATGCAATTTGCAGCAACATGGATGGCGCTGGAAGGGATCACGCTCAGCGAAATAAGCCAGAAAAAAAAAGAAAAATACCGGATGGTCTCACTCATAGCAGGAATCTAGAAAACTTAAATAAGGGACCAGGAAAATGAATAACTATAAGGAAGTAAAAATCAAAATCAACAAACAACTATGAACCAGAAACACTCTATGGGGGGTGGGGGGCAGGGAAAGGATGGATTGGGGTCAAAATAAGGGGGTTGCAATTGTGTGAGGAATATAAAAATAAAATTAAAATTAAAAAAAATAATGAGAGAAAGAGAGAGAGAAAGAAAGAGGAAGCTATTAAAAAAAATCATATATTCCTCTAATGTTATATTATATAACCATTACAAAAATAAGGTTTAGTAAATTCATAACTTGATTAAAACACAAAGCAAAGGACTAAAGTATAATACAAGTACTCTGTAAATAACCACATAGGTGATATTAGGGAGAAAAATGTCATCTCAGCAGCTGGTATTAACATTTCTCTGGGTATTGCAAACATTGGGAAGTTTTACCTTGATAAATTGCTTGCTTGGACGTGAGACCTGCAAGGGTATATCCAAGCAATAAGAATACGCCCTGAACTCCCCTGCTTTCTAACAAGGTGCACTCCAGGTGTTGGCTTTGCTGAACAGAAGCATAAGGAAGCATGTAAGCGGACGGGTGGAACAGAATTGTTTTGTCTAAGTGAGAGAGTGATGTTAGCAAGTAAAGTTTCCGTGTGGAAAAGGAGGAAGAAAGGAGAGCGAAGGGACATCAGGAGGTGGGGATGGGGCCGCACCATGAGAAGGAGCCAGGGTGAGATGCTTTAAGTGGAAATGTGAGCTGGTCTGCTGTAGGTAATTTCTTGTGATACCTTAAGGTTATCTTCCATTTTTAAAATTTTTTTAATTTTTCTCAATCTTTAAAGAATTTTTAATTGGTAATCGCTGAATATTTTTTATATATTTTTTTATTTTTTACATCATTGTTCATTTTTAAACAAAATTTGCTTCCCCCCACCCCTCAGATTGAGTCTCCATAGAATCTCCTTCCCCAAGGCACCCGTGCACCATCACCTCAGTCCCCTGTGCTCCTCCTTCCCTCCCTCTGATCCCTCTCCCGCCTCCTCCCCTGCAGGATGTCTCTGGTTTATAATTGTCTGTTTTTGCTTTGTTGTGCTTTGTACTGTTATTACTTTTTTTACACTGATGTCTTATTTGGGTGAAAGACCTATACAAAGAAAATTATAAAACACTGTTAAAAGAAATAGAAGAAGACACAAAGAAATGGAAAGACATCCCCTGCTCATAGATTGGAAGAATTAACATTATTAAAATGTCCATCCTACCAAAAGCAATATACAGATTCAATGCTATTCCAATAAAAATCTCAATGACATTCTTCAAAGAAATAGAACAAATGCTCATGAAATTCATATGGAACCACAAAAAACCACGAATAGCCACAGTCCTACTGATGAAAACAAAGGAGAAAGGAGGTATCACACTCCCAAACTTCAAGCTATACTACAAAGCCATAATAATTAAAAGTTTGGTATTGGAACAAAAACAGACACTTAAGGTATCTTCTAAATTAACAGTTTTCACTAGAGTGGATATCTGTTGTTTATGTCCATACAGAACATATTTCACCTTCTGCAAACACCACCTTCTAGGCATGGAACCTGTGACTCAGATCAGACATGTGCAGCTAAGAGTGGTGCACAGCCTTACTTCCCCCAAAGGTTATGGGTTTGGGGGATGGGCAAGTGATCCCGGGGAGTGGCACCCAGAACTGGGAACAATTGAAAGACCAGAATGATCTCTCTTTCTCACTTTCTCTTTCTCATTCTCCACCCCCCCACCGCCCTGCTTTTGAAGGAAAATAATTAGCTTCTCAGCCAGAATTGTGAAGATAGCAACCTAAACCTTTGCTCTCCCCTCTGCCACCACAGGGGAATAGCTTGCCTCTAAATAGAGCTAACTTAGAGGAAGACAGAGCTGAGAGGCAGACTATAAAACGAAACTGGAATACAGCTGCATCAGAGCTGGAGATTTTGGAGTGTAGGCACATGTGTGTGTGAGTGTGTGTATGTGTGTGTGTATGTGTGTGGGGGTGGGTTATCTTGAATATAGATCATAAAATCTTTCAGATTTATCAATTAGTAAATTCTAGTTTTACTAGAATTAGTAAAACAAAAACCTGGGCACTTCATCACCCAACTTCAGAAATCAGGTAAACCATGACAGTTCAATTACTCTCTTGATGTCTTCTTGGTCACAGCCTGCCCCTCCTGAACTTGAGTTTATTTCTTCTAGTGCTTCCTTTACCCTTTATATATATATATATATATATATATATATATATATATATATATATATATATATATATGTGTGTGTGTGTGTGTGTGTTTGAGCTATGCTTGTATGTATCCTTAAAAATTACACTGTATAATATTTCTCTGCTATGTGATATTTTTAACATGACTATACCGTAATTCACTTACTCCTTCTCCATCAAATGGACAGGTGTATGACTATCCTGAAATTTTCTGTGAGCCAGTAAATTCATTTCTCTACCTAAGCCTATTTAAAGTAAACTGAGTTTGGGCCTCCCCGGTGGCGCAGCGGTTGAGCGTTGGGTTGCGAAGCTGCCCGCAGCCTCTGCAGAGCCGGTTCGACCCCCGGCTGCTCCCCAGCCACCAGAGGAGGGTCCCACATGGCGCTTAAATAAATAAATAAATAAATAAATAAATAAAAATAAATCTTTAAAAAATAAATAAATAAACTAAACAGTTTTCTGTGACTTGAAAGAATTCTAGTAAGCCACAAAAATTTTTCATGCAATCTATTGAAAAAACAAAAAGAGGAAGTGGTAACAGAGGATATCTGGGTTGCCACTATGCATCTTGAAAAAAGAACTGGCATTAAATATACTGAAATACTTGGTGGGGAAACTGGATAATCTTAAAATTTTAAATCTTCTAAAAAGTTTAAAACTTTTCTGTTTCCATAACAAATGTGTTATCATCATCATCAGAAAATAAACCTATTACAAATAAAGATCAGGAGACAGTCATTGCAAAGTGACTTTTCCAGGGTAAAAGGGTCACACATTCATTAATGGAAGGAAGAGCCTCTACAACATGCACTTCCTAGTAAACAACATGAAAACATTATTTAGATATTTCTCCAAAGAACCCTTTTACTCTGGACCACTTGACTCTGGGTGGGGAAGAGCAGGTTCAAAGCCTTTAAGAAAAGTCTGGACCATGGAAATTGGGTCCTTTTTGCTTGGAGGGTCTTTCTCTTTTGCCTGGTTGTGTGTTTCTGCGGAATCTGTAGGGAAGGCAACCAGCTGGGAGTGGCAAACGAATGACCCCCCCCTCCTTGTTTTTCTTCCTCCTTCAGACTCTCAAAGCTCCCCTCTTTGGCATGGATAGCTTCTGCACCCCCAGCTGAAACCTAGTCCTGTGAGTCACCCCAGTTAATAGCACCAAAGCAAGGAAAAAATAACAACGACAAAATACTATCAGTCTTTATATAGGATGCCTTGGAAGATGGTGCTGGAATGGAAGAAGCAATGAGAAATTGTTCCCCAAATTAGGGCTAGGGCAATTTAGATTTAGAATCTGCTAGCAAGAAAGGGACTTAAAAGTGATTTAATCCAACCCCCTCACTTTACAGATTTGAGAAGTGACTCAACGAGAATCAAGGTGATTTGCCCAAGGTCACACACCTAGTTCTTAGTAATCCTTGGATTTGACTTTATGTGTTTAGATCTTTTTGCTCCATTATCTTTAGCTAAAGAACAACAGTGAAGCTATTGCTTTTGCTATCAGCTGTGCTGAAATCACCAGAAGTCATATTAAACAATTCCAGGTTGCCTTCCTTTTTTTTTTTTTTTTTTTAAAGCAGGAACTTGTAGGCAGCATGCACATATAAAGGTCTCTGTAACAAGGACAACAGGTACCAATCTGGACCTACTGCACCACTGCATTAAGAAGAAGGTAGATGGTAAGAACACCAGCTGCAATTTTTTGGGATGAGTGGGTGAGAGTCTGCAGACTGATATTTAGTAACTCCAATATTGAACTCCTTAAAACAGGAATACAAATAGAAATATGAAAATAAAAAATAGACTATAAAAATTACAAGTTGTGGAAGATTTTTTTCTCTGATAGGTGGCAAAAAAAAATTAGACATCAGGGAGTTAGTGAGAAACATTTCTAAGTGATGAGAGAAGACATTTACAAGCTGAGTCCTAGGGCCAAGGTACACTTAGCTCATCTCCCAAATTGCCCCATCTTGGGGCAAAGGGCAGCTAAATTCAAAAGGATAACCCAGATTCTGGGGAATAATCAATCATATGAACTTCTAAAACTCAATTAGGGCAGCTGTCTGTTATTTTTAAGGTGGAAAACAGGAGTCAAATATTTTATTTTTTAAAGTTTAGACATTTTTTCAAATAAAAATGTGTTTGGAATTTCCCCTAAGATTATCAAACTATCAAGTTAACTAGATGTCTCATTCCTTTTCCTGATTCTTTTAGGTAATTTGTGTCCTCCTATACACAAAATGGTAGATGTCGGAATCATATAAACAGCTGAAAAAAGGGGCAGCTTTAATGTTATTGCCACTAGATTTAGAAAAATGGATCTGTATAGACAGAAATTCTCTAATGAGCAAATGCACTCACCATCCTACACCATTTTCTCAGAAGCATAAATGTTCATTTATCCATTTAGGCAAAATTTTAAATGAGTCACCCAGAACATAAACTCAGGAAAGTGAATGGCTAGGATTGTAAAGCCAAAGCAAGAACAAATATTTAAGCTGCAAAATGGAGCTGGGTGACTTCAGAAGTGCTTTTTCAAAAGGAACTAGAGGACAATCCAACAGGGAGCAGGTGGCTGGAATGTGTGGCCCCAGAGAGGGGATAAATCTGTAGTGATGCAGAGATAAAGTTCACAATTCAGAAAAAGAATGGGTGATTTAGGAACTACTAAATTCTTCAGTGTGGGTTTTTTTTGGGTGATATCAAAAGGCTAAAATATGTTTTTTTGAAAAGATGTTTGTTGCTTGTTATAAATAGCTCTGAACTTAGCATCTATTCAAAAAACATTTATCAAGTATCTACCAAGTTCTAAGGTCTCAAAGAAATAGCAGATACATTTCATTTTTAAAGATAATTCTGAGAGATTAAGTGGTGGTCTGGAGTATTTCACTAAATAGGATTCTAAGACTGAATATGCGCTTAGCTGGATTGAGTGCTCTGATCAACTAGTGATGGTTGCCACTGGTATAGAAAGAGGGAGTAGCAGCATGAGAGCTGGAAATGTAATATTGCTGTGCAAATTACCACTGGGTAACTAAAGATGCAAGATATCAGTCAGCCAGAAACCCTTCCGTTTTGTTTGTCACCAGTGATAAAAAGATAATTTGGGCATTGTCCTTACCTTGCGGGTCACATAGTTTAGTGAGGGAGGGACACATGACAAATCCATAAATAATTCTAATAGAGTATGGTTCATGCGCTGTAGACTAAGTTCAAAATATCATGAAAGAATGTAGAACTGGAAGAGAAGGACTTAACAGATTAAGGGACATTGGACCAGTGTCTTTTGGTTTTATTTATTTATTTTTGTGGGACCCTCACCGGCGGACTGGGAACGAACCAGCACTGCAGAGGCTGCGGGCAGCCTTGCAGCCCAGCACTCAACCGCTGTGCCACCAGGGGAGGCCCTGGATCAGTGTCTTGAGAGATAAATAGGAGCTCACTAAATAGAAAAACAAGAAGGAGAAAGTTCTTTGCACTGGTAAAGCATGTATAAGACAGAGATACATGGTAAAGCCTGGTATATTTGGGGTTGGTGAGTAAATTAGTGGGGTTGGGATATGTAATAAATAGTGCATAAAATGAAAATGCAGAGCTAAATCTGAGTCCAGATTGGGAAGGACCTTAATAATTAAGAAGGACTATATAATTAAATATAGATTTTTCTTTATAAGCAATTGGAATTGTTTGCAAGTATTTGACTAGTTCTGCTTTTGAAGGTTTGTCTTTCAAGCTGAAAAACTAACACTTGATAGCTGACTGCAGAGCTGAAACACCAAGGTGGGGAGGGGGTAAGAAGGGGTAAGAAGAAATAGGGAAGGAAGTACAATGGTCTATGTTAGCGGAATATGGGTAAATTGCTGGTGAGTGCGCTATGGTGATAATACCAATGCCAATATTATGGGGTACCCCAATATTAATTCAGTTAAAAATAAATGAATTAATTAAAAAAGAAAAGAAAATTTGTCTTTGCTGCAATGTGGAGGGCAAGCTGAAAATAAGAGAAACTCTAAAACACAAGAAAAGCAAGTCACACAAAACAGCACATACTTCACACAAAAGACACATCAAATAATATGTCTGACATTTAAAAAATTATCTGGTGTGGCTACATAAATATTAAAGTAGGCTTAAGAATTATGAGGTAGGGGCCTCCCCGGTGGCGCAGCGGTTGAGCACTGGGTTGCGAAGCTGCCGGCGGCCTCTGCGGCGCCGGTTCGATCCCCGGCTGCTACCCGGCCACCGGAGGAGGGTCCCACATGGCGCACAGACCTCTCCTGCCGCCCGCTGCTCCCCTCAGCAGTGTACTTCGGTCCCTCTGCCTGCTCTGCTCCCCGCTCTGGCTCTGGTGAATTCTCTCACCCTCCTGCGCTTCTGACTGTACCCAATGCTTGTATAAACAAACAAACAAATAAATAAATAAAACATGCCTCTAGAAAAATTAAAAAAAAAAATTATGAGGTAGAAGCTAATATGTGTTAAGTACTCATTATGTGTTAGAAATTGTGTAAAATGCTTTTCATGTATGAATATATTCCGAGAATATTTACTGAGTACCTATTAGGTGCCTGCCTGCGCCACTTTTAGCACTTAACAAAATGGAGTTGGTCTTTGGAAGTAGGGACTTTGGTAAAAGTAGGCCATGAGGGTGGAGTCTGATGAATGGAATTAGTGTTTGTATCAAAGAGGCCTCAGAGCTTCATTGACTCTTCCTCCATGTGAGGACACATGCAGAAGGGAGTCATCTATGGACCAAGAAGCAGGGCCAACACCAGACACCAAGTCACCTGGCCCCTTGATCATAGACTTTCCAACTTCCAGAACTGAAAAATAAAATTCTAATTTTTTAAAGCTACCTGGCCTGTGGTGCTGTGGGATAGCAACCCTAAATGACTAAGACAGGGTTAAAGGTGATAATTTTTTTTTCTTTTTTTAAAGATTTATTTATTTATTGTATTTATTTATACAAGCACTGGGTACAGTCAGAAGCATGGGAGGGTGAGAGAATTCAGCAGAGCCAGAGCTGGGAGCAGAACAGGCAGAAGGACCGAAGCACACTGCTGAGGGGAGCAGTGGGCGGCAGGAGAGGTCTGCGTGCCTTGCGGGACCCTCCTTCGGTGGCCGGGGAGCAGCCAGGGATCGAACCGGTGCTGCAGAGGCTGCGGGCAACTTTGCAACCCAGCACTCAACCGCTGCGCCACCGGGGAGGCCCAAAAGGTGATAACTTTTTATGTTACAGTCACACCAGGGTTCTCCCTGCTTCCTGAATAACTCAGGGCTTTCACACATGCTGTGCCATCAACCCAGAAAGCTCTGCCCTACCCTGCATGCTTCTGAGTATCTTACTTATCCTTTAAGACTCAGCTAAAACCGTCGCTTTCTCTAGACACTTTTGCCCTAATAAACCAGACTCGGCTGCTCTATCATCTGCTCCTATGGCTCCTGCACCTTCCTTCCTTCACATGCCACAAGGAATCAATGAATCACTCGAACAATTGAATGCTGCTGTCTAGCTTTTCCACTAGTATGTAAACCAATGGAGTCATCCCTTTGTCTTGTTCAGCCTTGCACCATATTAGCAGAGGGTCTGGCACAGGTGAGTGGTTCCTATAAAGTATCTGTTCTCAATCATGAAAACCAATGTACTATTCCGATTATAGGTATCTTGTTACCCTGAAATGAAATTCAAAGATAATATAATTGCCTAAATCACAGTGACAAAAGATTCAATTGTAATATTGTGTGAGTTAGGGATAGTTAAAAGGAAAATAAGTAATGTTAAAATATGTATTTCAATATTATTTGCTTGAGCACAAGCACATTAAAGACATTATACAAGAGTCAGATACTTGCAATTTTACAGAGAATTTTCAGGAATGTGATGTGTACCTGTGGGCTGATACAGGTGTCAGTCTTAAATGCCATGAGAGAGGTTGGCTCTTGTGATGGAATTTTTGAAAATGGTGAAGTACCCTTAGCAGAGTTATTTTTTTAAATTACAATCTACTTTTGGTTTACATGGAAACTGCATTCCTGGAAAACTCTGTGTATTTTAAAGGTTTCCAAATAAAAAGAATTTGTGTATATGCAAACAGAAGTCAGCTTTGATATTCAGATACACAAAGACACAGAGGCTTCTTTCCCCCTACATGAGTAATGAGTGAGATATTAGAAAATCATGTGATTTTCTAATAAACAGCTTTTCATTAAGCAGGGCTGTCCTGCACATTTCCAGGTATCAAGCTTCCCTGACCTTTGTCAATACATGCCAGTGTCGCTCTCTCAAATCACTGTAACCACCAAAAAGTCCCTACAATTTCCTAATATATATTTCCCTAGGGCTGTGTCTACCTCTACTGAGAACTATTGATATAAAAGATGGTTCCTTATCACTCAAAGACTTTGTGTGTGGTTTCCTAAAATATATATATAGCAGGAGATTTCAACAATTTTATAAATGAATGGGATATGAAAAGGGAAAATTTTGATAAAGCAGCCAATTTCCATGGTGCTGGCACAATGAGCAGATGTTTTTTCTATGCTGGCAGCGATTAGGTTAAACAGCTGCCATCTTTTACTAGTTGTAACAAAGGTAGGTGTGTTTCTGTTCTCATATTCTGAAGACATGAATCAGTCCTAGCTGTTAGGACTACACTCAGGCTGTGGGATCCAAAGAGAAACACAACATAGCCCCCATAAGGCAGTTACTCCAGGAAGGGACAAAGTATTGAAAAGGAAATTGAATGTATTCAGCAGCCTAGCAGTTAGCAGAGCTCATAAAAAATGACTTTCCCTTAAAAACAGTTTTACAGTGTTGTGCTTTTATTAAAAATCTTAGTTTTTCTCCTGAGAGAATCATTCTGCTGGAGTAACAAGCAGAAACAAAGCAGAGTGGGTGACATCCAACCAAATGACTTTGGAGCCATAATGTAGTATCCTACACAATAAACACTGTCACTTCACGTAAACTGGCGAGAGTAGGGTAAAAAACTTGCTGTTATGGAAATTGCTCTAACACTTCTCAGTTCTACAGATGCAGTCTCAAAAAACAAAACAAAACCACAATTGTATCGAAATGGAAACAGATTGCTGGATTCAGTAGGAAGGTTGACAGGCAGTGAACATTTCTGTTAAGGAAACATTCCCAGCCAACTTTTTTTCACCTCTGGGTTTGATACCATCACCCAACTGGGGGATCCTGCATCTGGTGACTAAGCAACAGGATGGCAGCCTTGTTATACATGCAATAGCTGAAATTAATCAGTCTAACCCACAGATAAGTACTGAATATTGACTATGAGCCAATTTCTATTTAGATGCTAAGTTGGAACAGTAAACAAGGATGGTAGACTTAGCAAACAAGGTAGGAAACAAACTTTCCAGGACCCTAAACTTAAGTACGTAAATAAGTCCAGATCTGTGCTGATATCTACAATGATGCTAAGAATGAATAAAGCTGGGTGGTTGGACGTGGGATTGGGGAGCTATGTGTGTGGCGTGGTCAGGAGCAGTCTGCTGTCAACTGTCAGAAGTCATTTCCATCCGAGGTGGTGACTTAGCAACAAAGATCTGAATGATGGTAACAATATTCACTTGACCAGTGTCCTCAGCTCAGAAGAGATAGGACAAGTGAGTTGACTCTTCTCACTCTGGGTCCTTTGATCGCAAATAGAATTGGAGTGTATGCAGGAGACACCCCTCTTTCTTTCTTAACTCAATAGACTCCCTAGACTAGGACAGCATAATGCAGTGCAAAATTCTCAGGGCTGGAAAGCTGACAACCTGGGTACCGATTCTGATGGCCCCTGACAATGGGCAGAGTGGCCCTGTGTAAGTCATCCATGCTGCTGGGTTTGCTCTCTTGTAAAAGGAAGACATCGTGACCTCCAGGAGAGAAAGGAGCATCTGAACTATTCATTGTTCTTTTCAGTTCCCAGCACACAGTGCCCAGTCATGGTGAGTCCTCACTAAAAGCTAATACGATGGCATTTATTGTTAGCTGATAGGTAAGACTCCCTCCCATTTAATAACATTGGATTTTTAGTTCAATCTCTTTATAACAACAATAACAACAACAACAAATCAATTTCTGACTCTGCTTAACTGACTCTACTCCAGGGGGCTGGTCCCGTTTCCTTTCTCTGCTTCCCATCCCCTCATCCATAAAGTGAAAATCTCAGCAATTTATCTCAGCAATTCATCCTGGCTCTAGAATTACAGATTTTTAATTAAATTTGACAAATAAAATTGTATTTCAAATACACTAGGGGGACCCCGTGGTGAATTTTAAAATGATCATGTAGTGGAATTCTTTTCCAAAGCAAAATGTATCATTTCGGGTACTATTCTTCCAGGCTGGCTTTTACTGTGTGAGAATGGGTTTTCTTAGTGAGAAAAACATCAGAGTTTTAAAACATGACTGTTATTTGCTTCCACTGAGTTGTTAGGGTCCTCCTCAGCTCTAGCAAAATCCCCTAGGCCAGTAGGGAGAATGTGCGAGCACAGGAAATTTTGGGAATCTTAGCAACATTACCAATAAATCATTTCCATGTGAGGAACACCCACAAAGTATACCCTTTCCCCGGAATAGAATTAAGGTTAGGGAGCAGTGATTTTTAAAATATCTTTCCTAAAAAAAAAAAAAAAAAAGACAGAAGCAACATGAAGGATATGAAATAATACAAAGAGGAATCTAATATTTATTGAATGTGATTATGTGTTAGGCGTCATAACTCTATGAGGCAGGTGCTACCATTTGTGCCCTTTTTATGGACAAAGTAACTGCATTTCAATTTAGAGAAAATCTAAGACCATTTTACATAGATTTAGAGGAAAGTGAATGAGGACAGCGTAGGGATGGGAAATTAGCTGCTGGGTCAGTGGTATGAATTGCAGAGTTCAAACTACAAGTCAGGAAATCAGAATTCTAGTCTGTTCCTGGACTGCTGTATCAGTCAAATGAGAAGATAATGCTCAACTTGAGGATGACATGAAGATGAGCATAAGACTGTATGTGAGTCTTACTGTATGTGAGCCAGCACAGTGTCTCTGGAGCTCAGCAAGAGCTGGTGTTACCTCCCATGTCTGAAGATGCTGGTCTTGCCTGACCCCAAGCAAACCTGCACTTGTTTTTTTTTTTTTTCCTTTCTCTGCCAAACTGCTGTTTCTTCCCATGCTGTTTCCTAAATGTACCCCAACCCTGAGCCATAGAATCACGAGGCGGGCCTCTAGTCATTCCTTTGTCAGAGATCTCAAATGGAGTCCCACAGATTAAATCTGACCTACAGATGTGTTTTGTCTGGTCAATATATTGTTGTCTAAAAAGTGTGAATTAGTTGCCAGCACCTAACATTGAAAGGATTTCATGCAAAATTGAGAAATTTGACTCTTCTTCAAAGACCAGAAGATTTGACAACACGAGGACTTCCTTATACACTACTGATTGGCCATATTTGATTAGGGTCACCCTCAACTCTTAGAAGCTGCTCCTGGTTACTGGTCCTGCTTGAGTGAGTGATAATCTCATATGACTCCATAAAACATGATTGTGGGAGTGACATCCCATCCTTTCCCCCCATATTCTATTCACTAGAAGATCATAAATCCATATTCAAGGAAAGGGATTACAAAACGGCAGGAATGCTGAGAAGTGGGCATCACAAGGGCTGCCTTTAGAGTCTGTCCATCACAGAGGTCAGAGAGGGATGGTCGAAGAAAGCTCAAATAAGGCAATATCTGAGCAGTGATTTGACTGAATCAAGAGAGCAAGCCATATGGATAGAACATAGAAGACTGAGCCAGGCAGAAGAAATCAAAGGCTGTGAGGCCAAACTTACTTGGTAGTTTAGGGAACAAGTAATACTGAAGCAGAGTGAAATAAGGGGAGAGCAATTAGAGATAAATCCAGAGGGAAACTAGGGAGCTAGATCATGAAAATCTTTAGAGGCTTTGGTAACAACTTTGAATTTCACTTGGAATGACATGGGACTGTTGACAGGCTTGAACAAGGGAGTTTAAGGATCTTCTGTGATCCAGCTGCCCCATGCAGAAAATACTATGTGAGGAGGCAGCAAGGGCAAAGGGAGAGAAAACAAAAAAGATTCTATTTAATAATAGAAGCAAATGGTGGGTTCCCTTGATCAACATGGTAAAAGTAGCAATGGTGCAAAGTAATGAGATCCCAGGTATAATTGGAAGGAATCTTGAAAAGTTTTGTTGGATTGTTGGATAAGTGGCAAAAGAAAAAGAAAGTGGAACCAGGTAATCCCCAGAGAAAGGGGAGGTTCCAGGTTCCCAACTCCACCGTAAGGAAGGGTGGAGCTGCGCAAGGAGAGCAGACAGGGAGAAGGAAGGAAAAGGATCAGGAAGACCTGGGGGAGGCAAATGGAATAAAGAGACATGTGAAGGTGCTGCACTTGCTTCTTAGCCTTGGACTTGAGCCAGGGACCTGGGGAACATGGAAGGAGACACCTGAAAGAGACAGCGATATGGGTAAGAGCCCCTTGGGGAGGCTGACAATGCAGCCTTTATCTTGACTTGCTCTTTTCCTTCCAGACTTGCCTGGTGCCTTCTGCCCCTTTCCTATGGGTCCCCACTGGAAGGTGCCCTAGACCTGTGGAAAGCTTTTGGGCCTCAAGTGGTTCTGCTTTGGGACAACCCTGTTTGTCTGGGCACGTATGTGTGAGGGGATGGGGAATTTTGGTTCTTTAATTGGAAACTATTTTAGCTATGTTCTTTCTCTTCTCTCTTGCACACTAATTGTATTAATGTTCCTTTCCATTGAAGGTCATACACACTAGAATATGTTTTACCTTGACATGGTGGGTGGCAGGACCTATTTAGAGCAGGGAGGTTTGGGGGTCCTGAGTGCCTCTCCTCCTGCCATGTAACAAAAGGAGTCCAAGTTGACTTCCAGAATTTTTTCCTCAATGATGAAGTCACTGTATACAGAAATGAGGAAGATGGTTAGAAGAACATTCTAGCAACAGATTACAGTAGTTTGGTGTTGGACGTACTAAATTTAGCTGGTCTATTCATCATGGAAATGATGTCAGTTAAGATGTTGGCTATGTGAATCAGAAATTTGTAGGCAAGGTGAGGGCTAGAAATAAAAATTTGGTAGTTATCAGCATGTAGACAGTATAGGAAACCATGAGACTTGATGGGATCACCTGGGGAGTGAGGGTTGATAGAAAAAGAAGCCTGAGAATTGAACCCTAAACCAGTTTGTAAGTGATGGGGATGAGGATCTTACGAAGGACATGGAGAAGAGTGACATAGGAAGACAAGCAAGAATGTGGTAACCTAGAAGCCTGGAAGTTTGGGGGTGTGTCAAAAAAGAGAGGGTGGGGGCCTCCCTGGTGACACAAGGGATTAAGCACAGCACTGTGAAGCATTCCACAGCCTCTGCAGCATGAGTTCGATTCCTGACTGGCCAGGGAGCTACTCATAGGGCACAGCAGACCTCTCCTGTCTTGCCCACTGCTCCCCTCAGCAGTATAATCCAGTCAATCCACCTCTTCTGTTCCCCACCCCCTGTTTCTGGTGAATCCTCTCACTAACCCCCTCCCCGCACCTCTGGCCTACACCCCAGTTCTTATATGCATAAATAAATAAATCTTTTTAAAAAAGAGAGAGAGGGTGAAAAAGGATATCAAATTCTGCTCCTAAGTCAAGAAAGATGAGGGATGAGAACAGACCATGGAGTTTTGTCACAAGAATTGTGGAAATATCGTCCATGAAATATCTTCCATGAAAGTGGAGGGAAGGAATTATTACAGAAAATTCAGACAACTTTTTGGGGGTAAGTGAGGGGAATTATAAATGGGAAAACGGAAATCTATAATGACTAAAAGGGGTTATGAACCAAAAGGTTATATTTGAAGGTGGGTGATATTAAGTCACATTCTTGTGTTGATGGACGTGATCCATTTGCATGAGAAAAATCAAAATTGCAAGACAAAAAGGGACTTCAGCAGAGAGAAAACTCTAAGTGTGCCTTGAGGGCAGAAGTAGCATGCTTTAGAGTTGAGGGGAGGAAATAACAGGGTTCTCTGGTAAGAATTCCAAATAGCACTGATAGTTGGTCAGAAAATAATACATCTTACTATACTTACACAGCAAACTGGGGCTTAGGAGGAGGTAAAACAATTCTCAAATTCAGAAAAATGTAAGGTTGAGATTAAAACCAAGGGTAAGTGTCTATGCCTGGTGTTAAGAGCAAGGGTCGAAGTTGGGGTCCTTGAGGCAGTCCAGGTTAGTGTTCTTTGTTCTTCTGCTTGGAGAAGCAGGGAAACAGGAGGAAAATGTGTCAAAAGCTTAAGCCTGAGGTCTCTTGCCATCAATAATTAAGTTGCATAAGCAAGTCTATGAACTACTATAGTCATGCCCGTCCTCTTGACTTGGAAGTTGATTGCTAAGAAGCCAGCAGGGCCAAGCAGGAGAAAGTAGTTTAAAACAGCACTGTGAAAGTTGTTTTCAAACGAGAGCTGTTTTCCAGAAGATGTGTTTCAAATAGCAGAGTGGTGGGGATTCCAAAGACTCCCTGGGATTAGAAAAACCAAATACTGTACTGTAGACAATAGTTTCTTGAGTAGGGAGGGAGGAGAAAGAGAGAAGGCAAAGTGGTATACAGGGATCAGGAGTCAAACAGCAATTAAGGGAACAAAGGTCAGCTGGATGATAATTACAGGCAGTTAGGGAGGGAATTAGAGCTAGAGAGGTGCTAATTACACGGGCCATTTAGACAAGGGCGGGGCTTCGCTGAGAGGAACAAAACCAAGGCTGATTACCTGCTAAAAATAAAGGCTGCCCCTCTGAGCCAGGGCTCACAAGTCTGGCACAGACCCAGGCAGCGAGCTGTGTGCTCTGCTCTGCTCTGCGATGCTTCTAGTGTAGGCAGGGCCTGCCTCCACCCTTCACTAAGTTCTAACACTAGGCCTGCGAGCTCTCTGCAGATCACTTACCAGCTCCGTGGGGTGGGGGTGGGAGGTTGGCGTAGAGGCAGAGACTGGGCATCCATCCATCAATCACTGCTATTCCCCGGAAGGGTGCCATCAAGAGGGCCAGCAGGGATGAAATCCAGTCACCCATTGTCGTTCATGTTGGTGTCCTGGAGTGGGGCTGGAAGTGCCGGAGAAGAAAGGGCGTCTTTTCTTGATTTAAGTTGCTTCATGGACTATCTCTACCCTGTAGCCAAGCAAGAAGGCTGGGCCAGCCTTTCCAGGTGCTGGCACTGTAGCCTTTATTTCTCTTACCACCTCATGGGATCACTGCTCCTCGCTGGGGACTTGTGGGAAAGCTGAAGAAAAAAAAAAAAAAAATACAGGCAAGCTGGAGGAGGGAAAGCGCATGCTCAGAGCTTATTCTCCTAGCTGTCAGGGTCCTCTGCCTCCCGTTGTACTTGTACCCATTCTGCAGCTTCCTGGGGCATCTGTACCCAACTGGTGTGTATGCTATCTTTTATACCGTGAAGATTTTGTGTTATAGATAAAAAGGAGTAAAGGTAGACAACCAGATACTAAGATGTGACATTTCTGTCTTTTTAAAATTTGTTTTGTTTTCCTTTGTAAGAATTATCTATTGCTGCTATATCTTAACAAATGCCCCAAGATTGAGTGCATAAAGCAGCAATTAGCATTTGCTGTGTTTCATACTTTCCCTGGGTCAGGAGTTCAGGAGTAGTGTAGGCGGTGGTTCTGCCTCAGCGTCTCTCGTGTGGAAACATTCGAGATGACGGATGGGATTGCAGTCATCTGAAGGCTGGACTGAAGCTGGAGTTCTGTATGTAAGATGCTCACTTGCTCATTGGCAAGCTGGGACTGGATTTTGGTGGGAGGTCTCAGTTACTCCGAGTAAGGCCTCTCCACAGGGTTGAGTGTTCCAACGACCTGGTGGCCGTCTTCCTCCACAGTGAGCAATGCAAGCTCAATTTGGAAGTGACTATGCATTTTTTTTTTTTGGAAGTCATGCATCACACACTATAGCTGCAATGTTCTACTGGTCACACAGTTATTCTTAATTCACAAGAATGGAGATCAGTGGGGACCATCTTGGATCACTGTAGTAGATATCTTGGTCATATTTTCTACATTCTTTGAAAGTAATAAAAAAAATGATGCTTGTTGAAGAGATGTTAATTTTTGGTGGACTTTGATCTGCATCAGTTTCTTTGAGAAATATCTGTAAGCAGTTAGAAATGGGTAGTCATTCATTCATTCATTAATTCCTTCCTTCAAAAGTATTTGTTGGGTGCCTATTTTACTATTATACACTAGAGAGAACTCTAGGTGCCTGACAACTCGAGAAAATGAGGCAAAGAAGTGCAATGCATGCCTGAGGTTGAGAGGTAGAGTTCAATGAGAACCCAGGTATCTGTCTACCATCATTAACCATTTGAGCAGCAGTCGAGTGCTAGGCTCTGGGGCATGACTTCAAGGAATTTGAGATGTAGTAGGGGAATATTTCATATAAGATGGATATACACAAAGCCAGTAATTATGATAAGTACCAAAATGTGATGGGAAACAGCCATTGGAGTTGCAAACGTGGTCCTTTTCAGGGACAGAAGTCAAAGACAGGGACAAGTGCTGGAGATCAGGCTAAGAAGACTGAGAAGTGACTTGACAAGATGAAGGTCTTTGCTGAGCTTGACAAGAATAAGTTCAAAACGGAGTCCCTGGTTGAAGTCAGATTGAGATAGAACTGAAGTTTGTTATTGGTGGTAGAGGGGACTGGAGTCACCTTAGCATGCTCTTTACATACACACCCCTTAACTTAGAGGTGGCCCCTGCTATAGACTGAATGTGCTCCTCACTAATTCATAGATTCAAACCTAATCCCTACTGTAATGGTATTTGGAGGTGATTAAGTCATGAAATTAAGGCCCTTATAATGGGATTAGTGCCCTTGTGAAGAAGACACTGGAGAACTTCCATGGCCATCTATAAACCAGGAAGCAGGCTCTCATAACCCTGTACACCTTCACCTTGGACTTTCCAACCTCCAGAATTGGGAAAAATAAATTTGTCGTTTCTATGCCACCTAGCCTGTGGTATTGGGTAATAGTAGCCAGCCCAAATGGATGAAGGTCTCCAATGCCCCATTCCAGCAATGTGACCAGCAATGGACGCAAGCCTCTCTCCTGGTCCAGCGGCATGAGACTGTGATACCAAAAGTACTTTCTGATACCCCACATTTTCCATGTAGGTTTCACGTGTGTATATCCTGAGGCTGTGAAGCCCAAAGGACCAGAGCTATAACATTTTGCCCCCTGTTCTCTTGCTGCACTCAGTGGCTTTTCACTAAACACACTTAAGCTTTCCTGTTACTGACATCTTCTCATTTTGAACGTCTGCAAGCTCCTCAAGTTCTCTGAGTCTCACTTTCCTCATATATAATGTAGATGAGGTTGAGATATATATATATATATATATATATATATATATATATATATATATATATATGATCTTACTATCTCCTGGGTTTTGTCTTGAGAATTAAATGAGTTAATGTGTGTAAGGCCTTAGAACAGTTGCTAATATGTAGAAAATGCTCAAAATGTATTTGTTTTTATTAACCCTAGATTATTTACATTTAACTAGCAGATCTCATTGGGTTCTTGACAACATTGATTTAAGACACACTGTAATTTAAGCAACTTTCCGGAGGATGAGGGGGTGAGTGGTTTGGAAAAGCAATGGCAAGAAGAAACACTGTATCAAATGTATATCGAACATAAGTTGCTTCTCTGGAAATATTAAAATGAGAAAATGTGGATTTATAATTGAGGAAATGTAATACATAAACATCGAAGTAGCTTGTCTTCACCTATCCCATCTGGGGGACATCTGCAGCTAGAAGCCAGGCTAGGATGTCAGGGGGCCTTTTGGAGAGTAAGAACACAATCCCACATTTTGGGGAGAAGGGAGAATAGAAATTATTATTGGAATATAATTTACATGCATTCAAATGCCCAAATCCTATGTATATAGCACAAGCTTCTATCCGAAGTCATATATGCTCTTACCACGATATTTGTAACAAATCTGGGTCTGAATTTAATTGCATTAAAATTAGGATCAAATGTCTCCAGGCCTAACATTTACTGTAGAAAAAATTCTTCTTTATCAATATTAGAGCATTTTTAGGGATAGAAAAGAGGGTAATTTACATTTGTCAAAGAGCTATTATGTTGTAGACATTTTCTGTATGTTTTTTCATTTAATCTGCCACAGTCTTGCAAATTGCATGTAAACCTCCTATTTTACAGATAAGGAAATTCATGCCCAGTTTCTATAACCTGCCCCAAAGTCACATAATATGTTGTGCTTTTGAATTGAACCTACAACTATACGTCAAGTTATTATGTCCTCTTATTCCTATTTTAATTAGAATTTATTTAAATTCAACTCAACCCTTATCTTAAAGATACCTAATCCAATATCTTAGAATACATTAAGATTAAACTGTACTGCGTGCCAGGGAAGAAGACAACTGATATAAAATCTAGGTGCCCTTTTAAATGGCTATGAACAATCTGAAATGAGTCCAAATGAAATTAGCCAGAAAGATAAGTCATGTTTGATTTGTCTAAAGTATTAATAGAGGAAAACATTATGAAGATGCATAGGAGAAACTAGAGACTGATGAAAGGAGAAAGGAGACAAAGAAAGGAGTAGGGGGAAGAGAGAGAGAGAGAGAGAGAATTCTTCCCACTGCTGGCCCTATAAGTTGGCAGAGTTCATGTCTGTCCAGATGGTGTGGAACAAATATTTCCTTGCCTCCATCACTTGTTCATCTGCAGCTGGAAAGCTCTGGGGCTTTATCAAACCATCCTACAAAATTTTGAATCCTTCTAGGAAGAGTAACAGTGCAGTTATTAATTGGCTAAATCAGATTAGGGCCATGCCAGAATAGATCACAGAAGGAGGAGACCAGTGAGATGGGAGAGTGAGATAATCCTAGGAAGTCAGACAAAGGGGATGGGGATGATCAAGACTTTCTTAACTACCTTTTCAGTCTCATTGCTATGGACCTTTGGGAGTCCAGATTGTCATGAGGGCTTCTTTCTTCTGGATCTGAACTTCTAGTTTGGTTTTCTAGGAAATGCATTGCTTGTGTGGCCTCTCAGCTATATATCCCAACACACACACACACACACACACACACACACACACAGCCTTCCTTAATTAAACCTGTTTCTTTCCATTAGAAGTTTTACAAAAGCACTTTGGTTTTGACTCTCATTTGAATCTATTTCTGGGAATCCAGGATTTCGTTAATGGGCAGGCTTCTTGACTTGGCTCCCTTTAAATTCTTGCTTTATGGAAGGCATGCCTAAGAAATAAAAACAGGAAAAAAATAAAGAAGGGGTGGGTGTTTTAATCTTAGGGACAAACAGTCCCTTGGGAAAGGTCCACACTTGTGCAGGTCTGGAAGGCCATAGCCCTTTGGGAGCCCAGATTTTCATGAGGTCTTCTTTCTTCTGGATCTGAACTTCTAGTTTGAGAGGGAGCGTGAGCTGGCAGGTGAGAGCCCAGGTTTGTGGCGCACTGTCCCATGTGCCATGTGTCCCATTATATCCTTCAATAAATATTTGCTGAGTGCTTACTTTGTGTAAGGCTTTGTGCTAGGAATACAGTAATGAACAAAACTCTCTTTGCCTATTCCCAGCTCCCCCATCCCCTCAGCCTCCTACAGAAAATGACAAGCAAATGAAAGGACAAGTCCAGGGAAGAGGCATTTTACCCAGGCCTGAGATTTCATTTCTAAGTTAGGCATTAAGTTAGCCGTTCATTTCTAGGCCCTCCCAGAGCAGACCAGGAATAGTGTCAAAGGACCTGGTAGAATCCTGCGATGGCTGTGTTCCCTTCCTGTCTGACCCAGGAACTACCCAGACCTCCAAGATGGATTGAGAAGGTACCTCCCTTCACAGCAGTCAAGCACTTTGAAAGGGGGCTTCTGGGACAGATTTCAAAGCTCTCATCATTGAAGAAGAATTAGCTGCTATCGAGGGAAGTGAGTTGAATAGTGGTCCTCCAAATTACATGTCCAAAGTTCTAACGCCTAGAACCTGTAAAAGTGAACTTATTTGGAAAGAAAACATTTTTGCTAATGTAATTAAATTAAGGATATTTAGATGAGATCATCGTGGATTGAGGGTAGGTCGTAAATACAATGACTGGGTCCATATAAGAGAGAGGAGAACTCTGGGGTCATAGACACACAAGAGGAAAGTCATATGGAGACAAAGGCAGAGATTGGAGTAATTCATCTACAAGCCAAGGAATGCCAAGGAAGGCTGACAGTCACCAGAAACTAGGAGAGGCAGGACATAGATTCTTCTCAGAACCTCCAGCACCACCAACACTTTGGTTTCAGACTCCTGGCCTCCAGAATGCCAAAAGAATACATTTCTGTTGTTGTCAGTCACCAAGTGTTTGGTAATTTATTATGGCTGTTCTTGGAAACTAATTAGAAGGTTAATGAGCTTTTGCTACAATCTCACTCCCTGGATAGACAAGAGTCCAGGAATGAGGATAAAGGCAGCCTAATTCCTACAGAAAGTGACAGAACGGTGACCTGGCATCTTCCCCAGACAATGAAAGAAGCAATTCTATTTGATTACATTTTGTGCCACATGATCTGATCCCTTCTAGATTTCAGTTACTGGATTATGTTTGGGCCACAGATTCAAAGGGAACTAGATGAACTGATAAGTAGAGTAAGGATATACTAGCAAAGTCAAATACAAACACAGCTAAAAAACCTTTAAAAATATTTTGATATTTCAAAAATATTTTGATATTTCAAAAAAGAATGAAAATAGTCAGAATGACCACAATCAGAACTTTTAAAGAATTCCTTGTGCTTATCAAATATATGAATAAGTTCCAAAGTGAGGTTATTCCTTATTTTCCCAGTGGGAAAATCAGCAAAGTTTTGTTTGCTAACATGAATAAAAAAACCTTTAGGTGTGTAGCTAGAATAATTAAATATTTGCATATTGAATCTAATTTGTTTAGTTCTATCATTATAAATACTATATGTCACATGTAAAATACTGTATTGATTTAGAAGTATGCCTTTTCTTTCTCATATATCACAAGACAACTTTACTTAACTCTTCAAAAGTATCATTGGCATTAATATCTTTTTTTTTTTTAAGATTTATTTATTTATGCATACAAGAGCTGGGGTATAGGCCAGAGGTATGGAGGGTGAGAGGATTCACCAGACACAGAGTGGGGGAACAGAACAGGCAGACTGACTGAAATGTACTGCTGAGGGGAGCAGCGGGAGAGACAGGAGAGGTCTGCTGTGCCATGTGGGTAGCTTCCTGGCTGGGGATTGAACTCGTACTACAGTGGCAGCAGAGAGCTTCACAGGCTGCGTCTTGACCCCTTGCGCCACCAACGAGGCCCGGCATTAATATCTTTATTATCACTAGAGCTCTTTGTTCATCTCTGTCTTGCTTCAGGACATTCTCTCTAGTGAACTAAGTAAGAATGAGGCCCACTCCAGAGGAAGGTTCTTGGAATGAGAATTTCAGCAAGGACAAGCTGGGGACAGGACCTCAATGGAACTCAACTAGGACAAAGCTACTCCCTGCCTAGTGCTCCCTTATTCCTATCCCAATTTCTTAGTTCTCCTAGTAGGTCCACAGAACAGTCTGCCATATATTCTATCAAGTCAGGCCTCATTAAACAAACCTTTCCTGAAATGTCTCCATCAACACTTACCTGACCTCAAGGCCTTGCTTTTGGTGGGTAATCTGAGCAGTGTGTGCATAGTTACTCCTAACTAAAGAGAACTTCCTTTTTATTTCTGATTGTAAAAGAGTCTAGGAAATAGAAAAAAAGCACCTATAAACTGAAAAACATGAAGGGAACGGTTGTTAATGTTTTGCCATTGACTTCAAAATTTGTATGTATGTGCTTCTTTAAGAAAAATTTTCCCACCTTTATTAAGACAAAATTGACATATTAACATGTGTAATTTAAGGTGGAAATTTGGTGATTTTTCTATGTATATATATTGGAAAATGATTACCACAATAAGGTTACTTGACACATCTATCATATATGTCACATACTTACAATGAATGTTTCGTAAATGTAATTTGCACATATCATTTTATTCTTCCATTTTTAATATATTTTATAAATGTCCTCTTATGCCATGAAATGTCCCCCAATATATAATTTTAACATATATGTAATAATCCATTACTATTATTTATAATTATTTGATTTTCTATAATATAGTTAACTCCTTATTTGTATGTTACACCACAATGATCATCTTTGTGTCTTTTGGCACAAATCTTTTTATATCTGATTATACCCTTAGAATGTGTGTGTGTGTACATGTATGTGTATGAGAGAAAAACTATTTTAAGGTTTTGATGTGGTAATAATTTGCTCTTCTGCTGCTGTCCACAATCTATTTTTCATTTTGGTAGCATCTGAATTTCTTTTTGGGAACAATTAGTATTACATCCTCAGTCCATGCACTTGTGTGGAGCTAACTCTGTCCTTTGGCTTTTGACCTCAGGCCTAGCTCAGGGGCCTTCTTATTTCCCCAATCACAGAGATCCATTTAGAAGTGGACGTGGGACCAAGAGGAGAGATTTATATCCAGTTAGAACCAATCATAGCACTTGAGCGCAGAAGCTGAAATGTCCTGTTACTATTGGATGTCGAAGTCAGAGAAATAGAATTCTCTCCCTGCTAGTGTCCCCAAGGAAGCTTGTCTAAGAGAGCTTTACACGAGCAGGCAAAGGGAAGGAGGGCTGGGGAAAGAAAAACTGATTCCTGTGGACATTGTTCAGTTCCTTGAATCAAAGTCTACCTGAAACCAAACCATCCCTTATTGTTTTCAGCAATGTGAACCAATATATTTCTTTTTTGCCTTAAGATAGTTGATTTGGGGGCCTCTCCTGGTGGCGCAGTGGTTGAGCGCTGGGCTGCGGAGCTGCCCGCAGCCTCTGCAGCACTGGTCCGATCCCCAGCCCTCAGCGAGGGTCCCACATGGCGTGCAGACCTCTCCTGCTGCCCGCTGCTCCCCTCAGCAGTGTATTTCGTCAGTCTGCCTGTTCTGTTCCCCGTACTAGCTCTGGTGAATTCTCTCACCCTCCCACGCTTCTGACTGTACCCAGTGCTTGTATAAATAAATAAATAGATAGATAGATAGATAAATAGATAAATAGATAAATAAAAGATAGCTTGATTTGGGCTTTCTATCACTTGAAACTGAAAGAGTGTTCTTGTATGAATAAATTTATGGGAACTTTTGGGAGAGGACTACTCCATCTTAAAGGAATTGACATTTCTAAAAGTATAAATTGTTGAATCCCTACACAGTTAGATTGAGAAACACCTTCAAATCAGTGAGATATGCTAGTGCTTTTTCACTCATTTGACTGACAAGACCCAGACCTGGTGAGAAATATGAGGCCCTCTCCTTGCTCTAAGAATGGCCCCAAACGGAAGTTGGCAACTTTCCCAGACTGAGCAGATAAAGAAGGGGCTAGTGTAGCAGTGCAGAGGTGGATAGACAGATGGCGTCTACTTATACTTATTAAGGTTACGACTCATGGTTAGAAAGCTCTAGCTAGATTAGCGGTGATTGCAATTTCCCTGGTGAGTTTGTATTTGCCAACATCCATGAAACAGTCATGGCCCTAGTTATAGAAAAATACGCACTCATGAATACGGTAAAAGGGCACACAGAAAATGCCACTGGCATCTCAGTCCCTAGAAAAGGATGCTCTGGATTCTTTGTTGACACGTGTCACAATTTGTTGACTTACATCCTCTCTGTATATTGATCAAAGTCTTGACATGCTGTGGGACCTGCAACATGATACAAATCCATCCAAATAATCATCAAGGTCTCTAAATCCCTTCCAAATGTCACAAGCCACTGTTCAAATTCTATGTGTGTGGGTGGAAAATGATGTCTCTTAATGACCTCACTGAAAAGGACCAGGCTGATAGGGGAGCAGGCAATAGGTTGTGCTCTGAATTTTATTTCTGAATAGAAGGTATATCTGCTTGTCATTTGGAGTTGAGAAAACATTCATGTTAAGAAACAACCAAATGATAACCCTGAGCCCTGAACTCTGTACCACACACTTAATGAAAACAGTGTTGAGAAAGATGGACAAGGTCTCTGCCTTCATTGTTAGGGCAGTAAGCACCAGATACTATGGCAGCTTATAGGAGGACACTGACCTATCCTTTGGATGGTGATTAAGGAAGATTTCCTGGAAGAAATAAGTTAGAAGAAAAAAAAGTAATGAGAGAAAGGGCAAAAGGAGCATTGAAGCCCAGAAGGAAAAGAGAAAGAAGGCAAATTTGAGGAACTGAAAGCATTCCACCAAGACCAGATCAAAATGTGGAAGAGAGAAATAGCGCGGAGATGTTTAGATCAAGTCAGGAAAGATTTTGTGAGTTGTTTAGACACTTGGATTGTGTTTTGAGGGCAACAAACATGTTTAAATAGGAAAATGGTTTCTCATAAATTAGCGGTTTTATTTTGAATGTCAGAAAAGAAACTAGATATCTTAAGATTTGCAGACTTTCTCTTCTTTCATTACATGCATGAAGCATAGTTTTCAGTAGAGAGGAGGTTAAAGCAATAGACTAGACTGGGAAGCAGTAAACATGCAAGAGTGTTCCTTCTGTTCTGTTCTGTGGACTTACAAAAGTGAGCAAATCTGATTTCCAGGTCACAGTTGAAAATCTCTATCAGGCACTGGGATCTGAAAAATTCATTGTCAACAACCAGGAATCGAGCTGGGAAACTTCCCAAAGAGACTGAATTGGAGGTCAAAGTAAAGGAAATTTCATGGCCTATTTCCAAGCATTCATTGGCGAACTAAATGAAAGCACTTCTGGGGCAAACTCCATTGACTGTTAGCACAATTTTACCTTAAATCTCATATGGAATAATCATCCACCAAGCACATGTATTATCTCATTTAATTTTCTCCAAAACTTATGTCAGGATTATCCTTTGCATTTGACAGGTGAGGAAAGTGTCTCAGGATGGTTTGTACAGCATCACAGAGCTCATTTGTGGAAGGACAGGATCTGGGTTGGAAGTCAGGTGTCCTGAGCCAGAGTTTGGTATAAAGCATTACTGCAAACAGGTGATGCAAAGAAAGGTTGTAGGACCAGTTTGGGGTGGTCCTTAGCCTAAAGGGGAGAAGACATTTGAAACATTCATTCTTTCATTTACTTAATGAATTATTTGAATGTCTGTTGTGTTCTAGGTTCTATGGCTATCACATACAGTTAGAGGGGAGATGGGTATTTTTTAAAAAATTATATCCGTGTGTGTGTATGTGTGTGTGTAGTGATTGCCATTTGAGAAATGGTTCATTGCCCTTTTCATTATGGAGCACAAAGTTTCCTGAAGTACTGGCCTTGTTAATTTCCCTGTAAATCCACTGAACCCAAGACAGGCCCCTGACCAAGACCTGCTCGGTGACCTCTAGCTTCAGTGATTGGTTTAAGCCTGGGCATAATCATGCACAGGGGTTTTATGGAAGCCACTGGTTGTTAAGTAAATGAAAGAATGAATGTTTCAAATGGAAGACAATCTTTTCTCAGGGATATTTGTCTGTAAAGAGGTAAAGTCCTGGCTGAGACAGTGGTCATTTTTGCCATCCCATGAAAAATAAAATATATTCTTGAAATGAAAGTAGCACAGAATAAGGCCAAAGTTCAGAAAGGAAGAGAGAAAGAGCCCCGGAAGCTTCATATAAACTGCTGGATCCAAAGCTGCTTTAAAGATAGATAGGGTACTCCATCCCCTTTCATGGGTTGTTATTGTGGATTTCTGTCCTGATTAATACATCAAGAATTATAATTATGCAGTGTGACAAATACAGAAGGAAGTGAACATGGGACTATGAAAGAGTATAATTGTGGGAATATGGCTCATAGGAGGTTGTTAGAAAGAAGTTACAACATGAGGTAGGAATAAGAGTTTGTGAATTTCCTTGGTAGAAAGAATATGTGGGGAAGTCAGAGGAGTAAAAGTGCTGTTGCAAGTATTGAAAGAGCTATTAGGTAGAATGAAATTCATTTTGTTCAACTGCATTGGACACTAGGAACCAGTAGTTAGAAGTTGCGATAGACCAGGTATAAATTAAACAAAAAGAAAAACTTCGTAGCAGTGAGAAAAACCACAATTTCTCTGTCACCAGAAGATCCCTGAAGAGGCTTCATGGTCACAAATCAAGGATGTTTTACAGGAAAAATCAATTACTAGCTGAAAGGTGGCTGGTATTCATTTATTTCTTTATTTACTCACTCAGCAAATACTTTTGGAGCTCCTGCAATGTGCCAGGTATAATACTGCTGCATAATGGTAGACAATGAGTCTCAGAACTGACTCAAAGAGCTGACAGCCAAGTGGGGAATGCTGACAAATCACATGTTAATTACACTCCAGTGCAGTAAGTATCAGAGCCCATGAAAGTACTAAGGGCTTTGTGAGCACGTAAGACAATAGCAAACTCAGTTGGGAATGACTTCCAAACTGGGTCCCAACTCTGTAGAAATAAGATCCTAAATATGGGGGTAAAGTTCTTGTGAAATCTGAGTTTGGAATCCAAGGGCAAGTTCCTATCATTGACGGGAGAACATTATCCAGTTCCTAGGATAATATCAAGTGAATGAATTCTACTGTTTATTAGAATTAGACCAGGAACCTGCCTTGTAGAATGGCATCTTAACACATGTAATAGAGTGAAAAATTACTATTTGAATAGTTAGCATAGGATTTATCTTAGGAAGGGTTCTCTTTCTGGGAAAGTATCTTGAAAAGCCACAAAGGGACTACAGTCGTGCATTGCTTAATGATGTTGTGGTCAGCGACAGACCGCATATACCGCTGTGGTCCCATAGGCTGTACCATGGAATATAGCTGTGTAGTCAGCTCCACCATCTGTTTTTGTTTTTTTTTTAAGGATTTATTTATTTATGCATACAAGAACTGGGGGTGTAGCCCAGAGGTACGGGGGGTGGGGGGCGGGTGAGAGGATTCATCAGAGACAGAGTGGGGAGAAGAACAGGCAGATCTACTGAAATACACTGCTGAGGGGAGCAGCAGGTGAGAGAGGAGCAGTCTGCTCTGCCACATGGGTAGCTTCCTGGCCAGGGATTGAACTTGTGCTTCAGTAGCTGATGATAGCTTCATAATGCTGAGACTTAACCACTTGCGCCACCAAGAGACCCACTATCTGGTTCAGTGGAATTACACTCTATGATCCTTGCACAATGATGAAATCACCTACTGGTGCATTTCTGATAAAATATCCTGGCCTTGGACTGACTCATCACCAAAAGTTACCTGGAACATAAGGAGCAATGAGGAACCTCACAATGAAATGAGGCGGCTTAGTTTTTCCTATAGTAGGCAATGCGAGAGGTTTTGTTTGGTTCTGTTTTCTCAAAGCTTGAAAGAAGGCAGGGAGATCAGAACTACAGAAAGAAAAGAAGCGTCAGAGAAGTGGACCATGGAAATGTCCCTCACCATTGGTATTTTCAAACCAGAAAATGCCCAATGTTTTATTGGAAGAGTCTGGCATTGTTTGTCCACTATCTTAAATCCCCAATGCAGTGGTAGTCTACTACTCTGACGGACTGTTTTCAGGGAGGGTGTGTGCCTGTTCATGTCTGTGTGAAAATCTAGAAAAAGAGAGCTGGGTTTGTCACTGTGTCTCAGAGATACCAGGCATGACATAGAAGCCCAAAGGTGACAATGATAACATAAGCCCTGCTGGTCTCTGCTGAAATTTAAGGAAATTCTTGGAATTCTCTGGGGGCATTGAATGGGGAGCTTTGGACTGGTCATATCTGAATTGCAAGGGACAAGGAGGCACCATGAATTTTGAGTTATATTTATCATATTCTAGACTGAGTGCACTAAATGTTACCCTCATTAGAGCATGGATTCTATTACATCATAACTGGGGGTATACATACTTACTTTCCTCCCAGCTACCCCCACCCCAAGTATGAGATGCTTAAAAACAAGTTCTTTTAGCTTCTCTGGTACCTGAGACCTAGCATAGATGGGGCTGGATAAATGCTTGTTTGGGGGCCATAGCCATTCCCTTATAGGCAGAAGAGAAATGAATCAGCCTCAAGCCACTAACAAGTTACAAGCTCCTAGACAAAGGCCTGCATCAGTTCTGGGAATTGTGATAATGAGGCTGTGGAGGGACTCTGGGCTGAGCCAGCTGCTAAGGACACAGGCCCTGCCCAGCAGCTACCTCGTGTGGGCTCTGACTGGAAACATGGATGTGGAAGCTCATTAGGGAGGAATGATTTAAAAAAAAAAATAGCATCATCATCTCTAATCAGGCAGTGGGCTAGGGGTCAGATCTCTCTTAACAGGAAAGTGGGCTGGGAGGCCAAGACTGAGGGAGATGTGACAGGGCAGAAGGGGCAGCGTCAGCTGATGTGGGTGACACTTCTGGTCTCCCTCGCCCACCTCCTAGGGCACTTTTCTTGAAGGTCTTAATTAAAGCCCCCTAGTGTGCCATCAGTTCCCTGGGAAACAATGCCAACGAGTGCCTCCAGCCTTACAGGATAGCGCTGGTGTGACCAGAGCTGGTAGGGAAAGGCGAGGCTGGCCTGGCGTGGAGTAGCAGAGGTCATCTCACCCACACAAGCCTGGCCCAGCCAACAGCTCTGGGCTCGAGCTTCCGGGACTTCTGATGGGAATGCTGAGAATGGATGAGGGGAAGGCCCAGACTTCCTCCTCACACAGACACTGCTTATTGGAAGGATGTTGGCGAAAACCACACTGCTGACTGTCCCCTGCTTCCCCTCAGCTCAATTAAGGCAGTAATCGGTATTTCTTAATTGCTGCTTCTGCTCCATCTCCTGCCCCTCCTCCTCTCTTTGTCCACTGTAGTGTACCAGGAGACCAGTCTGTCCTCTGGGGCTGGCCTGGGAAGAAAAGGAAGTGACTCAAGGAGGCTGAAAGGCCTCGATGTCTGGTAAGGGAGACCCTTATAGAAATAGCTCTGTAGCTGGATTCTACCTGACTGGGCTCAGGGCCAAATCTGAAGCCACCCTCCAGCACCCAGGGTAATACGTGGTCCAGAATATGGGTCTATGTCTACCTAGACTTACCTAATTTCTACTTCTAGTTTCTCTAAACTCAATTCACATTTTATAGGTATGTTTTTTCATTATAGATATCATTGTGGTCAGCCTTCCCAGATCTTTGTGAAATGAGATGAGGTATAGATATAAAAAAAAATGTGGCAATTATTTGTGTGGCAATTAAAACAACCACTGGGTAATATGTGGTGAGGGATTGGTCGGTGTGTGTAGGGAGCTTTAGAAAAGAGGTTTTTCTGATATTATCAAAATCAATTTCCAAGACTTCCTCTGAGGAGGTAATAAGATCACTTAGTATAGAAGCAATTTACAGAAGTGAAAAGGTTAATTCCTGTTTAGGAGCTCAGAGGGATGATCTGGAGATCTCAGATTGAGATTTTCTAACAAAATGGGCTTCTTTATCATTTCTCCTTCTCTGCTTCCTTCTTTCACTTTTTCCTTCCTCTCTCCTCTCACTTACTTCCTATTACATGTAACTGAGTATTCAAGTTCAGTTTCAGTATCAGGTGATAACACAAAGATAAAAAAAAAATATGGCTCCTCATTGGAAATTTTCTTGGAGCTATGTTTGAGAAGGGAGATCAGGTATGTTACACACAACTGTCACAAAGAGTGGGTAGTGAATTGTGTTTAAAAAACACAGCACAGCCAAAGCAGTAGGGGAATTCTTTGTTCCTCCATCTGCCCCATGTTGGCTATTCCCATATCACCTCCTATGGCCAATACTCAGGGGCTAGATCCAGATATTCACTTCACCTTTAAGGCTGCAGCCCTCTTGGATGGGTTGACGTTAGTGGATCCTGAGACTCTGTCTTAAGACAATTCCTATTTGACGCCATGGAAGCCAACAAATTGAGGATTAACTCACCTCTTGTACAACCCAGTTGATGCAGATTCTTTTAATTGGTGATTAAGTTGGCAGTGAGGGCTTGTCTGGAGAGGTTGACAGAATGTGGGACTGCTAGAAAATCAAAGTCCAGACCAAAATAATGAACTGCCAACCAAATAATGTTTTTTTTCAACTTGATTTTGAAATCTTTCCTTATTGTGGATGGCTTATTCATTTTCGTAAGTTAATTCATTCACTCTAAGCCCATATGAACATTTACATGGCAAGAAAGATCATGCTCACCATGTCCTGTCTATTCAGTGTGGTGGTTTGTCCTTCAAAGAGCTACTCGGGCAGCACAGAAAGTGGCCAGTGGCTCTATGTGGCTGTCAGGCACTGAGGTCAGTGGACAAGACTGGAGAGAGAACAATCCCAAGACTCATTCCATCATTTGAACCAAGCTCCCTATTAGAAAAACATAGTCAGCCACAAACACGAACTGCTATATGGTTTAAAATTTTTAGTTACAGACTTAGTCTAAAAAGTAAAAAGGTCTAAAAAGATCAAACAGGTGAAATTCATTTTAATAGTATATTTTATTATTTTCATGGTATATAAATATCATTTCAACATGCAATCAAAAGAAAAATTAAAAATATTTCACAATTTTTGCTCTACATCTTTAAAACTTGACATGGATTTTACATTTACTGATTATTCACATGTTGAATGTTTTATAAACATGTGAAGCTAGTGGTCACAGAGCTGGACAGTTGGGAGAAACTTGTTACCACCAGAGTCCATTGGCAAGAAATACAGCATTAATTTTTACCTTCATCCCATGAATATACACATTACCTTTCTTTCCAGAACACAGCTTATCTGTATAACAAACCAGAAGGGATATATCTTATCTCTGTTTTGTAGATGAGACAACTGAAGTTCAGAGGGATGAAGTAATTCATCTTACAAATTATTATGACAGGTAGTAACTCATAGAGCTGCAACTTGAAGCTTCCAGGTTTGGTTGATTCCAGATTCCACCAATTCACCATTTTCTGAGGTCCCATAAGCTCCACAAGAAAAAAAAGGTGTGGGGTCAAGGGTGTTTGAAGAATGTCCTTATGCAGTGGCTGAGTTTTGGGGATTCACGGCATGAATTAGCCAGCTAAAGGCTCTGTGATGTCCTTCAGTTAAAAGAACCTATTGATTTTTGCTTCCAAGTTTCTTAAACATGTAACAAGCAACATCTATTCACATTCTAAGGAGTTAGTCCTTCATAAAAATGACTTTGGGAAATGCATTTTGTTATTGGGATTTTGCTTTTTTTTTTTTTTAAAAAAAGATTTATTTATTTATGCATATAAGAGCTGGGGTACAGGCCAGAGGTATGGGAGGTGAAAGGATTCACCAGAGATAGAGTGGGGAACAGAACAGGCAGACTGAGCTAAGTACACTGCTGAGGGGAGCAGTGGCCAAGGCAGGACAGGTCTGCTGCACCATGTGGGTTTCTCTCTGGCCAGCCGGGGATCAAACTTGTGCTGCAGAGGCTGCAGACAGCTTCATAGGTTGTGTCTTACTGCGCTGCGCCCCCTGGGTGGCCCCAGGATTCTGCTTTTTGAAACAAGTTTCTCCAGCCACAAAAGAGGTCACATCATAAGTAATTACAGAAGTTTTGAATGTCAGCCTCAGGCATTCAAAGGAGGTAACACCGTCTGGATTCACCATTATCTAGTGAGTGGAGTTTAGCAATAATGTTTATCCTATTTGGCCCCTTCAACTTCGGGTTAAAATTACTAAGTACGAACACAAAGGTCATTTTAGGAAGCCAGAATCTACACATTCAGGAACTAAGATAGCCAACCCTTGCTCCATTTCACTCAGAAATGATTAATGTTCATAGTTAATTGGGGCCCTTTAAGATTTAGGAGAATTTTTGAACCAAAACAGAAAGACTTGGATTCATACAGTATAGTTTTAGCAAGTAGCAAATGTGATCACATTTGAATTTTTTTTGAAAATCACAGTTCTGTATATTGGAAAATTGCTGCTTAAGTTAACTGAGCACTTAAGGTATTCAACATGGCTCAAACACAACTCAATGAAAATAGGTGCTATTATCTCTGTTATCACCATGTCGAGCTGAAGAAACGAAGGTACAGAATGATCAAGTAAGATGCCAGAGGCCACTCAGAAAATAGCAGAACTGTGCTTTCAGGGAGGCTGGCACCTAACTCACATGTTTGCCCATCACTACTTAATCCTGAATTGATGAATCCTCCAGAACAGCCCATTTTAGGACTCAGTTGTATAAATGGAAAGGGTGAGTGTGTGTGTGCCTATGTGCAGAGAGATAGACAAGGAAATGACATAACAAAGAGCAGACAAATTGCACTGGAGATGAGAAAAGAAGTAGTTAAGGATCCTCACAGTCTTACAGTGCTTTATGAAGTGTTTTCATGCACATTATTTCATTCGATCCTCATAATAATTTATTTGACTGAGGAGCTAGTGTTGTTCACAAAGTGGCCAAGTGGGAAGGGAACTGTGCGCATCCTTTCTACCCCTGGCCTGCTGCTCTAAGAAATTAGCCACACATTCCCTGCAGTCCCCTTTCCTGGCCTTCAATCTTCTAGACACACTTTAAGCGGATATCTGCTTGTCCAGGCTCCGAGGACATAACAAAACCCCTCCTTCAAGGAGTCCTGACACCACCCAGGTTTCACTCCACATTTCTCAGGCCCCAACAAGACTGACCAACATTGCGTGGCAAGGAGCCAGCATTCTTATTTCCTGAGGCTGGATGGCTGGGCTGGGAGGCCTCTGGGTGTCTCGGCCCATTTCCCGGCACACAGCTGCTGTGATGGAGCCGGTGTAAAATGTTTCAGCATTAGACTGGGAAACCGCATGAGGGACCATTTGGAGAATGGAAACACTCCTTGTGTCAGTATCAGGGAAGAGGGAAGCAAACCAAGGCCTACAGGGGACCCTGCATGGGGATATGTCTGCGGGGGTGACTGGAGAACTCCCATCTGACCCAGGTCACAGTTGAAAATGCCAACCCTCTCCCCCCACCACCTGGTTCTCAACTGTCCTCAGGGACACTGAAGGACTGGCTGGGGCTCAGTGTGGGATATTTATGCTGGGGACAGGATAGTGCTGAGGAGGGAGTGTTTGAGTCCCTTAACTCAGCTGGAGAGTCACATGAAGAGGCTGTTACTTTGAGGGAACTTGGGTGTGGTCCTGGAAAAACCTTTATTTCTCCTGCTGGTTCCTTCCAGATGCAAGTAGAAGGGGTCTGTTTTATATTTCTGTTAAACAAATTAGTTACACCTTTTGGGTTTTCTCACACAGACCAGCACATCAAAACATGTCTGAGAGGTCTGGAGAATGTCCCAGTGGCCCCAAACCTTCTGGAATAATACTCATTTGGATAGGTGCAGGAAGTAGCACCAAGGAGTTCCTTTTGAAGTTCCTCAATTAGAGGAGAAAACTTGTCAAAATCACAACCACCCCTCATTCCCCCCCCACCCCACCCCCGCCGCCAAACACACACAAAGGGACAGGGAGAGAACCTATGATGAGGTAAGTTCTGTGATCAAAATAGATCCTTTTATTAGAGGAGAAGGAGGAAGATGAGGAGATTAATAGCTACCATTTACTGAGTATTATTTGCCAAGCACTTAACATATTCATTCATTTAACAAAGACCACTTCATATTATCTTATTTAATCCTCACAATGTCCCTTTAAAAACTAAATATTATTTTCTCCAGGTGATAAAACTGAAGGATGGAACACTTAAGAAACTCATCCAGTTTCCCACAGCTGGTTTTGTTGTGGAGATTGGACTTGATACACAGATTTGTGTGTGTGTGATTCCAAACTCTTAACTATTCATTTATTAAATTATCCAGTCAGGCCCTTCTATATGTGAAGTGTTCTTCTATGAACTAGGGGTGCAGGAGTGAGAAAAACAGTCTTTGTTCTAACAGAGATATGCACACCCAGCACACTAGCAAAATTACAATATGTCAGATGCTGATGTAGAGGAAGAAAACGGTGCAGATGTGACATGATAGGTGTAGGGGAAAATTAGGATAAGGAGCATAGGGAAAATATTGGGGTAAGAAACAAGAATTAGTTATTTTATATTGTATGACAAGGAATATCATGCCTGGAATAGACACATAAGCACAGTCCTAATTTAAGGGAGTGAACCATTTAGGCGAGCAGAGTTCCAGTCAGGGGGAATATGTGCAAAGGCCCTGAAGTAGGTGAGACTCTGATTGACCCTGAAGGAACAACAACGAAACCAGCGTGACTTCATGAGACAAATTTGAAGGAAATAAGATAGGAAGTGGAGGCCAAGATCAGAAGGGGTCTTACAAACCACTGTGTGGGGTGAGTGAGATGAGGGGGCTAAACAGAATCTTGAGCAAAGGAATGGCTTAAGCTGACATTTTATAAAGGCTACTATGTGTGAGTTAGAGTGCAATCCTATATTTCTTACTTCTATATGCTGATGGGGCCCGGGAGCAAAGACACCCCCATACCATCAAGTGCATCTGACAGATTTTGGCTTCTAAACTCCCATTTCCAATGGAAGAATTCAGAGCTCCATAGAGAAGTCATTGTTTCCATGACTATCATAAGAAAAATTCAAGATGAATATGGAATATCTTCTGGTGCCGGAAATAAAAGGAAATTCCTGAAAACTGTTAGGTAGCATGTTGAAAAGTGACAGGAATCCTTTTGAAGGACAAATCTTGGAAAATTTGAATAGCAAAATAGATAATGATGGACTAAATCTAGAGAATAAAATAATCATCATGATATATAATTGAATAAATAAATAAATGGGTACAAAGGGACAAAGAATTCAAATTAAAAATAGACATCACCATCAGAATACCACAGGCAAGTTTCACCAACGAAATCTAAAAGTAGAGGGTGAAAACTTGAACAGAATAGAATATTAGAGCAATTTTAAACTATTACTTTCAAAATTTTGATCCACTACAAAGGCACCAGCTCTAATTTCATAGTGGAGACACCTGATAAGCCCCACTCGCAAGCAAGTGGTTCAGGCTAACATCACCAACAAGACATTTCAATATTATGCAGCCCGAGCCCTGAGGAAGCACCATCACTTCTGTGGTATGGGAGGCATGCTAAAAAGTGCATACTCTCAGGGCCTCCCTGTTGGCGCAGGGGTTAAAGAGAGGGCTATCAAACTATTGCCAGACACTGCAGCACAATTCTCCAGTCTGCCTGGGAAGAGACTCACATGGCTCAGCAGACCTCTCCTGTCTGGCTTGCTGCTCCCCTCAGCAGTGTATTTCAATAGATCTGCCTGTTCTGTTCCCCACTCTGTCTCTGGTGAATCTGCTCACTCCCCACGCCTCTGGCCTGTACCCCAGCTCTTGTATGCATTAATAAACAAGTCTTTTTTAAAAAGGTGCATACTCTCAATTTCATCAAGAAAACATCAGACAAACCCCCCTTGGTAGGGCACAATAACTGGCAGAACTTATCAAAAGGTCACAAAAGTCAAGGGAGAACAGCAATTGTCAGCGTTTGGAGGAGACTAACGTGATAACTTCATGTGATGTGGGATGCTGGATTACATGCTGGAAGAGGGGCAAAGAACATAGCTGGGGGGGAATGGTGAAATATGAAGATGAACTGTCTTTACAGCATTGTTCGTGGCCTGGCTTTGCTCCCTCTCCTGCGGTATGTAAGTGGCGATCCCTCGGGAAGCTGATGAGGGTGTATGTAGACTCTGTACTGGGTTTGGAACTTTACTGCAAGCATTTCAGAAAAAAGAAACTGTGGATGTTACTGTGATGATCACAATACATATGTCTACAGAATCATTGCATTGTGTACCTGAAACTAATACGTGATAATTATATTTTAATTTTAAAAATTTAGATTACAAAACCTTTAAGTAAAAGTCACTGGATTGGTAGATTGAGAAGATATTCTAAGGGTCACAGATGGAAGTCATGAGATTTCATAGGAAGCTGTCATGGAAATGCCCCTGGTGAGAAGAATGGTGGTTTAGTCTTAGGTACAGCAAGGAAGGTGAGATGTGACTGGATTCTGGAAATTTTTTGACGGTTGAACTTCCAATACTTACTGGTAGAATGAATTTAGGAGGAAAAAAAGAATTAAGAATGACTTCAAGGTGTTTGGTCCAAGCAACTAAACTTGCAACAGAATAGTTCTTCAAATGTTCAATCAATATTGAGATATAACTGACATTCATTAGTCTCAATTCTTATAACAATCTTTTCAACTAGGTATCCTAACTTCCCCCATTTTAATAGTAGTAACAAAAAACAACTAATATTTTCCAAATATTTGCGCTGAGCACTTCACATGTGTTATTTCATTTTATCCTCATCTGTGTGGTAGGTAACTCTTGATATTCCTATTTAATATATGAGATCAGCGGCGATCCAGACAGCTTTCCATTGGTCACCCAGATGGGAAGTAATGGAGTGCAGATTCAGCCACATAGAGTCTGATTCTGGTGCCCACACACACTGACAGGCTGCATACTAATGTCAGATTTACAGTTGAGAAAACAGAAATGTAGGAGTTTGCATTTTCTGCCAGGATTCATGCAGTTTGCACGTGGCAAAGTCAGAGTATGCCCCTGGCTCTGGTTTCCAAGCCCAAGCTCTTCACCCTCATGCTCTGCTGGGGGACACTGTACGTTAGAGTGTAGACGGTGCTAGAGACAGAGCCCCTGGCACAGCCTGCAAAGGTCTGGCTGGGACCATTGTTTGTGAATGGCCACTCAGGGAAAATGTGAGGACTGCAGTTACCAGCCCTAGGCCTAGGAGGCTGGCAGCTTCCTTGTCCCTGGTTCTTATGGCGGCTAGGGCTGTTCTCTGCTCTGAGCCATGAAGGGGGAGGCATGGTTACCCGGCCAGGGAAGCACTGCAGCTCCATATGTTGGAACCACATGTGCCCAGGCAACCTGCTATGCCCATCAGCCTCTTTGGTTAGCTGCCAGTTGGAAAGGACAGATAAATCATGCACTCGTTTTAATAGGCCAAAAGGTCCCTACTTTCTCTTTCTGTAAAAGGCCTGTGCTGCCCACCCCTTCTCCTAAAACGCAGAGAATTGTACTAAAAAAAGGGGTGACTTTTCTTTTTTTATACATATTTAATGTTTATGTATCTATTTCCATATATAACTTCTTATACATTTCTTTTTTTTTTTTAAGATTTATTTATGTATACAAGAACTGGGGTACAGGCCAGAGATTTGGGGGGTGAGAGGAACCACCAGAGACAGAGTGGGGAACAGAACAGGCAGATTGACTGAAGTACACAGCTGAGGGGAGCAGCGGGCGAGACATGATACACCATGTGGGCTGCTCACTGGCCAGCCGGAGATCGAACTCGTGCTGCAGAGGCTGTGGATTGTTTCATAATGTGGTGCTTAACCCCTTGAGCCACCAGGGAGGCCCTTCTTATACAGTTCTTTTTTTTTTTTTAAAGATTTATTTATTTATTTATACAAGCACTGGGTACAGTCAGAAGTGCGGGAGGGTGCGAGAATTCACCAGAGCCAGAGCGGGGAGCAGAGCAGGCAGAAGGACTGAAGTGCACTGCTGAGGGGAGCAGTGGGCGGCAGGAGAGGTCTGCGCACCATGTGGGACCCTTGCTGGTGGCCGGGGATCAAACTGGCGCTGCAGAGGCTGCAGGCATCTTCACAGCTCAGCGCACAACCGCTGCGCCACCAGGGGAGACCCTACACGGTTCTTAACATACTTTCTTTTTTTCAATTTTTAAAATGATCATATAAATTTGACATTTCTTGAGATTATTGATAATTTGATAATTATATTAAAGAAAAATCTAAGTGTGCACTCCTTGCATTTGAATACTACAGCAACAAAGTTGACTAGCTATGTGATCACAAGCAAGTTTTCTGTGTAAGTCAGTTTCAATATGTGTCAAAAGGGATTATTATGAGATCCTACTTCATAGAATTTTTATGAGTTAAATGAGATATAACTAAATAATTTAATTACTTCTAGCTATATTATAATAATAATTATAATCAGATTTTAATTTATACTAGATTTCTTTTTTCCTTCCAGGCTATCTCCTGTCCCTCTTCCCAACTGGATGCTAAGTCCATCTTCTGGGATGCTGGGAAAATGGGGAGCCCCTCAATGGATGGTCTGAGGAGTTTCAATGGGAGGTAGAAGACTCCAGAAAACTATTTTCTCCAGAAAACTAGACCGTCAAAGGCTGCTGTTTTTTATTATTCCCATTCTCCAGGCACCACATCTTCCATGTCTCCAGTAAATTGGACTTTCAGAGGTAAATGCAAATTCTAGTGTTAATTTATTTAAAGTAAATTATTCAGAGGGCCTCCCTGATGGTGTAGGGGTTAAGTGTCAGTGCTATCACTGCAGTGATAGCAACTAACCCATAACATGGCACAGCAGACCTCCTCTGTCTCACCCTCTGCTCCCCTCAGCAGTGTATTTCAGTCAATCTGCCTGTTCTGCTCCCCACTCTGTCTCTGGCGAATCCTCTCACTCCCTGCCCCCCACACCTTTGTCCTACACCCCAGTTCTTCTACGCAAAAATAAATAAATAAAATCTTTTAAAAAATAAAAAAATAAATTATTCAGAGAGTCATACGTCAAACCTCATTTTGTGGCACTTTATTAATGTCTTCCTTAAATACAGCTCACCCTTTTTAAAAGCTGTTTTATGGGTCCAGGAAATCTGTCTATTATGAAGAAGTGCTTATTGTAAAGGATGTTTTAGTCTTTGGGTTCAATTAGGGAGAGAGCTAGGGTCAATGGGAGCCCGATGTGCGAACCAGCCTTAATAGCCGAGATGTAGTAGGGAAGTGGGAAGCCCCAAAGCGCATGGGTTTTTACCGGGCAGGAGAGGATGTGAAGAGAAAGAAATGAAGGGCTTTATTCAAATTTCACCAGCCTCCTGGGAGCTGGGGACAGCCTCTGACCAATCCATTGTAGTGGAAAGAAGGGAGGTTCCCAGTGGGAGCTCCTAGGTTTGACTTCTCAGGCACAGCATAATCTCTTCACGACATCACGCTTTCTATTCCTTCCCTCTAGGCCTGTTTGTTATCAGTATCAAATAAAAGAGTTGTGAAATGCTTTGGAAAATTCACAGTCATAGAATTATAAAGCGTATGTAGGGATATTATTATTTCTATTATTATTGGGTCGCAGGTGGCCAAGACTCCTCAGTTACTGACATACTATCATCACGAAGGTGTATTCTCTTGTTTCTCTCTTATTTTCTGATCCTGGTCCTTCACCTTATTCTCTGTTATCACCATCACCCTCCCCACAGCCACTTCTGTGTATTTAGTGTTCTTTAAAAAATCACACACAAGGGCCTCCCTGGTGGCTCAGGGGTTAAAGACAGTGCTATCAAGCTATCGCCAGCCACTGCAGTTTGATCCCCGGCCAGCCAGGGAGAAACCCACATGGCACAGCAGACCTCTCCTGCCTCCCCCGCTGCTCCCCTCAGCAGTGTATTTCAGTAGATATGCCTGTTCTGCTCCCTACTCTCCCCTGGTTTACACCCCAGTTCTTGTATGCATAAATATTTTTAAAAAATCACACACAAACTCAAAATATGGATTTTAATTCACATATGAATGACACTGGGTTATAGATCTCATTCTGCTTCTTTTATTACCCCTCTATATGTCTTGAAGAATCTTCTGTGGCGCTCCCTAACATCTAGTTTATCACTTAGACTTGCCACATGGCATCTCAGGATAGAAATGTCCCTCTTCAACCATTTACTCTCCCAGTAAAGGAGACATCCCAGTGCTCCAGATCCCCACCATGGCAGGCAGCACCAGTAATTATTCTTGTGCATCACTCTTTATGGTCAGACTTGAGAATATATTTGGAATATACATCCAGGAGAAGAACTGGGCAAAGGAGACAAGCAGGCAAATTCCAGAAGAGAACATTCAAAAGACTAGCAAGCATTTCAAGTTTTATTCAAATATATTAGGAATCAGGACAATGTGAATGAAAATAAATGAGCTGTTGCTTTACACATTTTAAACAGGCAATAATTATTAAACTGGATCGTGTAGGTGGCAATGAGGCATAGAAGGCCCCACTTCACTGCTGGTGGGGGATGGCCATTTGCACATGGGTCAGTAGAACCGTCTGCTAATACTTAGCCAAATTCAGAAATGCACAATTTCTGATAGCTTTTATTTTTATTGTTGTCTTTCAGCACTAAAAATAATGATTAGATAACTAATTTTTCAATTAAAAATAATTATTCAATACCTACTCACCCAGCTCCACACAGCTCTACTGGGTTCTAGAGCTGCAGCAGTGCACAGCTCAGACGCGGCCCTTGTTCTTGTGGAACTGAAGGTACAGCCGGAAATGCTTGATCATCTCTGCACCACCAGGACCTAGCAGGGTGCCTGACTCACTCTAACTCAGTAAATGTCTGCTGAATAAATGAAGGAGGAGCAGCAGATATTAAGTACACTGTTGCTTTTTCATCTTACCAAAAGTAGAATGACTCTCAGACCCTAAGATAGTGCCCTAGCAAGACTGGTACCTTTGGTGCTGCAACCTGTTCTGGGTCTCCAGGGCAAGCCTTAAACCCATTCCTTCAAAAGTTCCCCATCAAAATTATTTGCAACTAAAAGTAATCATTTTCCAAGCACTTAGCTAAGTTGCTTT
This sequence comes from Talpa occidentalis, assembly GCF_014898055.3. Classification (NCBI taxonomy): domain Eukaryota; kingdom Metazoa; phylum Chordata; class Mammalia; order Eulipotyphla; family Talpidae; genus Talpa; species Talpa occidentalis. The sequence continues at coordinate 18,621,081 of NW_023603184.1, read as the reverse complement.
TTTTTTCATTGTTCTATTTATCTGTTTTTTTAATTTTTATATTCCCCGTACAATTGCACCCCCCCTTATTTTGACCCCAATGCTTTTTTTTTTAAAGATTTATTTATTTAAGCATACAAGAGCTGGGGTACAAGCCAGAGATGGGGGGGGGGGGTTGTGTGTGTGAGAGGATTCACCAGAGACAGAATGGGAAACAGAACAGGCAGATTGACCTAAGTACACTGCTGAGGGGAGCAGTGGGCGAGTCAGGAGAGGTCTGCACCATGTGGGTTGCTCCCTGGTCGGCTGGGGATAGAACTTGTGCTACAGAGGCTGCAGATTGCTTCATAGTGAGGTGCTTAACCCCTTGCGCCTCCAGGGAGGCCCAAGCTAAGTTGCTTTAACTTCTAACATACATTAATCAATATAGGTACTATTAACATATTCATTCTATAGATGAGGAAATAGAAGCTCAGAGTAGTGCTGGAACATGCCTAAGATCACACAGCTTTTAAGGTGAAAGCTAAGTTCCACCCCCAATTATTTTTGCTCCATGGCCCAAGTGCTTTCAACCGCATCAGTGTATTTGGGTGGGTGGGTATGTGAGGCGTGTCTTATTTCAGACTGCTATAACGAAGTATCACAGAGTGGAAGATTTATCGACAACAGAAATTTATTTCTCATGACTCTGGAGGCTGGAAGTCTGAGGTCAGGGTGCCAGCTGGTTGAGGTTCCTTTCTCTGTATTGCAAAGTTCTTGTATCCTCACGTGGCAGAAAAGGCAAGAGAGTTTTCTCAGGTCTTTTTCATAGGGTGTTAATATAATCACCCCCAAAGGTCCCACCTCCTAGTACCACATCAAGCATTAGGATTTCAACAAGTGAATTTAAGGGGGATACAAACATTCAGACCACAGCAAGGATCATTTATCTTCATGGCAGCACCTAGAGTCTTGATATATGCACATTATGTTCTTGTAAATACCTGCTGAAGGAAAATAGCATTTTTATATCTGTCTGCTCAAACACTGGTTTTCACCCCAAGGTCTGAATAGAGAACACCAATACCAGTTCCCTGCCCCCACCTTCCAGCAGCATAGCTTTCAGGAGGAGAAAGTGCTCATTAGGATGGAACCCCAATGCTTTGCCTTAGCTCCTCCCAGAATCCTCAGCCAGTCCCCTCCCAAATAGTTCTGTTCAAGGCTGAAAAGATTTATAGCATCCTCTAGCTGCTGACGATGTTTCCCTATTGATCCTGCTTCCGGAGCTCTGCTCAGGGGACAGGGAGTGACCGAAATGCTAAATTTTTACCAGGCTCTCTGCAAAATCAGCCAGACAGCCCAGACCTCCTCTGGGACCCAGAGCTGAATGCAGAGAGCCACTGAGTCACCACGCTTCCTTCTGATCCACAGTGGGTGAATTTCCCCCCTCCCTCTAGCCAGTGCCTCAAGAGCCAGTTTCCAGGTTTAGTCCAAGGTCTTTGCCTGAAGGTTTCAGTCTTCCCTTTCTCCTAAGACATTCACCGCACCACAGTTCCACCTGCACACACACACACCACAGCCCCTTTCACACTGCCAATCGGGATAGGTCTAAAACCTGTTTATCTTTTCTATTAGTCTTCAAACTCTTCAGGGGCAAGAACTGTATAGCTTCAGCCCTTAGAACAGGGTCTGCTGTAGAAAATGCTGAATGAAAGAGTGACACACATACTGGTCAATTTTCACAGCAGGAGCCAGGAATATTAGATGCCGCCATTACTGTGGACGAGTTGTAAATGTCAAATTTCAGTTTGAAGATCTTGTGGGAAAGGGCATCATTTGTTATCTTGTTTAGCTAAGAGACCTTATTTATGGGACAAAAGCTGGGTCAGATCTGGCACAGTATAGGGTCATAGATCACCCCTCCCTAGTATCATGTCAATGTCACGTGTCATGCATGGTTCCAGGGGTCCTAGTTCATTGAGTATCCTGCCAGCCATTGCTAATCATGGGAGGTGAAACCATGGACCATCTCTCAGACAGGAACTTTGATCCATATTGTGCTTTGAACCATAGATGATACAGTGCCTTAGTTGCTCAGTCTAATTAGAAAGAAAATACCTTCACATATAAAAAATTAAATAAGATGATGTTCATGATAGTTTGTTCATTCATTTAACAAATATTTATTGAACATCTATTATATGCCAGGCACTATAAGAGTCACCATAAGAGATGTTAGGGGTATGTAAAAGGAGTAAGGTGTCAGTGTTTGCTTTTAAGGAGTGCCTAGTTCAGTGGAGGATATGGAAATATACAGCTATTATACAATGTGGTAAGTTGTCTGGTACAGAAAATATAGGCTACCATGGGAGCTCATAAAAATGGCCTCGGAAAATGTGGGAAGGACCTAAAAAAAGGCACTGTATTAGCTTCTTGATGCTACTGTATCAAATTGCCACTAACTGTTGACTTAAAACAACAGAAATCTATTCTCTGGAGACCAAAAGTTCAAAATTAGGGCCATACCTCCTATAGTGGCTCAGAGAGGAGCTATTCCTTGCCTCTTCAGCTTGTGGTGGCTGCCAACAATCCTTGGTTTGTGGCTGTATCACTCTAATATTCAACACCAGGGTCTTCAAATCTCTCTCTGCTCTATTCTCCCATTGAATTCTCTGAATGCTTTTCAAATATCCGCCCGAATAACCCAGGATAATCTTCTTGTCTCAAGATCCTTAATCACTTCTGCAGGCTTCTGTTTTCCCACATAAGGAAACAGTCACAGATTCCAGGAATTAGGGTGTGGAAATCTTTTGGGGAAGGGGTGCATTTTTCAACCTTCCATGGGCACCCAGTTCTTGAATCACACCTGGCATGTTGTAGTCATTCATTAAATGTTACCACAAGTGAAATTGCATCTAATCTAAGAATACAAGGGTGAGTGTATAGCAAGTTGCATATGCTTATGGAGATAATACTTGAGGTGGAAATCCAGAGGAGGGACAATTTGGTGCAGAAGGAAGCAGGTATCCCAGAGGTTGGAGAATGGGATTCACCAGAGCAAGCAGAAGGGAGGAGGTGAGGCTGAGGGACAGTGGTAGGTGACAGTGAAATACTAAGCAAAGGGAAAGTCAAGGTCAGTTTAGGATTAACTTCTGTAAAGCAGAAAGCTCACTAGCAGTTCACTTTAAGCAGGACTTGATTTTTTTTTTAAAGATTTATTTGTTTATACATACAAGAACTGGGGTACAGGCCAAAGATGTGGGAGGTGAGAGGATTCACGAGAGACAGAGTGGGGAACAGAACAGGCAGACTGACTGAAATATACTGCTGAGGGGAGCAGCGGGCGAGACAGGAGAGGTCTACTACACCATGTGGTTAGCTCCCTGGCTGGGGATCGAACTTGTGCTGCAGTGGCTGTGGATAGCTTCATACGTTGCGTCTTAACCCCTTGCGCCACCAGGGAGGCCCTAAGCAGGACTTTAACCCCTTTGCTGGGTGAGAACTGCAGTGAGGAGAGTGGTACGGGCACAGAGGATGCTCCTGGGCAATCTGCTTCCCCATCTATTCTCTGTGCCTATAACTCTTCCTCCATGCCCTCCTTATCAGCTTTAACTTATCTTTCTGGTCTCAGCTCAAGTGTCTGTTTTTGAATTGTGCTCTCTCATGACCTATCTTATCATCCCGTCCCCACAGAGCCAAGGGAAGCAGCTGGAGAGGAAAGGAGTAGTAGAGTGTAATGAGTAAGAGTAAGGCTACTACGGTGGAAGTTCCACGTGAATGGAAGCTCCACAAGGCAGGGATTTTTATGCCTTGTTCACTGAGGGCTGCCCAGGGCCTGAAACAGTGCCTGGTACACAGTAGTCATTCAATAGATATTTGTTAAAAGAGTGAATGGAGCCAGATTTTTGCATTCCAGTCCTGATTTCTCCACTAAGTATTGATAGTTGTAAATTAGTAAATTATTCATCCTCTCTGTACCTTAGTGTCCTTATCTTAAAATTAAAATTAAGTTACTTAAAATTAAGTTACTAGTATCTGCTTTATGGGTTTGTTCTGGAGAGAAGTGTTGATATGGCAAAACATTTAGAGCCATATGTGGTGCAGAGGCTTTTTTCAAATCTATAATCAGAGTTGCTCAGAGGTTCCCCCAAAGTTTGATATATATTTTAATTTTAAAATACATTCTAAACTGGGCCTCCCTGGTGGCACAGGGGTTAAGACGCAACCTATGAAGCAGTCTGCAGCCACTGCAGCACGAGTTCGATTCCAGGCTGGCCAGGGAGAAACCCACATGACGGGACAGACCTCTCCTGTCTCGCCCGCAGCTCCCCTCAGCAGTGGACTTCGGTCCATCTGTCTGCCTGTTCTGTTCCCTGCTCTGTCTCTGGTGAATCCTCTCACTCCCCGTATCTCCGGCCTGTACCTCGATTCTTGCATAAAAATAAATCTTTAAAAAAATACATTCTAAACTATTTTACAAATGAAATATGCAAAAGGACACACACCCAAAGTGTCCCATACCAACACCAGCACACAGCAAAACACGGGTGCGTCCCCTTCTCACCAACTTCAAACTCAGTACATGATAGCGCGGTGCCATCGCACAATGGCCCAAAACAATCCTCAGGAAATCCAGATCTGGTGTATAAAGTGGAGTCTGAAATATGTGTGTGCATCCAGGTGTAGTAGAAAAATTATAACAAACTGCACTTAAACATTCAGAAAAAAGAAAATCCATAAATGAGCTGATCTAAATTTTATATACCAGGCTATATTAGCTAAATAGCTATTTGTTTGCTCTGTGGGATTCTAAGGAGAGATTTCACTTGAACACAGAGTACCTTTTCTTGGTCAGATGCTGGTGACCATGCTCATCTATCTCTATTAAGTGCAATGGTAAGATTTGATTCCATACATTTCCAAACATATGCAGAGAAGATAGTAACATTACATTCATTTGAAGGAACTGACCTTGCTCTACTTAGAAGAAAGAGAGAAAAGTTATGATTTTTAAAATCTCTAGTGTCTTTGTTCAGGATTTCACTCCAGTTACACACTGAGGCACCAAGGCCTTCATCTCTCCTCAGTCTTTAGGAAGGGAGCTGTAGCAAAAGAGACAGCTTGCTAGGTTGTTCTTTCAAAATGGATAGCTTGGTTGGTTCCTAAAGCTGTTTGTATTTATCCATTCATTCCAGAAATGAGAATTAATAACATGTCATGTTGCAGGCATTGTGTTGGGTGTTTCTTTTTTTGTTTTTTAATTATTTATTTATTTGTTTGTTTAGATTTATTTATTTATTTATACAAGCACTGGGTACAGTCAGAAGCGCGGGAGGGTGAGAGAATTCACCAGAGCCAGAGTGGGGAGCAGAGCAGGCAGAAGGACCGAAGTACACTGCTGAGGGGAGCAGCGGGAGGCAGGAGAGGTCTGCGCACCATGTGGGACACTCACCTGGCGGCCGGGGAGCAGCCGGGGATCGAACTGGCGCTGCAGAGGCTGCGGGCAGCTTTGCCACCCAGCGCTCAACCGCTGCGCTACCGGGGAGGCCCGTGTTGGGTATTTCAGTTGCAGTGACGACAGAAGCAAGACAGCCCAGGTCCCACCACCATTGCACATACAGCTCTCGGGAAAGAAAGCCATCAGAAGAAGAAGAACTCTGTGGGGAAAGGAAGTGCTCCCCCATGAGAGCTGGAAAAACCCACTTGGGCTGAGAAGGGATTTCCCTGGACTTTCAGAGGGAGAAAGACTTGAGCTGAGATCTGAACAATAAATTGTTGGAGCTGGTTTAGTGAAAAGAAAGTGCAGGGAGGTCAGTGACAGAGAGGGTCAGGCACCTGACGTAGATAGAGAGCGCATACCATGTTTGTAGAGAACAGAGAGAAATTTCAGATGGCTGGACCAAAGTGCTTTTACCAAAGCACTCCTTCTTTTTCAAACATGCTCACTGTTCTGTCACTCGCTGCATTCCTTGGTCTTTAATTTCTTTTTGTTTAAATTTCAGCTCTCCCTTTTGATTGGTGCCCACTCCATCACAATATCCACTTTTCCAGATGGCCACTACTCTTTGCCATATGTCCAACGCACCTTCAACTTTTTTTGATCTTCTCCAGCATCCCTGACTCTGCTTTCCTATCTTGGTTTAAATGACACCCTCCTGGCTGGTGGCTGCCCCAAAGCTTTTCTCATCTGCCTTTCTTAATACTCAGGTTTCACACTCCCAGATAGCCATCTTCAAAGGGAGATTGACTGAGCGTAATAAACTCTTCAGCCTAGGCCTTACAAAAATGAAGTAAAGTCTTTGATCCCTCTCTGGCTCCCCCTTGGAATGAAATGAGTTCTTTGAAGTTTGGCACACCTAGAAATGACAAAACAGGACTGGGGGTAGGTAGTAACGCTAAGATGGCGCTGCACGTAGCTTATTTTGTCAAAGGATGGATTTGAAGAGATTATCCAAGAATCTAGTTTAGATTTAGGCTGCTGAAGTTAGCATCAGAAAGTAGATTATAATTCAAGCAGAAAGATCTTCCCCCACTACCCTCGTTCTATGCACCAGGGTGGCAATCCCAAATCATTACGCATTTTTCCCCTAAGAACTTACCAGAATGCGTTCCAGATGCCAGAATCAAATCAATATTCAGATTTATTTTGCATAGTCCACAAACACTTCTAGAATTACACCTAGAAATGTATCAGCCTTACCACTGAGGGTTATACAACATGTGCAAACAACAGTGTCATCTGCACATCAACTCACCATCAACTGAAGTTATATGATTCACACCACTAGGGAAGGGAATCCAAAAATGCCAAGTTTACTTTGTAATCATGTCTACCAGGCAGGAATGTCTAAGGGTTGCTCTGGGGCCTGGAAGCAAGCCTCCAAATAATTCAATCCACCCTATTTTCTCATTAAATCAGCTACATGTGCTAAAAATCACTTAAAGTGTGTGATAATTAACTACCCTCCAGACGAAGGCCATAACCAGCTTCAAACAGGAAGTGTTATCACCCTGTGCTTAATTCTAGAACTTTGAGTTGCCAGTAGGTGGCAGAAATTCAAAAAAATTTTATAATTCTGTTTTTTTTTCAAGTACAGTCCAAAAGTGTTGAACCCAATCTTTGGTAGTCTTGCCGCATCTGTATGAGATTAGAAGCGGTGAGAGAAATGTTTGTGAAGGTGATGGATAACTAACTTGGATTTAGCATGTCTTTTAATAATTTTGGCAATTTCCCTGGAGGGTGTGAAAAACCTCTGTGGTGCAAAGCATTTGATCCATTGTATTATTTTTACAACTTGTCATAAAGAATTGCTCCATAGTGCCTGGATTTTATTCTCTTGCCAACTCTGGTCCTGCGTCTTTTTATTTTCTGTCCACACTCAGCACCCTTGAAACATTATAGTGCAAACTTTTCCAAAGAGGATGAAGCTGGCACCTTTTAATGAACAGTCACTCTCTTTTTAGTCTACAATAAATAGTCTGATCAATGGCAAGACCCCCTAAAAGTAGTTTCACTTTTTTTACACATCTTTATTATGCATTCAGCAGGCACAGTTATATGGAAATAAGAACTAGAGATGTGAAGAAATAAAATTTCAAGTTATGTAGAAGAAAAAGTCTGAAATATTTCAAATTAAGATCTGCAAGACATGATTTGTAAGCTTTCAAGCTGGGCCCTTTGAAAGCTACAAAAAACATACAACATATGAGACATGGTAAAAAGTTTTCTTTTTCTAGAACCTAAAAGAAAAATCAAGTGTCCCTATGATTTGGTTTTTTGAAAGGCAAATCAAGCAACACCCTGAAGCCTCTAGGTTAACAGATTTTGTCAGTACCTTTGAAATTCTTCTGGAAAGAATGTCATTTGGATACAAAGAATTATGGTTATTGAGGACTCTCTGGTGATACCAAGGAATCAACTCACATTTGCAGAAAAAGATATTTTTTCTCATGCTATTGACTTTCCCCCCTCCCTTCTGATAAAGTGGCAAAACTCCACCTGATTTCATTTCAAACAGATATTGAATTTCCCTTCATCAGCTATGATGAGATCCTTCTCAACCCAGCCGCTCCTCTCCGTGGTTCTATCCCTGAGTGATCTGCCAATAACCACACCAGTTTGTCACTGTGGTTGTTCTTAAGGTTTGGAAGCATGAACCGGGAGGGTGGGGGGCCATACCAGATTGCCCTATGCTGCTATTACTCATCTCGTAGGCCAGTGGTTTGCAAAATGTGCTCCTCTCACCACCACCAGCAGCACCTGAGAATTTATTAGAAATAGATATTCTTGGACCCCTTCTTTAGACCTATTGAATCACAAACTCAGGGAGTGGGACTCAGCAGTTAGAAGCCCTCCAGGTGCTTCTGTTAAATGCTTGAGTTTGAATCCACAACAGAGTAGAGGCTCACTATATTTAAGATTTAGGGACTTCTGATACCTCCCTGGTGGTGCAGGGGTTAAAGTTATAGCTCTAAGTTATTGCCAGCCACTGTGGTGTGAGTTCCATCCCTGGCCAGGGAGGTGACTCACATGGCACACAGACCTCTCTATCTCAACTACTGCTCCCCTCAGCAGTGTATTTCAGTAGATCCGCCTGTTCTGCTCCCCACTCTGCCTCTGATGAAGTCTCTCACACACCCCCATCCCGAACCTCTGGCCTGCACCCCAGTTCTTATATGCATAAATAAATAAAATAAATCTTTAAGAAAAGATTTAGGGACTCCTCCAGGGTGGTTATAAAGAGCACCCCAAAATACCAGCAGTGGGGGAGAACCTTGAAACTCTGTTATTCTAGATATAAGAAAATTATTTCTATGAAAGGAGTTCTTTTCCACATTTTCTTTTCCTGAATATCAATATAACATAGTATAAGAGAAAGGTCTATCGCTTAGTTGTATAATTTTTGGCAAATTATTTAATTTATCTGTGCCTTAATTTCCACATCTGCAAAGACAACAATGCAAATGCCACTGTTTTGGATTATAAGGATTAAATGAGGTAATTGTGAAAAGCATGAAAAATTGTGTCTGACATATGACAACTACACAATAAATGACCATTTTTATAGTCCTTCAAAATCACACTCACAATACCATGTGTTAAGCTCCTTCTGCCCATGGCACCCTCAGTTGGATGAGCCTTTAATTTTGCTATGACAGTAATTTTGTCCTTAGCATTTACATTGCTTCACAATTTACCTGGTCCTTGGCAGGTAAATTATTTACATTTCCAGAGTTGGGGCTCTGCCTCATTTATCTTTTTTCTACCTTGACACAAACAGGCATTCAATAAATCCGGTTGAAAAAAGTGAGGAATATAATGATGACTTTGGGGAGTCTACCCACATCCTCAGCCTTTTCTAGGTAATTGAAAATATTTTAGAGAACATTTTAAGGTAAATTTTCACATTAGTAGAAAGCAAAGCACAACATTACGGTCTCCAACCTCCCAGTTCGTCTGTTTAGCTTCCTTCTCCCTCTCTCTCTTGGTGAGAATGAACTCAAGGAGCTTCCTAGATTATCACTGGGGAGTAAGTAGCCATCCCAAATGACAGAAGAAAATTTAGCAGTGGAGACATCACACAAAACAGAATCCAGACTACAAATATGTTGTAAGAACTTGGTCTGCTCCCCTTGGCTCTGCTTTTTCCTAGGTTGGTTTTTATTCCTGGGCAATATTTTTCCTATTCTGGTCTCCAGACCCCAAAGCTTGGTTCCAGCCACATTCTAAGCAGAAACAGAGTGCCTTATCTCAGTATTTCCAAGAAAAGTGCCTAGTGAGATTCTTGTTGACTTTTTTTGAATTAGGTGCCCATTTCTAGATCAATCCCTGTGGACAGAGGAGAGAACATTCCAAATAGATAATCCCAGGTCATATACTATCCATCTTATGAAAGAGGAGTGGTTCTCCAATTGAAAATCAGGGTATTATTATTTTTAAAAAAAGGAGTAAAGATTCTAGGTAGGAAAATATAAACTTTTATTATAGGCATTTTATTCAGTCTTTGCAAGTTTTTGGTTATTCTGCAAAAACAAGTTAAATTAACAAGTAGTCATTGAGTCCAATACTTACAGCTGTAATAGATATAGAGGGAAAGAATATACATAGTGTGATTGGACAAGGTGAGTCTTTTGCTTTAAGGGAGTCACCTTTGTATAGCAGAAAGTGACTGGCTCTATGACTTTCAGGAAAAGTGAAATACCATCTGGTTCTGACAATTCCAGGTATGTGACTCAACTCAACTACTTTAGCTTCTCCCTCTGTGAAATGGAAACTAAAACTACCATTAGTACCCACCTCAGAAGTTCTTGAAGAAATGACAGGAGATAATCCTTGTCTTGTCATGTGTGGTGCTTCACACATTATCTGGCACTTGGTATACCTAGTGAATATTAACTAGCATTATTATTCCTAATATTATTCACATTGTCAGTTATGGTTATAATTCACTTCTCTGAGCCTCAGGTTCTTTATCTGTAAGATGGAGACAATATTTTCTACCTCATAGGATTGTTGCCAGCATTATATATCATTGTAAAAAAATGCTTGGTAGGTGTTATCAATAACATAAGTTCCTCCTTCCTCTACCCACACCTCTCTCTTTTCTCTCTTTCCTAAGTCACCTTGATCATGGAAAATGCAAAGGAAATAAGGAATTGACTCTTGTCTGAAATAGCAATGGCTCTAGCAGCTATGTTTTTAAATAACTGATACGTTACCCATGGTTTAGGATTTTCCAGTTATGATAATCAAGGTCCCTCCAACATTGTGAAATAGAAACTTCAAGAATGTAGGTGAAGCTAAGGTAGCTAAACCACCATTCTCACTGTCTTTATATCTAGTCTTCTTTAAGTTTTATCTACATGTGAAATACTACCGTTCCCTGTCTTACCACTCAATTGTCCTCATTTCCACTTCCCAGAGGAATATCTTTTAACTATTCTTTTGCATTTACTTTCATATTTCTAAATAACATGCTCCTGATCTTATTACTTAATTTTATTTTTTCCAGGCATTACTTGAAAAATGAGTTGTTAATAGAAAAAGGTGAGAATTTTTTTACAGGGACTATAATCAAGATGAAAATGCATACATTGTACAATAATGAAAAATGATGTAAAAAAACATAAAATAGGGCCTCCCTGGTGGCATAGGGGTTAAGCACCGCACTATGAAGCAATCTGCAGCCTCTGGAGCACTGCAGCCTCTGCAGCCTCTGGGGAGTCTGATCCCCAGCCGGCCAGAGAGCAACCAACATGGTGAGGCAGACCTCTCCTGTCTCGCCCGCTGCTCCCTTCAGCATGTATTTCGGTCAGTCTGCCTGTTCTGTTCCCCACTCTGTCTCTGGTGAATCCTCTCTCCCCCCACATCTCTGGCCTGTACCCCAGAACTTGTATGCATAAATAAATAAATCTTTAAATATATATATATATAAAATAAAATTTAAAAAAGATTTAAAAAAAGGTGAAGATATTACCTTTTCCCCTAAACTTGTCCCATAACCCTAGTATACCCTATCCACCTGTCACTCATCCTCCGCAGATAGTCACATCACAAGTTTTCTTTACATGACTGTTCAATGGTTATCAAAAATGAACTATATGCTATGATATAATTATATATATTTTTCTTGTATAACAGGTTTCTGAAAAGTTGAGACTTTAAAATGGGCAAAACAACATTAGTGGGTCTAGTACACCTAGCTACCTAACAGGCTGCCTTTGTCTTTCATTGTCTTTGGCTTATTTTATAGTTCTGTAAATTGTAGAAAACTAATAATGCAGATAATTGTTATCCATAGGAATGCAAATGATCTTATTTGTTCTCTTCAGAGATCCATCTTCTTATCCAGACAACTATACGCCTGAGTGAAACCAATCACGGGGGCTCATCCCCTTGGCAATGATTGATTTTGGAGTAGATATGTAACTCAGTTCTTGTCAATGAGATGAGGCAGAAACTCTGCTCCTGGAGAGTTCTGCTCCTGAACTCTGCTCCTGGGGTTGGTGAGCGGCCTGGGAAAATGTTTCCCTTTTTAAGAAGGAACTCGAGAAGACAGGGTCATCCTCCTGCTTCTTGACCTGACCACCATATCAGTAACTGTTGCTGTCATGTTCTGACTCCAAGGGGGTGCTGGCTTTAGAAAGAATCTGTTGCAGAGCAGAGAGATGGAAGGAAGATGGGTCTTTGATGACAACAGCAGACTACTGTTCTACCCTGTCTGAGACACACTCTCTTTTATGGGTTTCTGGCTATTGAGATGATTTTCCCTGACGTTTAATTCTGAGTCAGACCATGATGTTGCATGTAGCCTAAAATATCCCAACCAGAACATAGTGATTGGACCTTCATCAGAGGCTGCATGGCCCGAGGGCCAGGGGAACTTTGACCATTCTTTCAACTTTGCGATAACAATGACATTGAGTCATTTATTAGACAAATTACTCAGTGGGGCAAGGAGGGGGAGTTGAAAACACTTTTGCCAGTAAACAGAACTCCACATTTGAGCATTTGTAAGTGGGTGGACTGATGCAGGCTCGCCACTCCTAGCTGCTGGGCTGTGCCACAATGGCGCCAGTGAATAGGCGCTTGTTCCCACAACATTATTCTTCCACAGGCTTGCCAGATGGAAAACATCATGTGTTTTTCCTCTGGAGATGAGAGATCAATTCATTTTCCAAGTGTATCAAAAGAACATTCATTGTTTTGGCTCTCTTTGACCCTGTTTGGGATGATTTTTATTTCTTCCCCCAACACTCAGAGGTCTCAGGAGATAGTAACATTAAAACGGGTTTTATCTGAAAGGCACCAGGTGAGCTCTGAGTACCCTATTAGAGGGCACTGGCATTAAGGGGGTCTGAAGATTTCTGGTGCAGTTTCTTTCGCGACGCATTTTGTCAAGTGAGGTTCTAAAGTTAACACCTAAGGCAAAATTGCATGTGGTCAAAATGCTCTTGAAAGATTTTAAATAATTGATGTAGAGCAAGGCACATGGTTTGCTGTATACGACCCTGCATATATATGTCTGTATATGTCTATATAAATGTATAATGTATTTCATAATGTATAGTAGTACATAATAAATAAGACAGCAATATATGAAAAATATATGTCTTGGTTAAAGTGATACTCAGCAAGGCAAGATGCTCACCTCTTAAAGAGCAGAGGGACTGAGAGTCCAAGAAAACAGCAGGTTCACACTCCCACCTTCTTCTCATTCTGCTATTTCTTTCTGAAATAATGTCCATAGAGTTAACTGAATATGTTGTCTCTCTGCTGGGGAGTTATAAAGTCTCTTCCTTCCTCGCTCCCTCCATCCTACATTCCTTCCGTGTCCCTTCCTTTCTTCCTTCTTCTTGCCTGACCTGATCTAATTCCCAAAAATAATTTATTCTGAAAAGGGTCAGATAATTAATAATTAATATGTAGGTCGCATATAGTCTATATATCATTTTCTTCTTTTATATATAATATGCCAACCCCAGGAACCTGCAAATTCCAATTCAGAAGCACCTTCTCTAAGTCTGTCTCTTCCAGTAATTCCTTTCCTCAAACCTTGTCATAGCTTATCAGATCTCTAAGAATAAAAGCCAAAATGATGATAATAAAATATGCAAAGTTCCTTATATTTATTATTCACATTTTTAAAAAAATGTGCCCTCACTTTCTTACCCCCTCTCTTCTATATCTTTTCCCGTTTACATACCAGATACATTGACTTATGTTGTTTATTATCTATCTTTCCCCATTAGAATCTAAGCTCCTTGAAGCCAGGATTTTTTTTGAAGTTCTGTTTCTCACTACTGTGGGCATATTATTTATAAAGTACATGGAAATTAGTAGATTTTTTTAATCAGTAATTTTTTTTAATGAATGGCTCTTTAAAAAAAAAAACACTGGTCTGGGTATGAGGACTGCTAGCATCTAATTTAATTGTTAGAGACAACCTGTGTGGCTTTAGGCCAAAATAAGTACAAAATAATAAGAAAATTTATAATAACCAGATGCTATCATTGAGCACTAATATCAGACCCAGTGCTATGCTAAATAACTTATAAACATTATCTTTTTTAATCTTTATGGCAGGTACTATTTTTAGTTCTCTATTATGGATGAGGTTTACTGGAGCTGAATTTCATAATCTGTCAAATGAAAAGGGAGAGACTAAATAATCCCTAAAGTCTCATTCCCCCATAAAAGTATGTCTTTTTATTTGAAAAGATCTATGTCTTTCTACTTGAAATATCCATTTACTTATCCATGACTCAGAGGAAGAAAGTAACAACTCAAAACTCCATCATAAATTTGAACCTCAGCGCTCCTTCAGATAAACAATCTGTTGCTTCTTTTTATTCCAAAGTGCTCACTTGGTTTACTGGATCTTAGGAAATGAGTTATCCCCACAATATACTTCTTCCACTTGCAAATAACTTCCAACATGAATACCCCAAGTGGGAGGTTAAGCCCTTGCATTTTGAAAGAAAATCCAAGACATTTTTCGAGCACCTGAAAAATGTTCAATATTCATTATTGGTTTTCTATTAGTAATGGAATTCAGAGCTGTTGTCACTGAATGTTCTTTGCCTCTAGGCTAATAGTCTTTCTTCTGCAACTTGTCCCAAGAAAATTGGATTAAGGAAAAGGTTTATGAGACTCTGCATCTACAGATCTCCAATCACACACTTGAGGGCTAGGCTAGAAAGGACCAGAATAATAATCTGAGGTAACTTTTTCATTTAGCAGAACAGAGGAAGGAAGTCTCAGAGCAGGTAAGACATTTACTCAAACACACACAGTTGACAAGAGGAAAAGTTGGAAATTTGAACACCAACTCATCCAGCCCCAAAAACCCATACTTTTCCCCCTTTATCAGGCTTCCTGAATGTTACCTTGAAAGGCAGGTTACTCTTTGAGATTTTATTTGGAACAGCAATTTTTCATCCCCCTACAAAAACAAAAGAAGCAGACCACACTCATGTGTGCACTATATCCTCATGGTGTATTCAGAATTTGATGGAAATCAAATAATATTTTGCATGAAAGTAAACAAATAGCACCACGGGGCACTTGCAAGCACCACCATAATTGATAATTGGCATAATTATGCAAAAGAATGTAAGCTGCAGATTAGATGAGTTATAAACACTTCCCTGAGTTTGAAATATAATAATGAAAATGAGGCTGAGAATAATAACTTTGACTACACAGTTATTATGTACCAGGTGTTGTGCTAAGTGTTTTAAGTTCAATTCCAGATGCGACAAGGAACAGTGATTGCTTGCATTCAAATCCTGCCTCTGCTGCTTGCTAGTGTTGAACTGGGCAAATTACTTAAACCATTGTTCTGCATTTATGCTCATCCCCCAAATAGGGATAACTATAGCACCTACTTCACAAGATTATCTGAAGGATTACCTTGTTTGATCTTTACCAGAACTCACTAAAAGGTGAGCTCCAAGAACCCAGAGAGGATTGTATTGTTCCCTGTAATGGCAACAATTTGTTATGCACAAAGATATAAACCACAGTGCCTGGAACATGGTAAAAGTTCAATAAATATTTGTCCAATGAAAGTGTACCTTTTGTCTTCATTTTGTAGTTAGGACACCTTTTTTGAGTCTCCCAGCTGATCATCTGATGTATGTGTATTAAAATATGTGATGGGGAATCATAGTAAAATGTAATTACATGAGCGTGAAGCAATAGGAATTATCCTGTATTTGTTCTAATTCATTTTAGTCATTTGATTATTTCCAAATATGAATAGTCTGTTTTTAAGGTGCAAGTTACTGGAAGTAGACCTGGCACTGATTGGGATCATTGTATTGGGAAAAACCTGCAGGCAAAGCAGAGCTACAAACATCATGAGAGTGTTGTGTGCAAATGTATTTACAGGAGATGAGTGTGGCATAAGTGTGCACAAAAGATTGGTGGGCCAGGGGCTAGGTAGAAGTAGGGTGACACAGCAGCAGGATGGGTTGAAAAAGCACAGAAACCACTTTAGAGTTACCCCAAACCATTAGATAATTCTGAGAGCACCCCCCCCCACCTCGATCTCATTCACCAGGACACAATGAGTAGGAGGAAACCTAATCCAGGCTGGCAAATTCCAAGTGGCCTCCAGGTACCCCACAGCCCAGGTAAGAAAGGCTAGATGGTGAATCTGCTTGACCCCAGGGATATTGATAGGGTCCTTTTCAGGGGAAGAGAAAAATTTGATCTGGGATTTACCCGCAACTGTCAGAGGGGATGGTGTGCACTCATGAATAATCCAGAGGGAATTCAGAACCCTGGATGTCCGCTGCCCCACAGTCGCTGGCTTGACTGACAGCAGAGCCAAGCTGATGGTTGTGACCTATGGGGTCAGCTTACCCCAAAGTACCTATTTCTGCCCCTCATCCTCCACAGCTCAACTCTAACATAGCAAGTAAGTTGGGGATGTTGTGGGGTGGAGGAACTTCGGGGAGAGAGGATGAACTTAGATGGAATCTGCAGGATTCCAGGTCTTGCTTGGCCTGAGAATGAGCATCAGACAGCTGAGCAAGTCAGACTAATCATGTCAGCTTCAACTCATGGGGGACAGTAAAAACTGTGTCCCCTGTGTAAACTGAGCACTCCCTTCAGTAAGAACTAAACACAAGTCTGGAAGGCAGGGCATGATGAAAGACTGCAGGCGAGCAGGACAATGTTGTCCTATAACAAGGTTGGCAGAGAGGCAGGACACTTCGACCACCACTGCCGCTGAATTTGCAATTGTTTTCAAGAGGCTGAGACTACATTTGCAGATGCATGGCGGGAATGAACAGAAAAATGGAAAGATTCCTGAATGACTGGATCAGTCCGCAGGAGTCAATGTCATGCAGCAAAAGGAGCAGATGACAGGGCTCAAATCCCATCTCAGACAGTTTCTGCTTGTGGGACTCTGAACAGGTTTCACCACGTATCGGGCCTCAGTGGGATCATATGTACAATAAGAATGATAGTGATGCTAACAAATTATAATAACTAGCGGTTTACAGTACTAAGATATGGCAAAATCATAACATCATATAATAGGATAGATACGTTACATGTCCAGATCCAAACTATATGGGTTTGTGTCCTACTCCTGTGACAAATAAATCTAGAAAAATTAACTTCTTTAAGATATCATTTTCTCATCTATTTAATGGAGATAATAGCAGTAGCTGATTTGCATAGTAAAGGCTCAAGAAATACTTGTTGAATGGATGGGATAGTGGTGGAGAGAATTCCATATGATTATGTGTATAAAAAACTAAGCCTAGGGCCTCCCCTGGTGGTGCAGCGGTTGAGCGCTGGGCTGCGAAGCTGCCCGCAGCGTCTGCGGCGCTAGTTCAATCCCCGGCCACGGGCGAGGGTCCCACATGGCGCAACAGACCTCTCCTGTCGTGCCCGCCGCTCCCCTCAGCAGTGTATTTCGTCACTCTGCCTATTCTGTTCTCCACTCTGGCTCTGGTGAATTCTCTCACCCTCCCGCACATCTGACTGTACCCAGTGCTTGTATAAATAAATAAATAAATCTTTAATAATTAATTAATTGATTGATTGATTAAATAATAATAAAAAACTAAGCCTAATGCTTGGCTCATAATAATCATTCAGAAAATATCAGCTATTGTTATCAGCTAACAGGAGTGAGTAAGCACAGTACCACGTAAATCAGTAGCCCTAGAGTTATTGTTTACCTAGAGGTAGTTTCTCCTCCCTTCTTTCCTTTCCCAGTTCTGTGAATGGGACTTCAAAACCCTCTCTCACCCAGCCCTACCTTCAATCTGGACATTGCTACAGCAATAAGTTGGTCAAGGCTTTATAAATCAAGATAAAATCAATCTTCTCAACAAATCTCAGAAAACGGGCACTGGGACTGGCAGAGTGCCCTCGGTGGTGGTAGCTCTTTCTGGAATCTGCGGGCCTCCTTCCTGTTGTGCCATGCTATACAGAGCACCCAGACATCCTGCTCTACCAGCTATTATGGGAAACCCAACCCCATTTGTGGAGATCCTGGCCTCTTAGGAGATGAGGAGTCAGCCTCTAAGAAACTGCTGAAGTGATTCCAGGAAGCAATGGTCCATCTCACTCAAAGCCAATATTTTGCCCAGAAAATCCACTAGTTGTCAACCTAACCTACTAGAAATCCTCCTTCCTTTCTGCCTATCCAGACCAGATGCACCTTTCAAAGTCCCATGTCAGCGAGACCAGACTCACTGCTTTCCTTAGAGCTTAGATGTAGCAGCAAGTTGACCAATGAAACATGGGGTCGGGCCTCCTTGGTGGCACAGGCAGTTGAGCGCCGCACTGTGGGGCTGTCCGCAGCCTCTGCAGTGCAGGTTTGATCGCAGCCAGCCGGCGAGAATCCCACATGGTGAAGCAGACCTCTCCTGTCTCGCCCTCTGCTCCCCTCAGCAGTGTATTTCGTCAGTCTGCCTGTTCTGTTCCCCACTCTGTCTCTGGTGAATCCTCTCACCCTCCCGCACATCTGGCCTATACCCCAGTTCTTGTATAAATAAATAAATCTTTAAAAAAAAAAAGAAACATGGGGTCCTCTTATGGCTGGGCAAGCAGCTCTGAAGATAAAAAGATACGGAAAGATATTCCATGTTAAGTAACTGGAAGAATAAACATTGTTAAAATGGCCAATTACCGAAAGCAATATACAGATTCAATGCAAGCCTTATGAAAATCCCAATAGCATCCCCTCACCACCCGCTCCCGCCCCCCCCATGACTCTGCAGTTCCTCTGAAGCCATCTGCAGGAGAAACACTTGGGACACATAAGACACTTCCTCCTTCTCACTGACATATTCTTCATGGTGGTTTCCTGGCGTAATTAGTAGATCTGGCTTATTTTCAGGGCTGCCTTGACTTCAGATATCTATTTGGTCTTCAGTTGACCAATATGGTAACTTGTTGAACTCTGTTCCTAGCCTCTAGTTGCAGCACATTCTCTTACTAATGTCTGGCATATGTAGAAGGATTTGTGAAAAAATGAGACTATTACACTGGGTCTATGGTTGACTAGATGGTTGATTTGGTTACAAATCCTGTGATATTGTCAAATTCAGTCCATTGGACAAAATTTATTTATAAATATATTTTAAGTGTGTATGCTCATTGTCCAAAATTGAATAGGAGAGGATTTTACATTATGTATTTGCACATTAAGAAAAAGTCCCAAATTTTATGTAAAGATTACTCTTTCTAAAATCAGCAAAAACCAAGATGTTTTCATTAAAATTACATAAAATTGTTGATTTTAATTTTTACTTTATTGTAATTAGTCTTTTTGGAGGGAGTGGGATCAAAGTAAGGGGGGATGGGAATTGTGTGGGGACTATAACCAGGATGAAAATGCATACATTGTGCAAAAATGAAAAATGATGTAAAAAATATATAAAATTAAAAAAATAATAAAAAAATAAAATTACATAAAATTTTTTGTCATCTGCTTGGAGAGACACACTGGAAATGCTATAGCAGACATGCAGCTTATGCAACCTGACACTTGAGCCATCTCACCTTGTTCACTTGCCTTGCTCACTCGATGATGTCTTCTAGTCACCAAATGCAAGTTCTGCTCTCCCAGCTTCCTGTCTCCACTCTCTTCTATTCATGCCTTCCTAAGACTATCCAACTCCCTTCCTAGTGAATGAGCCGAGGATCTGTGAAGTGACCTCCATTAAGTGGGGGAATAAAGGTGGTTGGAATATAAAGTCCCTTCTCTGAATACACCTGAATGCATGCTCTTGCCACACAATCAGTCACTAGTGTACAGACCCAGTTGTTTTCTCAGTGGTTCTTGACATTTGCCTTATTTTTCCAACTATATTTTAAATTTCTCATAGACAAGTATCCCAAATAATAGTTCTTTTTATCTCACCTGGAAGGAGTTAAACATGTTTTCTAGGCTCTAGATCCAGATTATTTTCCCCCTGAAGGATGTTTTTCCACAGTATTCCTCAAAAGAGATTTCCCAGGACTCTCACTTGCTGAGAATTGTTCTCACAGGTTTACTAGATAAGTGAGTAAACTCAAACTATGGACGATGATTTACACAGTCCTTCATAACTGAGCACCAAACTCTATGAATAGGCTCATTTTGCATCTTGCCTTCCTCTCTCACCCACAACCCAGTTTCCAGTAATAATTAATTTCCTTACCATTCCACAATTACAATAGCACCATCATTATTCATCATTATTAATGCTTTTAAATTTTCCCCAGTGTGTATAGAACGCTCTTGCTCCCTCTACCCAATCTGATCAGACCTCTTCTAAGATCCATTTCAGACAACTTCTTTTCTGGAAAAACCTTCTCTAGTTCCTGAGGCTCAGCTTTCTCTCTCTCTCTCTCTCTCTCTCTCTCTCTCTCTCTCTCTCTCTCTCTCACAAACTTTGTTTACCATTTCCAGCCTTACTTGTATGATTTTCTCTGACTTTTTCAAGGTAAAACTTGGATCTGATTCCTTTCTGTCGGTCCCTAGCAGCAGCTTTTATAATATCAGATGAGTTGGCATTCAGCAAATATGTGTTGAATGAACACACAAGCAAAAGATAGAAATGTTTTCCAGGTAGTTGCCATGATAGATTTGAATGCAGAATGATGGTGAACAATGAAAGAAAGGAAGAGGGGGGGTCATTTTACTGGAAGTTAAAGGGATTAGCTCTTGCAACGCGCAGTGCAGCTGACCACTCCCAGAAGGGAGACATCCAAATGTAAGATGCAGAACATTAAATATTGAAAGCAAAAGTTAAATATTAAATTTTAATATGAAACATTAATGCCAATAAACAAAGCCAGCCAGAGGGGGACAAAATTAGGACCAGGCCTTAGCCAAAAAAGAGAAAGCCATGGCTCAGGCAGAAAGCTCACCATGGCCTCGACTTTCCCAGCAGGGCTCATTGGTAACAGTCACACCCATCAAATTTCCCGGGAGAAGCAGCAGAGGGGAAAAAAAAACCTTTTATAACCCACAGCCATAAAACCCAAGTCTTTCCTACAAAACAAAACACAGTAAAGTGTTTCAGGACTGCCAAAGCTTCAGGACTCATGGTACACTGGAGCAAAAATAGAGGCAACAGAGAGGAAAATATGAGGTTGCTGAACCCTTGGGGCAGGAATCCTATCTTTGCTTGTACTGTGTGGGACTAGGCTTGTATGCAGCCAACATGGTCAGAAAGAAATAACAAGAGTCATAAAAGAAGCCAAGATAATGGGCTTGCTCCTGTTGATGCTTATGGGGACTGAATGAGAAAAAGCCTGGGGAGCAGAAAATGGACTTAGAGCTCAAAATGTTACTAACCAGTGTCTAAATCTCATCCCAGCTGGGAGTGTATGGTCACATATGTCTGCTGTGACTGTTGACTGTTCAGGGCCAAGGGCCTACCACCCTATGGGACTCAAGCTAAGCCTTAACATCTCCTGAATTGTGGGTTATCCAACAAAAATTGAATGGAGTCCTGGAATCCATAGGTAAAACTCTGTCATTATGTAAGGAATGGGGTTAGATATCAAAGGATCTGGAAAACTTACTCCCCCAGCACTCCTGAAAGGGTTTGCTACCCTTAGTTTGTGAAAAGCTCTTATTCTAAACTTGAAGGCTGGGATGGCAGGGCCAGATCAGGTTCTTTGGGGGCAATTGCAGTGAGGTATTAGGAATTGAAATCCATGACCATAAAAAAGGAAATAACTTCATGGCATTGGCCTTCAGGGTCAGGATGACACAGAAGACTGTTTGTCTTGTTCTAAGCCTCAGCATTGAGGGGAGAAGTGGAGAATTCTGAGAGCAAGACCCCATCACAGCAAAGGTCTCATATAACCACTCCCTAGGTTAAAGGGAATTTCAGAGGTCACTGGATGTAAAGCCCCTACTTTCCGCCAAGCTCTCACCTAATCTGGGAAAGACACGAAAGTGTACAGTACATTAAGATGGGGGAGGGCTCCCTCAAGTCTCCTCTTTCCCAAGAACCCTTACAGTTTCCAGGGGAAATGTGGATGTGATGATAAAGGAATGAGCGTAATTTAGCTGGAAGGATAATCTTCAGAAGAAATTAGCAAGCATAAGGGGGGAAATGAGCATGGATTGGTGGTTTAATTTTAACCATATGGGAGGATTAACTGATCGGTGCTATCGAGTAACCGTATCAAGTGAAAGTCAATCAGGAGACAGCTTGGGGGAAAATTAAGTTTTCTTAAAAGAAACAAGGTATGAAAATGGAAGCTGGATCCAAAACACACAGAATCTATATTATGTGATGTTTTCTTTTCTCAAGGTCTTTTTCTTTCTTATGCTATATCATGTTGATTTTTCCCTTCTCTCCAATCTATTTGAGCATTTTTTTTTTTAATCTGTTGGTACCACTTTCTCCCAATTCTTGCCTATCTCCTATAATCACATGATTCTGAAAAGACTTAACCTTAGAAGTTAGGATAGCCTGCCTGCTGGGTTTCAGAAGAGAATGGAGTGTTTTGGTGAAAGTCATGCTATTGTTGGTGTTTACAATCTCACCTTTGTCTACACATGGGGTGAACAGATTGGCTCTTCCGGTAAAATATTGCCTCATGCAAATAAATATTGAGCATGTTTTATAGCAAAAGAAAAAATGAAGTTGTAGTTTGTATGCTATCAGCAACACCACATTATTCTTAATGCATCAACAAATGCAGAGAAAGATTAATGAGCCAGACAGTCAGGAACAGAGCCCAGCTTTTATACTGGCTCACTGGGTGAGTCTGAGGTGAGTTATTCAACAGCACCAGGCCTCAGGTTCATGCCTGGAATATGATGGGATTAGAATGATAAATGCTTCTCAGACCATAACCCAGCCATGAATGGTTCCTAAAGAGGTGATGCAGGTCTACCATTAAAGCCACCGGAACAACCTGAGCTTCTTTGACCAGAGTTGCTCCTTTTCAGTCAACTTATGTATATATTAAGCTGTCACATTATAGATTATATTTAATGATAGATCCATGCTTATAAATTGAAAACTCACTGGACTATAATAGATGATCACTCATACTAAAATCTACCCTTTTCTACCCCCTTTTATGTACACACAGAACCCCCAAGTCTGAGTACAAAGGGTCTATAGAGATCATTAGATGAGCTCCTTCCTTTGACATGTGAGAAAACCGAGAATCAGAAGCAAAAGTGACCTGCCCAGGACCTCAGGGCAAGTGGGTGACCAAGGAGGGTTAGTTTTTCTACCATCTCAGAACCATCCTTCCTCCACTAAACCAGTGATGGTGAAAACTGGTGTGTTAGCACCCTAGGGTGGCCATGGAAGACACCACAGGCTGTGTCAGCGTTGGTTTCTCCCCTTGGTTTGTAGATGGCCATTTTCTCCCTGTGTCTTTACCTGCTCTTCCCTCTGGGCCCCTGTGTCCTCATCCCTTCTTCTAATAAGGACACCAGGAACATTGGATTAAGACCCACCATCTAAGCTCATTTAATCTTAATCATCTCTTTAAAGACCCCATCTTCAAATATAGTCACATTCTGAGGTCTTGAGAGTTAGGACTTTAACATATGAATTTTGAAGGGGAAATGATATACTTAAAACATCTGGGGATTATAGGAGTCATTCAGAGGGATTTTTAAAAAAAAATTATTTTCATGTTTTTGAAAAAACAACATATACACTCTTAAAAAAAAAAAGTGTACCATGAACAATTACACCAATCCTCTGGTATCTCTTCCCAGAAAAAAACTACTAATACCTTTTCTTGCATGTCTTTCCAGAAACATTCTATGTATAATTAAACATACATAGAATACATAGACTGTGGGTCTCCCTAGTATATACCAGGGAGATTTAAAACAAAACAAAAACAAAACACCTCTACTAGGCTCAGACTAGAGCACAAGCTAGGAGTTGGAGCCCCCAGGTGTGTCTAGTGATGGCATAGATTGGGGTACCGCTGTAAATCCTCGCTGCTCAGAGAGCTCAGAGGCCCAGCAGCAGCACACCTCCTAGGGAAGAGGTGTGAGCCAGGCAAGAGCTGCGGTCTTCTCACATACCTACTCATCTGAATCTATATTTTAATAAGATCCTCTCTTAGGTAACTGGCACCTAGTAAAAAGTTTGAGAAGCTTTTTTACTGGACTTTCTACTGGCTTTACAAATCAGTGAAGAATTCCATGGAGCAGGCCTGACCAGAGCAGAGGTGAGCGGATGGATGTCTGGCGGGGCGGGGTTGTGTGTGTGCAGCCGGCAGACTTACCAGGTGGCCTCTCTTGTCCCCCAGGAAGAGAGAGGGACAACCTCAAGCGCTGCCTTGCTGTGAATTTCCCCCACAAATTCTCAGCGTCCATTATGGTACCAGCTTCTGAAAAGCCTACTTCAGATGATTCCTGTTCTGCAATCAGACAGTCTTTTGCTGGGGAACTAATGTGCCTGCTGAGAGCTAGAGAACGGCCCCCTCCAACCAGAGCGAATACACTGAAGAATCGGCAACCTGGCATTCCTCGGCCTGGTGCAATAAATTGCTGAGGCCATCATCCGTGGCAAATAACCCAGCTAGGCTGCCTGGCGGGCCCAGGAGGGAGGGAGCCAAGGAGGGAGGCGTCAGTCAGTCAATTAGCCATGGAAATAGCATTCCTTCCTCCAGGGTGGATTTTCCTCTTTTCAGCACCACTAACTCAAATGTCAAACAAGTTGTAACTGCCGTGGAGAGCAGGCCCTAGTTACAGTATTTGCTTTCTGAAAGAGACAGAAAACAACCCTCCCGTTTCAGCTTTATCTTTGGAGTTCCAGGATTTGGGACCGGGCCAAGTGAGCTGCCTGTTAGCAACTTTTCTACTTTCATCCCGCTCCTACTCCCAGTGCTGCTGCAGGGAGCCACTTCTGAGTCCCCTTAGTGCTGGTTGCCACCCACAGCCGAGGGAGGTGGGGGACTTACTACAGGAAGGGTCACCCCTCTCCAGCAGCTGGGGCTCAATGTCAGTTCCAGTCAAATTAGAGCGTGTTTCCAGCTTCTTAAAACGCACCTAGAAAAGAGTTAATGAGACCTTGGATTCCACCCAATCCTAGAATGAACTGAGATGCCCTACACAATCCCATCCTGCCAGGTGTTCGCCTCAAAGAGGCATTTATGGGAGCACTAGCTTTGGCAATTCCTTTTGGCAACAGCAACTGAGCCACGGGAATGACCACCTGGGGGATGTTACACGCCAAGAGCCTCTGGGGCTTGCCCAAGACCACTTGGCATGGCGACTGCTAGGATCGCAAGCTCCTGAGCCTGCGTGCCTAGAAGGCAGGCATGGTGGTCTGTGAGCTGACTTAATGTGTCTGGTAGGTTCTTTGGTGTGGGATGCAGGAAAGTCTCACTGCTAGGCAGTGGTGATAATGCCTGGGAGTAGATTACACCCAACCCTTTAGCCACTAGGGCACATCTGGCACTCTCTACGACCTCCAGGTAGGTGGACACCAGCATCAGTGTGCCTGCAACTATATCCTTAGTCACTGTCCTCTCCCTACCTCCCTTGGGATGAAGGGAAGGGATGTGGTGATGGGTATTGGTTCTCCATTAGGGGGGACTCTAGAACTCACAGTCCCTGATGCTCAAGGGCTAAGAGAGCATGTGAACCAAGTCAGTCAGGACTAGGAAACACGAAGTGAGAAGGTGATTCTTCTGAGTAGACCTGATGGTAGAGACTGAATTCTAAGTGGAGAAAATAGGGTTGAAGACAGAGTGGAAGTGCAGACAGTCAGAATTTGGGTAGGACAGGAACAGAATGTGGAGTGAGACAGAGTAGAAACCGAGTCTGGGGTTCCTAACTAGTGTTTCCTGGCCACCAGTTGGTATGAGTGTATTAATTTAAAGAGATGAAGAGCTAAGCTGTGCCTATAAAGTTGTAGGCAGGCAGGACCCTCTCCACAGCTCTGGCCACTGTGTACTCTGGGCCTGTCTGCTCTTCACTCACTTGCCAAGGAAGACGCAAAACTTTCCAGGAAGTTTAGTTATTTTCTTGGTTTACTCTTTCTTACTGAGGGATTTTCCTGGAGAATTTTAAAAATAAAATGCTCACTTGCTACAATAACAAATAGTCTTTTGAGGGCCTCTAACGCACCAATCTCTGTACTAAGTCCTTCAAGTTTCTTATTTTATTTTCACAACAAAAGTACTTATTGCCATAATGGTTTTACTGATGAGACATTTTAGGTTCACAGAGGCTGAATAACCTGCCTAAGATCATGTAGCTATTAAGAAGCAAAGCCAGACCGAAATTCTGGTGTTTCTTAACAGTGGTCTGCAGAACACACTGCTCGGAATTAATTAGGCTGCTTTATAAAAATATAGATTCTTGGTCCTAACTTAGATCAAATTATTATGGGGAGTAGTGTTGAGGAATCTTAATAAATATTAAAACGTATGACCCTACTACTACACTTTCTTCCTTATTGACTGCAGCTCCCCTCTCTCCACCCTCCGGTTCTCCAACAGGTTCCCCCTTAGACTCTGAACATTCCAGGCATCCAACTGGCTCCTGCTCATGCTCCCTTTTCCCCATAGAACAAGGACTAGCTGCGTGCACTTTCCTCCTGCTGGGCCTGGGTTAGTATTTTCCTTTTGCAAAAATACTTTCTCCTGCCTCAACACTCAGAGATCTGGGACTAAGGTGTCCAGTCTAATCAAATTCTGAAAACAGACAAGGCTCCCTGGGGAAGGACCCAGGGGTGGGAGGTATTCCAGCTGTCTGCAGCTCCTGAAGGAAAGGATCCAGGCTCTAATCCAGCTCTCTGGAGCAAATGACACCTAGAAGAAAGGCCATTTGGCAAACGTGGTAAGAGCTCTGACTGGGAATGAGCAAAGCAGTTTCTAGACCTTTCTTGGTCACCGATTCCCTGTAGCTCATAGTGATTAAACAAGGACTGTGTAATCCCCTCCTTACTCTTGGGAATATTGTCTTGTGCCTGGAGTTCCTGCTTGTCAGTTAGGCATAGGGTCATGCAGGGGCCTCTCACCAAGGGCGAAAGTCCTGGTATGAGGAACATACTGGGAAACCAGTATCTGCTGAAAACAGCAGGCAGATAATAGAATAGAGAGCTGTTCTGACCAGCTGGAACAATGGATCTCCCAGGCAAGGGCCCTTGGCTCCTCCATCCTAACTTATTTCCCCAATAACTGCTTCCCCCAAGTATGTCCACCCTACTTACTTGCCCCATCTTTGTACTTGATGTTAATAAATACGAGATTACCTTTGGATGTGGCTGCACTTTATTTCCAGTGTAGCCCGTCTAGGCTTCTCATTCCTCCAAACGGACTTTGAGAAATCTGTCCCCGTGAGGTAACAAAGGACACTTTCAGGATCCTGTTCACCTCCATGAACTTCTGATTCTCAGATCTCGGGCCATCTGGGAGACAAGCAGGGAAGGTGTGATTGCAGCACCGGTACATATTTTGTCTCAGACTCTGGGTCCTTCTGGCCAGTTTCATTCTCTCCTCTGACATCAAACTGCAGGATTATTAGCACTGCTGCTTAAGCAAGTCTGATGCTCGATGTGATCGGAGATAAAAAAATAATGTAGACATTGTGAGGCAAAATTTACTCAGTGCCTCCTATTTGCCAGGCACTGTGCTAGGAGCTGGTCATAAAAGCTGACATTTGTGGAATATTTATTACACACCTAGCACCAAGTGCTTTGTGTACATTGTCTCATTTATTCCCTACACCAATCCCACAAAGAAGGTGTAACTATTGCTCCACAATAATTGGTAAAGAAGCTAATACTCAGAGAAAGTAATCCAGAGTCTGAATCCAGCCCTCCTGACCTCAAACTCTTGCTCCTCAGCAGCCCACTACATAGTCTGTCCCCTCTTGTCCAGGTCATCTGCTGCCGCCAGAGACTGCTCTTCCAAGGCCTGGCTATGTTCCTGGACTGTCTCACGCACCATGCAGATGTCAACATCCTTTGGCTGCCCCACTGCTGCCATCTCCACTCTGTGACTTGGCTGAGTCCCTTTCCCAGGAAACCTCAGTTCTGACGCTCACTTTTTTTAAAAAAAAGATTTATTTATTTATTCATACAAAAGCTGGGGTGCAGGCCAGGGTGTGGGGGTGAGAGGATTCACCAGAGACAGAGTGGGGAATAGAACAGGCAGACTGATTGAAGTACACTGCTGAGGGGAGCAGCAGGAGAGTCAGGAGAGGTCTGCTGTGCCATGTGGATCACCTCCCTGGCCAGGGATTGAACTCCTGCTGCAGTGGCTGTGGACAGTTTCATAGTGCTGAGTCTTAAACCCTTGTACCACCTTCTCACCTTTTTTCTTGAGATAAGGACCACAACCTGCTTATTGGGACCCATCCTGCTCCATGTGGGGCAAAGTGACTGCTTGCTCTTTCACCAGTTCCATGGCAACCAGATCAGTTCAGGACCAGCCCCACTGCCCCCTCCATGGCTCCCACAGCTCATGTTACACCAAGTGCAAACTTCACATTCCAAAATCTCCACACCCTGAGTATCCAGCTCAGCTAGGCACACACCCTTAGCACACTCCTGAAAACAGACCAACTCTGTAAGCCTTCCCATGCCTCATGCAATCAGGGTCTCATAGTAATTCTGCTATTGTTCTTAATTTACCGGCATGGAAATAGAGGCTATTCTATCCCAAGATCAGACACTGTGGTAAATAATTAGACTTTGAACACAGGTCATGCAGCTCAACTCTCATGCTCTGAACTGGCATTTTCCTAACTTCTGTTATTTGTTTGCTATTTTCATTATTTTTTATTTTACCATAGCCTCATTCTTTGACCTTATAATGTAGTATTTTTCTTTCAGAACAACCCATTCTTCACCCATGCCACTTTAATCATAGAATCTAAAAAAAGTCACAGGCTTGATGTGCTACTTACTTACTTTTACTGATACATGTTCATACATTTTGTCTGCATCTGTTGCTGCCCTGAACTTTCCTCGCTGTTCTCCTCAAGTGTGATTCTAATGACAGGGATGATGAACAGCAACCTGCGGGGCTAGGAGCCTGGGCCAGGGTGGGGAAAGCTGGCTGTGCCATGGCAAAGGGACCTGGCTTTGGGAGAGAGCGCTCCCAGCTTGTGCTGAAACTTAAGTTCACTAGACAAAAGTGACCTTTCAGGCTTCTTCAATTCTGCCGCCTGAGCCTTCAATCTCTTCAGAGCACCAGGGAGCAACCAGGCAACTAGAAAAGTGGCCCCCATTTTCCAGGGCTGCTGCGGGGATTTGGTGTGTCATAGGTACCAGGCAGGAGGCATGATGCCTGGCACAGTGTGCGTAGAGGGTAGGAAAGCATCTCTCCCTGCTGGAACCACTGCATCTGAGCAGGGATCCAGGCTGGTGAGGTCAGGGGGTGGTAGAAAAGAGATATAAATTCCTTCTCTCTTTCCTAGCCCCCTTTTTCCACTCCCCCACCTGCCAGGAACAGGGAGGGAAAAGAAACCAGAGAGGAGAGGCTGGTGCAGCTGGGGCTGGGGAGGGCTGTAAAATAATCGGAGGGCAGCCGGCAGGTATCGCTTTGCAATGATTGCTCTGGAAGGTTGTGTCAAAGTGAGAGACTGAGTCGCAATCATGAAACATTAGCACGTTGACACACGTGGCCCCAGCAGAGTGGGGTTCTCTGGTTACAAGAGGGTATGACCTCTGCCCTGGCCCCTCAGAGCAGAGGAACTGAGGACCTCCTAGCCCCGACAGCCATCAGCCTGCATTGGTGGGAGGCCCATCTCCCTGGAGGAACTTTAAACCCCTTGCTTACCTACAACCCCTGGTCCCCTTTGGGACTTCTGGGTGGGCCTCCCTGCTGGGGAGACATCAGTGCTCCTGTCAGATGCTGGGTGGGTGGTCTCTTGCTGGTGAGGCAGCTGAGAGCCTCATTTCTGCTTAATCCCAATCCCCTCTTCTTGGAACTTGCAATCAAAGAAGATCCACCTTTGAAAGGCTGTGTGACTTTGTGAAGTCACTAAGTCTCTCTGAGCCTCAGGTTCCTTTTCTCTAAAGGATGATACAAATTGTCAAAGTGAATATGGAGATTAAATAAAATATTGCACATGAGGGCAAAATCTTTAGCTAACACCAGAGGGGAGTGAAAAACTGTCAGCATAAGTGGGACAATAGAGGTAGTATCTACCTACCTCTTTGTTATGATGGCTGGGCTGGTATGTCAGGGTCAGTGTTGATGGAATCCTGTAACTTTTGGGGAGGGTACAGAATGAGCTTCTGAGAATGACCTTCAGAATAAGGGCTGTGTTTGCTGACAGGAGACACTGACCTCTTGTAAAGTCAAAGAATGATCCACAGAGGGGAGGGATTTTTGTGTGACCCCTTAGCATCTGTGAAAGCTGTGGGGATTTTCAGACTTAGAGCAGCATAGGTAGGTAACCCCAGTCTCATCCAAATGGCCACATGTTGGTGCTCCCCTAACTAAGACTTGACCTTCATAAAGCTCCCCATGTTCAACCCCTGTGATCCTCATCATATTCACACTCTTGTGCGGTCTCCTCCCACAGCGAGACAGACAACTCTGCCTATTGTCTATTGGTCTGTGTGACCCATAGACTGTGACAGAGGTATAAGGTGTGATGGCCAAGGCTGGGTCACAAAAGGCATCAGGGCTTGTTTCTTGATCTCTCAGATTACTTATCCGCCATATTATAAGACACTCAAGCAACTCTATGGAGAGGAGCGAAGTCTTTCTGCTCACAGCCAGCACAAGGTGCCAGCTATATGAGTGAATCTTGAAAGTAATCCTCTAGCTCCAGTTAAGTCTTCAAATGACTGCAAACTGTATCTTGGCTGCAACTGTCTTACAGCCGTTGAGCCAGAACTGTTCCCCAAGCTATTCCCAAGTTCCTAACCCACAGAAAATATGAACGATATAGATTTATCATAGGTCTAAACACAGAGTTTGGCAATAATTTGTTATGTAGCAATAGATAAGTAATATAGAGCATCTTTAGAAAACTCCATGCCTCGGTTTCCATGTTCGTGGAAAGCACTTGTCTTTGAAAGGGGCTGTGTTTAGAAAACCAAAGAAGCAGTTGAAAAAAGATTTTAGAAACATTAGCCCTGTGTTCCCAAACTCCAATTCACAGATCTGCATCAGGATCTCCTTGGGAACTTGTGAAAATACATATTTCTGGGTCCTATCCAGGGGAATTTGGATTCATGAGAACCAAAGCCTACAAATCTGTGTTTTTAAAATTCCCCAGTAGCTTTTGATGAGCAGACAGTTTAGCTTCAAGACCAATGTCCTCATTTTACAGATCAGACAGTGCTGAGATGGGAAGTGACCCATCAAGGCCACCAAGCAAGGCAGGGATGGAAGAAAGAATAGAGCTCAAGGATCCTGGAGTTAAGTTTGAAGCTCTTGCCCCAAATGCGTATTCATCAAGAGAGTTGAGATGTCAAAATACCAGGGCAGCCCGGAGACATTTGTCTCAGGTGTGGAGACACAGGGCTGCCCAATTCCTCTAAGGGGGTGTTGGGTGGGCCGTGGAAGCAGGCAGGCAGGCTCCACTGGCGCTGTGGCTGGACTAATCACACCCAGCTCTGCACAAATGCCAGGTAATAGCACCATAATGAGCCTGCTGTGCTTTTAAAGTAGCACTGAAAATGGCATTTGAGTGAAGATGGCTCCTGCGTTTAGGATGGACTTCCATCTGCCAGTTCCAGCCAAATGCTGCAATAACAAGTGGGCTCGCTGTGACCATGTTTACCTGTGCGCTCTCATGCAGGTTAAAATAACAAGGATGGGAGGGAGTGCAAGGCTGTCTGCGGACCCGACGGCACAGTCAGGTGCCCATGAAATATGTGCACACACACGTCTATTCGTGTGTTCATCGCTCCCGCCGCATCCTGGACTCCCGCAAGCACGCATGATTGCAGACACAGAAAATGTCTTTGATGTCATGCATGCTTCTTGTCCATTCTTGGCGCTCTGCATGGTGGTTTACAAAGCCGACATCCCATGTTTGATCTGAGCGAGACCTGACATGGAGCCATCAGTCCCCCGGCTTTGTAAACATCTTCAGTGTCCCAGTCACAATGCACACCGGGATCTCCGTGAAGATCAAAGGCTTCACCTCTGCCACAGTATTTGCTCCGGGAAGGGATGTGGCCAAGTAGGTGTGAGGGCGTCAGTAGAAACAGTACAGGGGGGCCTGGGGGACAGAGGGCCCCCAACCCACACTAGTGCCCCCTCATTGTTCTCATCCCCCCAGTTTGGGGCTTGGGCCTCTTCCCTTGTGGGCCTCTTTCCAGCTGAAGTAGGAGGGGGCACTAAGGAGGTGGATGCAGCATTTGGCAGCTTGACTGCTCATCAGTCTCTGACTTTAATGTCCTAGTTCTAACAACTAATTGCTGGTGATTCCAGCAACTGCTCCTCGCTGGTTCTTCCTGAGGCTTTTGATATATGTGCTTCTATGAGAGTTATTTATCATGTTGTATTACAGAAATTTGTTAGTATGCCCAAAGCTCCCACCTTCTTATCCTGGAACTCTTTGAGGGCAGTAATTCTATCTTGTTTGCTGCTAAATCCTCAGTCTTTAGCCCTGTCCCTGCAATCCAGGAGGTGGAGAGCAGCAGTGGATGAACAGGCTCTTATTCAGGTCCTTGTTCCTGCAACCAAAACTTTGCTTGAACCCCAGAACTTGAATACCCTGCTCGTTGTCTATGGGCCCTTGTCTACTAGACAAGGCTCACTGCCTTCTAGAGCAGGGGCTCAGTGACTGCTCTGTCACCCTAGGTTTTCCTTCTGTCCTCCCTTACTCCCACCAGTTCCTGATTCTGCTGATCGCCTGCCCCTGCCTCCCACCTAATCCAGATGGCTAATGTGGAGAGCAGCCATCTGAGTACCTTCTGTGGTTTGCACAGCATCAGGGACCTGGGGTGCTCTACCTGCTGCCCAGGCTGAGGCTACTTCCCTCCAGATGCCCACATCCAATTACTACTTCTAAGCACTTCAAACATCTATGGGGTGCAAGATCCTGTTCTGAGAAAGGATAATAATGGCAATGGTAATCATCAACAGTCTAAAACTACTGTGTATCTAATGCCAAGTGTATCACATACTTAGTTTAATTCTCACAGGGAAGCTTCTTTCATTCTGCACTTCACAAAGGCAGAAACTGAGGCTCAGAGGGGTTAACGAACTTGCCCAAGGTCACATAGTTTTTGAAGAGCAATGGAAGTGGCACAGTAGGGCTGAAGGTACATGGGCCATGGACTCAAAGCACCTGGATTAGAGTCTGATCACTCATTTGCCAATTTACCCTGGACCATGGATGCCTGGAGCCTTATTTGTGGAATAAGGAAAACAATAACTGACTCTCCGTGTTATTATGACAATCCTATGAGCTGTGTCTGCAAAGTGTCTAGCACAGAGTTTGACACTTAGTAGGTCCTCCATAAGTGTCTCTTTCCACTCCTCCTCTTCTTGGTCCCTTTCAATTCTACCTTGAGTTGAGAGACCATGACAAAGAAAAGACACACTGATATAATTTCTGATCAGAATTTTCAGAGCTATACATCCCCCTATCACCTCTTTATTTCATTGTTTCTAATGGGGCATAATGAGAAGGTATTCACCAGTCTTAAAAAAAAATTCTTTCTTATGACAGTGAATTTATATTCCCCCTCCCCTTAGAGTTAGATCATTGTGAATGTGACAAGAAAGAGCCTTATAGAGAAGCAATTATCCCAAGCAAATGAATTCCACACACATTCAAAGACAAAGATTACAATGAGAACAGAGACGTACATTATTAGGAAATTAAAGTGGAAATCAAATAAGGATTAGGAACCCCAAGTCTCAAATATTTAATTGTCATAATTGCCTAATTAAAGTGGTTTTTTAAGCACTCCTCCTCTTCGCCGGTGAGTGCTAGAAGGGCTCTATTGCCAGGAAGACAATCACAGCACTTATTATACTTATCATAACATGAAGGCTGACCCCTGGCAAACCTTTTTGCTGAAAGAAAAGTTACACTGCCTTTTCATTCATACCGTCATTTAGCAACTACAAAGTGAGTGTCTACTAGTACACACAGTTTTATAGGCAGTCTGGGGGCCACACCCAGGAGGAAAACGGGTGGGTGGCCTTTGAAAGAGCCAAGTTGAACTTATTTGTATTACCCAAATACTGCTCGTAGTTTACCAGACTGAGGGGGAACCATGCTCCCTAGTCTGTGCATAAGGCTGGGTCACCACCAGGAGGAGACTGGAGGGAATAAAAGGGGTTTAAACTGAGATGAGTCTTCAGCAGAACAAACTGTAAGAATGAACCAGGTCACAGGTGAAAGAGAGGAAGACAGTTGGATTTGAGGGTATAAATGTAGATGAGCCCCCAAGATACATGTTCGTTCAGCACCTGTCTTCCCATACTAGACTGAGAACATTTTGAGGGCAAGCATTGCACCCCTCCAATTTGCTGTATCTCCAATGCCTTGCACAACATAGGGGATTTTAAAATGGACTGCTTAACTGAATTAAATTAAAATGATCTTGATGTGTTTTAGGAGGACAGAGACCTGGAGAAGCTGAGCCAAAATGGGTACCTACGATGCTTGACATATAGTAGATGCTCGTTAAAAATGTGTTGAGTGAATGAATCCATGAATGAATGAATGTTAAGCACTGTTCTACACACTGGAATAAAAAGATGATTTATTCATAGCTCTTGCCCTTGAATAGCTCTAAGATGAATGAGGGACACGGATTTGTGACCAGTTAATGAGAACCCAACCTAATCTAAGATGAGTCATACCATTTATCAAGCACAGGAGCTGGCATCTCATTTTCATTAATCTAGGGACTGCTGCCAGGATCATTTTTGTGGGCCTACAGACTATCTCCTCAACTTGAAGGTATAGTTTTTGAGAGCAGAGACCTGCTGTGTAGTAGTCTATCACTTTGTGTTTGCTGGATAAAGGCTGAATGAATAGGCAATGTAACTCTCCTTCAATGGAAAAGTTTGCCTAGGGTCTTGTTCATATTATGACAAGTACTGTGATTATCTTCTTAAGTAAATCCTTTGCACTGATGCACCAGAGTGCATCCAAGTTGTCCTCCTTGCTTAACAAGTATTTTTTCTCTGTTATTCTAGACATCTCTAAAAATTAGGTGGGACTGCTTTTAAATCCTCTGCAAACATGATACTTAACTCTAAAGGAGAGAAATAAGGAAATATGACTTGATGTCTGCTCTCAAAGGGTTGTACTCTAGTTGAGGGGACACAGTCAAGAGCCACCAAAAAGATTAAATTAGCAGCACCCAAGTGGAGGAAATGAAACGAAAGTTCTTGTATTTGATAAATGGTAACATGCCCCTGACCCCCTCCACGTGAGCTTTTGCCTGCTTCAGCATCTGCATTCCTAAGTGCCATTGCCTTCCTAAATGAACTGTTTAGGCTTGGAATGTGGATGTATTGGAATCAAGCAATGTTTCCATGACTCTGGGTTAAAAATAAAAAGTGTTGGGGACTAGCTCTGTCCCAAAGAACCCCAGGGCAGACAGGGTGGCAAGCACATGAGATGTGTAGGTAACTGATTATATAAGAAGTCAGAGGTGGGTCAGGGGATGACTCACTTGGGAGATGGTATTTGAACTTCTCCTTGAAGGATGAATAGAATTCTATATGAGGAAGTGTGACCACATAGAGACAAGTGAGGGCCTATGTGATGATTTGACACATGAGTTCAATCCTGCTCTTATCCCCTTTTTGCATTTGAGGAAACTAAGCTTCAGCAGGGTTGAGTCCTTTGCCCACAGACATCCTACCCCAGAGTGGTCAAGCCAGGCTTGGGAGCCAGCTGCGTGGCTTTGAAGCCCACTCTCCTACCCCACAGAGTCCATGCAGGGGTGCTGGGGATGGCAGAATTGAAAAGTCAACTTGATTCACTGAAATCAATGAGCTAGAGCATTTATAAAAATAGAAATTGAACCCTTTTCTAATTTTTGAGCCCTTTCATTTGCTTTCATTTGACTGAGTCGTGGAGTTATTTTTGCTTTCACTTTGAAAGTGAAATCTCTGCAGGTTGGAGAGCAGTCGTATGACTGACAACGCCAGTGGCATTCAAACTCCAGGTCAGCTATTTCCAAAGTCTAGCTTCTGAAAGAAAACAATATTCTTTGAGGAGAAATTAAGAAAAAATGGAAACAACAGGAGAACTAGGGGAAAGTGACCGCAAGGAGCACATTTGATAAATATTACTTGGATTTTCAACATCCGTATCAACCAGACACAAGAATCTCCATGTACCCAAGTTCTTGCAAAAACTGGGAGCGGGTGGTCTCTGTTGTTTACTTAAGAGGAGGTCAAGTCAAGGATATTAAGATTTGCTCCAAGTGCCTGAAAAGAAGGAATCAGGGTTAAAATAGATGCAAAGCTCAAAAGAAGGAGGTATGATATTTTCAGAGTAGGTACAGAGATGCTTAATAATTTACTTCATTGCAGGAGCCGATGTAACACTTGAAAGCTTCAATAAATAAGCATAATGGGTTCCCTTTAAAAATGTATTGGTTGGCAATTTATTTACTCATGTATATGCATCTTATGGTATGTGACATGTTGCCCTTCCTCTCTTCGAGGAAAAGTACTCTATAGGAGGCTTTAATTAGTGCTGGCAGCTCAGACTAGAAACTCTTTCCTTTCCATACTTGACTGCCCTCATTCTGTAGTCGTCTAGATGCGTTTTTCTCTCCTTTCTTTTCTTCTTGTCTTTATTAACCTCTTTTTCTGTTTCTCTCTTTAATCTTTCTTTAAAAAAAAAAAGATTTATTTATTTATTTATACAAGCACTGGGTACAGTCAGAAGCGCGGGAGGGTGAGAGAATTCACCAGAGCCAGAGTGGGGAACAGAACAGGCAGACTGACGAAGTACACTGCTGAGGGGAGCAGAGGGCGGCAGGAGAGGTCTGTGCGCCAAGTGGGACCCTCACCCGGTGGCCGGGGATCGAACCGGCTCTGCAGAGGCTGCGGGCAGCTTCACAACCCAGTGCTCAAACACTGCGCCACCAGGGGAGGCCCTCATTACTCATCTTTAACAAATTTCAACAAATCTGGTCCCCAAATTTCCCAACTGTGTGGGTGAAAACTTACTGGAGTATGATGTAGTGTTACTGGTAAAATGAAGGATGTATGTTATGTTAGAGATACATATTATTAGGGTCAGGTAATAGTTTTCTGGGAACACATGATATCTAAGTGAAAATTAGTATAAACTCTCTAGACAAACATTTGAAAATAGAGAGTCACAGTTTGAAAGACAGACATGTACATGGATCCAGTAATTCCACTTTGGAGAAGTTCTCCTAAATGGGAAGAGGGGTCAGGAGAGGATGAGAGACAGGAGGCAGGGGATTAAACCCTTGAATATGGAGAAAATTTAATGCAAGAAGTGTTTATAATGGCACTAATTATTACCAAAAAAAAAAAAAAAAGAATGTGTTTATTCAGTGAGATTGACTATTTTTGGTAGGGATTGGAAAAGGATTCTAGAAATACTTTCTGGAAGAATTTACAAGTAAGCCAAGTTTTATATCAAGAATCAAGAAATGGTTACTTCAGAAACATCATCCACAAAGTATTTCGAGCAATTGCTAAGCTATATGCAATATACTAGGTGTTGCGGCATACTTCCATGTTATTATCCTTTCTTGAACACTGCCTACATTTGATGCTTGGTACAGTGCCTTGACAG
Organism: Talpa occidentalis; assembly: GCF_014898055.3. Taxonomy (NCBI): domain Eukaryota; kingdom Metazoa; phylum Chordata; class Mammalia; order Eulipotyphla; family Talpidae; genus Talpa; species Talpa occidentalis. The sequence goes on along the minus strand of NW_023603184.1, from coordinate 18,583,426 downwards.
ACCTGAGGGTGATTTATGTATTAACGAAGTATGTGACATAACCAAGTGTGTGAATTTCATGAGAACCATATATGTAGAAATGGGGAAGTTGTATAAGTTCGTCATTCTGTAAGTTTGTTTCTTATTTGAGAAGTGGTTTATTGCCATTCTTATTGGGTCAGCTCCTGTTTGGAAAGCCCAAATTAAGATGGTACTCAAGTCATGAAATTATGGCAATGGTTACTCAGAAAGTATGGTCAGGGCTGCTATGTACTATAATCTGACTAGTTGTGAATGGTTGTGTTGGCAGCTTGCACCACTGGTGAGCTTAGCACCATCACCAAAGAGAAATGGCTACAGTGAGAAATCACGTGACAATTTTCAAAGCATGCCTACATGTATTTGGTTTCTCACAATAGTTATATATAGTAGACCAAGCAAGCTTTAATACCTTCACTTGACAGTCCAATGAGTAATTGATGTCCAATGACTACAAATACTATGGCTGTGGTGTAAACCAGTCTGTTCATTTTTGGAAGTAATTTGAGTATATATTCATAGCAACCTAACAAACCTGAGTATTCTTTCACTGCAATAATTCCACATTGGAGAAATTGTCCTAATGAGAGAATCCAAAAATATATTAAAAAACTCTGTGCCCAAAGACCTTATAGCAATATTATTTAAAATAATAACCAGCAGCCATCAATAGGTCCAAGACTAGAGCAAAGGTTATGGGAATTATGGTAACCCACTCCACAGTCAGTTTAAGTCAAAAGGTTTTTAATAAAATGGGAACGTAATAATTTGTAATGTCATATAAGGAAAACACATTATGCGTACAACAGTGTGGTTACAACCATACAAAATTACTAAAAGGAAATATTCCAAAGTACTGGCAGGGATTTCTTAATAAAAATACTAATAATGCTTTGAAGTAGCATCTGGCCTTCTATCTAAAGATACCATCTTAGCATTTTGCTTATTTCATTCACTTCATTCACATAATACTGTATGGACTGAATGTTTGTGTCCCCCAAATCCATATGTTAAAACTCTAACCTTCACGCAATGGTCTTAGGATGTAGGGTGTTTGGGAGGTGATGAGGTCCTGAATGAGATCAGATGCCTTCATAAGAGATTCCAGAGAGTTATGAGCCCTCCTATCTGCTATGTGAGGACACAATGAGAAGTGTCCTCAACAGAGTCCAAGCAGCTACCCTGATCTTGAACTTCCAGGTTCCATAACTGCAAGGAGTAGATTTCTGTTGTTTAAATCTTTCCCTATTTGGTCTATCCGCATATTTTTTTAGATTTATTTATTTATGCAGACAAGAGTTGGAGGTGCAGGCCAGGTATGTGAGGGGATCCACCAGAGACAGAGTAGGAAACAGAACAGGAAGATTGACTGAAATACACTGCTGAGGGGAGCAGCAGGTGAGGCAGGAGAGGTTAGCTGCCTGGCTGGGGATTGAACTCATGTTGCAGTGGCCATGGATAGCTTTATAGTACTGTGCCTGAACCCCTTGCACCACCAGAGAGGCACCTATTGGTATATTTATTGTAGCAGCCTGAACTCGGAAAATATCCCTGTAAGACTAACACTATCTGTACAGAGGAAGCTAAGTCATGGAGAGGTTAAATAACTTCCATGGGCTCACACTTGGTAAGTAGCAGGGTCAGATTGCAGACTTTCTGGCCTCTCTCTGACAACAAACACAAACACAGTGCTTGTTATCAGGACTTTAGTTCGTACCTAGATCATCTCATTTACTTCTCCCATTAGCATTATGAGGAATTTACTGTAATGATTCCTACTTTACAGATAGAGAAGCTAGTGTTTGAAATAATTGAGCTACTTAAGTTCCTACAACCCTAACTCAAGCAGAGTATTTCAATATCCTTGCGTTTGGCCATTATAATAATTTACTTTCTGTCCTAAACTTCCTGCAATGAAGATGATTTTCACTGTGATGTCAATGAGAAGTCACCTACCCAAGACAACCTGCTGCTGATTTTTGCAAATAAAGTTTTATTGGAACACACCCAAACTTATCCTTTTAAATATTGCCTAGGGCTACGCTTGTGATGATAGTGGAGTACATGAGACCCACATGATATAGCCACACACCATAAAAAATGTGTAATCTGGCCCTTAATAGGGAAAGTTTGCTGACTCCTGATTTCAATCATTACTGAACTTGTAACAATAAAGAGGGAACTAGGATTCTGGTCTTCCAGCTACTTGATTGCATGGATACAGGAGTTAGGCAGTGAAATGAGGAAGCCCACCTCTGAGTATATTTGTAAGGGTGACACACTCATGCTCCAGATCTGCACTTAGCCCTCTCTCTTCTCAGACCAGATGACACTAATAAATCTAGGACAAATGGTATGACTAGCACATTGTTTTCATTTCTAAACCATCTCATGAAGGCCTGGGTAGCTATAAAAGAGGCAATGACTCTGGGGTCCTCTGTAAACTGCCAACATTAAAATCACTTTGAAAGACTTGGGTGTGTCCACAGGATAAGTAAACCAGGCAGACAAGTGAGAATTGAGTGTTTTTAAAGAGCATTCCAGTCATTTCAGAAGTTTCCATCTACACAGAGATGCAGTAAATGGGAAGGCACACCCTCTAGAACCAGAAGGGTATCTTGCCACCAAAGAGGACCTTGGGGACATTCTGGCCTGGGAGAAAGGTGGAATATTTAGCATCCCCTGAAACTGAAACAGTGTCCAGGGACTAGAGAACAGACAGTACAACATAGGGACCATAAAGTTAAGTTGTAAATGACAGAAAGAGCGAAGTCAGATTTAATGCTAGATAAATGTCTGCCTCCTGGGGATGTTCTTAAAAGCGTGGAAATTTAAGGAAGTCTAGAGTTGTGAGGGAACGGAGAATGAGAGAGAACATTTTGAGTGCTAATATGTATGTGTGTGTATATATTCCATGTACAATGCTACATGCATTATTTCACAATATTTGTTGGTGCTATCCCCAACTTACAGATGAGGAAACTGAGGCCCAGAGACAAAGAACCTGCTCAAGGTTACACACTTAATAATAACAATAAGAAAGTCTTCCTGGGTGCTGAAAATAGAAATTTCTTGGAGTTTAGAAGGTAGACTCCAGAATCAACACTTCCAGGTTTGTGTTTCAACTCTACCCCTTATCTTCAGTAAATCACTTACCTGCCCTATGACTCATTTTCAGCACCTGTAAAGGTGGGAAAACAATGACACCCACCTTGAGCACACATGAGGAGTAAGTGAGTTCTTCAACACTGATTGGCATACAGGGAGCTCATTTGCATGTTTAAGTTAAAACTCATGTTAGACCGTGTCCTAAGTGCTTCATGTACATTATTCATGTCATAGAACAACATGCCTACAAGATAGATACTCCGCATTTTATATAGGAAAAACCTGAGTGTCCTCCCCTAAACAGGCATTTTTTCAAATGGTGGAGCCAAGGGTCAAATGCGAAAATCCTGACTCTAGAGCTGACACTTTTAACCATGTCACTGTGCCTCCTCTACTTGGTGAGGACTAGAGGTTTATCTGATCCCATGCCCATTAGCTAGATTTTTTTTTTTTTAAGATTTATTTATTTATACAAGCACTGGGTACAGTCAGAAGTGCAGGAGGGTGAGAGAATTCACCAGAGCCAGAGCAGGGAACAGAACAGGCAGACTGACGAAGTACACTGCTGAGGGGAGCAGTGGGCAGCAGGAGAGGTCTGCGTGCCGTGTGGGACCGTCACCAGAGGCCGGGTTGCAAACCGGTGCTGGAGGCTGCGGGCAGCTTCGCAGCCCAGCACTCAACCATTGTGCCACCAGGGGAGGCCCTAGCTAGATGTTTTATGACTGGGTTCTACTATTCTGTTGAGTACATTTCCTCACAGAAACCCAAATGGCTCTAAACCCAAAGAGTCTTGTTCACTCTCTAGGTTACCTTATGTCTCTTGTCTGGGTTTGCCTGGGTCTGAATCCACCTATTCTCTATTAACACTCAGAGACTGTGTTTAATTTTTTTGTAATAGTAAGAGACCTTGCTCAGGATAGTTTCCAGCTGGGCCTTGCTCATGCCTTCAACATACTCTGGGAAGAGGATAGTTCAAGAAGGAAATGTGGGTAGGAGACTTTAGTAGAGATGACAAGGCAATTGGAATCCAAGGATGTGATTCCAGAGCTGTGCATTAGTTTGCCAGGTCTGCAGTAGCAAAGAGCCATGGCTGACTTGGTTAATAACAGCTATTTGACTTCATGTAATCCTGGATGCTAGGAGTCCAAGTTCAAAGTGTCAGCAGGATTGATTTTTCCTGAAGCGTCTCTTCTTGGCTTGTAGATGACTGTCTTCTCTCTGTCTTCATATGGTTTTCCCTCTGTGTGTCTAGTCCTAACCTTCTCTTTTCATAAGGACACCCATCATACTGAATTAAGGCCTGTATAACTGCATTTCACCTTATTCACCTCTTTAAAAAGATTCTGTTTGTAAATTCAGTCAGATTCTGAGGTCCTGGGGGTTAAGACTTTAACATTTTGACTTTAAGGAGACACTATTCAATTGTTAACAACCAAGTCTGTATGACTTTGGGAAAGATATATAACCCCCAATCTGAAACATGGGACAAGAAGACATGCCTCACAGGACTGTCATTTAAGGCAAAGGAGACTTGAAAGTAATATACCAACATTTGGATCTGAGAATTTATCTTCCCAAAATAATAAAACATACAAGCATTATTGTAACATAGTTGGAATCCCTGACTAATTTTAGACATTATGCTTTACATTAGCAAATTGGATTAACCAATTTGAAAGGGGCCAGAATAAAGAAGGGTCTGGAGTAGAAGACAAGGAAGGAACAGTTGAGTAAATCAAGATATTCAACTCAAAGAAGGAAATATGGGGAGGGGGCTACACAGAGTCTTCTTAAAATACTCATTTACAATGACAGTGAAAAGGGAATGCAATTAATCTGTTTGTTTCGGAGAGGAAATCCAATGATAAAAATTGAAAGGAAAGAAAATTTCAGTCCAATCATAAAAGGAGTTTCTAATAGAGCCTCCAAAGTTGAGCTAATGAGTTTCTTATCTCAGTGAGGTGATTTTTTGGGAGCATCTTCTTTGCCCAGTGATACAAAGCAAATTCACATAGAGTGGAGAGGAATGATCCCACTTCAGGTAGGAGGTTGGACTATTTGGTCTCTGAATCCAGTTTGAAGGTTCTCTCTCCTGTAAACATTATTGCTTATAAGAGGAACTTAAGCAAGTAAATTTTAGTTAATGGTAATATCTTATAAGAAAAAAGCGATTCTTATAAAAGTTTAACCCAAAAAGTGTTCATTTCTCATACAGACTGGGACTGCAAATGAAAGTGTTTGGGGAGAGAAGCAATTCTTTTCTTCCTCACTGTATTTAGCTCTGGATGGCCCTGTTAGCTTCAGAATCTAGCTAATCATCTAGGTCTAGCACACTCAGCTAATCAACTAAAATTCCTGATTTTCAACTCCAAAGTAACTCAGCTTAATGGACACTCATCCTTGTTTCTGTCAGCAATGGCAAGGACAGACTGGGAAGGATGGGTTAGTGGGCTCAAGGAGCTTTTGTGACCCACCTTTTCAGGAGCAGGTCAAAGATTTGAGGGGACAGAACATGGGATAGGTATCTGCCCTAAGTCATGTTTGGTATTGGGATTTCTCAAACACCTGAGATAGATTTTATTTTTACCTCATCTTCTCTCAGAGATTGATTTGTTAGGTATTGGGTAGGGTTTAGGAATCTCTATTTTTGTATTGCTCTCCTGGGTGATTCTAAATGGCCCCTGTACAACATTGCAATTCTGTCCTTCATGCTGCTCACTTCCCTTTTTTCAATCAAAATGTACCCTTTATCTCATAGGAATGTTTTTGTACCTCTCCTACAACATCTATCGGATTATCCTTACTCTAATTTTGTCTTATATTCTCAACTTAGTTATGTGGTCCTGGAGGGCACAGATTATTTCTTTGTCATCTTGCCAACTCCCACAGCATTTACCACAGGGCCTGGCACAGAGTTGATTTCCCATAAAATCAATATGATTCTGGAAACCTACAGAAAGCCACATTCACAGGATATTTTCTGCCTCCCCAACCCAGGCAGGGAAACCCACTCCAAAAATGCCTAATTGTTCTGTGATTTGACATAGCTGGGTAGTCAGACTGGTATGAGGGTGATTAATTACAAGTGGCATGCTGTGCTGCCCCAGAGGCTGGTAGCCTGTGTTACACAGTCAATTAACTACCAGACACAATCATCTAGGTGGTTATTTATTAGCAGGGATGTCTGAGCAATGAATCCTGTGAGGCAGAGAACAAGGAAGGGTATCTGTCACTGTGGCCTCCAGGCAGAAAAAACAGAGAACCATGGGTGGAGTGGGGTTTCCAAGGCCCCTGAACAGGGACCATTCTCTCTAAGTCAGGCACCTGGAGAGGCTCCAGGTCCTTCCCATGGTGCTCAATACACAAGATGAGAAGGAGCTGAACAAATTCAGTTCAACCAGGGGGTGCAATGCACCAGAGAGAACACAGAAGATAATGAGAACCATGCATGAGAAGTCTCCAGCTGATGGGGAAGAAAGAGGCATGCATTAGAGAAAAGAGAGGTCACCAAAAAAGATTTCAGTGCACTACCTGGCCCCAGTAGATGGGGTGGAAATGGAGAATCAAAAGACAGCTCCTGAGTGATGTGGCTTCCCCTCACTGGAAGGCAAAGGATCATTACTTTTGACAAGGGTAGTCTGGAAGAAGGTGGAACACCTGCCAAACCTGGAGGGAACAGGGAAGAGAGTTGCAGGAAAGTTGGGAATAAAAGAAAGCTCAAGCTTGTAGACACCTCCTTTCAGACAATGTACTCGGCATTGTGAAAGACAGCAATACGTAGTGGAAACAGCATGGCTGTTGGAACCAGATTCAACCTGACTTTGAAAATTCTGGTTTGGCCTCTTACCTTGGGCTAATTTCTTTACCCATCTGGAGCTGTTTCCTAATCTGTAAAAAGGGGAAAAGATATTTATTTTAATGTGTGGTTACAAAGATGGATTGAGATAAACTTGTACGTGGAAAGCCTGGCAGGTGCTCAAAAAGTGATCGCTCGTGTTATTACTTCTGAAAACAGACCCAGAAAGCTGGTTGATCCATTCCATAGATGAGAAACTGAGGCTTTGAGAAAGATGTTATTTATTCCAGATTATAAACTGGTAAGTGGAAGAATCAGAATTCAAACCCATATCTGTTTGATTCCAATGGCCAGGTCTTTCCTGGTATTTTTTTTTCTCTTTTAATTTTCCCTCTTTTGCCCTTGCCTTTATTTTTAAAATTATGTTCATGAGATGATATTAGCTTACATTGTATATAATTTAAGGGTATAGGATCACACCTCTTCAGATACATATTGCCACACCACACCCAGCCCACCACCAATACAGTGATAATCCTCCACTCCAGTCATTGGGCACTGCCCCCCAATGTTTGCTCCCACCCCCCATGTTCCCCTTTTTGTAATCTCTATTCTGCAGGAAGATTTCAAAGGTTTGTTTTATTTTGTTTTTGTCTGTTCTTTTGCAAACATTAGTGAAATTTGTATGGAACCACAAAAGACCCTGAGTGATGCCATTTCCCAGTACACCTTAAAAAGAACCAGGCAACACAGGGTATATTTAAGGGAAAATGAACTCAAAACTGTGTGGGGAAGTAGAATTTCATGGAAAGACGCGTGCTTACTCATGCTAACAATTTAGTGCAGAATAACACTCATCATTGGCATCAGCTGCTTGAGCTTTGTGCCCAACTCTGTCCCCACTCCTGCACATCCACTCTCTCCTTTTTTCTGACCTCTGCCACTCTGAATGGCCTTGCTTCCACAGGCTTTTGTTGCTGCCTGTTATCTATTTGCTCATTATGTGCCTGAGAATCCAGGGCAGTTTGGCAATATCTTGGCCAACTTTCTTCCTTGTTAATAAATTGAGCAGAGGCCCCTTGTAGAATTTCCTAGGCCTCAGAAGTTAGACACAGCTCTGAAATAGTGCACTTAGCCCCTTTTCTCCTCAAGGGTAGCCCACACCAACGGAGAAGCAGGAGAAGTGATTTAGGAGTCAATTCCGTGGAGGCTTTTTGACTCCTCTTCCCCTTCAATCCTGGACTCTGTGACATAGTCCAGTCCATTAGGCTGGACTACCACATTTACTGTGTCCACTCACCACCCTTTACAATTTTGCTCCAAAATGTCTCCCCCATCCCCCGACATATACACCGCCATATTGAAACCTGTGCCCACATGTATTTGACCTTAGGAAATGGGAGTCAGTTATTCTTTGGAAGACTCTTCAACTTCTTTTTTTTTTTTTTTTAAAGTTTTATTTATTTATGCATACAAGAGCTGGGGTAAAGGCCAGAGTTGCATGGGCAGAGGGGTGAGAGGACTCACCAGAGACAGAGTGGGGAACAGAACAGGCAGACAGACAAAAACACACTGCTGAGGAGAGCAGCAGGCGAGACAGGAGAGGTCTGCTGCGCCATGTGTGTAGCTCCCTACCCAGCTGGGGATTGAACTCATGCTTCAGAGGCTATGAATTGCTTCATAGTGTGGTGCTTAACCCCTTGGGCCACCAGGGAGGCCCAAGCTCTTCAACTTATAAGTAACAAATCACAGAATAGATACCAGGATTAGGCAGTTACATAGGCCCTTTCTAGTGGATGTGAGTATTAGACCCAGCATACTTGTTTCCCCTGGTGCTATATTATTATTGTTACTTTTTTTTTATGTATCATGAATATTTTTCAGGAAGTTGATAATATTCTTTCCCTTGTCTTCTTCCTCTTACTCCTCCTCTTTCTCTTCTTCCTCTACCTCCATACCTTCTCATCCTTTAATTGGAGAAGTTGTATCTCTGGGTCTTTCACGACGAAATTCATCTTTCCTCTACTGTGGTAATAGTTAATATGGGGCTAAACACTGCAACCCTAAACTAGAATTTAGAGGAATCTAGAATTAATCTCCTAAGAGGCTGCCCTAGGATAGATAATTTTATTCCTTGGACCTTCTTCTTAGATGGAGATGATGACTGGAGTTTCTTCTGGAGGTTAGAGCAGTGCTTTGCAAAGTATAGTGTGCATCAACTATTTACAACAGCTAAGCTATGGAAACAACCCAAATGCCCAAAAATAGATGACTGGATCAAGAAGATGTGGTACATATACACAATGGAATATTACTCAGCAATCAAAAAGATAAACTCATGCAATTTGCAGCAACATGGATGGAGCTGGAAAGGAATCATACCCAGTGAAATAAGCCAGAAAGAAAAAGAAAAATACCAGATGGTCTCACTCATAGCAGGAATTTAGAAAACCTAAATAAGGGACCAGGAAAAAGACTAATTATAATAAAGTAAAAAATCAAAATCAACAAACAACTATAAACCAGAGACACACTATGGGGGATGGGGGAAAGGAGGGATAAGGTTCAAAATAAGGGGGAAGGGAATAGTATGGGGAATATAATCAAGATGAAAATGCATACATTGTGCAAAAATGAAAAATGATGTAAAAAATATATAAAATAAAATAAATAAAAAAAGATTAAAAAAAAAGTCTAGTGTGCACCAGAATTACTCAGAATTTCTAAACTATCTACCAAGTTCCCTGGTCATGTTGCTCCAATAGGTCTGGGGATCATGTAGATAGCTCTTCTACTATGAGAGCTTTGTACTTTGCATTGCTGGAGTTTAGCCAACTATATGAGGATCCTTCCTGCTGGCTTACTCTTAACTAGGGCCAGAAATGGTTCTAGTTGACTTCCTAACAGTGACCTTTCTAAAGAGTGAGAATTTCCCTTCAAGAGTCAACTCAAAAGAGTGATACTAAAGAGTGACCCTGTGTAGCATGCTCCAAAAAGAGTTGATTTCTCAACCTGAAAAGCTTATTTAAGCTCAATAGACAGGGGAATGCCAGTGGTGTATATTTTATGGAAGTCTTGCATAACAGGGAAGACAATGTGGAAATGCTGTCAGAAGTGTCCTGTTGCTTTTTCCTTTGTGTTGTAAAGTAAAAAAGAGAACTTTAACATACTTGATCACTTTATTTTTTAACAACACTGTCCATTCATGCCTTATTTGTGCATGAGTATGCTCAAATGGCCAAAAGCTAGAAGAGCATTTTCCTTATCAAATGATCTGGAACTTTTTTTTTTTTTAATGCAATTGCAAATTCTAACAGGAAATGAAGGCATTGACAGGAAAAGATATTTCTTCTCATTTTACACAAAGGCTAAGATGAAACTACAATTGGTTGTCTCTCCATAGGATTCTACCTAAGGGTTATTTCACATAAATAGGGACTTCTGAACAGGTTCTCCATGCAGGACCCAGAATCTGGCACAACCCTGTGCAGTTGAAGACCCTGAGACAGAATTTCCATCATAGAGGTACCAAAGGATCTGAACAGGTATTAAGTGGGGAGAATTTCAGAGTCACATAAATATATTTGAAAAATCCTGGATTAAAAGTTAAATAGTTTATTTTTATAGGATTTATCAGAGCTACCTTGTTGATAAGTTGATTTTGCCCCATAAAAGTCCCTTTGTCCTTCTGACCTCCAAGATACTGCAAGAATAAATTTGTGCTATTTTAACTAAGCTATGGAAACAACCTAAATGCCCAAAAATAGATGGCTGGATCAAGAAGATGTGGTACATATACACAATGGAATATTACTCAGCAATCAAAAAGATAAACTCATGCAATTCGCAGCAACATGGATGGAGCTGGAAGGGATCATGCTCAGCAAAATAAGCCAGAAAGGAAAAGAACAATACCGGATGGTCTCACTCTTAGCAGGAATTTAGAAAACTAAATAAGAGACCAGGAAAAAGACTAATTAAAATAAAAATCAAAATCAACAAGCAACTATAAGCCAGAGACACACTATGGGGGGGGGGAGGAAGAGGGATAAAGGTCAAAATAAAGAGGGGTGGGAATTGTATGGGAAATATAACCAAGATGAAAATGCATACATTGTACAAAAAATGAAAAATGATGTAAAAATTATATAAAATAAAACAAAATTAAAATAAACTGCAAAAAAAAGATTGTGCTATTTTAAGCCACTAAATTTGTGGTAAATCCTTACAGCAGCAACAGGAAACTAATATACCATGTGATCTAGCACTCTAACTCCTAGGTAAATAATGAAGATAAACTTTTTTGAATGTATATGAGGAGACATATCATGTTTACAGCAAAAAAAAAAAAAAAAAACCTCCAATTTCCATCCAATGAGGAAGTGAATAAATGAACTGAAGTAAAATATTATTCATTGGTCAACATATATAAATTATAATGATATGCAAATGTCTGGATGATTTTTTTTAAAGATTATTTATTTTTATACAAGAGGTGGGGCACAAGCCAGAGGCACGGGAGGGTGAGAGGATTCACCAGAGACAGAGAGGGGAGCAGTACAGGCAGACGACAGAAATACACTGCTGAGGGAGCAGCAGGCGTGACAGGAGAGGTCTGCTGCGCCATGTGGGATTCTCGGAGGCCGGCAGGGGATCAAACCAGCACTGCAGAGGCTGCGGACAGCTTCAAGCACCACGCTCAACCCGCTGTGCCACCAAGGAGGCCCACGGATGATTTTTAAGTATATATATTTTGTGTTTGTTTTGTCTTGTTTAGAAGGTAACTCAAACTCACCGAGAAGTTTTAAGTATAGTGCAAATAACTTTTTATTTCTGCCTCCCTTCAGAATAGTGACCAATCTGATAACCTACCTGTGATTACTTTAGGATATATTTTCTATATACAAGGGTATTCTTTCACATACAAACAATATGACCACCAAAATCAGATTACATTAATGTTTGTTCACCATGTAATCTTCAAATCTCACACAAGTTATGTCAATTGTTCCAAAATGTCTTTTTTAGAGCAGAGTCTTATTCGAAATCACACATTGCATATACTGTCATATCTTTTTAATCTTTTTCATCTGGAACAGTTCTTCAATTTTTCCTTGATTTTCACGACCTTTACACTTTTGAAGATTACAGCAGATTTATTTCACAGAATGTCCCTCATTGTGAATTTGTCTGAATTTTTTTTCAATGATTAGATTGAGGTTATGTATAGTTGGCAAGAATATCCCAGAAGCAATTGTGTTCTTTTATTGCATCCTATCAAACACATGATTTTGATTTGTCCCACTGCTGCTGAAGTTTACTTTGATCCATTGATTAAGATGGTGTTTGCCAGGCTTTGCTGTGTTGAAATTACCCTTTTCCCTTTAGCAATACAATTTTAAGTAAATAGTTAATTCAGAGATTATTAACATTATAATATACACTTTCATAAAGTTTAACTAATTTTTTTGGTTTTTTAAATTTTAAATAATTTTTTATTTCGGGCCTTCCTGGTGGCACAAGGGGTTAAGACACAACCTATGAAACTATCCAAAGCCTCTGCAGCACGAGTTCGATCCCTAGCCAGGGAGGAGACCCACATGGAGCAGCAGACCTCTCCTGACTCCCCTGCTGCTCCCCTCAGCAGTGCATTTCATCCAATCTGCCTGCTCTGTTCTTTGTCTCTGGTGAATCCTCTCACCCTCCACACCTTAGCCTATACCCCAGTTCTTGTATGCATAAATAAATAAATCTTTAAAAAATAATTTTTTACTTTATTTTTATGTAGAAGAACTGGGTACAGGCCAAAGGTGTGGGGGGGCAAGGGGAGGTGAGAGGATTCACCAGTGCCAGTGGGGAGCACAAAAGGCAGATTTACTGAAATATACTGCTAAGGGGAGCAGGGGGTGAGAAAGGAAGGTCTGCTACACCATGTGAGTCAGCTCTTGGCCACCATCTAACTCAGGCCATAGCAGTGACAGCACTGAGACTTAACTTGTAGGCCTCCAGGGAGGCCCTTAATTAAAATTTTTAAAATGCTTATAAGCAATATCTGATCAATAAATATAGCTGAAATAAAGCCACATGAAGTAAAGCAAAAGAATAATGAACACAAAATTCAGGTTGGCAACTATGTTAGGTGGGAAGAGGTGGGGAGATTGGAGGGTAATAAGGACTGGAGGGTACATGTAGCCTATTGCCAAGTTCCTGGTGCTTCTGTTGGGTGGTAGGTTCAGAGAGCACTACAATGCGAAAAACAACCAAGGTAATAAGTAAAAGAAGGCTGTATTTCGAGCAAGGATAAGAATGGTGGTTATGGTTAACCCAAATCTATGTATTCAAAGTCCAGTTTCTTAAACTTAAAGATTGTTTAAGAGGTAATAAAGAGTTACTGGGAAATGGAAGAGAAGAATTTCTAAGATCACTCTAATAGCCATTGCCCTAGTACAACCACAGTGATTGTGCTTATATGAAGGGAGACAAAAATCTTCATGGCTCTTCACTCCCTTTGCTATAGTTGGTTGGTTTGAGCTCAGAGAACACACTATATAGACCCAGGAAAGCCATTTAAAGCTTAGAGCATTTTGATAATAAAATCTAGGAAAATTCATCTCCTTCCTGGAACAATTTTGCATCCCCAGAATATTTGCATTTTCCAGTTTCATTTTCCCTTTGCAAGAACACATAGAAGCTTCCTAGACTCTGCTTCGCATAGACCCTGGCTCTTGTGGATGTAGGTTTGCCTCCATTGCTACAAAAAAGCCATTATTGGGAAGAGCCCTGGGTTCTAGTCCCAACTACATCTGTAAATGCTGAGTGACCTAAGGCAAACTATGCAGCTAGGGTTACCCACCCAGAGTTTTTTTTTTTAAATCCAAGAGATTCTTATTTACTAGGTCTGGTAGAGCTCAGGCAGTTATATTTTGAAAAAGTTACTCAAAAAGTAATGTATTTGTTGATCTCATGCACACTCCAGTGTTCTTTAACGCTTGTTTTGTTTTTCTAGGTGTTCCATTCTGAGTAGATGTCCATTGAGTTGGTTATTTCTCCAGGAAATCACCCATAGGGGTGGGCAACCAAATGTTTGCATTGTGATCCCATCCTTAGGACTCCAAATATATCAATTATAGTCTCTTTCCTTGGAATTTGGACAAAGAGATTCTGATCTCAGTTTTGGCCATTATTCTTATAATTGCCGATTATTCTGGTTTTCCTTGGACAGAGGAGTTTTCTGGATCAAGGATTTTCCTGGAAAGACCTGAGCAAAAAGGACTAAGATGCCCTCACCCTCAGCATTAAAAGTGAGAAAGCATTGAGGCCGAGCTCAGAATTTTAGAGAGTCACCAAGAACAAGAGTGAGAAAGGGGCCTCCCCTGGTGGCGCAGCTGTTGAACACTGGGTTGCGAAGCTACAGGGCCGGTTCGATCCCCGGCCACCGGCGAGGGTCCCACATGGTGCGCAGACCTCTCCTGCCGCCCGCTGCTCCCCTCAGCAGTGTATTTCATCAGTCTGCCTGTTCTGTTCCCCGCTCTGGCTCTGGTGAATTCTTTCACCCTCCCGCGCTTGACTGTACTCAGTGCTTGTATAAATAAATAAATCTTTAAAAAAAAAAAAAAAGAAGAAGAGTGAGAAGGGCAGAAAGTTGGGAAGGGACTGAAGGCCTCTTTTAATTTCTTTTGTTTGCACAGACAAGAGTTTGCTGTTGTGTATTGATGGCTAATGGAAGAAAGCACATGTCATGGCCACAGCTCACATCTAATTATAATGGGGGCAGAGGACGGATTTGGCTAAGCTTTCTAGGAGAGCTATTATTTCACCACTGGTCTCCAGTTTCAATTTACAGCAGAGCTCAATACTTGAGAGCTGTTGAATTAGGCATTGGATGCCCTGGGTTTACAACTTGGTTCTACCTCTGCCTTGCTGTATGACCTGAGCAAATTCTCTAAATGATCTTTGCTTCAGTTTCCTCATCTTTAAAGTGTGAATAATCAGAATTCTACCTTACAAAATTGTAACAAATATCAAATGAGATAGTGCATCTAAGTATGTAGTCTGATGCATATTGTGCTCCCAAAATGTTAGCAGTTGCTAACACATTCACCCCTAACTGGAAATAACAGTAACTTTGTAATATTTGTCTTTACTGTCTAGGCACCAAAGTCATTCTGTGTTGAAAATTTTCATCTAATCTGGTTCTAATAACAACCAATTCTGATCTTGTTCACATTTTATGATCACCCCGTATTTCAACTCCTGCCAGGATCTTCCTTTGCAATTTAGCCTTTATACAATAAGAATCCTCAAGTTCCATTGCTTTTTGTGAAGACATCACTCCACCTCCCATGTCTCCAGGGAACTTGCTTGTTTTACTAGCAAGGGCCATCTGGGAACAGAATATCTCAACTGAGTATCACCATGAGGTTTGCAAATTATGTTTTTAGACGCTTTCATACTCCAGGATCCTTCACTCTTACACTCACCTAGACTATGAAGATGGTTTTCCTTGCTTACTTTGCTTGGGACTTGGTCTTCAGGGGCCTGAGAGCTGGCAAGCCACCATAATTAGATCAAACCTGAACTGGGATAGTGGGTGGCAATTATAACCAGAAGGAGAGAGGCAGGCCTGGAGGTGGGAAAAAGGAGTAATATTTTAGCTGATCTCTGAGAACCTTAACCCACAACTGTTTTCTTCCCCCAATGTTTAAAATTACTTTTTTTTTTTGTGCTCACACTTAGTGTTACTTTGGCTGAAGACAGAATCATGGACTGAAAATAATTTTTTATCAAAAATTTCTAATTGAGACATAATTGATATATGCCCATTTTTGTTGCAATATTATTTACAATAGCCAAGACATGGAAACAAACTAAGTGCCCATCAGTGATTGAATGGTTCATATTTATATATTCATAAACAGTGAAATATTATTTATCTATAATAAAGAGGAAAGTTCTGCTATTTATGACAACATGAAAAGATCAAGAATAGACTTTGAGGGCATTATACTAAATGAAGTAAGTCAAACAGAGAAAGGCAAATACTGTATGATATCACTTATATGTGAAATCTTAAAAAAAGCGAAAAATAACACCTCATAGATACAGTTGCTAGAGGTGGTAGGGTTTGATGGGTGTGGGAAATAGGCGAAGGTGGTAAAAAGGTACACATTTTAGTTGTGAGAGCTAAGTCATGGGGGTGTAATGCAGAGCATAGAGACTATATTTAACAATACTATATTGTATATTTGAAAGTTACTAAGAGAGTAGAACTTAAACAGTGCTTTACACAAGAAAAATAAATATGTTGATGATAGTCACTAAATTTTTTGTGGCAGCCTTTTTATACTGCACACATATTGCCAAATCATTATAATGTACATCAAAAACTAATAGAAAGTTATGTTAGGGGGAAAGGATGTCCTGAATCGGGGCTGCCCTGTAATAGTTAGATGTCAATTATACAACAACTGATACTTATTTTTAGAAAGGCCCATTTGTCAGTGCTATTACCAGTGAAAAATCAATAAGCAAAAACTAAATAGCCATGTGGATTTTGTTGTAGAAGGTGACCTGCCTGTGTAGTTACATAGGGACATTTCCAGAGAATTTCCCATGAATATTAATGAGACAAATACTAAAAACTGGGAAATACTAAAGTTGGATAATAATAGTTTAATAATAATAAGACTGAGTTCTTCTAGGGAAAGAAACAGAATAAGTTCTTACTGGTTTCACATGGTATTGAAATAAATTCCACTGGGCATTATCATGAAGATACCCTACACTTTGCCTGAATTTCCAAAGGGTTTTCACTTAATCTTGCATTTATTACCAAACATACATTGAGGCACTGAGTTGCACTGGGGAAACAGGGATTAATGAGACACTTTTCTTTCCCTAGAAGAACTCAGTCTTAGTATTATTAAACTATTATTATTAAAACTATATACTGAAGATCTGGAAACATATACTAAGGAGTGGCTGTGACAGGCCTAAAAGGGGTGAGTTGAGTTTAAAGGAAAGTTTTTCAGAGGGGAAAATGTTAAACCGAACTTCAATTCAGAGTCTGTTTATTGAAACTGGGGGAGTGATAATGGGTTAGTGCTAAAAGAGGGGTTGTCTTTAATAAAGATACAGAACAGCGAGTGCCCACAGACTATGCAGAAGATACACATAGGCAAGGAAAGAATGGAGAGGAGGGGGTGGAACATAGAGTATTATATAAGGCAAGCAAAAGATAGCGCATCTTATTCTATGAAGCCATTGACAGCTTCATATGGAAAATACTCATTTTAGGAAAACTGCTTTGGCAACACTGTGAAAGAAGGATTTATGGGTATACAACAGGAGTTAAATCATGTTAGAGGCAAGAGTTAAGAGTAACAATGACCTTGGCACCATGTGACGCGCTGCTGGAGGCAGGCCGGGCACTCAAGATGGCGGCAGGAGCCCCCAGTGGCTCGCCCGGCAGTAGCGGTGGGATGGCTCTCGCCGCAGGGGCCAGGCGCCCCAGGAGTGGCTGCAGCAGCGCCAGGAGTCGAGGATGGTAAAATGTCTGGACCTACTAAACATAGAGCTTCCATATGATCCAGCAATTCCACTCCTAGGTATTTACCCAAAGGACACAGAAACATCAATTCCAAAGGACACAGAAACATCAATTCCAAAGAACACCTGCACCCCTATGTTTATAGCAGCACTATTTACAATAGCTAAGCTTTGGAAACAACCCAAATGCCCAAAAATAGATGACTGGATCAAGAAGATGTGGTACATATACACCATGGAATATTACTCAGCATTCAAAAAAGATAAACACATGCAATTTGCAGCAACATGGATGGCGCTGGAAGGGATCATGCTCAGCGAAATAAGCCAGAAAGAAAAAGAAAAATACTGGATGGTCTCACTCATAGCAGGAATCTAGAAAACTTACATAAGGGACCAGGAAAAAGAATAACTATAAGAAAGAAAATATCAAAATCAACAAACATGAACAAGAGACACTCAATGGGCGGTGGGGTTGGGGAGGGGAGGGATTGGGGTCAAAATAAGGGGATTGCAATTGTATGGGGAATATAAAAATAAAATTTATTTAAAAAAAAAAAAGAATAAGAATGACCTAAACCAAGGCAACATCAGTGGACATCAAGAGCAGCATAATTTGAAAATATAATACATTTATCATAATAGTTGTTACTATGATGGTATTATTATTGTTACAGGGCAGGGAGAGGGGCAGCCCAAACCCTACAAACCTGCCTATTCTAAATAGGTTCTGCCACACGCTGCATCAACACAAAACATATGAGACTTTAATGGAAAGGAACTTTAATACAATTAGGAAACAATACAGGAAAGGCAAAGAATATAGTTTCTTTCTTTTTTTTTTTTTTTTTTTTAAATAGAGGCATGTTTTATTTATTTATTTGTTTGTTTGTTTATACAAGCACTGGGTACAGTCAGAAGCGCGGGAGGGTGAGAGAATTCACCAGAGCCAGAGCGGGGAGCAGAGCAGGCAGAAGGACCGAAGTACACTGCTGAGGGGAGCAGCGGGTGGCAGGAGAGGTCTGCGCGCCATGTGGGACCCTCCTCTGGTGGCCAGGGAGCAGCCGGGGATCGAACCGGCGCTGCAGAGGCCGCGGGCAGCTTCGCAACCCAGCGCTCAACCGCTGCGCCACCGGGGAGGCCCAAGAATATAGTTTCTAAATCAAGCACCCAATGTTACCTGTCCCCTCGTGAGTAAAAGTCCACCCAAGCAGGATTGGCCCAGAAGAAGGCCCCAAAGCCTGCCACAAGTCTAAAGCATCTTCCAGTGGGGACCCACAGGAAAGGATCAGAAATAACCAGACAAGTCTGGAAGGAAATGAGCAAAATCAAAATCAAGACAAAAACCGCCATTGTCACCTTCCCACGGGTCTCTCACCCACATCTGTGTCACCCAGTCCACGACCAAAAGGCAAGCTCAGTTTCTTCACGTGTCTCTCAGCTCCACGTGCCTCCTCCAGGTCTCCTTCTGGCTCTGCATCCTGCTTCCTTCCTTCCTCAGTCTCCTCTGCAGCTTCTCTCCCTGCTCAGCAGCACCCTCCATTTGGGTGGGGCAGGGAACCTGGAACCTCCCCCTTTCCTGGGGACCACCCTGTTACATTATGACAGCAAATAATTTTACGCATTTACACTAGGCACACTGCCCAAATGAGGTGTATCATCATTATCTCCATTTTAAAGATATGGAAATTAATGCCAGCAAAGTTAAGGAGCTTGCCCAAGGCCATTTGTGATAGAAGTAAATTCTTCCAGGTGGCCAAAGGCTAGGTATGGGGTTGTGATTTTGCCGAAAGGTCAACACATTGTTACCTTGTCATGAATTAGCCACATTGAGTTCCAACAGGGATCTAGAATGAGCTTACCTCCTCAACTGAGCTTAGAAAACTAGGTTCTGCCAAGATTATCCAGATCGAGATGTTCTATCAGTGGGACATAGAAGATTGATGCCTAAACAGAGGCATATCTTTAGGAATAATCAGCAGATAAGCGGTAATTGAATTCTTATGAGAAAAAGAGTATTTAAGGAAAAGGAATAGAAAATTTTTGAGTAGAGATGATACAACACCACACTAGAAGAAGTTGGAGGATAGCATGGAATGTCAACATTTAAGGGTCTGATAGAGGAAGAAAACTCCTTAAAGGAGATGAAAAACATTCCAAGAGGAAGGAAGCCTGCTTTTAATGAGTAAATCCAATGCAGGACAATAATAAGGGAACTTTAAGAAGAGACAACATTAGTGTCAGGGGCTGAAATGATACACATCAAAGTAAAAGTGCAGTTTTAGCAAAGAGCAGGCAGATAGTGACTTTGATACGGGCAATTGAAAGAGAAGACCAGGAGCAGAAGTGTAGAGTGACTGAGAGGTGATGTTTTATGGGCCGTTAGCTCAGACCACTTTGTAAAGATGGCTGGTAAAGGTTCATCAGGCAGGTGAAGTTTCATTCAGAGAAACATGGCCACGTCAATTTCATGGAAATTATTATAGAAATTATCCCCTATACAAACATGGGAGTTGCTGAAGGAGGGAGTTGGAGGGCCAGAGAATAACTAAACAAACTGCCCAAAGAACGTCAAAGGTGGGCATGTTGCAGCTCCCAAAGAAATCCTAGAAGCAGGTGTGGTTGCTTAAGTGGGAGTCACATAGCAGGGCCTGTGGGGAGTTCTGTATCACTGCTCTCCCTGAAATGGTCCTTGGGTCTGTGTAGCTGCTGCCTCTGTGGGTTTGCTATAGGTCTCGTGAAGTTGTTGGTCAGCAGGGCCAGCAATTATGAGCAAGAATTATCTGGCACCTGCTGACTTCTGTACCTGTTACTTTGTCAACATGTCTAACAGTGAGGACCTTCTGGAGTAATACCTCTCCTGCTCTCTGCCTTCCAGACTTCATGCCAATTCAAGACTAGTGAGGATCAAAATCATATGGGAAGAGTGTCCCAGGAAACATAGCTTCCAGCCTTAGCCAAGTTAACAAAGCCCAGTCTAGCATGGAAGGGGGGAAACAAAAGATGGTTTTAGAACATTGCTCTAATGTTGCCCACTGAGAACTGTGGTAGAGGTCAAGGTTTTACCATTGGATCAATGATTCAAAAGAGGCATAAAAGTTTCCAATGCAAGACAAGTGGAAGGATTAGACAATGACAGGAGAATGGACTCTGCATTTGTAGAAAAAGGCAGTAAGGATGTTTGTGGCCATTGATATATTCATAGGAAGAAGAGATGGTAGAAATTAGGATCCTATAATGTATGTAGGGTTCATTCTAGAGTGGAAGAGGAATAAATGCAGTCCATCATGGGAAATAAAGTAACTACTAAGTAAAGCCAAGACCTGGGCATTTTTCTGGAGGTTAGGATAGAGAATGGTGTGGCTGTAAGACAGACCATGCAACTCAAAGCACATGACTGCAGACTGTGAAATTGAATAAATACTGAGAGTTTGGTTGCTAAGAGCAACATGGACAAGGAAAAGCACAGTTTCCACCTATCTAGAAAAAGCTTTTGCAATGCAAGGTGTGATTCAGTGCACAGAAGGAGTTGCATCTTTGTCATTTCTGTGTCCAGTGCAGTGCTTTATTTGTATTTGATAAATTGAAGTGAAAATGTAGTGATAAAGAACTATAAAGTACAGGACTAGCATGGAGATCCTCCAACTGACAGCTTATTTGAATTGGTCACTACAATCAAATCAATACTTAGAGCAGGCTCTCAACCTCAGTAGAATTGATGTTTTAGACTGATGGTTCTTAGCTAAGAGTACTGTCCTACATATTGTAAGATGTTTACCAACCTCTCTGGTCACTACCCAACAGATGCCAGGAGCAGTTCACTAGTTATAACCACCAAAAATATCTCCAACATTGCTAAATGACCCTTGGAAGGCAATATCACCCTTCACTGAGACCTTTCAATTTAGTGGAAAGTAGACAACATTCTTCCATTTTGTTTAACTAAAGTTCATTGAAAAAGGAGGGATTTGAGTGAGGAGTAATGGAGTTTTCCTGAAAAAGAAGAAAAAACCAATTTATCCAATAGAAGATTGGTCAAAATAGTCATTACATATGTAAATATTTTGCAACCATTAAAAACAGTAGTATAAAAGTACATTAACATGGAAATATGTTCCAGACAGCTTTCTTGAAAGCATGTATATGTGCATGGACACACACATATACATACACATATATGCAAAAAGTATGAGAGGATGTATACCAAAATATCACAGTGAAAATTTTGGGAAGAAAAGCATTACAGACTTTCTTTTTCTTCTCTTATTTTCATATTTTCTATAAAAATATACTTTTCTGAAAAAAGATAAATGTGAGATGAGAGTTATGTTGCTTCTCAACCAGAAGAGGTTGGAGAGGGATTCCTTTGTCTATGTTTACTTGTTTTTTAATTCATGAAGTTATATACCAAAGAGGAGCAATAATTTGAGCTTTGGTACTGTTCCTGTCACGACCTGGTATATGAATTTTTCTAGTAAAACTGAACAAAGCTTATCTGAAGACCAAAGGATAAGTAAACTGGGTTGTTCCAGCAAAACCCTCCTGCCATCAAGGGAAATGTTGGGATAAGGGGATCCACTCAGAGAAGAGTGTAGAAATAAGTACATCCAGTACAGTTGTCCAGAGGATATTCTTGCTATCGATGACCAGGTTTCTCTTTGGGAACGTTCACTTTTTGGCCTAAATGAACTGGAGACCTCTTCTGCGCTATAGTTAATCTGTGGATCGCATGTATATCTTTAATTACCCACTGTTCCAGCAAACAGCTCTTTCCTCTCTCCACAGGTCATTACCCTGAGGAGGCAAAGCCTTCAGGCTTTAGTGAGTCAGCCCTGATAGGGTCAGAAAAGAACAAAATCAGGGAGGGCAGATGTTCTTGGGATCCCAGTGCCTCAAGCCAGTAAGTTGTGGACACCGAGGAGGTGTGTGTCTCTTCTTCAGGCCTTCTTGTGTGATGGGCTCAGAGTGAGGGCCAGAGGGGCAGGTAGAGGAAATGAAGAACCCTCTCAAAAGCAACAGAAGTGATTTCTTCTTGTGTATTTATAAAGACAAGTTTTTTAAAGTGAGATTTGTTTGATGGTGAGTCATCCTCAACATTTGATGGATATGATTCAGATGACCTTCCCTGACAGCATATTCTGAAAATACAGGCTAAAGTTTCCTGATTGTTCAGAAACCCTCAAAGAGTTCTAAAAGGCAGCATCATCAGCTTGGTTTTTAATCATTTATATTTTTGGTGGTGGTGTTGATAAGTTGAAAACAAATAACAACAACCCTTGGCTACACTGGGAGGAATAAATGCTTACCTGGGGATGACAATAATCAAGTCACCATCAAATGTAGAACATAGAAAGAAATTAAATTTAAGAGTCCTGAATATTAAAACCTCCCCTTCAATTATAAGCAGGGTGATGTTACCTTGAACAAGACACCAGCTTCATATGTAACATGAGGGCAGAGTGAGACTAGATGGCTTTAAGATCCCCACCAACATTCCTTCGCAGCTTAAAACTTATCAAGGTTGAGTATCCATCCTCTGTGCAAACTCAGTACTTTTTGCTTATCCCTGTAATATTATATCATAGAATAGTGTCATTGCCTCTCTAGGCCATAAGCTCTCCTTAAACTGTAGACAGAATCCATACTTTAGTCAGTACTCTATTCCCAGAAACCAGAACATGACCTGTACAGAGCACATATTCAATAGATATTTGTTGAATTAAAGTATAATTGATCTTAGAGGTTCCCAATTCCAGACTCTTGTCTCATCCTTCCAACCTATATTATTTCCCCTCTTTCTCACTGGGTATGGAATAGACTATTACTTAAGTTTTGGGTGATCTAGAGCCTCTCTGGGCAACTAGCTACAGTAGACATCTTTGGTAGTCACTGTTTTTAATGACCATCGTTACAGCCATGGAAATGAGCTTTTCAGATGTTGAGCCAAGAGAGGATGATCAACCATGGATGTAAATTGCTGAGCTGTGAAATGCACTGTCATGTTTGATCCAAAATCACTCCTCCCAGGGTCTAGTTCTAGTCAATGCCTGAATCCAGCAGGGATACTAAGGCAGACCTATTCCTAATAGACATGATTCTCCCCTGATGAGCAACCTTTACTTGAGATCTCCCCATGCCCCCATTACTTGCTGAAACACTCCCGAGAACTTAGAACCAGTCCAAGATAATTTCTCCTACTCTTCGTCCTCCTTCCTTTTTCCCTTCCCACCCTCTCTCCTTCCCTTCAGATCATGTTTACATCAGACAGTTTTTTTCTGACTTCCTTACCATTCTGTTTTATAAGTATTTCTCTTAATACATTTTATCCAATTTAATTTTGTTTTGGTATCTGCTTCTTGGAACACCTGGACTAACACAATCACTTTTTGTGAGTTTCCTCGAGGCCACTAGTTGAAGGCCCAAGTGTCTTATTTGTCATGTGGCACTAGATAACCAGAACACCCAGAAAACTCTCTCCAAGTCCAAACCAGTTCCAAGAAGGGAATGGACTTCCCTCTTGGGGTAAAGTATCACCCATTAATTATAGCCACTGAATAATTTACTGTTTGTCAAGAGAATTCTTTGTGGACCATCTGAGCTTTGATTACTTGAGATAAGAACAATAGAACTGTGAATTCCATTGAGATCTTTTCATGGAACAAACTATGGGAGACTCTAAGAATGCTTGGCACTTCATCCATGATTTGATCCCCTGTTTACCTGCCTCATCTGCCAAACCCTCCGCTCTGATTTGCCACTCACTATTTTAGGCTTATGTCATGTCCAGGCTCACTCTGGAATCCCATTGTTATTCCAGTTTATCAACTCCAACCTTATTCATCCTTTGTGTAGTTTAAGATTGAACATTAGTCTCTCAGTTAGCTCTACCAAAGTGTCCTTCATTTGTCTATCTAAATAGGTAAAACATTTTATGAGAGTTACCTGTTAATGTGCCCAACTTCTCAAGGGAGACGTAAGCCTCTGGGTGATGGGACAGTCTCTACTTGTATTTATTTAGTCATCTATTTATTTACTTAATTTTGATCTATTTTATTTTTTTAAAGATTTATTTATTTATGCATACAAGAACTGGGGTATAAGCCAGAGTTGTGGGGGGTGAGAGTGTTATAGGGCAGCCCCCGATACAAAACGGGTTGCCTGATTATGGGTCCTCATCTGCACACTTAAAAGGACTTATCAATACTCTACTGCAGACACACAAGAAAGGTTAATAAAAGGTTTATTTACAAGGGAAGGGCAAATGAGGAAATGTACAACTCACGGAGAAAAGTGGGAGACAAAGTTTTAAATGCATCCTACCCGATCCACCGATCTGGAATCCCAAGTAGCACTCTGAGAGCTGGCCGCGAGCCAGGAGCCGTGAAGCCAGCAGGCGAGCAAGAGAGCGAGCCCCCCAAGGCCCACGTGTCTGGTTTTTATACCAACCCTGGCTGCTTTACTCCGCCCTCAGGTTCCAGCCACCTTCCCTTTGGTGGTGACAGGATTTGTCTTTCCCAATGTCTTGATGGCTTTGGTCTGGAGTGGGGGTGGAGTCCACAAAGCCTGCATGGAATTAGCTCAGGACATCCTTTCCCCCTAACAAGAGGACTCACCAGAGACAGAATGGGTAACAGAACAGGCAGATTAACTGAAATACACTGCTGAGGGGAGCAGCGGGCGAGATAGGAGAGGTCTGCTGTGCCCTGTGTGTATCTCCCTGGCCGGCCGGGGATTGAATTCGTGCTGCAGAGGCAGCGGATTGCTTCATAGGTTGCATCTTAACTCCTTGAGCCACCAGGGAGGCCCCACCTCGTTTTATTTTGAATGCTTACCATTAGGCCAAACACTAATCAGGAAATGTTTAATGAATTAAAACCAACGAGGTTCAGTGAAAATAAATGGGTTTTTTTCAAAGAATCCCTTTGAAAAAGGGATTAATCCCTTTCACTAACAATTACTCCATTTACCAGTAACATTTATAACAACATAAACTAACATTGATAAAGTGTTTCTATATGCCACAAAGTCTTCTAAGTGTTGTACATATATAACACATACAATTCTCTTAGCTTTATTAAGTGGATGGATAGATATTATTAACATCCCATTTTACAGATGAGGAAACTGAGACAAAATGAGGTGAAATAACTCACCCAGGAATCTCTGGTTTGTAACAGGCAGAACTGGAGATGGAACATACACAACCTGGTGAGAAAGCCTGGGGTCTTCCCTACCTTCAGCCACAGCCTCCCTGGAACTGATCGCTGTGATGGGAAATTTCTGGGAGGGCTGAGTTAACTGCACCTGGCTCTGCTTTACAGAACTCTGTCTGGGGCAAATTGCTACAACTGCTGCATTACTATAGGGAGATAAAGTTAATGAAAGAGGAAGAAAGGTGGATAAATAATTTACACCCTGAGCACTAAAAAGAGATTTCTTGGATTAACCATCAGGAAACTCAAAAGACACAATTTTGGACAATAAAGTAATAAATGACACAATTATTATCCAATAGGCTACAGGCTCATTCTAGCTCTGGCATTTACATTCCCCCTTTTGTAGCTCCTGCTTCGGTTCCTCCAACATAATCCTTTCCCAAACAGAGGCAGGTTTCCTCCTGCCCATCTCAGTCAAAACAAATTTACTTGTAAAACTTGATTTCTATGTTTTTATTTTTTAGTCTCACAAGTTTCTAAGACTGTGTGCTGTACTATGTCATTTGGAAATGACTAAGGGAGAGAGGGAGATGAAAGAGGTCGAACAGAAAAGTTTGATGGGGGAACAGGAGAAGGAGGTAGAAATGGAGAGAGAAAGAGAGAGATTATCACAGATAGAAAGAGACAGAGACATGAAGAGACATCATACCTCTTTATACTCTTTATACAACATCATGGTGAACAGGTCCTGTGCAAGTGATGGAGGACAAGAATAGAAAAACTGGAAAGGAGGCCTCACAAGACTAAAACCTGACTCACACAAGGAGGTGGGGGTCGAGGGGAATAACAGGACCATTAACCCAGCTGTAGAGGTTGTGACCCTCAGGCACCAGCGCCTTATCACAAGGCATGAGGCTCAAGCAGGATCAGATGCTACAGAGAGTGGAGCACAGGCCTGAGGGTAAAGATACGGAGATTGGGCCCTTCCTGGTTTTGCCTATTACCCAACATCAGCAACATGCAGGCCACTCCACGGAGAAGTGAGCACTCCCAAAGAGAAAAGGACTATATCAGGGCAGTCTCCTCACAGGCTGGGGCAGCACTCCCATTGCCCACCTGTAACTATGCAGGTGCTTTTCACCAACTCTCTCCCTCTGCAGGGCAGCAGCCTCCTGCCTGCCCCTGGCCTGTCCCATGCCAGGGCTTCTCCTTACTGACCTCGCTCAGCGGAGGCCGCTGTCCTCAAGGCCACCCTCCAGCAACCATGCAGGCCTCTCTTAGCAAAACTTGTCCCTTTCCCTAATGTAGTGGCAGGAGGACACAGAGCAGGATCTAGTCTGGAAAGCTCTCACCTTGGATGTTGTGAACAGCTACTATGTGAACAAGGTTACCCTTCAGGAAATTTGGGAAGAGATGAATTAAACTAAGCTGAGCTCTTTGCTCTCAGATTCCAGGAAACTTTAACAAACTTAGAAACATCACTTCCCAAGAAGGACAAGCATGTATAACATTTCCTGAAAAAGTTTGTCCCATAAGGTCTAATATTAATTCTGATAATTAATTCAGTAGGTAAATGGCCATGTGTTCAGCTATGCATTTACGTGGATTCATTAGACGATCTGAAGAATGGAAGTTTGAGGATGGATCGACAGATGGAAGGTGGCAGATCAGCAGGAAGGCAGTGTAGTGGTGCGTGGGACAGATAGACAGATGGTGAGGGTCCAGGGCAATGCCAGGGGAAGGAGAGAGGCTTGGAGTAGCAGTAAAGAGCATGAACTCTGGGGCCTCCCTGGACATCTAGGGGTTAAATCTCAGAGCTACCACCATGAAGGCCCACCACCATGCCTCAGTTCAATCCCCTGCCAGGGAGCTGAACCACATGGCACAGCAGACTTCTATGTCTCCCCTGCTGTTCCCCTTAGCAGTGTATTTCAGTCAATCTGCCTCTTCTGCTGAGTGTTCTGTATCTGGTGAATCCTCTTACATCTCTGGGCCTGCACCCCAGTTCTAATATGCAAAAATAAATAAATAAAATCTTAAAAAAAAAAAAGTATGAACTCTGTAGCCAGGGTTGAAATCTCAGCTGTGTCTCTCATTAGCAAGGGATTTGTCCTTGTGCCTCACACAAAGGACTGCCTCTCTGTGCCTCAGTTTCCTCCTCTGTGAAATGAGAGTAAAATATACTTATAAGGGGGATTATAAAGGTTGAATGAAGTAGTATTTAGAAAGCACCTGGAGTAGTGCTTGGTACACATTAACACTGCAGGAGCATTTTGTTAACTAAATGGAGAGGACAGGACAGAATTCTAGGGGTTTTGTTGGAACAAGTCAGAAAGAAGAATGCACTGTGCAAAGCATGTCTCTGCTCCCTTGTTCGATGCAGGCTTCTCTTCTTGTTCTTACACTTCCCTTTCGTCCTTCCTTGCTGTGTTTGCAGAACAGACCGATGCTGTCAACAATGAAGCCAGCTGGGCCTATATGAGCATTTAACTTACATTAATGCAAGTAAAACTAAATAATTTTTAGAATAATAAATATATTAAGATTGTATACTGATATAAAGAAATGTAATAAAAATGACATACATACAAAAAGTGAATTGTGTGGCTCATTCACAACTGCCCACCTCCACATTCAGGCAGCTGTGACTGCTGTTTGCCTGGAGGGTCTCCATTCTCTCATTTTGATCAGAGTAAGCCACTTGCCAAACTGAGAATTATTCTGGTGTTTAAAAGTAGCTGGTTTTTTTTTTGTTTTTTTTTTTTTTTTTTTTTAGGACTTAGCTTCTAAATATAAGCCAATTTGGTCTAGTCTTCAATTAGAAATAGAGATCTGTTTCTAGTGGAAACCCTCACTGTGTTAGTCTACCAGAAGCACCTTTATAAAGACTTTCAATGGTAATTCTGACCATGTGTTATTTTTGTCTAACACACTTTAGAACATCCCTGTCATGTAAGTTGAAACTCTCTTGGAATGTAGAACTGAGATTATGACTTGGGTTTTTCTGACTCCAAAGTCCTTCTTTTTCCACCACCTCGACCCTTGTAAACAAGTGCTTGTGACTCATCCACTTAGTAATTCAACACTTCTTTACCAGGTGTCTGCAACATGCCAGGAACTGGGCCATATGCTTGGGGATAAAGTGAAGAACAAATCAGACAGTCCCTGTTCTCATGGGGCTTCCAGGCTCTGCGGAAGGTGCTGAGAGAGAAATCAATGGATGCAGGGCAGGATGGGGACATTCATGTACTTACAGCATTGCCCTAACTTGGGAAGCCAAGACCCAAGCCTGGAGCCTTTAGAATGTGAGATGTCAGAGAACACAGCCTACCCCAATTACCCTTCATGCTGGTTGCCTGAGTCATTTGGAAGTATGTATTCCCAGGCTTTATCCCAGTAAACTGATAAAAATCCCTGTTTAAGCTAAGGAATAAAAGACTTAGAATTGACCCAAAGATTGAGAAAATAGATACTCTGCCTCTACACACCTGTGCATAAAATACAGAAAAAAGACACCCCAGATCTTAGAGTTAGAGGCACATATGGGAAGGAGCTTAAGCATAGCAACTCTGGAGATTGACAAAAGGAACTGAAATTCCAGTTCTACTACTTGCTCCATGGCCTTGGACATGTTATTTAACCTTGTAGGGCCCATTTTTCAATTAAGTGGATTAAATAAGTCAGTAGATATCTACTTTCATTAGAGAAAATAATATACAGTAATACTTAATAAATGTTTGTTCTTACTTTTTCTCATTACGAGTAAATCCCACAGGGCAATCTGGAACTTGGAAGAGCAGTCTTCACATTCTTTCTCTGGGCTCTTGACACATTCCTTCATCTAAGATTCAGGTCTTTTCAGCTCATTTGGGTCCCTTATTTTACTGGATTTCCAAATTGCCATATTCTGTATCTGAATACCTCTTTAACTGATGTTTACTTACTCTTTGTCTTTGGGTATTATAGGAAGTTAAAAATGACTTCAAGGGCCTCCCTGGTAGCACAAGGGGTTAAGATGCGCCACTATGAAGCTATCCACAGCCATTGAAGCAAGAGTTCGATCCCCAGCCAGGGAGGTGACATACATGGCACAGCAGACCTCTCCTGACTCGCCCACTGCTCCCCTCAGCAGTGTATTTCAGTGACTCTGCCTGTTCTGTTCCCCACTCTGTCTCTGGTGGATCCTCTCACCCTCAGCATGTCTGGCTTATACCCCAGTTCTTGTATGCATAAATAAATAGTTTAAAAAAAATGACTTCGAATTGTTTGCTGCTCCTCCTGTTGAGTGATAGAAGCTAATTTCTGTCCCCTTGAATCTAGACTGAGTTTAAGCTTCATATCTTGCTCAATCAATAGAATGCAGCAAAAATGATGTCCTAAAATTCTGAGACAAAATGTAACAAGCCTTGAAGTTTCAGTCTGGGTGTTTTCAAGCACTGATTCTGGGGAAGCCAACTGCCATATAAGAAGTTCAACCACTCTGAGGCGTGCTGATAATTTAGGAGGAGAGAGATATGCCTGGAAGTGCAAGACTGCTACAATGCCCAGCTTTTCTCTCAGCAGATACTCCAGACTACAAGAGGAGCAAGATGAGATGTCCTGTCAAGACTGGCCTCAATTGTAGATTTATGAGCAAAGAAAGTGGTAGGGTTTAGGAGGTTTGTTTTGTACATTAAATAAGAGGAAGAAGAATTTATAAAAACAGTATAGGAGCAGCTTCTTTGGGAGTGTGGGGCCATGTATAAAACATGACATGGATATCATGATGAAGAAATGATTTACATTGTGTGAATCTGGCCAAAACTGACCTCAATAATCCTGCTATCCACTTATATGTTGCTGACCTCATGTGTCCTTCCATTGCTGTAAAGTTTGCTTTTATGTTCTCTACAGATAAAAACATAATCCAGAAGAGGGATGCTGATGATAACTGAGAGGCAGAGCTGATTCACAAAGCGGAGGCAATAAAAGGAAATGATTCATATGTTAAGGATATGAAATTCCATTCAACAAAATTTTATTGAGCACCTAGGCTGTGTTGACCTAGGTATTAAAGACATACAGGTGAAATCTGCACGGGTGTTTGTGGAACCAATAAATCCCTTCCATTATCTTAAGACCTATCCCAAAGGTTATATGCAAGGTTCAACTCATGGACAACTCTACCTGAGTTGAAAAGATCATGAAGGACTTCATGGAGGAGGTGGTATTTGAATGGTGTACTGAAAAATGAAGAGGAGGTCACCAGGGAGTTACAGGGAGGTAGTTGTGGCACAGTGGTAAACGGCATGCAATCTGAAAACTATTTTCATCCCACTCCTGGTTCTATCACAACAAAATTTGAAGATTAGGATAAGTCACATTCTCTGAGTCTCTGTTTCATTTCTTCAATAATAGTCTCAACAACTGTAGTGTTAAAAGAGTTAAGACATGTAAATCACTTGAAATAATATATAATATCTAGTACATTACAAGCATACAGGTAATATTGGATCTGAAAGATAAAATAAACAGCATATGCAATGATATAGAGGTGAGAAACAGCACAGTAGAGTGGACGAACTGTTAGCATGTCACAATGAAAAGTGCACATAGTTGACAGGGAGTGGCATGAGCTGACAAGCAGTAGGAGAAGACACTAGAGATGGCAGCAAACACTGGATTGTAAAATTCCCTGTATGCAGTGTGTGGATTTTATTTATTTATTTATTTATTCATTCATTCATTCATTTATTTATGCATACAAGAGCTGGGGTGTAGGCCAGCAGTGCGGGGTGGGAGGTGTGTGTGAGAGGATTCACCAGAGACAGAGTGGGGAGCAGAACAGGCAGATCTACTGAAATATGCTGCTGAGAGGAGCAGTGGGTGAGACAGGAGAGGTCTGCTGCACCATGTGGGTGACCTCCCTGGCTGGGGATGGAACTCATGCTGCAGTGACTGCCCATATCTTAATAGCGCTGAAACTTAACCTCTTGCACAACCAGGGAGGTCCTGGATTTTATCTTCTAGGACAGCTAGCTATTCTTCACCATGATATATCTCTGGAAGTATCAGGATCACTGTTTGGGAAGAACATTTTGCAAAGCATTTTCAACAGTAGGAATCCCTATTATTTTGGCAATGTACACTACAGAGATAAAGGCAGGCAAATGCTCTTTGCTATTCAAGGTACTCTGGCTCTGGGGTATGGGTGATCTGTCACTTTTTAGAAAAGAGAAGATAGTTGTAGTGGCAATCCTGCAGGCTGGCAAGGCAGGGAGGCCAGCAAAAGGCAGGTAGGGGGCTGGGAGGCCTGGGGTGGGGGGGAAGCAGGGGATGTACACTTTCTCTGGGCTCTCCCTGGTATTCTCTCATGGACTCGCCTTTCTGTAGTCATATCCTTCTGTAGCCGTCCTCTGACTGACACCACCTTTATATCCCCTGGCCTCTAGGCTCAGGTGTGCCCACTTCTGCATGCCCACATCATTCTCCAGGTTGCATAATCAGACTCATGTGCCCTGCGCTCACACCCCAAATACCTTCTGCGTTAACACAATCAAGATAGCAGGTGATAGCCACAGAGGTTAGTGGCACAAAATCCTGACCAATTCACTTAGCCTACAATAGGGCACAACATCCAAAGCTAGGTAAGAGTAAGATTTTTTGTAATTGAGGGTATAGGGGTGTGTGGAGCCCTGAACACAGTGAGAAATAGGGAACCAGTATTGAGTTGCAATCGACGACAATCATGGTAAGTATTGCATTTTAGAAACATGACTTTGGTGGCAGTTTGTAGAAAGCATTAGGATGGTAGAAGAAGTTGGTCAATGCCAGAAGCAAATAGGGCTTCCCTGGTAGTGCAAGAGGTAAAGATGCAACCATGAAACTATCCACAGCCACTGTAGCACGAGTTCAATCCCCAGCCAGGGAGCTACAGACATGGCGCAGCAGACCTCTCCTGACTTGCACGCTGCTCCCCTCAGCAGTGTATTTCAATCAATCTGCCTGTTCTGTTCCCCACTCTGTCTCTGGTGAATTCTCTCATCCTCCCCCTACCTCTGGCTTGTACCCCCGTTCTTATATGCATAAAATAAAAAAAAATAAAATACTAGAAACAGATACATGGATAGGAGAATATGACAATAGTCCATGCTATAGATTTATCAGGGCTTTAATGAGAGAGGTGGTGATGGAGATAAAGAAGGAAGCATAGCACCTATGGAGAAATAGATGAGGTGAGTAATAAAACCTTCCAAATTCCTGAGCACTCCCGGATGGCTCTGCCTGTGACAGGACCCCTTGGCTCTCACTGTAAGCATCACCCTGCTTTGTCTCAGACCAGACTGAAATTGACTTTTTTTTTTAATATTTATTTATTTATTTATACAAGTACTGGGTACAGTCAGAAGTGCAAGAGGGTGAGAGAATTCACCGAGCCAGAGCGGAGAGCAGAGCAGGCAGAAGGACTGAAGTACACTGCTGAGGGGAGCAGCGGGTGGCAGGAGAGGTCTGAGCGCCATGTGGGACCCTCGCCCTGTGGCCAGGGATCAAACCAGCGCTGCAGAGGCTGCGGGCAGCTTCGTAGCCCAGCGCTCAACCACTGCACCACTGGGGAGGCCCTGAAATTTACTCTTAACTCAAATTTGTGAGTTCCTACACTATGGCAAGCCCTGTGCTAGGAGTGAAAGTGAAGATTTCGATTGTTCTTTCCTAGGATTATCTCATTGTATAGAGTCGAAAGACCACAAGTAATCCTGACCTACCAGCTTGTGGGTTTTTTTCAAGGGGGAACCATCACCGCAGGAAGGTCATTTCTTAAGACCCATAATCAGGTGGATTTCCCCCAGGCTGGCTTTGTCGGCAGGTGTAGAACTCATTCCTGAACGCTGCCTGACTCAGGAGCACCGCCTTCTCAGTGAAGTCGAGATGGAGGGAAGAAGAGGGCAGCCAAAACCATTCTGTCTTCACGCCCAAATCCCCGGGGATTAGACTCATCATCATACAGTGACTTGGAGGTTTCTGACAGGAAAAGCCAAACATAAATCCCCTCCATTGTAAAACCATGCGGGAAATAAGCCAGCCCATGTTTGAGAGGTGCATTCACAAGATCGCTCTGATCTACAGGAGCTTCACTCAGCATCTTGATGCCTGTGATTGCCCCACCTACAAAGCCTTGGGTACTGCCTGCTGGCTGCTGTTCTCTTCCCAGGGGAAGCGGAAGGTGCTTGTGTGAACCCTTCTACTGTCTCCAGCTCTGAGCTCATTAGCAGAGGGTGCTACTTGGAACTATGTCTCCTGGTGCAACAAGCAATGTTTTTTTCCACAGGATTTTTTATTTTACAATGATCGAGATGAACATATAATTAAACATGATATCTTCAGGCCAGGCCAAAGGTAAGGAGCAGGCTGGGCAGGGAGTGCAAAGGGGAAAACACAGAAATAATGCTCTGAAAAAAGGAGGTTTGGAGTCCCAGGGCCTGATAGGACCTGGGAATCCCAGGTAGGCACAGGGCTTGGGATGAGAGAGATGGTTCCGGATGGAATGTCTTTAACCTCCATCTAAATCACGGAAGACAACTTGGGTACAAACCAAAATCAATACTTTCAGACTGTCCCACCCACGGATCATTGGGACAGGAGTAGCTCTCGCTAATCCTAAGAGCCGAGCTTCGGAGACTGGCTGAGAGTAAGAGGATTTGAAGGGGAGGATAAGAAGCTGGAAAAATTTTCTGAACTAAAGAACATGGTGACAAAGGCTTTGAGCACATCTAGTAAAGCAGCCATAGACGTACCCACCTGACTTGAAAAGGTAGCAGGTTCTGATTCCCACTGCCCCCACCCACCTGGGCCATTAGGGAACTGGAGAGCAGGATTTATCTCCCTGCTTTACAGATAAAGAAATTGAGACTCAGGAAAGGAAAACAAGTCCCCCATTTCACACATCTAGTGAGTAAGACTCAGGACTAAATCCAGGATGTATGACTCTAAATATCTTGTATTTTCTATTTTACCAAATGTTTTACAGATGTGTGGAGAGGGGTGAGACTTCTGGGTTCCCATAATAAAATATATATCTTGGGGCCTCCCCTGGTGGTGCAGCGGTTGAGCTCTGGCCTGCGAGGCTGCCCGCAGCCTATGCAGCACCGGTTCGTTCCCCGGCCGCCGGCGAGGGTCCCACAAAAAAAAAAAAAAAAATAAAATAAAATAAAATAAAATAAAATATATATCTTAATAAATATATAAATAAATTAAACCTAGTATTTACTAGGTTTTTACCAATCAGACTGATAGAACCAGCAACCAGTAAGGGATTTGTGCTATCATTATTGCTCCTTAACCAGGACAGGTAAGAACTCTCTCTCTGCAGGTGTTTATATATGTTGTTAATTCTATACTAGAAAATACGGCCTGGCTCTTAGCAGTCCTCCAACACCCAGTGTTGAAGAATTTGAGAAAAGTCTATGAAAACTAACATAACTAGGGCCTCCCTGGTGGCGCAGGCAGTTGAGTGCCGCACTGTGAAGCTATCCGCAGCCTCTGCAGCACGGGTTCGATCCCAGCCGGCTGGCAGGAATTCCACATGGTGTGGCAGACCTCTCCTGTCTCACCTGCTGCTCCCCTCAGCAGTGTACTTCAGTCAGTCTGCCTGTTCTGTTTCCCGCTCTGTCTCTGGTGAATCCTTTCACCCTCTCACGCATCTGGCCTGTACCCTGGTTCTTGTATAAAAATAAATAAATCTTTAAAAAAAAAAACCTAACATGACTCTGTAATTTTTTTTTAATGGGAAGGAACTTTAATACAATTAGTAAACAATACAGGAATGACTATGTAATTAACTCATCAGTCTTACTGGACACGAAAATGGGTAAAATTAATAATCGCATGGGGGCAACAGGAATATATGGACCATCGGGTGAACCAGGATATATGGTCATTCCTCCTGGAACTGAATAGGAAGACATTTGGTCTTGTACAATGTCACACTTAACAAAATTCTAATACTGCTATCTCAAAGCAGTTTCTGAATATGAAATGAGTTTCTCTTCCTCCTGAGGGTAATAATCCTAACCTCAGTGTCTGCGAACCAAGATGACAGTCGCTAAGTTCCTTATAACTTCTTCTCTCCAGGAAACCTGTAGGGTGGTTATTCAACTTTAACTCCTTGTAAGCTGTCTTGGGATTCCAGATTTGGACGGGAGTGAAGATGGTGATGAAGGTGTTTTTGTATCCTTACTCTGTCTGTAATGGATTCATTTTTCTCAATGTTTCAAGCTATTGGGAAATATCAAACACCCACCCCACACACTCATGTTTGCTGAAGCTCTTTCAGAGGTGCCAGGGATGGCTGTCACTAGTTGAGAAATCTTAATTGGCCTTAAATATCATATTTCAGAGTTCAAAGGGATTTTATTAATGATTTCGTTCTAAAGGTAGAGTTCACTATTGCTTAACCTTTTTGTAAAGGTAATTGCTCAGTCCAAACTATTCTTCTAAGAGGGTGAAATCATTCTTACCCTTTCTGAAAAGACTATCAATAAATGGGAGATTGCATTTATATGGCTGTGCCTCATTTTCCACCCCCCCCCCAGATGCTATCCCTCTTCCATTCATAGGAATGTGGACACAGAAAATAGCTCATTGAGTTTCCCACTTGACACCTGAAATGATTTTTATCATCATATTATTTCTCTTGAACAAGAAACACCTTTTTGAAGGGTTCTATTTATGCCATGAAACAAAAGTACTGTATAAAATTTTAATGTTTTTTTTTCCTGATAAAAAAATTACTCCAAGGTAAAGGGGTGTAACATAAGTAGTGTCAACCCTAGGCACTTGGGTGATTTATCATTTAGAAAGTGGGGGAGGGGTTCTTTAACCTCCTTACAATAGGACACTAATGAAAAACAATCTTAAATCTCAAAGTCTAAATAATACAGCATTCAGATTTTTGACACAAATAAACACAGTATTTTCATCACTTAATAATTTTAAGTTTGAAAGTTTACCATTCAAGCAACTATAGTTTTACTCTCCTCTCCCCCATCAGTCTCTCTACCTTATCTTTTTCCCCTCCTTAAATTTAAGCAAGGATCCACAAAATGGAGGCTAAGGTGTTTGATCATTCTTTGAGAAGTCTATGGCACTCCACTCCAGCCTCCACCAATATTGTAGTCCATTAATTTATTGAATAAAAATGAAGTAAATTAAAGAAAAATATTTGGTTAAGTATTATGAGCTGAATTGCGTTCCCTCAAAATTCAAAATGTTGTCATGTCAGTGCCTCAGACTATGATATTTAGTGAAAGGATCTTTAAAGAGGATGGGCACTAATCCACTATCACTGGTTTTTTTAATGAGGAGAAGAGATTAGAACATAGACATGCACAGAGGGAAGACCAAGGCAATATAAAGAACAGAAGAGGGCCATCCGCAAGCCAAGGAGAGGCCTTAGAGACACCAACTCTGCCTATTGGCGGCAAAGGATGTAACAAACTCCACAAACAGATTTTATGAACTCCACCCCCACCCCACATCAAAAAGATCCAAGACACCAAGGACTACAAATCCCATAACGTCATCACCACCAAAGAGAGGATTCCTGGGAACTGAGTGTGGAGTTAAGCAGCCAGACTTGACATATAACCAGACATGTGGGCCTTGGGAGTCCTTGGTTTTTCACCGACTTTCAGCATACTATTGGAGTTCCAGTTCAGCAGAACTGGTAGGATACATTCACCAATTTATCTCTCTCTTTCTCCCCAAGCTATTCATTTATTCATTTCCCCCTTTTTTTGGCAAATAAACCCTTTCATAACCTTTGAGTGGGTACCTGCAGTTGAGTCTCATTATAAGTTTCTTTTAAGCACGCAGGTGAGGACACACACTAGGCCAACCCATTTCACATTGGGGTTGCCCTATTACACACCTACTCCTTAATCATACACATCAAGCCTTCAGAGTCATGTGAAAATAAATTTCAGTCTCTGGTGTTTCATCATGCAGCTTTATTTAGCAAACTAATAAATTAAATTTATCTTGTATTCATTCAATCTACCACTCTTAAATTCTTTCATGTTTTAAAAATAGCAGATGAGCATTTTCTGCTAAGTCTAATGGAAAATAAGGGAAAAAGAATTATGGCTAAAAACGTAAATAAAGTGATGGTTGAATATATATATTAAATTATTTTTCAAGGAAAAAAAAAAATTAACTTTATTAAAGGGTAATGGATATACAAAAAAATGCATCTTATTTTAAGAGTATGTTTCAATGAATTTTGACAAATGTATGCACCCATGTAAACATACTACCATCACAATATAAAATGTTTCCTGAAACCCCAAAAGTTCTTTCATGGCCCTTTGAATCAATCCTTACTTCCTAGTTTCAATCTGCTTTCTGTTTTGGCAGATTAATTTTGCTGCTTCTAGAGTTGCATATGAATAGAACCAGACAGTATGTATTCCTTTGTGTCTAATTTCTTTGGCTCAGTTTACTATGCTTTTGAGTTTCATCCTTGTTGTTTCTGCATATATCAGTAGTTTAAACCTTTTTATTACTAAATTGTATTATTTTGAATAGAGAAACGCATTTATCTATCATTCACTTGTTGATGGGCATTTGGGTTATCTCCAGTCTTGAATTATTACAAGGCTGCTTAGAACATCCATGTACAAGTCTTGATGTGGATAACTGTTTTTATTTTTCTTGGGAGAATATCTAGGAAAAGACTGGTTGTGTTGTATGCTAAGTGTACGCTTAATTTGTTTTCTATAAAGGGGGATAAAGAAAAAAACTGCTACACTTATTTCACCTTCTTAAATCATAAATCTGCCATTTTACTTTCCTACCAATAATGGATGACAGTTCTGGTTGTGCTAGATAGAGCCTAGCCAACACTTGGTATTGTCAGTTTTATAAACAGTTCAGCCTTTCTAAGGATGTGTACTGATATCTTATTGTGGTCTTAATTCTCCCAGAGAGCTAATGATATTGAGCTTGTAAACCCTTGTATATCTTTTCTTGTAAAAATAATTGGTAAAGGGCCTCCCCTGTGGCGTAGCGGTTGAGCTCTGGGCTGTGAAGCTGCCCGCAGCCTCTGCAGCGCCGGTTCGATCCCCGGCTGCTCCCCGGCCACCAGAGGAGGGTCCCACATGGTGCGCAGACCTCTCCTGCCGCCTGCTGCTCCCCTCAGCAGTGTACTTTGGTCCTTCTGCCTGCTCTGCTCCCCGCTCTGGCTCTGGTGAATTCTCTCACCCTCCCGCACTTCTGACTGTACCCAGTGCTTATATAAATAAATAAATAAATCTTTAAAAAATAATAATAATAATTGGTAAGATATTTGCCCATTTTTATTTATTTATTTATACAAGAACCAGGGTACAGGCCAGATGCACGGGAGGGTGAGAGGATTCACCAGAGAAAGAGTGGGGAACAGAACAGGCAGACTGACGAAATACACCGCTGAGGGGAGCAGCGGGCAAGACAGGAGAGGTCTGCCACGCCATGTGGGACCCTCGCCAGCCGGCCGGGATCGAACTGGCGCTGCAGAGGCTGAGGACAGCTTCATGGTGCAGCCCTCAACCATCTGCGCCACCAGGGGAAGCCCTATTTGCCCTTTTTAATTGGGCTATTTAGTGTTTTTTATATATTTGGGTAGAACCTCATGTCTGATATGTTTTGAGATTCCCCCCGCCATGGTTTGCCTTTTCATTTTCTTCACGGTGTCTTTTGAAAGGAAGAAGGTTTTAATTTTTTAATTTAATCATTTTTAATTCAGGTAACATTGGTTTACAAAACTGTATAGGACTGAGTGATAAATGTGCACACCTCTTCAGATGTACGTTACCATGCCATGCTTTCCACCAAAGTCCCAATAATTTTCCAGCATAAGCCATTTAACTCACCCCCTCTTTTCACCTCTCTTTTCCCCTCGGGTAGCCTAAGTTGTGCAGTCATATTTTTAGGGTTAGTTGTGGTTTAGTTTTGTCTGTTCCTCTGCTTTGTTTCTCTATATTCCACATGAGTGAATTCATCTGGTATTTGTCTTATTCCTTCTGATTTATTTTACTTAGCATAATCCTCTCCAGTTCTAGAATGTTTTAATTTTAATAATGTCCACATTTACCAATTTTTTCTTTAATAATTAATAATTTTTGTGTTCTAAGCAATCCCAAAGTTGCAAAATTTTCTTCTACCTTATCTTCTAAAAGTTTTAGTTTTTACATTTAGGTATACAAGGTTTTTTTTTGTTATATATAAGAGTCACAATTCCTTTTTTGGTGTGCTCATAGATTCTTTTGATTGTTTTAGCACTGTTAGTTATAAAGATTCTTCTTTTTCCATTGAGCTACATTGACATCTATGTCAATATTTTATTGGCTGTATTTATGAGCCTATTCCGGGACTCTGTTGTCCCATAGCTCTATCTGCATGTCAGTACCATACTGTCTTTATTACTATAACTTTATAGTGAGAGACTTCAGGTTTAACTTTGGTCTATTTCAAAAACTTTTGGTTATTCTAGTTCCTTTACATTTCCATATACATATTAGAATTGGCTTATCAATTTGCCCAAAAATTGGCTGAGATCTTGATGGGCATTTTATTTTATTTTATTTTGTTGTTGGGCATTTTATGCCCATAGGACGGATATTTAAATAATGAATCTTTCGAGCCTCCCTGGTGGCGCAGGTGGTTGAGCGCTGCACTGTGAAGCTGTCTGCAGCCTCTGCATTGCGGGCTCAATCCCAGCCAGTCAGCGAGAATCCCATATGGCAAAGCAGACCTCTCCTGTCTCCCCTGCTGCTCCTCTCAGCAGTGTATTTCGTCAGTCTGCCTGTTCTGTTCCCCACTCTGTCTTTGGTGAATCCTCTCACCCTCCCGCGCATCTGGCCTATACCTCGGTTCTTGTATAAATAAATAAATCTTTTTAAAAAGTGAATATTTCTATGCATGAATATGTTTTCTGTCAATTGTTAGGTCTTTAATCTCTCAGCAATGTATTTTAGCTTTCACTGTACATATTTTCTTGTTCATATTTTGTTAAAATTATTCCTTAGTTGTTGATACTATTGTAATTGTTGATGCTTTTGTAAATGGTATTTAAAATTGTTTCACTAACTGTTTATTGCTAGTACATGGAATTGAGTTATATATATTGACCTTGTTTTCCTGAGGCCTTGTTAAAAATCCCTATTAGTCCAACTAACTCTATTGTAGATTCTTATAATTTTCTATGCACACATTCATGTTTTCTGTAAGTAAAAATAGTTTTACTATTTCCTTTTTCTCATCTATATGCCCTTTATTTCTTTTCTTTTCTGCCTCATTGCTCATGCAAGGACTTCCAGTACAATGTTGAATAGAAATGGTGAGGACAGACGTCCTTACTTTGTTTCTGTTGTGAATGTGAAAGCATTCACTGTTTTGACAGTAATTTTGACATTAACCTAAGATTTTCTACAGATGTCCTTTATCAGCTTAAGAAAGTTCCTGTCTATTCCTAGTTCATTCATGACTTTCATTTGTTAAGAATATGTGCTGAATTTTGTCAAATGCTTTCTTTTCAACATCCATTGAGATAATCAATTTTCTCCCTTTTGTTTGCTAATGTGATGAATAAAACTCATTGATTTTCAAATGTTGCAAGAAAATTGAATTTCCTAGACAAACCCAACTTCTATTAACAGTCCAGACCAACCTGTGTTGCCCTGTCAGATGCACCGGCAACAGCTGAGGGGAGTCCCTTCCTTAGATGTCTGGACATCAGCTCTGTGGAGCCTTTTCTTACAGACCCTGAAGTAGATAGGCTTATCTCAGCTGTCTGAAGAACTATGCAGGGTTGTTAGCGTGCAGACTGAGGGATACACCAGGATCCTCAAGCCAGCAAGATCTAAATGGTTTCTGCCATCCACCGCATAAAGACAAAGAATTCTTTCATTGGGAAAGAAATTTAATAGGATTAGTGTGCAAAGGAGGATGAGTGAAAAAAGGTGATAGTTTTCCAATAAAACACCAGTTACAGCTCTTGGATAAATGCACAAACAGGGTTAGCCAGAAACAATGTTGCTGAGGCCTGAAAACTTGTCACAAGTCTAAGGGACCTTCTGGAGGGGAACCATAGGAAAGCAGTAGAAGGGGCCAGGCAAATCTGGGATGAAAGGAACAAAATCAAAGTAAAAATCACATTAAAGGCTGCCACTGTCAGCCTCTCTACTGGTCTCTCACCACACATCTCGAATCCACAATTCTCCTTCCATGTCCCCCAAGTCCCTGTTGCAAGTCCAAAGCTATGAAGTTAGCATACTTTTCTTCATAAATCTCTGCTCCAATGCCTAATCCAAGTCTCTTCCAAGTTTCTCCTCCCTGCTCAGCTCCACTCTTCATTAGGTAGGGCAAGGAACATGGGACCTCCCCTTTTTGTGGAGATTAACAAGGTCTATCCTCTGGGCAGCTAATTAATTACAATCCATCTGCTTTTTTTTCTCCTCTCATTCCTACAGCTCATGGTCTTTTCCTAAATCCATAATTTCTCACAGTTGGGAATATCTTAGAGATCATTTTTCTTCCAGTCAATGTATGAATCCTTTTGACAGTGTTTCTGTTCAATAATCACCCAACCTAGGCTTGGAATCACTTACTACAGGAAACCCAGTACCTTCTGCTTCCTCAAATACAAGGAAGTTAAGAAAACCAAGCAAATTAGGAAGAGATCCTGTTATAGTTGGGGGTTTAGCTTTCTTGTTAGGCACTAAAAGACCATCATTTACAGTTTAATAGGTCTCTTTTTTTTTTTTAAGCTTGCTTTTACAAATTCCCATGGACATATTCTCAAGATTTCATTAGTTATTTTGGAAATTTAAAAAAGTATATTTTCATGGCATTCTAAAAAATGCAATATAAGTATATCCTGGATGCTTTCTATGACCACAGAGGGATTATAATAGCAGTACAGCGCATGTTCAATATCATGTGCATTTTGTGTTTATATATACAGTCTACTTGAGAGACCACTATTGATTAAGAACAAGGGCACTAGATCTAGCATGCCTAGGTTGGAATTCAAATCAACAACTTACTGTATGTGTGACTTTGGGCAAATTATTTTGTCTTTCTGTTTCCTTAGTTTCCTAATTTTGTCTTTCTGTCTTTCCTTAGTTTGTCTGTAAAATAGACAGGAGTAAAAATACCTTGTTTCTAGGATTCTTGTGAGGATTAAGTAAATACATTAGAACAGTATCTGGCACATAGTAAGTGCTATATAAATGTTTGGGAATATCATTATATGCTACTAACTTAATTATTGCCAGTTAGTAATAGGAACATACAGAATTAATATGTATTTTAATCATTATGACCAAGTGGAGACTAGTCAATATCAGCACATTATACAAAGAATTCATAATACTCATAATAAAGTATTGGAAGAATTAAGTAATTATATGACAAATAAAGTTGTAATATACCCCACAACAAAGAAAGTGGTAATTTAGTTTCAGCAAGTAATATCACTTGTCGTATTAATGTTCATTAAATTGTATTACTTTTGTAGTTTTCATGCTTACATTTAATTTTATTTTCTCTATGTCACAAGAACTGGATTTATATGGAATTTGTGTTTAGTTTCTTTTTTTTTTAATATTATTTATGCATACAAGAACTGGGGTACTGGTCTGAGGTGCAGGGGGTGAGAGGATTCCCCAGAGCAGGTGGGGAACAGAACAGGCAGATTGACTGAAATACACTGCTGAAGGGAGCAGCAGGCGAGACAGGAGAGTTCTGCTGTGCCATGTGGGTCACCTCCCTGGCCAGGGATCGAACTGGTGCTGCAGTGGCTGCAGATAGCTTTATAGTGCTGCTGTGACTTAACCCCTTGCACCATCAGGGAGGCCCTAGTTTCATGTTGTACATATTTATATAACAAGCTTCTAAAATAATTTGCCAACACTGGAAGACCTTGAACTAATTCCCCCCTGTAAAATAGACCTGTTAATTTCTCAAAATTGAGAAATAATGATATAATGAGGCTAGTTTTTTTCCTGAATGAAGCTCAGTCCCTAGTGGTAACTGTAGGGCACAGTGATCACCATTTTGAAGTTCCTGAATCAAGAAGTCTCCAGATTTAAGTTCCAAGACATGAAATTAGGAGAACAGTTAAAAGGACTAAACAGCTATGGTGGATGAAAGCTGAAAAGCCCAGAGGCTGATAGGGTGATGCAGAACTAACAAATGTTTGAGTTCCTTTAAGTGCCAGACACCACCTTATAATAATTCTGTAAATTGATGGCCTTTTTCTCTGCTTTTCAAATGAGAAAGTGGTTTAGGGACATTATTAGCTTGCCTACAGTCACAGAGCTAGAAAGTATTAGAGCCACAGTTTCTATTTGGACTAACTGGCTCCAAAGCCCATCATTTTACACTATAGCTTTGTCTTGAAAGCCACAAAC
Organism: Talpa occidentalis; assembly: GCF_014898055.3. Lineage (NCBI taxonomy): Eukaryota > Metazoa > Chordata > Mammalia > Eulipotyphla > Talpidae > Talpa > Talpa occidentalis. Next base: position 18,539,372 of record NW_023603184.1, on the reverse strand, counting down.
AAGCTCTGAAATGAAGGTCCATTACCAAAACTCCTTTTCAGGAATTCCAGAATGCAGACCTTTTTGGAATAGCAGGATCAGAGGGAGTCACTGAGAATTCTTAGTATTTGGTCCATAAAGGGAAGAGACCTGCAGGCTGATTTACTGTGATAGTTAATCTTACAAGTGAACTTGACTAAGCTATGAGGGAGCTAGTTAAATCTGGTTCCTGGGTTTGTCTGTGAGGATGTTTCCAGAAAAGATTAACATTTTAAAGGATAGACTAGAGTAAAGCAAATGAATTCCCCAAAGTGGTGAGATCCTGAATAGAACAAAAAGACAGAGACAGGTTGAGTTAACACTGACTGCTTGAGCTGATATATCCATCTCCTGTCCTCAGCTCTCCTAGTTCTTAGGCCTCAGACCCCGGCTGGAATGTACACCACCCTCTCTGACTTTGAGTCTTCTAACTACACCACTTGCTTTGCTGAGTCTCCAGCTTGCAGATGACAAATCGTGGGACTTCTCAGCCTCCATAACTGCATGAGCCAATACCTCATAATAATAAATCACATACTAGACATCTATGTAAATACAGTTGCCCTCTGACAGAGATAGCCAATGAGGGTTGGCTGAAAGCATCCTAGAATTCCCACCAGAAGCTTCTTTCTTTCCTTAGCCCAATTATGTTGAGGAAGCACCATTGGCCATTAGTTTTCCCAAGTGGGTTCACGACCTCAAATAGTTATAGATTCAAATATGCTTGGGAAAAAGCAGCTTTCCCTTCCTCAGTTTACATGTCATTTTTGCTAAGGAAGTGGAGGTGTCCTTATCTGCTGGGAGAATCCTTTTCTCCCAGAATAGAGTGGATGCTGAGAAGAAAGCACAGAGACCAGTGCCTTCCTCTCTCCACCCAAGGTTTTACATGTTCTTGTTCTCCTCCACTAGATCACTGCAGGCTAAAGTTTTCATCTTCAAATGTTCACAGATAAGTCAGAGTTCAAACAATCCCCAGGCCCTCAATTTTCAGAAAATCTAGTCCTCCAATACAAAGACCACTGTTGTGAAAATGTCAATTCTCTTTCCCCTCCTTGATGCAGCTTCCCTTGGGAATCAGACACTTAAGAGCCCAGTTCCTCCAAGTCTAACCCCACATCCACCCCCAGTTTTTTCTACGCAGATTAAGGGGCATTTAACCCATCTCCCACTGGCTTCACCTTATTGTTAAGATCAGATGTGTATTTTGTAAAGTGCAGTTAGTGTATATATTTTTAGGTTATTAGTAGTTAGAAGTTTCTTTCAGCTTTTGCAACTCATTTTAGGTAACATCATGTAAGGTTTTGGGATTGTCATATTTAGGGAAAAGTTTATCAAGCCCTAAAATTTGGAAGAAGTTTCCACAGAGAAGCTTCTGATTATGTACATTCCAAACCTTGTTTTTGCCTCTGCTCTCCACATACTTCTGGTGCTGGGTGCCATAGGAAACATTCCTATCTCAAACTGACCTCTGGTCACGGACCTTCATGTCACAACACCCAGTGAGTCAGCACAGGAGGCAAGTAGGATTATTTCTGGAAGCTATCGCTATACCAGAATGGTTAGTCATAATTTAACTGTATAGGGAAGTGACCTCAACACACATGAATGTGTACTACTAATCCCAAGTTCACCGTGTTCGCAATTCAACTTTTTCTTAGGATCTGCAAAATGCCTATGACTGTGCCAACACTACACATGAAGAGCATGTGAGATGGGGACATTGGAAGGGGAACGGGTGCTCTTAACCAAGTGCAGTTGAGTGTAACAGAGCAAATACTACAAGACATTTGACTATGTGAACACATTGCTGGGTCTCCCCATGACTTGCGAGAGACCAGTGCAAGTGAGCCCTAAAACTTAAGCTTCATTAGTGCCTAATCTTTCTCTGCCTTATATTTTGGGTGTATGAACCTCTTACTCTTTTCATTGTCCTTTTTCCTTTAGTTTCATAGTGTCTTTCAAGTGCCAAAATATTTTTTATTTTTATTTCTTACTAGATGGCCTTCCTAGATTGTGGAGTAGGTCAGTAGCCATTTGATTATTATTTAAACAATTAATCTCCGCTGTTCTTTACCTTGATGAATATTACAGAGTTGCACATGGGAGAAACAGTGATCTCTGAGGGTCACTTGTAACATTCAGTTTGGAACTTTGATCTAAGACTAAGGTTTTTTTATCTCTGACAAAGCATCTTAATATATGGTCCATATTTTCTTTGGTTAATAATTTAGACCTCATGTACCTCATTTTCATCTACTTGGGAGGGTAGCTCCCCATCTCTTTGAAGTTCCCCTTCATGACTTCCAGAAGTGACTTGTATGTACAGCACGTTGCCTATATAGGCCTGGTGACCCCAAACAGAGAAGTGATATTTGGTGAAAATCTGGTTGGCTATTATCACATGATATACTCACAAATAGGCCAAAACACACTTCTTTTTGTAAGGTTTCATGCTCTGTATCATTTCCTCGAGTATTCAAGCTACTAAATTTTTATAATGATTTTCTCTTAGGAATAAAAAAAATATGTGAAAAAATAAACAATAGAACTCAAAGGAAAAGGAAATGACATAAATGATTGGATGTGAAAGTCCACACACAGAAAAGCAGGAAAAGTTCACACATTGAAAGAAATGATGAGCACATCTGGTTTAGTAAATTGACTCTGAGCTTCTTTGTGAAAAAAGTAAAAGGGAAACCTGACTAGTTACAAGATACATACTGTTCAGTAGATTAAATTATCACTATTTTTTCCACTAGCTCAAATTCTCCAGGTTATGAAATGTATAAGAAATTTCTCTCTCTAGGAGCCCACAGAAATGGTCCTGGTGTGATATTGGATTGTGATTCCTAAAACAGACTGATCTACAGAATCATCTGGGGAGAGTATTCAAAAAATACTGATTCCAAAGACTTATGTCTGGATAATTTGATTCAGTACTAATGAAAAGGGATCTAAAATATATCTTGTTGACCGCTTAAATCTCAGACTGAGACCTGATACTTAACAAATACTCATTAAATATTTGTTAGAAAAAAATGAATAAATGTATGAATGAAATCAGTGTTTACTTTCTCTAATAAGTTGAAAATTATTTATTTAAAGTCCAACCTGTGTCTCAGTCATCTTTATATTTTCCCAAACACTATGGTTCATTTATTCATTCAACAAGCATTTATTGCAGACCTGATTTGTGCTAGGCATTGTTCTAAGTTCTAGAATTATGGTAGTAAATAAAATACTGTAATGAAGAGACAAACAATAAATGAGATAATTTATATATGTATGGGGGCTTCCCTAGTGGTGCAAGGGGTTAACTCGCAGCACTGTGAAGCTATCTGCAGCCACTGCACCATGAGTTTGTCAGGGAGGTGACCCACATGGCACAGCAGACCTCTCCGTCTCACCTGCTGCTCCCCTCTGTAGTGTATTTCAGTTAATTCACGTGTTCTGCTCCCGACTCTGTCTCTGGTGAATCCTCTCACCCCCGACACCTCTGGCCTACACCCCAGCTCTTATATGCATAAATAAATAAATCTTAAAAAAATTATATATGTATGTATTTATATAAAGAGTGATTATTCAATATAATGAGCACATGTTTGAATTTTGTATGAATTCCAAGAGCAGCTCCATTCTCCAGAAAACCTTAGAGGATTTCCTAACCAAGACTTCACTTCTCTGGTGTCATAACAGGGTCATGGCATGGATTCACTGGGCACCTTAGAATGTCCCTGGATTTTGTACCTCCCAATAGTGGCTAGAATAGCTTTTGAAAATTTGAAGTCAACAGACTATAGGGTGGGAGATTTTAGAGCCCAGACACTCTCTTGGGAACCCCCATGCTCACATCAAGCATGAGAGCCAGAATGGAGGCCATATTTAGAAACAGGATCTCCTGAGGGGGTTGAGGGGAGCATTCTGCTTCCTACTAAGGGAACTCCCAGAACCAGGCCACTGGCCCAGGCAAATGCCCATAGTCAAACACCATCATTGGCCCCAGAAGAATGTTCCCCTCACCTCTCCTTTGGCTCTCCTTCAACACACAGGGACTGTTCCAGCATCCCTGTTATCTGGGGCGCCAAGAAGGCTAAGAGTCCCATGACAAGCAGGAGCTGGTAGGGCTGCTCTTGAGGCTGCCTGCTGGCCAGGGCCCATTAACATCCTCTCCCAGCTCATTGTTTTACAAGTGGTCATCGCCACCTTGCCGCCCAGTCAGAAGCCAGTAGCAGCTTTATAGCCGATTTAGAGAAAACAGCTCAGCACTTAGGTATTTTCTGGTGCTCTAGGGTTCAAAGTGAAATTAATTTCCATTACCTCCCATAATAAATCAACTCACCCAACACATGTATGAAATTCCATTCAGGAGACTCAAGTCATCCTGGGGCTCCACAGAAAAACCTACACACTTCAGCTTGCACTTAGTTCACTTCTCTACTTTGGCATAGAGCTGATAGAACCTTGCAAAACAATTAGGTTCCAAGAGAGCCAATGGAGGGTGCAGCAGGCCTAAAACACACAGATGGGAAGCTAGCCAGATAATCCTGGACAGGGATTTTCGTGGGAAGGGAAAGATCTTTCTCTCTTGGAAACTATTTTGTTTGTCCTTTCCTATCTTCCATGGACTTTCTTCTCACAGTTGTAGATACATAGAAGCTGTAAGCTAATAGGGACAGTCAGTCTCCACGCTTAACATCCTAATCGAGATTTGGTTGGAAACAATTTGAGGCCTATGGGGGATGTATGTGGCTATTCATTCTGGTTCTAAATCAGCTGGGTAATGAAGAAAGTAAATAGCAAGGTACAACGTCACTGAGACAAATCCACAGAGGTTGAAAGGATGGGAAGCATGACTCACACACTCAGAGAATCACGTCTGAGGAATTTATGCCAGGGAGTGCAAGGGAGAGGAAAGAAGCAAGGCCCCTTTGAAGCAAGCAAACCTTTGAACTGGAAGGGCATTTACAGAGGGCTGAGTCCAACTCTTATAGGGCAGGGAGAGAGACACCCCAGCAACTCCCAAACCTGCCTGCTTAATGGGTTCTGCCATTCAACTCATTAAGACAAAACACTCTAGTGATAATGATGGAGGACAAGAATAAAAAGACTGGAAAGGAGGTGCCCCAAGACCAGAACCTAACTCACAAGGAGGTAGGGTCAAGGGGAATAACAGCACCATTAACCCAGATGTAGAAGTCATGACCCTCAGGCACCAGTGCCTTATCACAAGGCAAGAGACAAGCAGGATAAGATGCTACAGGGAGTGGAGCACAGGCCTGAGGGTAAAGATATGGAGATTGGGCCCACCCTGGAATCTCTGGTCCCTTCCAGGTTTTGTCTAGTTATCCCAAATCAGCAACAAATGGGCCACTCCTTGGAGGAGTAAGCCCTCCCAAAGAGAAGAGGACTATATCAGAGCAGTCTCTGCACAAGCTCTGGGCAGCACTCCCACTGCCCACCGGTATCTATGCAGGTGCCTCTTTTCACCGACTCTCTCCCTCTGCAGGGCAGCAGCCTCCTGCCTGCCCATGACCTGTCCCATGCCAGGACTTCTCTTCACTGACCTCCCTCAGCAGGGGCCGCTCTCCTCAAGGCCACCTGCCAACAACCATGCAGGCCTCTTAGCAAAACCTGTCCCTTTCCCTTCCCCTAATAAACCTGTTCTTTAAATATGACTAACATATTTAGTTAGTCTGTCTCATGGAGAAACTCGCCTGGAAAACTTGCCATGTGGGGAGCTCTGGTGAAATCTTTCCCAGAGTGAACACAAGGACCCACAACTCCACAAAACTATAAAACTAAGACCTTCAATAGAAAATAACCTCAATACAATTAGTATGTGATATAGAGTTTTCACACGAAACACCCAAAGTTACCCATCCCCTTGTGGGTAAATGCCCAACCAAACATGGTTGGCCCAAAGCAGGACTGCTTTGGCCCAAAATCTTGCCACAAGTCTAAGTCACCTTCTGGTGGGCACCCATAGGGAAGGGAAAGAAGGGAAAAGACAAATCTGGAAGGAAAAGAGCAAAATCAAAATCAAGATAAAAGCTGCCATTGTTAATCTCCCCACAGGTCACCCACCCATGTCTGTTACAAGTGTCTCCTTCCATGTCCCCCAATTCTCTGGTGCAAGTCCAAGACCGAGAAGCAAGTGCAGCTTCTTCACATGGCTCCCCACTGTTATGTGCCCCCTCCAGCTCTCCTCGCCCATTTACCTTCCTTCCCCCACTCTTCTCTAGCTTTTCCTTCCTGCCTTAGGGTGGGGCAGGGAGCCAGGAGGCCTCACCCCCCTCCCTGTTACACATCCCCTTAGGTTAGAGATGGAGACAGAAATAGACCAGGAGATTATAAGGTTTAGTTAGTATTATAGATTTATACTCCAAACAGATTGGGATTTGTTTATTGGGCCCCCACAAGGGAATAATTTGTCACACTGGTGTAACTCAGCCCATGGAAATGCTAGTTTTTGAAGAACAGTTTTAGAAGTGTAGAAAAACTGAGACAATACTACCAAGGGTTTCCAAGTACCCCACATTCAATTTCCCTTATTGCTAATATTTTACATTAGTGTGATGCCTTTGTTACAATAAATGAACCAATATTTGTTATTGTTATTAATTGAAGCTCATATTTTATTCAGATTTCCTATGTCTGATGTCGTCTGATGAAATTTGGAGTTCAGTGAGAAGGGCCCTAGGATTACCTATGAGAAAATTTTCGGCAGTGTTCCCTGTTCAGCAGCACATGATGCGTTTACCATGGGCAGGAACATGTTTGCACAGACACAGGCTGGCAAAGGTTACACTTTGAAAGTGATGGGGTTTTTTGAGTCAGTGGGTTTAGGGAGCGGGGTCCTTGGGTTCACTCTGGGAAAGGTTTCACCAGAGCTCCCATTTCAGCAGCACGCGGCGAGTATCTTAATGAGACAGACATAGTAGGTATATTTAAAGAGCAGGTTTATTAGAAAAGGGACAGGACAGTAAAAAACACTTGCATAGACACAAGCTGGCAGGAAGAGCTGCCCTGAAAGGGACAGGTTTGCTAAAAGAGGCCTGCATGGTTGCAGGCGGGCCTTGAGGAGAGCTGCCTCTGCTGAGGGAGGTCAGTGAAGAGAGGCTGCTGTCCTTCAGAGGGAGAGAGTTGGTGAAAAGAAGCACCTGCATAGTCACAGGTGGGCAGAAGGATAGCTGCCCTGTTGTGGGGGCAGCGTTAGATTTTATCATCTTCAGGGAGGGGCTCATCTTTGTGGGTGGATGGTTTGTGCTCCTGACGCTCCCTAGAGCAGTCTGATAGTTTTTGGGTGATGTTGAGACACGGGGCAAGCTAGGAATTATGCAGTTTTAGGGACAGTGCATGAGGGGACCTCTGAAGAATTTAGGGAGGCTTCAGAGATAAGGACAACCAAGGGAATGTAACCAATTTCACTAGGAAAAACAAATATCTCAGTGTAACAGGGTGGTCCCCAGGAAAGGGGGAGGTTCCCTGCCCCACCCAAGGGAGGGTGGAGCTGAGCAGGAAGAGGAGAAGCTGCAGAAGAGACTGAGGAAGGAAGCAGGATGGAGCCAGGAGACCTGGAAGAGGCGCATGGAGCCTAGAGACACGTGGAGAAACTGCGCTTGTCTTTTGGTCATGGACTGGGTGACACAGATGTGGGTGAGACCCGTGGGGAGGTGACAATGGCAGCTTTTATCTTGATGTTGATTTTGCTCTTTTCCTTCCGGACTTGTCCGGTTGTTTGTGACCCTTTTCTGTGGGTCCCCACTGGAAGATGCTTTAGACTTTTAGCAGGCTTTGGGGCCTTGTTCTGGGCCGATCCCATATGGATGGACTTTTACCCACGAGGGGACGGGTAACTTTGGGTGCTTCATTTAGAAACTAGATTCTTTGCCTTACCTGTATTGTTTCCTAATTAAAGTTTCTTCCCATTAAAGTCTCCTATGTTTTGTGTTGATGCGGCGGATGGCAGAACCCATTTAGAATAGGCAGGTTTGCGGGGCTTGGGCTGCCCCTCTCCCTGTCCTATAACATCAGGACCAAGGACAACATTGTTAAAGCTGGTCCTGGTTTCCTTCAGGTGGTAAAGGGAGGCGGAGATTGAAGAAATGGAGAGTGGTTTAATTTATGGACAACTTAGAAGGGCAGCTGTTTAACTTCAATGCAGGGATGCCCATCCAGAGGACTGGGCCATAAAGATAAAGATGCAACTAATGGGGAAAGAGAAAGCTGTTAGATAAGGAATGTGAAGATCCCTCACTCAGTAGCAAATTAAGTGAGACAGCCGAGAACTAACCAATCACAAAGAGACTGGTGGAGCTTTAGAATAATGAGGGAAAAAAGGTATATATTCCCTGAGACACAACTCCACTGTGGCTTCCTTGCCCCTCCCAGGCCTGGTTCCCTGGCCTGGGAGTCCCACTTTATTTCTGCTCTTTTTCTCCTCAATAAACTTTTTCTTTCTATAAACAAACCTGCCTCTTCTCGCTTGCTTGCCTGAGCGTCTGCGAAGTTCCTGCTGCGGCTTCGTGAGACACCAACCCGTGGGGGTCTAGCGGCTGGGGCTCAGCACTGCCCTGCAGCCTGGGATCTGTTCCTGGCTGGGAGACTAGGCCTGACAATTCCAGTATCATTTTGCCTCCTGATCTGGGTTGGGCATTGATGCCTAAGGGTCTTGGTTTCTATAACTGGTTTAATGGCTTATGCTAATCCCCTCTACCCCTACTTCCTGTGTCAGTTAGGTTCTTGACCTTGTATCACCTTCCTCCATCAAGAGGACGGGCTTGTTAGGGAAAGGAGAGAAAAAAAAAAGAGGCACCTGCATAGACACTGGCAGGCAGTCTTGGGAGGAGAATTGAGTTTTACTAAGGCAGGAGTTGTTCTGATATATATTCCTTTTGGGAGGAGGATTTCATCCCTTTGTGGAATTGTTATTCATTTTCAAGGGTGTGACTGGCCCCCAATCTCCACATCCCCACCTCTAGTCCATGCCTAGGAATATTTTCTAAAGTAGTTCTGCCTAAACTTGCATTTTTTAAAAAAATTTATTTATTTATTTATACAAGCACTGGGTACAGTCAGAAGCTTGGGAGGGTGGGGGAATTCACCAGAGCCAGAGCGGGGAGCAGAGCAGGCAGAAGTGTAACAGGGTGGTCCCCAGGAAAGGGGGACCCAAGGGAGGGTGGAGCTGAGCAGGGAAAGGAGAAGCTTCAGAGGAGACTGAGGAAGGAAGGAAGCAGGATGGAGCCAGAAGGAGACCTGGAGGAGGCACATGGAGCCTAGAGACACGTGAAGAAACTGCACTTGTCTTTTGGTCGTGGTCGGGGTGACACAGATGTGGGTGAGACCCGTGGGGAGGTGACCATGGCAGCTTTTATCTTGATGTTGATTTTGCTCTTTTCCTTCCGGGCTTGTCTGGTTGTTTCTGACCCTTTTCTGTGGGTCCCCACTGGAAGTTGCTTTAGACTTGTGGCAGGCTTTGGGGCCTTGTTCTGGGCCAATCCCATATGGATGGACTTTTACTCAGGAGGGGATGGACTTCTTTTACCCAGGAGGGGATGGACTTTTACCTGGGTAACTTTTGTTGCTTGATTTAGAAACTAGATTATTTGCCTTTCCTGTATTGTTTCCTAATTGTATTAAAGTTCCTTCCCATTAAAGTCTCCTATGTTTTGTGTTGATGCGGCGGATGGCAGAACCCATTTAGAATAGGCAGGTTTGCGGGGTTTGGGCTGCCCCTCTCCCTGTCCTATAACAGATTGACCAAGGTACGCTGCTGAGGGGAGCAGTGGGCACAACAGGAGAGGTCTGCACACCATGCGGGACCCTCCTCCAGTGACCGGGGAGCAGCCAGGGATCGAACTGGCGCTGCAGAGGCTGCAGGCAGCTTCGCAACCTAGCGCTCAACCGCTGCGCCACTGGGGAGGACCCTAAACTAGCATTTTTAAAGCTAGTTTAAGGATTGTTAATCATTCCTATGCCTGATGTCATTTTGTAGTTAGTGTGAGGTCCTTGGGTTCACTCTGGGAAAGGTTTCACCAGAGCTCCAGTTTCAGTGGCGCGCGGCGAGATCCCCAGGCGTGTTTCTCCACTAGACAGAGATGTTAGCTATATTTAGAGAGCAGGTTTATTAGGGAAAGGGGACACGTTTTGCTAAGAGAGACCTGCATGTTGCAGGCAGGCGGCCTTGACAGGTCACATGCAGGCAGGAGGCTGCTGCCCTGCAGAGGGAGAGAGTTGGTGAGAAAAGGCACCTGCATAGACACAGGTGGGCAGTGGGAGTGCTGCCCCAGCCTGTGCAGAGACTGCACTGATAGAGTCCTCTTCTCTTCGGGAGGGGTCCCTCCTCCCTGGAGTGGCCTGTTTGTTGCTGATTTGGAATAACTAGGCAAAACCAGAAAGGGAACAGAGATTCCAGGGTGAGCCCAATCTCCATATCTTTACCCTCAGGTCTGTGCTCCACTCCCCAGAGCAGTCTGAGCCTGCTTGGGTCTCATGCCTTGTGATAAGGTGCTGGTGCCTGAGGGTCACGACCTCTACTGCTTGGTTAATAGTCCTGTTCTTCTTCTCCACCCCCACCTCCTTGTGAGTCAGTTTCTGGTCTTGGGGCACCTCCTTTCCAGTCTTTCTATTCTTGTCCTCCACCATGCCCACCTCCAGTTTCTGGTCTCATGATGCCTCCATCCCAAATTTTCTACACTAAGCCTTCATCCATGTCCTTTTTCTGTTCCAGGATTCCATCAGCACCACATTATGTTTGTCATTTCTCCTTAGGCTCTCTTAGCTGTGACAGTTTCTGGGCCTTTCCTTGTGTGTGTTTTTAAAGAGAACTTTAATAATAGTGTAACAGGGTGGTCCCCGGGAAAGGGGGAGGTTCCAGGTTCCCTGCCCCACCCAAATGGAGGGTGGAGCTGAGCAGGGAGAGAAGAGGCTGCAGAGGAGACTGAGGAGGAAGGAAGCAGGATGGAGCCAGAAGGAGACCTGGAGGAGGCGCATGGAGCCTAGAGACACGTGAAGAAACTGCGCTTGCCTTTTGGTCGTGGACTGGGTGACACAGATGTGGGTGAGACCTGTGGGGAGGTGACAATGGCAGCTTTTATCTTGATTTTGATTGTCTGGTTGTTTCTGACCCTTCCCCATGGGAAGACACTTTAGACTTGGGGCAGGCTTTGGGGCCTTGCTCTGGGCCAATCCCATTTGGATGGAGTTTTACCCACGAGGGGACGGGTAACTTTGGGTGCTTGATTTCGAAACTAGATTCTTTGCCTTTCCTGTATTGTTTCCTAATTGTATTAAAGTTCCTTCCCATTAAAGTCTCATATGTTTTGTGTTGATGCCGCAAATGGCAGAACCCTATATAGAATAGGCAGGTTGCAGGATCTGGGCTGCCTCTCTACCTGTCCTATAACAATAGCATGTGCACCGCTTGTATATAGAGGAGATCCGACAAGACTGAAGAACTTGTCCAAGTGGCTTGAGATGCGATCTTTGAGAGTGTAGCAGAAACTAGGGGTGGAGATAGGGAGCACAGGAGAAAAGAAAGGTAAGGTCTGTTAAGGAGTTTTCCTGGGAAGGCCTTGCTTTCTCCTTTGAAAAGAGAAGAGGTGATTAAGTCTTCTTGGGATGTTTAGGGAGATGCCTTAGGGGAGAGAGCTCCCCTTTTGACATGTAAATGTATTTCACAAAAGCTTGACCGGGGACCTTGCCTTCAGTTTTAAGGTTCACCTCAGTTTCCCTGCTTGGAATTTATATGATCCTTTTTTGTGTGTGAGACTGGACTGAAGTTTTATTGTTTTAGGAGATAGATATTTTTGTCCACATTTGCAAATGAGAAAAAAAAAGTCTCAGTGGCCTAGGTGGAGCTCAGTTTTACCTCCCAACTTTAGCATGGAAAAAAAAATCCCAGGGGCTTCCCTGGATTCTGATTGTCTTACCTTGGATACTTCTCAACACCGAGTTTATAGCAAGGGGTAGAGAATCACATCTGACAGGCCTAACCCGGAGGCTCTGTTAGAATCACAGATAGAAGAGAAGCAAATCCCTAAAGCAAGGGGATGGAGGTTGGATACAATTACTAGGTGGAAGGGATAATGTGCTGGCCAGATAAAAACAGCCCATGGCCACCACAGGGTGTTCCTACGGAACACTGCATTTGTGGGACTGTTCATTTCCAGCGTACTTTTATATATAATCTTCCCAAAGTAAAAACCCATTGATAATTAGCAATATCAGCTAGCATTAATATACCCAAAGGATATAGTAAAGTCCTCTGAAAGTTTGTTTTTTAAAGATTTCACAGTTCTGTAAGTTCCATGGTCAAGTGAAAATAACACACTGATTTTTTTTTTTTCTTGGAGATACATACTGCAGAAAAGCATATCAAAGCCCCTGAAAAATTTTGCAGTAAAGAAATCTTTTCAGTTTCTTCACCCCTTTCCCAAAGTGATTTTGTTATAGGACAGGGAGAGGGGCAGCCCAAACCCCACAAACCTGCCTATTCTACATGGGTTCTGCCATCCGCCGCATCAACACAAAACATAGGAGACTTTAATGGGAAGGAACTTTAATTAAACTAGGAAACAACACAGGTAAGGCAAAGAGTCTAGTTTCTAAATGAAGCACCCAAAGTTACCCGTCCCCTCGTGGGTAAAAGTCCATCCATATGGGATCGGCCCAGAACAAGGCCCCAAAGCCTGCCACAAGTCTAAAGCATCTTCCTGTGGGGACCCACAGAAAAGGGTCAGAAACAACCAGACAAGCCCGGAAGGAAAAGAGCAAAATCAACATCAAGATAAAAGCTGCCATTGTCACCTCCCCATGGGTCTCACCCACGTCTGTGTCACCCAGTCCACAACCCAAAGACAAGCGCAGTTTCTTCACGTGTCTCTAGGCTCCATGGGCCTCCTCCAGGTCTCCTGGCTCCATCCTGCTTCCTTCCTTCCTCAGTCTCTTCTGCAGCTTCTCCTCTTCCTGCTCAGCTCCACCCTCCCTTGGGTGGGGCAGGGAACCTGGAACTTCCCCCTTTCCTGGGGACCACCCTGTTACAATTTTATGACTCTAGGTTTCTGTGCCCCCAGCTCCCAGCTATCAATTCACTTGAAATTAGAGTTCTCTAGACCTCATTGAAGGGAATGCTATACTATTCAATTCATCAACAAATTCTCCTTTCTCAGCAATTAGGGGTAAACTTCAGCCAAATCAAATGATTACAATATTTACTAGGCACAGCCTGAATTAGAGCAATGTTTCATTGCAGAAAAGATTTAACAACATCAGAGCTTCGCTACATCAGAGCACTTCAACTCAGACCGAATGACTCCTTTTTATAAATAATATTTCATAACACGCCCTTCACCATCCTAAAATAAAATCTATAATGTAACCAACCTATACATAAAAATTTAACTTAATTCAGCCAGTCTGCTGAATTCTTCCTCAGAGAGCCCCAAAACCCCACACTGAACCCCATCAAGTCCATGGGGAACAACTGAGACACAAGTAATCTTTTAGGTTAGAGCTGAATTTTGTTTTGTAACCAAATTCCTCAGGTCTCAAGAGGAAACCTGAAAAGAAAAAGAAAAAAAGAAAAGCTATGACCCAACAATATGTTTCTGTTGGGGGAAAGGATGTCCTAAAGCTAATTCCATGCAGGCTTTGTGGACTCCACCCCCACCCCAGGCCAAAGCCAAAGATACTGGGAACTCCAAATCCCATCACCACCAAAGGGAAGGTGGCTGGGACCTGAGGGTGGGGTTAAGCAGCCAAGTTGGTATAAAGCTAGACACGTGGGCTTTGGTGGGGGGGGGGTCCCCCATTTGGGCTCTCCGCCAGTTCACAGCGTCTGGCCAGCTCTGAGAGTGACTTTGGGTTTCCAGGTCGGCGGATCGGGTAGGACGCATTAAAGACTTTATTTCCCTATTTTCTCCCCGAGTTGTACATTTTCCTTATTTCCTTTTCCCTTGTAAATAAACCTTTTATTAACCTTTTGTGTGTGTCTGTAGTGGAGTATTAATAAGTCCCTTTTAAGCGCACGGGCGAGGACTCACAGCCAGGCAACCCGTTCAATATCGGGGCTGTCCTATAACAGCTCCAAAATTTAATGAAGAGGGAAATAAATGATTGGGGAAAATGTAGGACAATGTTTTGTTTGTTCCTATTTGCAAGACAAATTGATATATAGTTAAGTCTTATGTCCAATGGAAGTCATCAACTCTCCATTTCATTTGTTCAAAATTCTAGCCTCAACAATGAGGGAGAAAAGTGCATATAACACAGAGTAGGAATCACCAGGTATTTCTTGGTTCCTGCTCACCAGGCCCAGTGTGAAATGCCTTGCATTTCTTATCTCTTTGAAAGAACCTTGTAAGGAAGACATGATTTTCCCTCTATGGTGAGGTGATGGAGGCTAACAGACCTCATATATCTGCCTGTTGCCAAATCCTGTGCTGCTTTCCTTTGCCTTGAAGCCCAGCAGTGGGGACAACAGCATAACACCATGGATGTAGCCAGAGTTCAAGTTCTAAGACCATCACTTACTGCTGTGTGAATTGGGCAAGTTACTTAATCTCTCTTTGCCTCAGTTTACTCACCAATAAAATGGGGGAAGAGAGCATTATCTAGTCTCAGAGGACCTCTGAATACTAAGTCAGTTAAAACACTTAAAACTCTACCTTGTATATTGTATGTCTTGTGATTATTAGCTGTAAAAATTATTGTCATTCCTTTTTCATCTGCCTTAGGCAGTTTCAAAATTTCTTCCCCCCTCTCCAACCCCAGGTTCAAGTTTACTCATCAAGGTTCAAATCTCCTCCTTTGTTTGGGATAATGCCTGTCTCACACCTCGTTAATAGCAGGATCTGAGGCATTTTGAAGTTTGAATGCAGCCTGAGCATTTCCCACCCCTACCCCAGTCTCCAGTCCTTCATTTCTAAACATAGTCCTGGCTCTAGGAAAATAATGGTGTAGAGAAAAGAGTTCCCAGCTCTTCCTCTAAACAGTTGGGTGAACCTGGGCAAGTCCCCTCAATTTCCCTTTCCTCTACTGGTACATTTGCAAAGTCCAGTGATCTCAAGACCCCCTCAGTGATCATTCTTCCCACTAACTCCTTCCCATCTCCATGAGGAAGGATTCTGTAATGAGAGAAAAGGAGACTTCCCTTGTGAGAAGACTTCATGGACTTTATTCATTTAGCATCAGGTTTTTAAAATAGCCTCAGCTACTCCCAGAAGCCAGTGTTTGTCAGTCTATTAATTTGACCCCCAGCTTAAGAAAAGGACTGTTGCTATTGCAGAAATGCACCTGCTCGAGCAGAAGCCAGGCTCACTTGCAGGCTGTTAGACTGTTTGCAGCATGCAATGATTATGATCTTTTTATTTGCATAGCATTCTGCCTTTCACACACACACACACACACACACACACACACATTCTACTTGTCACTAGAGTCATCCAATGAGGAAACAGGACAGAGAACATCATCCCAATTTTGAAGATGAGAAAACTGGTATAGAGTTCGTGTGGCTTGGACACAATCCCCAGGTCAGGCTCCGCCAGAACCTAGTCTACTAAGCCCTTGTCAAATGTTCTTTGCACCAGTGACAGCAGTCTTTACAAGGATCTTAGGAAATAGGTACTATCATCACATTTTGTAAACAAACTCAGATCCCTACTCACTTAAACTTCCCCCAGGGCAGGGATCCAGCACACTTAACAGTGAACTCTCTATAAATTGAAAGAGGCAGAGTTGAGACCACAACCAGCTTATTTCTCTTTTCAACACACACTCACAGAGCCCCTGTGCTAAGATGGGAAGGCACCACCTGTGCATGCAAAGGAAACAGCCATCTGTGTGGTGGGGTCTGGAAAGTGGAGTTGCTGCAGAATGAGTTGAGGAAGACCAGGTTACACATAACTAGAAGCTTTATGACCATTATTTGCATAAACACCATTAGGATTAATCCCCGTGGAGCTCTGCAAGTGATGGAGTTATCCAGTTTTTATATTTAAATGTGCACCTTGAGAGAACTTCTATTCTGCTTTTTGTCAATATCAGGTATTGGACAATATAAGAAAACTTTTCAGAGAAAAGCAACATGAACATCTCATCTGAATTCCAAGATTCAAGTTGGATTGAAGGAATTTCTTGAGATTGATTGAAGAAGGATCTCAGTTCAGATTGCATGTCATTAAATTCAACAAATTTCCCTGCTGTGCCATTTCTGCAGCAAGTGCTGCATTAAGCCTTGATCAAAAAAATGAAGAAGAGACACTCCCTGCCCTCAGGCCAAAGGAGGAGATGGATGTTGAGAAATGTGAAGTGGGGGCAACATACCATGGAGGCTCTGAAGTCAGACAGCCTGTGTGGAATCCCTGAGCATTTACTATGCAACCTTTGGGATATTTCTGAAACTTTCTGTGTCTTAGTTTTCTCCTCTCTAAACTGGGAGAGATAATATTAGTCCTATCTTATGTATTATTGTTGCAATAAATGACTTAATATGTTTAAAGTGTGTAGAGCAATGCCTACTACAAGGCAAGAGAGAGAAATGCAAAGCATGGAAGGAGTGGGGAGTTCCAGGGCAGTGGGAATCAGGGATGAGTTCCTAGGTTTAGAAGGATGACTAGGATTTTTCCTGGCAAACGCAGAGGTACTATTACTACTACAAAGAAAAATAACGGAGCTGTTGCTTGACAGAGATCATCTCACTTAATCCTCTCCATAGTAATTCCATGTAGTTGGTGCTAGTATTGTTCCCATTAGACAGATGAGAAAATAGGGACCCAGAGAAGTTAAAAAATTCACTCAAGGCTGCACAGCTGGTGCACAGCAGATGTAGGATTTAAACTGATGATGTTTGAAAGAAGATTAAAATGTTTTAACCATTAAGCTTCGTGCACTGGTTCTCTGGCCCACTCACAATTTTTGAAAGCAACTTTCCTCACTTTCGAGGTTGACCCTCTAGAAATGGAGATCTAGGCATTTGTAGAGCTTTCCGATCATTCTGTCGCTGCTTCTCCAGCTTATCTCATTGGTTGATAGCTACTATGCTGTAGGGCACACCCACTGAAAGGTGGAGTTTTCAAAGGCCAGGACATCAGAGAACAGAAAAGGAGCTGACAGGAGAGACTTCCAACTTTCCTCCCCATCTCTTTTCCAGGCACCACCACCTTCCACTCTTTCTCTGAGCGACCGTGTGACGCCTGATGAAATGAAACCTGCCCCAATAGAAGTGAACTATGAGCGTCTGGTTCCCTGGCACTTTAGTCTAATTGCTGCCTAATGAATATAATAGCTCCCTGACTATCTTTTCAGAGACGGGCTTCTGAAGCCATTCAGGAAGAGATGAGCACAAATAACACTACCCTACTGTCTGTGAACTGAAATCCAATATCAGCCGAATGGTCCTAGTTTACAACTTGGTTTTCATCTCAACAAGGTCCCTCAGTCTCAGGTTTACTGTCCAGTTGCTAGACAGGAGCAATCTGTGACATCCCCCTAACCTCTCTCCTGCTTCTCACATCCTAGGGCTGCTAAACTCAGGATAGGATCACAGGATTACTTTTCAGGCTAAGAACAGGTGCTTTAGACTCTGCTAAAACCCATCTTGCTGAGCTGCTGCCTGTTGTCCTTGAAGAAGCAATTGGTTCAAATTGTTCTGGATTAGAGTTGAGAGACTAGACAGAGGCATCAGCAAATTAGTCAGAATTGCCAATGTTGTTTTCAGGTACAAATCCAACACTGGAACATCCCCGCCTGTAGTATCCTGTCTTTGCCCTACATCAAGAAGCGCCAAGAGAAACCCAGCTGCTGACAACTAAATCTTAGTACCTCAGTGTTTTGGTTATCTGTTGCAAAGAAACAGAAGTGATCACCCCCAAATCTAGTGACATTAAACAGGCTGTTTTATCTTTCAAATTTCTATGGGTCTACTGGGCTCAGCAAGGCAGTTCACTTGGCATCTCATGTTGTTGAAATCCAATGGCAACTGGAGCTGAAATCATCTGGAATATTCATGATCACTCAAACTGTGAATTTTTTCTTCTCCTCATACAAAGCATTCACCATGGCATTAAGCAGATATTTGTCGACATTTCCATAGGAAAGGATGTCTAAACTGAGACTGAAAGGATGAGTAGGAGTGAGACAGTAAGTAAAGCAGGAGGATTTAAGCAGAGTAAGGAGTAGGATCACAAGCTTGGAAGCTAAAAAGAAAATATTGCTTGGGAGGACATGCACTTGGAGGATTAAGGGTGGAGTGCAGGGGGAAAACAGAGGATCCCTGGTTATCGCTGTGGGACTTAAAATAGAGACACTTCTCATGAAAAAAAGCAGTCATTCAACAAACCAGTTATACTGATTTATGCATTTATCATTCACTCTTTCATGTTAGACATATGCCCCTTAGAACCCTACTTTATCCCAGAGGCTTTTAGCAACTTTCTCAGCAATCCTTCAATCATTTTATCATGGTCATGCTGGGCAGATGGCTGAAACTCCTTTCTTAGAAATTTCTTCAGTGCAAACTCCATGAATTTGTTATGGAGCTTTAGGAAAAACGTTTTAACTTCCATTAGTCACAAAGGAATTCTTAAAATTCAAGAAGGTAGCACAGGGGAGTGACCTCTGGACAGAGTAACCACTTGAAATATCTGTAAAATGAACCCTATGCAGATGTGAGCAATGGAATTCATCTTCTGAACAGGAATTTAGCTGAGTGATGATTTTTCTCTCATTTCCATTTTATATGACCAATTAGGTAATTTACATAGGTCTATAACAGAAGAATTAAGATTTTCAGGAAGCAGGGGCCTCCTTGGTAGTACAAGTGGTTGAGCCTCAGCACTATCAAGCTATCACCAGCCACTGCGGCACGGGTATGATCCCTAGTCAGGGGGCTGGCCCACATGGCACAGCAGACCTCTCCTGTCTTGCCCGCTGCTCCCCTCAGCAGTGTGTTTCAGTGGATCCACCTGTTCTGTTCCCCACTGTCTCTGGTGAATCCTCTCATTCTCCGCATCTCTGGCCTACACCCCAGTTCTTGTATGCATAAATAGATAAATCTTTAAAAAAAAAGATTTTCAGGAAGTAGAATTTTCTGAGATATTTCAATATATTCATTATTCTTTCATCAAATACTTAATAGCATGTACAAGATGCTAGAACTATGAACTGAAGATATAGCAGTGAACAAAACAAGATGACAATCTGGTAAGGGAGATAACAATCAACAAGTAAATACATAATGCATCCCCATTAAAGTACAGATGAAATATTTTAATGCCCAGTGAAAATGTTTGTCTTTATGTTAAATAAAAAAGTAAAGTAACACAGATATTATTTTGCTTCTATTAAATTGGCAAGAAGAAACGCCAGTAAATATCTCATAAGACTGACATTGTGCGAACATGCAAATTGATGGCTAAAGTAGAAAAGCAATTGGGTACAATCTTGGGTAAATACTGATATTACAACATTACATATTTTCGTAAATCGACAGATCAGTTCAAATTTTTCACCTCTCTTTTTGACCCCTCCCTCTAAAGCTGGAGTATATTGGAGTACACTTTCCTGCTCTTGACTTCAGCCTCAGCCATGTGAATTGTTTTGGCTAATGGAAATTAACAAACACAAAAAAATAAGGTCCTAAAATGTGTGATTTGGGTGTCACCTCTGATGCTTTTTACCTTCTTCAGAAGAACATACATATGTTAATCTTTTGCTAGTGGGAGAAGGATGAGAAATATGCAGTGTCAACTCAATTTAGCCCAATTTAGATATGCCGACCAGAAGATCTATGAGATTAAACAAACATTGCATTAAGTCACTGGGTCTTACAAGGTTTTTTACACAGTAGGTTTAAAGGACTAGCCAACAAGTACACATATCAAGCATCATTAGCAACATTAATGCTCTTTGATCCTCCATTACACTTTGAGAGCTTGTTCAGATAGACATGTGTATCATTTAGCATGCTAGGTTATTTCACTGTAATACCTGAAGCGTATCTCAATAGTGATGTATTTATCACTCATGCAAGCAGATATGTATTTAAAGGAGAGCATTGTGAAGCTGAGTGATGTCTACTGAGCATAAACAAATGGAGCAGTGAGGAGTAAATGGACAATGACTTAGACAACCGATGGGTGGAATAACACCAGCAATCAGAGGACCAGCAAATTTCATTACGTTCGTTCTCATTTGATGTAATATTTCCTTTTTCTTTCTCCTTCACCCTCCAAGTATATTGAGCCTTCATAAATAATTTAATCGAGTAAAAACTTTTTTAACTTTGAATGAACATGTTTCTTTTTACATTTACCTTAATAGCAGAATTAGAAGCAATCTGCTTGTCTAACATAGTGGGAATGTGTAAGTAAATTAAGGAACACATAGGATCACATAAGATATTAATAGTATGAAAACAGGGCAAAAAGAAAAATACAGTTTAAAACCATATAACTTTTAATTATGTAAAATACTCATGTTAATGAAGAAATTTTAGAAGGAAATAAAAGAAAAAAAAACATAGGAGGGGATCATCTGTGGCTATTTTCCCTTTAGAGATGTTTTGATCATATTTTATGTTGTTCCTAAAATAAAAATAAAATGACTCTCAGTAAATATCCATTTGATGCTGCTTATCTGGGAAGTAACTAGTTAGAAAATGCATTTGCTATGGAATGTTAGCCCTCTGGAGAAATGAGATAGTGTCTATTTAAACATCTTTAAGGGTATCAGATGCTAAGGTGTAGTAACTTGCAATCAATACCTGTAACTTGATGAATAGGTAACCAAATCCATCTACCTGAATCCAATCTATATTTTTTTCATCATAGACTATACTAAAAATAAATAACATGGTTTTAAGCTGATTCAAGGGAAACACAGAATTTGATCTTTAGTAGACCTTAAAATATAATCTGCACAAAAGGGAGACAGGCTGAAGTCCCAGAAAGTGGAGTGGACTAACTCTTGAGAGAGGACACTTCCCACTGGCTGGAGCCACCAGAGACACTGACATTCTCACACATTGAACAATGCTCAGCAATCCTCCCCTGGGGAGCCTTAGTCCCAGAGTTAAGGTCTTAGGCTCTGCCTTCCAGATGGCACACCTACAAGTACATCGCTGATATGGATCAGGGTCAAAGTTTTTGAGACAATTTCAGAAGGACCCAGTATCTGGATGTTATCTGAATATAGTTGCTTAATCTCCCAAGAAGAGTTTAAAAAGATTAACATGCATTTTTGGGGAAACTATGAATAGAGTAATTCTTAATAGTTATGATTCCAAGAGAGGTCTTGATATCTCAGTACATATATTTTCAAAATAACTTCTTACTCAAAGAAATTCACCTCAAAGAAATCTATATTGTCTCTTTTGAATGAGAAAGTGGATATATATTAGGAAACAAGCGAGACGAAGGTCTTTGTCCTGGTGAAGCTTACATCCTATTGGGGAGGATATAAATTAATTCTGTTCTTTCTTCAACTCTTGGCTATGAAAAGATAAGAAGTGAATATTCCAAGTAAAGATTCCTATTGACTTCAAGGAGCAATGATGAAACAATCCATTAACTGACCTTAGTGATTTCTCCGACTCCAGCACCTAGAAAAGATCTTTATTACTTAATTTCGTACACCCTAGGAGTATCAGTCAATTATGTTGACTGACACTGTCAATGGGAGAGACCATTCAAATACTAAGATCTCAGGATTCAACTGAAGAACTGATCTTGTTTGGATGGAAGGAAGTTTTGGATCTAATATTTCCTCTTCCTAACATCTGTGCCAGGTATTGTAATAAATTCTTTTCTATGCATTATTTGGTCCAATCCTTACAACTCTCCTTTCTGCTAGCTATTTTTATCTCGTAATACAGAAGATAAACACAAGGGCTGATGACTTCTCCAAGGAATGAAAATTGAAATCGACAAGCTCACAACTCAGATTCTGTCTCATGGCAAAGGCTGTGCACGCCCCATCACTTGATGACTAGATGTAGTGGTTATAAGATATGCAGGAGTTTATGGGAGGAGTGAAGGGCCAAATCCAAATCCAGCACTAGTCTTTGAGATGTTTAAGGGATTCTGAAAACAATCAGACCTCATGGTCTGAGTTATATGTCTGGGTTCACAGGGTATTTTCTGATTGTGCAAAGTGATACATGGAAGAAAAATAAGACTCTGGAGTCAGGCTGGCCTGCATCTGATCTTGGCTCTTCCAGTTGCTAATATTACTATTGATGTTGGGGAAGTTACCTTGACATGGAATCCATACACCTTTATTATAGTAATGAAAGCAGTCAATTGCACAGGCTTTTTGCAAGGATAAAATAGGTAATGTTTGAAACAAATATTGAGGTGCTTGGCATGTAATATATTTTCACATGATTAGTCATTTAACAAATATGCTCCCTAATTGTAAATGTATCTTTCAAGTAGGTTAAATTTAAATAAAAAGAGAGAAAAGTGAAGTTTATCAGACCCATAAAGCAATTCCTGATAACAGCTAACTTATTCCATTATTCCATTCAGTTTGTTTGGTAATTCATTTTGTGTATCAGTTTATGACCAAGTGACAGAATGTATGTATTACTCCAAAATATCCCCTAGCATTATCTGGGCAACCCTGGTCCTCCACTCTAAGAGCAAGAAGGTGACAAATGCTTCTAAATCAGCACCTTGTGCCAGTAACTGTGCCAGGCAGTCCAGACTCGGCATCTCATTCCATCCTCTGATGAACAGAAGGAGATGGGTTGTATTTAAACATTTCATATATTAGAAAAGTTCTCATAAATAATAATTAATGGTGAAATGGATAAATAGGCTAACTCTAGACCCAATCTGTTTATCAATTATCTCTATGTCTGGTATCACCAACTCATGAATCTTCTACACTGGATAGTTTATGCTTGTCCTTCCTGAGCTGCTCTCTACCCATTGCCACTTCACTTTATATCTCGGGGATCCAACCTTCATGAGCTGCATCACCAGGCTCCCCACATAGTGACTTCTAATATGTTTGACCAATAAAAGACACTCACAGGTGACTACGAGACATGGAATTATGCTTATTCCATAACCAGTGAAGAATGAGGTTGGCGGACTCATTCCCCGTGTCCCAGTTCATCAGATCATGAATTGGTAGAGACCATGCTCCTGTACCAAAATCATGGCTTTTAGTCTATGACCCTTCCCTAGAGTTACAACTCTCTTGTTTCCAGTAAGTCATGCCTAACCCATTGAACCTGTTATTAGAAACAACGTGCTTCTTGTTGGTTTGCCTTAATTCTGCTGAAAACGTAATAATCCCTTCACTAAACTCTCCTGAATTATCCCATTTGCATGGCCATCTGTTTTGTATTGGACTCTGATTGTTACAACTTGGGAAATGGAAGCCAAGAACTAGGTGGGCAAAGTTATTTCCTCTAAAACAAAACTAACTTATGTGGCACAGGCCAACCTTAAAAGGAACCCTTCGTATATTCAGTCCACAAATTTAATTCTTCATTTTTGCAGTCAAATGCTCTACCCCCATTAACTCTTCACTTTTGATCTCTCCTGGAAGATGCACTTTATCGCCCACTCTTTTCCAGAATTGCCAATGAGAGTTATTTTACTCATTTAGGGTACTTTTGCATTAAGTTTGCTATTTCTTCATCAGAAAGTTTGAAAAGTTCAATAAAGCCTGGGACCCGAACAGATGTTAACATTTTAATATTAAACTTTAATATAATGCCTTTTGGGATCATAATGATGCCTGATTGCCTTAAGTTTCATAGTAAAATATTTTTCACTTTAATTTAGAATGATGGAACATATTGAAGTCACATATCATTATTTCAAAAGAGGCTACCAGAAGGAGAGACTCGGACAGGAGATAGTAAGACAGGATCTATTACCACTGTTCTCCCTAGTCAACCATCTTAATAATAAAAGTTGGTCGACTCAGGAAGCCAATTAAAGCTTCCTCCCTTCTGCTTCATTGACCGGAATAATAATGGCTTTAAAAAGCAGTCTAGTTGGGAGATGGAAATATTTCCCCCATAAATAATCCACCAAAATTTTTCTGTGTTATAGAGGTGTGATCCAAATCCAGCACTAGTCTTTGAGATGTTTAAGGGATGTTCCATGACTCCACCCCTGCCCTCCTGCCCTCTCCCATTGCCCTAGTTCAAAGGTTACTAGAGTCTCTCTGCCTCTAGTATAGTTCCTCTCCATCCATCTTCCATGTTTCAATCACAAAGTTCTTCCTACAAAGTGAATGTAATAATATTTCTTTCCTACGTCAAATCTATGGATGTCACCCCATGATCTACAAAATAAACTCCTAAGAAGTGAACCAGGTACGGCTACCTTTCCCTTTGTCCCTGCTGCCTTCCGTAACCCCAGAATCTATTGCTTTCCACACCTTGGGTGCCCCCCTTCTCCTTCCTAGAGGTTGCCTGCTCACCCTCTCTCTCTTCCAGAGTCTTGCCCATGAGCTCTCTCTATTAAGAAGGTTCATTCACATCGCCCATTCATGGGCCTTCACCCATTCAGGAGACCAAATTAAATGTCACCTCCTACCTAGAGCTTTCCCTAACTGCCTCCCACTATAGCCTTCTACCACTTTTCATTTCCTTCTCTGAGTTTTTTTTTAAACCTAATAAATCTTTATCCCCTTTGTTCAACTTCATATCCTTTCAGAATAGGGAAAGTTACTAATTCTCTTTTATAATGTCATGTCCTTCTAAATCAAAGAATTCTAATTATATATGTAGAAAAACAATGTTTATAAAATGTCCACTGATGAACTCTGTGCATTATTTACATATATCATTTCATTTAATCTTCATAACAGCATTACACAGAGAAACACATTTCATTTTGTTCATGAGGAAACTGAATCTCAGAACAGGGAAACATGGCTCAAGGCCGTGGTTGGGAATCCAGAATATTCTATTTGATTCAAAATCTATACTTTTCCCATTTTATCAACATTTTCTCAAATAAAAAGCTGATTCACAGACTTCTAAGTCTCCCTCTTATTTGTACAGCATGCTACAGATTACAAAATACTTTCACAGCATGTTCTTATTTGATCACCAATAAAGCTGTGATGGAGTTAAGGCAGGGCAAGTGGTCCTTCTTTATAGGTCAAAAGGTCAGAGAGGGGAATGATTTGCCTAAGGTCATTAAATCAAAGTTGGAAGCACCAAAACTAGAAGTCCTGTCCCTTAGCCCAGTTCTCTTTCTCTGTGACACCACTGTCTCCAGCACACATAATAGCTTTTCTCTCTGGAAGGAAAGAAGAGTTGGATTTTAGCAATTCCACTCCTGGGGATCTACCCAAAGGACACAAAAACATTAATTCAAAAGGATACCCGCACCACTATGTTTATTGCAGCACTATTTATAGTAGTTAAGACTTGGAAACAACCCAAACGCCCCAAAATAGATGACTGGATCAAAATGATGTGGTACATATACACATGGAATATTATTCAGCAAAAAAAGAGAGACAATCTAATGCCATTCGTAGCAACGTGGATGGAACTATGCGCAGTGAAATAAGTCAGAAGAAAAAAGAAAAATATCAGATGGTTTCACTTATAGGAGGAATATAGGTGAGCCAAGGGATCAGGAAAAAAATAATGACAATAAAAAAACACAACACAGCAAAACAAAAATAATCAGACAACTATAAATCAGAGACATTCTGCAGGGGAGGGAGAGGGATCAAAATGAGGACAGGAAGAGCACAAGGGACTAAGGTGATGGTGCACAGGTGAATTGGTGCTGGGAATTCTAGGGGACTACACATGATGTAAAATATATGCATATAAAGGAATTCATAAAAAAATAAAAGTAAAAACAATTTGACTCTCAACAAAGATTCCAAATGAGCCTCCTCTACATCTTGCTCTTTTGTCCTTTTTTTCCCACCAAGGACTCACTCTCTGTCCTGGTCGGTCAGCTCAGAAACTGAGATTCCAACATGGCAAGTCAGCAGTCAACTATGACCACAGATGTGGGACTTTTGTTTTTGTTCTTGGCCCTATCCTGCATTTAAAAATCATGACATTAGTTTCTGATTTTAAAACATCAGGTGCCTAGCGTCTTGCGAAATAAACAAATGCCAATACTGCAGAAATCACTGAATCTGACAAAGAAATGAAATGTACCCAATAGACTCCTGAATTTCCAACCCAGTTCTCATCATTGAAGAGTCACGGTTGACCAGCCTGTGATACAAAAGTGTCTTCCACAAACTTGCCTCCTTCATTAATTTTGTTTTCAAAGTTTAGCTCAAGGCTTTGCATTTCTGAAATGATTCCTTCTCTGAAGCATTGATGAGCAGCTTTTATGAAGATAAGCCCTATGCTCCTTCATTGTACTATAGCTATTGGGCATCATCTACTCCTGCTAATTTTCTTTGTGAAACCTCATTCCATCTATGCTGATGATTACAATTCCCTAAATATTCCAGAAGGAAGGGTGCCTTGTGAATGGGAAAGAATTGCTGGTTGCAGGGGATGAGAATTTACTTCTGTCTCCTAGGCATCTGTTCTTTTTCTCCCCTTCTCTGGCTTCTGAATGACACTGAAGAGACTGTACCATAATAGAAATGATACATACATTCCTTCCTAATCCCTCTGAGGCTCAGTTTTCTCATCTGTAATACAAGAATGGAGGCTCCATTGTGCTCTAAATGCCTTTCAAGTTAACATTCTCTAATGTTTTTGTTAGGGGGAAAAGGATGTCCCAAAGCAAATTCCATATAGGCTTTGTGGACTCCACCCCCACCCCAGGTCAAAGCCAAAGACACTGGGAACTCCAAATCCCATCACCACCAAAGGGAAGGTGGCTGGGACCTGAGGGTGGGGTTAAGCAGCCAGGTGGATACAAAAGGCAGACACGTGGGCTTTGGGGATCCCCCATTTTGGCTCTCCACCAGCTCGCAGCGTCCGGCCAGCTCTGAGAGTGACTTTGGGTTTCCAGGTCGTCGGATCGGGTAGGACGCATTAAAGACTTTATTTCCCTATTTTCTCCCTGAGTTGTACATTTTCCTTATTTCCTTTTCCCTTGTAAATAAACCTTTTATTAACCCTTTTGTGTGTGTCTGTAGTAGAGTATTCCTAAGTCCCTTTAAAGCACACGGGTGAGGACCCACAGCCAGGAACCCGTTTAATATCAGGGTTGCTCTATTACATTTTGAGGTAGCCATCTTTGATATAAATATAATTTTGTCTTATCTGTTTCACTTCCCAAGTTATAATTAAAAATGTGACATGATCTGCGGGTAGAAGATATGTCTAATGAATTCTTACCCAGTTCTGGCTGCCCACCCAGTTGGTCTACTTCCTGGGTACATATTAGGTGCCCTGGATTAGTAAGAAAAAGTCTAGGCTAATAGCTAGAAAACCTGGTGGTGTCCCTCGCTATGCAATTCTGGACAAATCCTTTGCTTTCTTTTGGCCTTGCTTTCCCTATTGTAAAATGAGGGTGCTGATTAAATTCAACTAAACTGTGACGTGGTTGCAGGAAGCACACACTTGTGAATCTGTGCCACCATAGCAGTGGTCATTGAGAAAAAAACTAGACAAGTAGCTAGGAGACATGGTGCCATTAATAGTTCTGTTGTTCAGTAGGTCTGTGACTCTGTTAGCATTTGTCATTTTTGTGCTGTGTTTGTTTTTCATCTGACCAGCATCACACATTTTCATAACCACTTGGACTCTCTGGACACCTGAGCTTGTTACTCACCCCTCACTCAGCAGTTCATTCATTCACCTCACATCTATTGACTTTCCCTTACAATCCCAGGACAAGAGCACTGTCTCAGAGAAGCTGACTGCTGGTGACATCGATGATTGCATTGTATCTAAATCACACCAAGTACAGTTGCTGCTGCAATTCCATATAGTTGGAATAGCAATTCCAACTCTACTTAAACTATGGAACTATACAACTTCCTGCATCCCTTATGACCTTCCCCTTCAGTGCTTCCTCCATCCACTTCCACTGTGAAGTCACCAGCAACCTCACATCTTTTAAGCTGTGCCCACACCAGTTCTCATTTTATCCCATTTGCACCAGTCCTTACTTAATCCCTACTCCAAGCAGCCAATGAAAGTAAGTATATGAGTGACTAATAAAAGCAAACGCACACTAATGGATAATATTTTGCCCTCAAAGAATGGGGTGAGCAAGGGCTCTGGGCTCAAAGACAACATGGATTCAAAATGCTGTGTAGCAAATTGCTGACTGAGGACTTCAGTGGACTTGTTTAACCTTTTGTAGCCTCCGCTTCCTTGTCTATGAAATGGGGATAACAATAGTGCCCACCCTTCCAGGTGGTGTTACGTTTCAGTGAGAGAACACCTGTCAATGGTCAGCAAAGTGCCTGGCCTGACAGAGTGCAGGAAGCCCAGACAATGGCACTAGTGGGCAGGACAGTACCAGAGATGTCTGGGAGAGGAGGAGCTTTGCCATCACCCCCAAACTGATGCCAGTTAGTCTACATGAAAGACAATATGGGGCCTCCCCGGTGGCGGAGCGGTTGAGCTGCAGCCTCTGCAGCGCCGGTTGGATCCCCGGCCGCCAGGCGAGGGTTCCACATGGCGTGCGGACCTCTACTGCCGCCCGCTGCTCCCCTCAGCAGTATACTTCGTCAGTCTGCCTGCTCTGCTTTCCGCTCTGGTGAATTCTCTCGCCCTCCTGCGTTTCTGACTGTACCCACTGCTTTTTTAAATAAATGAATAAATAAATCTTTTTAAAAAAAAAAAAAAGAAAGACAATATGTATGAGGCCTCAGCTCAAAATCACCTTCAGTGAAGCCCACTCAGGGTGAGGGAATCAGCCACAGGATTACAGTTTGATGCTCTCACTGCTCAGTGTAGGAAGGAAAACCTTTGCCAATTCCAGAGACATACCCCTGCACGTGGTTTGCACTTCCAGTGCCAAAACACAAGGCTCTTTACAAAGCACTTGATTTTCTGCAAATGTGTTTGTCAGGGGCCTTGTTTTGCAGATAGTAGATTTACAAAGAGACCTGTTCTTCCTTTCTGGCACCTTGAAAGGAAAAAAATCCCTTAATGGAAAGAAGGATAAAGTGGCTGCTTTGCATGCACAGTGTGTCTTGCCTACAGATTGTGGAGTGTTGGAGGGTAGGTTTCATAATTACACAGTGCTGACACACAATTACCCACAATTAAGCTAATTATATAAACAGACTATGATTATCTGTAAGATAACATTAAGTGACACACAAAGAGGAATGGATAACCCTGAGGTAAACCTGAGGGGGCGGGTGAGGGACTGAAGTGCCATCTAGTCTGTGACGTGGTACCCCAGCACCAAGCCTTAGCAAAGAGGCACCGGCTTCCCCACCCAGAATTCCCCCCTCCCTGCTCAGGAACAAGTCCTCTTCATACCCTCACTGAGCTGGCTGGTTGCCCTTCAGATGACCCCAAAGTATTCCCTTTACCATCTCTCTTTCTTAACACCACAGATTATAAAGGACAATTGGGTTGAAAATCATACCTAAATTTCAGACCAACACACAGCCACTCCACTGACATTTAAGGCATTCTGTGTTTCCACACATTACTGAGGGGCTTGTCATTCTCAGACGGTCAGGCCAGAGTAATTAAGCCAAGGTTTACACCACTGGCATTAAATTACCATTCCCTGACGGAGTGCCAGCTCCAGAACCCCTGGTCTGCTCCGAGTCCTGGCTGCCAGTTTCACATTCTGATAAATGCATGTTGAGATTTAGGTGAAAGGAAACAGCTTCACAAATACATACAAGCAATATTTCCAGTGTCTGTGTCCTGCACCCTTCTAGACAATCCTGGACCAGGTTTCTCAAAAGTCAAATAGTATTGAATATACAGAATTCCCCCCGTCCCCATCTCTAAATTTGATTCTAAAAGTGGAATAAGGAAAAAACCAGTCATGGTGCTTACCCACCAGGCGTTTGTAGTCTCACTGAGGGGTGAGCAGGGGGCATGTTCTTCATTCAAGTGGACTTGGCCTTGCTGGGACTATAGCGGTGTAGGATAAGGAAAAGTGTCAGGCTTTTCTGCCCTCCTGCCATCAGGATAGATGATGGATCCTTGCGGTCCTGAATGCATGCCTGAGGGCGGGCACCTGGAACAGGGTGTGGGCATGGGTAGATGGGATTCACCTGGGCTAAGACTGTGCTTTTTAAGGGCGGCGTCACGGGGATGCCAGCAGAAGCTGAGAAAGAAGAAGCCGAAGTAGAAGCCGAGAAGAGCAGAAAAAGCCGAGAGAGAAGCAGAGAAGGCCGGAGAGCCCAGATAGAGTGAAGACTTGCTGGGGGCTGGGAGGCCTGCCAGCCTCCCGGCCCCCCAGCAACCCTGCCTGCTGTGTACCGGGTGAATCCCAGTAAAAGCCTGCAAAACCACTGAGGACTCTGACTCCTCCTTTACCCGGTCTGCATGGGATCAGAAAACCCGCACTGTGTCCATTCCTGTCCTTACAAGCGGATTCCATTATTGGTCCCGTTGCTCACCCTTCTCTCTAGCCCTAGACTGATGAGCAGCTCTCTATAGAGATGAAATTACTTTCCTACCTCACTTTTGGTGTGCTTGGTCATGTGACTTGTGTTGGCCAGTGGAATTTGGGACACAGTAACAATGAGCCCATTGCAAGTTTTGTTCTCAGGAGACTACACGTGTCCACTCACGGCTCAGGGAATTCTCCAACTGCCTTCAAAAGAGCATGTCCCATATTTCCAGAAGAAGGACTAGCACCACCAGCAGAACTAAACAGAATCTACAGCCAAGCCCAATTCTCGGGCAGATTTGAATTGAAACATTCTGCGTGGAGCCACGCCCAGCTGATATCAGTAGAGCCACTCAACTGACCCTCAGATGTAAGCATGAGAAATAAGTACTATTGGTTGTTTGCCATGGAGATTTTGTGGTTATTCTGTTTTACAGTATTTTTATGGCAAAAGTGTACTGGTAAAAAAGACTCTTTGAAGTTCCATACAAGAATTTTAGAGGATGTGTTCTATCTAGAAAGATGGTAAAGAAAAAATTCTGGAAGGATGCAAAGCAAGCCAAACTGTTAGCATTGCTTCTGTTTGGAAGGAGGTTTGGGGAAAAGGCCTTTGGGTGTGGGAGGATGAAAGCGACTGTATGCTTTTTACTCTATATTCTTTTGACTTTAAATTTCAGCAATAAACACTGTTAACTTCGGAATTTTAAAAGAAATGCATTTTAAAAATGCCATTTTAAAAATCCCGAAAAGGAAAATTGAGAAGAGAAGGCAAACCTTCACCAGAGTCTATTGTATTCCAGGCACTGTTAACACTTTATATCCTTTACCTCATTTAATTTTTACAATGACCCTGCAAGATGGGGTTTTGCAGGCATCTCATGCTGGGTAGTTCACCATCAGTTCCAGCTATTTGAAGGAGAACTTTGGAGCCCTTGGGATCATTCTCATAGGTTTTAATGGTAAGCAGGGGAAACAAGTCAGCAGGGTGACAGCAACAAGAGCCCTGTGTGAGTCTCTACACACCCTTTCCTCTGGGCTTTCTCTGGTGTTCTCTTGCGGTCTCTCTCTCCCTCTAGCTGTCCTCTCGTAGGCACTCAGCCGTGACCGTCTGTAGGGTAAAGAAAATGTCAGACTTTTCTGCCCTCCAGCCATCAGGATAGATGATGGATCCTTGCGGTCCTGAATGCATGCCTGATGGCGGGCACCTGGAGTAGGGTGTGGGCATAGGTAGATGGGATTCACCTGGGCTGAGACTGACCTTTTAAGGGCAGCATCACAGGGACGCTAGGAGAAGCCGATGGAGAAGCCAAGAAGCCAAGAACGAGCGAGAAGCAAGAGTAGAGAAGCAGAGAAGGCTGGAGAGCCCAGATAGAGTGAAGAATTGCTGGGGGCTGGGAGGCCTGCCAGCCTCCCTGTCCCCCAGAACCCCTGCCTGCTGTGTACCTGGTAAATCCCAATAAAAGCCTGCAAAAACCACTGAGGGCTTCAGGACTTCTCCTTTACCCGGTCTGCTGGATCCTAGAAAACCTGCTCAGTGTCCTTCCTGCCCTTACAATTGGCGTAAGTCAGCAGGATGATCCATGCAGACGGTTATAGAGCCTCCAAAGACCTGGAGGGACTAAGGAGTAACAGACTGTTTCCCTGTGACGATGCTGGAGGCGTCATGGCTGCATAGGAGATGGACGAGGTCCAGGAGCTGCAGGATGAGACCTCGTGTGGAGGAGTTGCCCGAGAGGACCAGCCAACCACCCCCAAGGCAGCAAGGATCATCGGCGAAGAGAGGATCATGATTCGGAGCTCGCCAGTGCTGATGCAGGGAGAGGCCAACGAACTTGGCCTAATGGACTTCGACTGATGGACTTGGCCTGACGGACTTGGCCTGACAATCCCACCAGAAGGTGGAGGACCTTGGCAGGTTATGGGTTTTTTTTTTTTTTTGAGAATCTGGGGGTGGCTAGTGGGCCTTGACGGCCAAAAGCAGCCTGTGTATGCCCAGCAGCCAGGCAGAGGAGAAAAGCCAACTGAGAAGGAAAAAGCTGGTACTGATGCTAAGTTTGGGAAGCCTTGAGCGGCTGTTAAGCAGCCTGAGTATGCTGAAGACCTGTGAGTCTCGTAAAATCACCTGTGGGTGATGCCCTGCTCATTCTTGAGTGAGGGTGAGTAGCTGAGGAACCCGTCCTTGGGGGAAGGGTGGGGAACGTAGTGTGGGGTGGAGCCCAAGCCAAATGTAGAGCTTGGATCCCCGACCCATGTGCTTGTGCAGTGGGTTGGCCTGAGCGCAGGGGTCTGCGAGTCGCATTGGTGGCTATGAAGGCCGAGTGTTGGAGCGACTGCAGACAGAAACCCTGAGGGCTGGCGATTACCCCCAACAGCATGGAATAGACAATCCCAGAGCAAGTGCATCCTGGGGGTGGATGCTGTGAATGGCTTGTAGCTGAGACTACAGCCAGAGAAGGTCAGGAAGCCTGACAGCTCCTGGTATGTTACAGTAGATGCCATGAGTGGTTCCCCTCCCTCGTATGAGCAGTGCCTTCGGCAGCAGATGTGGTGGCTCATCTGCTGGTGCCAATAATTGTCTTTTGCACTAGGTTGGGGCCCTGCCTGGACTTATTTGTGTTCTGTTGTATTTTGTTGTTTTATTGTGATGTATTTGCTTTTGTGGGCCATGGCTGCATTGTTTAAGAAAATTGTATATATATATATATATAGATAGATAGATTGTATGGCAGAAAACCCTGAGGGGGTGGACTGTATGGTAAAGAAAAAGTCAGGCTTTTCTGCCCTCCCGCCATTAGGACATATGACGGAACCCTGCAGTCCTGAATGCATGCCCGATGGCAGCCAACTGGAATAGGGTGTGGGCATAGGTAGATGGGATTCACCTGGGCTGAGACTGGCCTTTTAAGGGCGGCGTCACAGAGACACTAGGAGAAGCCGATGGAGAAGCCAAAAAGCCGAGAACGAGCGAGAAGCAAGAGTAGAGAAGCAGAGAAGGCCAGAGAGCCCAGATAGAGTGAAGACTTGCTGGGGGCTGAGAGGCCGGCCAGCCTCCCGGCCCCCCAGCATACCTGCCTGCTGTGTACTGGGTAAATCCCAATAAAAGCCTGCAAAAACCACTGAGGGCTCTGACTCCTCCTTTACCCGGTCTGCATGGGATCAGAAAACCTGCACTGTGTCCTGTCCTGCCCCTTACACCGTCTGAGTAATGCTGCCCTTATAGCCTTGACTTCTAGGTTGGGTGTGCATGCTTGCACATGCACACACACCCATGCTCAGGTGTCCTGGTCAAGCATGGGGCCCCACACCCACATGCCTTCTATGTCAACAAAACCAAGGTTACAGGTGATAGCCACAGAGGCCAATGGTGTAAAAGCCTCACCAATTTCGTTTACCCATCATTTACAGATGGGTAATACTATTCCTGTCTTAAAGACAATGAACCAGGACTCTGAGTACTCTGAAAATTTGCCCAATGCCTAGCAGCTAGTACATGTGGAAGAGAACATTTGAATTCAAAGGCTGCCAATCTCAAAATTGATATTTTTTTTCATATTGTTGCATGCTGTCAGTCAGGGCCACATTTTTCTCACCTGCAACAAAGCAGTTTGGACGCGTCATTTGTAATGTTCCTGATAGTCTAAGATTCCACAAGTGAAAATTCACATCATGCAATAAAGATTCTTTACTTTCAGGGAATACAATCAAATTTCCTTTAAGTGTAGTGCTCCCCCAGCTCACATAAGTGCTTATTATTTCCAGATCATTAACTGTTTGACATAGAGATTTGGCTGAGAAACTTGAAGCTCAAGTGTTAGAGGCCTCTGCCAATTGAAGATCAGTCAAATGTGGATAATGGCTTCTGTTACTATAATGCAAGTCTACAGGAAAATGTGATTCAATTTATAAAAATTCTATCAAATGCAGCTTTTCAGGAATTCATCTGTTGGGTACAACAAGGTACATCTGTGCTATATTATCCAAATAAGTTCCACCTGGCAGGCAGATGACGCTTAACTGCTTAAAAAGGAAAAAAAAAAAAAAAGGCGTTTTTAGAAAGTACTTCCATCTCATCTCACTCTATTTTAATTTGTTCTAGTCTATCATACACTCCTTTCTAGGTAAAGCAGTGCCATTAAATTTGACCAAGCTATGGATGATGCACTTTCATTAACAGATGCAAGTCAATTGGTCTTCAGAAAATCCTTTCTAATGTTATTCCACAGTATGGAAAAATGGGAAGGGGATTGAATGGGAAAGAGCAAAAGCCTATTCTTAGTCCAATTGGTTTTGCTTAGGATGAAATTCATAAAATAGTCATGGAAGCTCTGTAATATGAACCCCAGAGGCTGACTCTAGCCTCTAGCTTTTGCTAAAATCGAGGGTCCTTAGAACGCCAAAGGAAAACAGGCCATTAAGAAGACTTGCAATCATTGGGGGACATTAAGAAGATCAGGACAGGTTATTTGGATGTCTGGAAAGTTGAACATAAAGGATATTTTCCAGGTCAGTATGATTTAATGCCAGGATTCTTATAGTAGTCTTCTGCCTTAGGTGACATTTTCACTTGCAGCCAGAGATCGCCTTCCCCTCGGCCCATCCCCTGTACTCATTTTTCCTCTTAGTTTCTGTGGTTTCACCCAAGACAATGTCATCCATTCTTATTTGGGCCTTTGTAATCCAAAATGCCTCCAGACTAAGAAGTTAGCTTCAAGAGCCAGACATCTATTTTATTATGAATATCTGTGCAGACATAAAAGGGATCACTCAGCACTGCCTCCTGGGAGCATTATGACAGTAGCAGACCAACACAAATAAGACACAAGCACCCCCTGTTCCAGCCCCCTACCCTCGCTCTCATTAACCTTAGCAGACTCTATTTTCTATAGGAGCAAACTGGGACTTAGGGAGACTTTTCAGTAGCAGAAATAATAGCGCTGTGAGCAAAGACTGGTTTTATTTACTGTGTTCATGCTTTTCCCTTCTAAAGCTAGAGGGGTGTTTTCTGTTTTAGGGAAAGTCCAACACGTTCAACCAGATCAACACTCATATTCATTATCACCAAAATGATGAAGAGATGTATGTTAATTGATTATTTTGTCCATAATTGGAAATCTTGTGCAGAATTGCTATCTACAATCAACAGTTTTAGTGAGAAAAAGCAACATTCTTAGGATTCATGTTAGCTCATAATTGTTCTCTTGCTATCCATTCTGCAAAATGGTGATATTGAATAAAAACCACTTGGTGTTGACAAACTCATAATGGAATTGGGGCAGGAAATCCAGTCCTTTCCCTCAAGACACAAGTTTTTCCAAGAGAATTCTCCACTTAGATTGTTATTTGAAATCACCAGAGTAACCTCTCAATTTTTCAATTTACACATTCTCGGAAGCAACCTCCTTAAAGTATGTTCCTCCCATTTTATCCCTCAAGAGGCTGAGGCACCAAACTAGACTTTGCATGTGTTATTAAAAAAATAAGACATGGAAAAAACAAAAAATTATCAAAATTAACCTTATTTTCCTCAAAATATTATCATTAGGAGGCTACATATTTATTCTATTAAGGCTTCATTTGTTCCTAACCTTTTTATCTCCTTGGGAAAAGTTTTCAAAGTCATTTGAGTGACATAGGAAAATTAATTTAATTTTGCAGAATTCTTTCTTTAACCAAAAAGCAAAAATAAAAACCCATCCCTAGGTCATTTTATGTTTTACATGAGATTTAGTTCCTAAAGATTTTTAATATTTCCAAATGTCAAGTCCACCATCAAAGGATTATTTGCTGCTATTAAGAGTGTTCCAGAGAATATTATAGGAACTTTAAGGTAATTTCAAGTTTTGAACAAGACAGTATTTTTGGATTAAGCCTCTCTATGGAGGTGGCTCCATTGAGGAAGACTGTTTACAGGCGTGTATACATTTAGGGCGCCCTGCTGTACAACCATAGGGGGTTCTAGGCTCATTGTATTCAATGTAAGCAGCACCACTTAGGATTTTGTAAATAACATGAGAACTCTATGTATAGCCTGTTCTATGTAGGGGACAAGTAGTGCTATCACTTCAGTCATTCTCATAGTCTTCATAGCAAGAAATCTTAATAGTATCCTTTTTACTAGTCTAAGTCAGAACATCAAAATCTTAAGAGTTACAATGTTTTCCCACCAACTGGGAGAACATTTTTGCATACAACACTAATGATAAAGGACTGATCACAAAAATCTACAAAGAGCTGATGAGACTCAACGACAACAAAGAAAATAATCCAGTCAAAAAATGGGCAGAAGAGCTAAAAAGAAACTTCTCTGAAGAGGAAATGCAAATGGCCAACAGGCATATGAAAAAATCTTCAACATCACTTGTAATCAGGGAAATGCAAATCAAAACTACCATGAGATACCATCTTACAACAGTGAGAATGGCACATATTAAAAAAACTAGCAACAACAAATGTTGGCGAGGATGTGGAGAAAAAGGAACTCTCCTGCACTGTTGGTGGGAGTGCAAACTGGTCCAACCACTATGGAGAGCTGGTGGAGATTTCTGGACCTACTAAACATAGGGCTTCCATATGATCCAGCAATTCCACTCTTAGGTATTTACCCAAAGGACACAGAAACATCAATTCCAAAGAGCACCTGTACCCCTGTGTTTATAGCAGCACTGTTTACAATAGCTAAGCTTTGGAAACAACCCAAATGCCCAAAAATAGATGACTGGATCAAGAAGATGTGGTACATATACACCATGGAATATTACTCAGCATTCAAAAAAGATAAACACATGCAATTTGCAGCAACATGGTTGGCGCTGGAAGGGATCATGCTCAGCGAAATAAGCCAGAAAGAAAAAGAAAAATACCGGATGATCTCACTCATAGCAGGAATCTAGAAAACTTAAATAAGGGACCAGGAAAATAAATAACTATAAGAAAGTGAAAATCAAAATCAACAAAAAACTATGAACCAGAGACACTCTATGGGGGTAGAGGGCGGGAGGGGAGGGATTGGGTCAAAATAAGGGGGTTGCAATTGTATGGGGAATATAAAATAAAATTTATTTTAAAAAAGTTACAATGTTTTTCTCTTTAAGGATTTTTTCATCCTGTGGAATCAATGAGTGATGGAACCTTTTTATTGTCAATTATTCTTGTCCTATGTATGAGCCTCCCAAAGAAATAACTGCCTTCTGGAGATGTTTAGGCCTTGTATATTTTCACATCACATTTAATTTTATAGGACAGAAGTGGCTAGGTTAGAAATATTCCTATCTTAAAGTTAGTGAGATGGTCTGGGGTAATGTTAGTCAAAGTCTTGGAATTTAAACCTCAGATGTGGTTGAGAATTTTACTGCTGGTATAATTTTCCTTTAATCTTTTCATAAACCAAAAAAAGAAAAAAAAAAAAGAAAGCATAGCTAAAGAAGAAATTGGAAAAATGACAGACACTCCTAAAAAACCCAAGAATAAGAATTGGTCATTGGCCTCATTTAACCAGTTAGGTTTATAGGTCACATTAATCAATATTTGGTTTCATAGCAGATGTGGAGGAAGTGAAGAGTCTGAATTCCAAAAGAACCCAGAATACTGAAAAGTATCATATTTCACACACATGGTAAAAAAAAAAAATGGAGAGGAGGGGAAAAGATTTATGTATATCTGAAAGCAATAAGGATGAAAAAAACAACTCAAGTCATCAAAATCACTGTTGAGAAACCATATTTGAATGGTGCTTAGTATTCTTAATTAAATTTCAACATCAGAAAGCCATGAATAGTGAGTTATATCTTAGTGAACCAATGTGAGCAGGGGTCCCATCTTGTGGGGAGAACTTTGAAATCACACATTTCAGTATCTGTGTACAAAGATGTGTGTACACAGTATCTGTGTACAAATTCTCTCTCTCTCTCTCTCTGTCTCTCTCAACATTCAAGGTCTATCCTCTTGTATCTTTTGTGGAAGATCTCTGTACCTTTTGTTTGTTCAATAAACACAAAACTCACTCAGTATGCCAACTTCTCTACCTGGCATGCTTGCAAATTTGAAGAAGAGTTTGACAATGGGAGCAAGGAAACCCTGAAGAATAAAAAGTACTAAAGATGTAAGAAGGGTCTTGAAGAAATATTGGGGCAAAATTGAATTTGGAGAAGAACACTTGGACTTCCACTAGCATCCACTCAATCAACTTGGGCAATTATTAATGCCTACTGCATGCTTAGTGTGTGCCAGGCACTCGGGGGAATGTGACAAGACCTCTCCTCACCAACCTTGAACACATCCTTTCAAGTTTTATAACACCCTTCGTTCCAAGCCCTCCTCAGCCTGTTCTTCACAAATACTCACCCAACAGCACAGCTAGGTGCCAAGAGCCATGTCTGTCCATGCCCAATTGGACTGTGTAGCACAATTTTATATAACCTGCTAATAATTTGAATTACTTGTTTACCAGTGCAGTTATTTTAAGGCTGGCATGTGACTGCTCCTGGCAGGTTGGTAAGCAGAGGAAAACAGGAAATGATCTAAATCATTTATTACCATTGAAAATAGCAAATTGAAAGGTGTTGGGTCCTGGGGTAAATAGCACTTGGCTGCTGCGAATGATGGAATGGGAATTTTGAAAAAATGCTTACCTGAAAGATTCCTTTTCCCTTTGTTGGCTTTAGCATCATGGAAAGTGAAATTTTCAAAATATTGATTGCTGATAGTCTTCAAGAAGGTATATCCCATGCTGATCATGCAAATATTATCTGGCTACCCTATCATTCAACATGAACTGTGGAAAAAAGGAAATTAACAAGACACAATTCATGTCTTCGAGAACAAAACTACAGAGGAATGAGAGGCATAAAGGTAAATTCTAATCAAAGACAGAATAAAATAAAAGCAATAATCAACAAACCTAAAAAATTGACTGTTACCAGAGGGAGCATTTGAGGATGAGGAGCAACATGGGAGAGGTTCAATGGACTGTGGTAGAGGATTATTGGGACTTTGGTGGTGGGGATAGTCTGATAACATATTGAATAATTTGTGAGCCTGTCTCCCTAAAATTATACAGTGTTGTAAACCAATGTTACCTCAATAAAGATAATAGTAAGTAATAAATGAATAAAGCAAGAACAAAATGTGAGCAATGTTACGGGGGTACTTGGCGAACTATAGATATTCAGGGGAGTTATTTGAGAGGGACTTTGAGGGGTGAGAAAGATTTCAGCAGATCAAAAAGGCAAGGAAATGCATTGCAGTCAAAAACACAGATGTAGGGGAAAATGCACATAGAATTCAAGGAATGATGAGCCGTCCAGACTCTGGGGTGTCACCCAGAGTACACGGAGGAATGTAACACAATATGAGTTTAGAATGATGGTTTGGGGTCAGATGTCAACAGTCTGAAATCCCTTGCAAAAGGTATGTACACTTCATTCTGCAGGTGGTGAGGAGACAGGGTTTGTGAATTAGAGAAGGATGAGATCAACTTCGGTTTTAGGGCAATTATTATGGCAATGAGGTGGACTGGGTGGGGAGTGACAGGTTGGTGGAAAATGATTCCCTCTGCCCACCTTTGGGAATGTCTGCCTTGAGTCTGTCAACATCTCACTTTTCAAATTGAAGGTTTCTCTCCTCAGCTTCGCAGAATGTCCTAGGCTTCCTGGAATTTGATGACCTTCAATGCTGCAAATATGAATCATTCTGCATATTTACACAGGGCCTAGAGAACAAAAGCATCCAATATAATACCTGGGAAATTAAGGAACCTATAGTTATTTGTTGCAGTTCTTGGGGAAAGCATTTGGTAGATCATCTAGTCTAGTTATGAATACCAGGGCCTCAGTGGTTGCGTGATTGCCTAGGACATAAAGATTCAGGGCCAGGACCTGATATTGTGGGTTTCACTATCCAGTGCTTTGTCTAGCAGTCCAATCCACAAAAATAAATTTGTCACTCACCAGAGTTTCACATCTATACTAATTCAGGTAGAGTGCTTGGGCTAATATGGGCCAAAAAATTTAGAAAGACAAGTATTATTTCTAGTAGCTACCCCAAAGCTCAGTTAACATTTGTCTTTTCCAAGTTTATGATGTTTGACACTTGTTAGCACATTTTTATTCAAATTACAAAGCCATAGAGTCTCATAAAGACTTTAAATGTCATATGGTGCAATCCAGAATTCTATAATTCAGCTTTGTGAAAGGTACCAGGACTTCAATTGATCATTGTCTTGGGACAAGGTGTGGGTCTGCTACTTCTAAGTGGCCTGTTCAGCCACCTATGCATCACGAGGTATGGCCAGGAGCACCCGGGGGTTCAAGGACTGATGTATGACAAGACATCCCAGAAGCTGATCAGTGGAAAGCCTTGTTGATAAGACTGAAACCATGGCTGGGGATCTAGAGCTTGATCTCAATTACAATACCAAGTCATAAGCTGATGAGAAGTGTCTGGAGGGCAGACTCACAATCCCTGATACTATAGATGACAGAGCACATTTTCTAGTTTTACCCCTCCCTTTTCTTTTTGTCCTCCTTCCCCTTACTATGGATGCTGTATAATTATTCTAACAATAAAAAGGCCAGGATCTTGCTCTTCAGCAGCATCCTGGTCCTACAACTTGCTCCATGACTTCCATTTGTCAGTGTGGTGGTATCAATGCAACACCAAGGAAAAATAAAATGTTTTAGTTACATCATTTCTTCACTCAAAAAAAAGGGAGGGAGTGTTCAGAAGATATATAATTCTCAAGATGTTTGCAGTCCAGTAAAATAATTGTGTATTTCCTTCATTCTTTCCTGTCTTGCACTCAACGTTCCTGTTATTGATTTGACCTGCTTGGCATTTTTAGTGCTTCGTTCCTGGATTTACAGAGCATCCTGAATTTGACTTTAGGAGGAAGTGAAAGGAACTCTGTAAGTCATACAGAGACATCATCATCCCTTCCCCCTACTTGCCCCACACTGCAACTTGCCTAGATGTTTATCTGTTAGCCCAAGTTCTTGCTTCTGTTGCTGGTGTTCACTGGAGAGACATTCCCCAGTCTGAATCAGTAATCTTTGACCAATATGGGAACTCTTGATGGGGCCTGGAAATAAATTGCCTTGGTGAAAGGCACACCAAATCTTTTTTTTTTTTTTTTTTTTTTTTATTTTCCC
Organism: Talpa occidentalis; assembly: GCF_014898055.3. Lineage (NCBI taxonomy): Eukaryota > Metazoa > Chordata > Mammalia > Eulipotyphla > Talpidae > Talpa > Talpa occidentalis. The sequence continues at coordinate 18,497,701 of NW_023603184.1, read as the reverse complement.
CTACATTCAAATTGACAAATACCTCCATAACTACGCAAACAATAGCCAAAATGATGGGTATTTTATTTTTTTTTTATTTTTTTTTTTTAAATATTAAATTTTATTTTTATATTCCCCCATACAATTGCAAACACCCCATTCTGACCCCAATCCTTCCCTCCCGCCCCCCACCCCCAAAAAGTGTCTCTGGTTCATAGTTTTTTTGTTGATTTTGATTTTCACTTTCTTATATTCATTTTCCTGGTCCCTTATTTAAGTTTTCTAGATTCCTGCTATGAGTGAGACCATCCGGTATTTTTCTTTTTCTTTTTGGCTTATTTCGCTGAGCATGATCCCTTCCAGTGCCATCCATGTTGCTGCAAATTGCATGTGTTTATCTTTTTTGAATGCTGAGTAATATTCCATGGTATATATGTACCACATCTTCTTGATCCAGTCATCTATTTTTGGGCATTTGGGTTGTTTCCAAAGCTTAGCTATTGTAAACAGTGCTGCTATAAACACAGGGGTACAGGTGCTCTTTGGAATTGATGTTTCTGTGTCCTTTGGGTAAATACCTAGGAGTGGAATTGCTGGATCATATGGAAGCTCTATGTTTAGTAGGTCCAGAAATCTCCACACAGCTCTCCATAGTGGTTGGACCAGTTTGCACTCCCACCAACAGTGCACAAGAGTTCCTTTTTCTCCACATCCTCGCCAACATTTGTTGTTGCTAGTTTTTTTAATATGTGCCATTCTCACTGGGGCACACCAAATCTTAACCATAAATTACCCTGTCAGTAGCAACTAGAGAAAACCTGGTTCAAATAAAGATCCCTTTGCTCTGTGTTGATGGTTCACATCTTCCTGGAGTCAAGCCCCCTGGTGTGACCACATCACCCTTGTCATGGGAAGATCTTATTGCTCTTGGGGTAGCTGTTCACTCTTGAAGTACATATTTATTGGGAAGATGTGTATGCAGCAAAGATACATACAGCAGTTACAATAATTGTAATAAGCTCAGGCAAAACATTTTTCTAGTATGAAGCCCCTACAAAGAAGATAAATTGCTGTTTTGGATGGGATGGGATTGAGATATTTTTACCTCACATCTACCAGGTAATAACAAATTCCAATTTCACAGTCAAAGTTCTACAGGTCATTAGTACTTGATGCTCAAAACAGCTGTGTACAAAGCTAGTAGACTAGAGAAATTCAGGCATTTGGGGTCTGTATGTCTAGGATAGTGCAATTCAGTACAGTAACCATTAGCCTCAGGTAGTTTCTGACACTTGGGATGGTGTTACTCAGAATCAATATGTGCTGGAGGTATAAAATACCTGTATTTTGGAAATTTACTGCAAAAAGAGAATTTTATAATTCAGTTATTTCACTTCTGGGTGTTTACCCTAAGAATACAAAAATAGCAATTCAAAGAAATACATCCATTTCATGCTTATAGCAGTGTAGTTAACAACAGTCAAGAGTTAGAGAAAACCTAAGTGCCCAATGACACATAATTAGATAGGGAAGACGTAACATATGTACACAATGAACTACTTTTCAGCTATATATATGTGTGTGTTATTTTATTATTATTTTCTTTTTTTTTTTCTTTTTTTTTTTTTTTTTTAATAGAGGCATGTTTTTTATTTATTTATTTGTTTGTTTGTTCGTTTTGTTTCGTTTACACATGCACTGGGTACAGTCAGAAGCGTGGGAGGGTGAGAGAATTCACCAGAGCCAGAGCGGGGAGCAGAACAGGCAGAAGGACCGAAGTACACTGCTGAGGGGAGCAGCGGGCGGCAGGAGAGGTCTGCGCGCCATGTGGGACCCTCCTCTGGTGGCCGGGGAGCAGCCGGGGATCGAACCGGTGCCGCAGAGGCTGCGGGCAGCTTCGCAACCCAGCGCTCAACCGCTGCGCCACCGGGGAGGCCCTATTTTATTATTATTTTTAAAGATTTATTTTTATTCATGCATACAAGAACTGGGGTGTAGGCCAGAGGTGCGGGGAGTGAGAGGATTTACCAGAGACAGAGTGGGGAGCAGAACAGGCAGATCTACTGAAATACATTGCTGAGCGGAGCAGCAGGCGAGACACGAGAGGTCTGTTGTGTCATGTGGGTGAGATCCCTGGCTGGTAACTGAACTCATGCTGCAGTGGCTGCCGATAGCCCGATAATGCTGAGATATCTTGATAATGCCAATAGCTTGATAATGCTTAGCCCCAGGGAGACCCTATATATATATATATTTTTTTTTTTTTTTAAAAGATGAAGTCTGGCTATTTGCAAAAACATGGATGAAATTTGAAGATATTATGCTAACTGAAATCAAGTCAGATGAAGGACACTATAATTTCACTCATATGTGGCACATAAAGAAATAAAACAAATGAAGTAGAACGAACAAAATCTTCTAGGCTACCAAATCAATATGTGTTTACCAGAAGGGAAGGAGGATGTGGAGTGGGTCATGTGGATAAATGGAGTCAAATATATGGTAAAGGATAGATTTAGATTTTTAGCATGAACATAATGCATATATCAGACTATAATGATACACACCTGAAACTTACATGATGTTATAATGCAATGTTATTTTGATTAATAAATTTAAATAGCTTAAAATATCTCCTCAATAATTTTTTATATTGACTGCATATTAAAATCATCTTTGGATATGTTGAGCTAAGTAAAGCAAATTGTTGAAACTAATTCCACCTGTACTTTTTATAATTTAAAATATTGCTGCTAGACAATTGAAAGTGCATATGCCATTGAAAAAGAATGAAACTAGACCCATTTCTTATGCCATATTCTAAAATTAATTTAAAATTAATATAAGATTCCAAAACATAAATACATAGTAGAACATGTGACAATAAACTCTTTGACAAAGGTCTTATCTGATGTCTTTATAGATTCATCTCCAACAGCAAGAGAAACAAAAAAGAATATAAGCATATGTGGCTACATCAGACTAAAAAGCTTCAGCACAGCCGAAGAAACCACTGTTAAAACAAAAAGGTAGATTATTGAATGGGAGATTTGTTAATTTAATATCATATAAGGAGTTAATATCCAAACTATATGAGCTATTCATACAAGTCAATAGCAAAAAAGCTTATAACCTGATTTTAAAAAGGGATAGAAGATCTAAATAGGTATTTCACCAAAGAAGACACATACATGACCACCAAACACATGAAAAGATGTTCTAGATCACTTAAGATTAGGTAAATGAGCCACAATGCGATTTTGCCTCACACAAGTTAGAATGGCTATTATCCAAAAGTGTTGAAGAGGATGTCAGGAAAAAGGAATCCTCGTACAGTATTGGTGGGAGTGTAAATTTGTTTGATGCAGCCATATAGAAAACAGTAATTTCCTCCAAAAATTGGTATGGTTTTGTGATCCAGCAATCCTGCTTCTGGGTATTTATTAGAATATGAAAACACTGATTTGATGGGCCTCCCCTGGTGGCGCAGATGGTTGAACACAGCACTGTGAAGCTGTCCGCAGCCTCTGCAGTGGAGGTTCTATCCCGGCTGGCCGGCGAGAATCCCACATGGCGCAGCAGACCTCTCCTGCCTCACCCACTGCTCCCCTCAGCAGTGTATTTCAGTCAGTCTGCCTGTTCTATTCCCCGCTCTGTCTCTGGGTGACAGAGAGTGAGTCCTCTCACACTCCCGCACATCTGGCCTATACTCCGGTTCTTGTATAAATAAATAAATATATATAAAAAAAGACTGATTTGAAAAGATATACTTACCTCTATGTTGATTATGACATTATTTATTCATAACAACCAAGATATGGAAACAACCCAAGTACCTGACAGTAGATGAATGGATAAAGAAGATGTGTCATGTATACACAATGGAATACTACTAAGTCGTAAAAAAGATGAAACCTTGTCAACTGCAACAATATATATGGTCCTTTAGGAGACTGTGCTAACTGAAATAAGTCAGGAGAAAGACACATACCATAGGACTTCACTTACTTGTAGCATATAAAATGCAATGAAAGCATACAAAGACATAGAACAAAAACCAAACCAACCCTTAGCCTGACAGCAGAATGGTTGGAGGGTAGTAGGAATAGGTAGAAGGGAATAACTGTTTGGTGGTGGATGGTGATTGGATATCTGGTGGTGGATGTGGTGGGATATATATAGATGTTGAGGTGAAAAGTTATAGAGTTGAAACCTATACCATGCTGTAAACTGTAACTCAATAAATTTATTTTAAAAAATTAGTGAAGTTTATATGTTGCTATTGGACAGCATTTCTCTAAAAACCCATCTGGAGATGAGCTAGTTTGAACCTCCTTAACTCCTCTTTAATTGTTACATGCCTCCTCTGGCATGACAGTGTTGGGAAATCACTTTACATCCAGGAAACAGACTGGATTTGTCCAGATTAATGTCTTACTCTTCCTTCTCCCAATCCCAGGGCCAAATGAAGGAAGCCACTGGAGTTATCTCCACCCCTGAGAAAGGACAAAGGAGATTTCAAACACTCTAAATGTCTTCAAAGAAAGTGAAAATATGGCAGCCACTTATGACCACAGGACAGAGGCCTGCATGGGCAGAAAAGGCAGCCAGCACCATGGTTACCAGGACACCCAGGACATGCGTTCTAGACCAATTCACTCACCTAAGAAACAAATGGAAAACTCTTATCTGCATGCTGTGACAAGCTTCTTCCACCGGCTGAGATGAGGTCATTCCCAAAGCAGTCCTTGGTTCTTGATGCTGTTTAATTCCGTGGCTCAAAGGGTTTTCTTTCACAAACTGGGCTTGCAGTCTAGCCTTGTCCCAGTCTTAAAACCTAAGACAGATGAAGTTACCCCCAACTCAGAATCTTCCTGTAGCTCCCAGTCAGCTTTTGAGTAAAAACCCAAACTCCTGTGGCCTGTGAGACGCCATGTGTCCTCCATGATTTTACCTCCTACTCCTTTCCCCCAGCTCACTCAACTCTTGGTTGTGCCCTGTCCTCATCTCCTCCCCCTGAATGACACGTCTTCTCTCTTATATCGACATGGTTTGTAGCCTCATTGCCTTCACATTTTGCTCAGATTTTATTTCCGTAGTACTTATTTAAAATTGCAATCTGCCCCGGGCACTCCTAATCTCCCTTACCATCCACTGCTTTTCTCTTTTTTTCATAGTACTTAACTGTCTTCTAACACACAATAAAACTTACTTACTCATCTAATTGTATACTGCCTGTCTCCCTCCACTGGAATATAAACAATCCAAGAGTAGAGTCTACATGTATGTGTATATTTGTTGAGATATCCCAAGAATCTAGAACAGTGGTAAGTACCCAAGAAGTTTTTTTTTTTCCCAACAATTGAAGGGAGTTATATAAGCCTATCATACCTTTCATTCCTATTACTGCTTCTCCAAAGCAAACTCAGTTGTGCTAAGACCCCAATGATATCCAAACTTAGGCAGGTATTTCCTAGTTCCATTCAGACAAGACTCCTTCCTTCCTCTCCTTAACAAATTCACTAAGTACCTGCCAGCTGCCAATGCCAGCATTGGTCAAAACTATGGCAAATGTTGGAGTAGAAATAGTTTGATAGGGCTCTCTAATGGGTCTCTAAGTTACAGCTCTTTCAACACTAGAATATTTAGTTTTAAAACCTGTAGGTAATAGGGAATTGTAATCGTAACAGAAGGTGATAGGCTTTTTTCTTTTTTTTTAAGACAAAGGCGCTATAAAAACTGTGCTTAGCTGTTCATTCTTTTCTATTCTTCTAGGCAATTTTCACAGAATCAGTTTAGATAGTTATAAAACAAAGTAGCTGGTTCTCATGCTGGTTCTCATTCCAGTTACAATTTGATAGTAAATATTAAGCCTTTTTATAATGACCTGTACACAGATTATGATGGGGACATAAGGCCTCTTCCAAAGTTGAAAACGTTGTTTGGTCACTAATGAGCTAATAAAAATGGCTGACATAATTGTTCCTACCTTAAAATTAGTAACAACAACAAAAAAAATGTTTATATAACTTCTGCCAATGAATGATTGGGTTTTCTTTTGTCAGGGACTGACAATTAAATTGAATATATTCCTTTCTTGCTTTAATTGTCAGAAAGACTTAATGTCCCTATCATGGTTTTTAACTTGTTACCTCTATCTTGTAACATTTGTTACTAATTTAGCGGCTCCACATCTTTTTTGGAAGTACATGAGGTTTACATGATATTTTTTGCCAAGTCTAAATTCCTCAACCTTGATCTCAAGATCCTTTGTAATCTGGCCCCACAGCATCTTTCCAGAGTTAATTTTACGAAATCCTTAATGTGCTTGTTTTTTTGGCTTTTTCCAACCCTGTTGAGTGAGTTTATTATTGAAACTCTTTCTTAGTTTCCAACCTCTGGGCCTCTATCCACACCATTCTTTTCCCTAAAAGGAAACCATCTCTAGCTCTTATGCCCCATTCATATTCCAAATATCCTTTTTAAAAGCTATTCATTCTTAAATAATTTTAGATTTATGGAATATTTGCAAAGATAATACAGAGCCTTTCCATAAATCCTTTCCCCAGCTTCCCCCAATGCTAGTATCTTACATAAGCACGATACTTAAATCAAAACTAAGAAAATAAAAATTGGGTGAGCATAACTACAGACTTTATTCAGATTTTTCCAGATTTCCCACTAACTTCCTTTTTCTGTTTAGGAAGTAATGGTCAGATCTTTTGTAGAATATACTTCAGTTTGCATTGGTCTGATATTTTCTCACTCTTAGAATGAAATTATGGATTTAGGGATGACTATCCCAGATATAGATACAAGCCCTGATCATCCAGTTACTTTATGGTTTCTGCTGGGTGGTTAATGTTCTCCTCTTTCCAATATTTATACAAGTGTGTCACTAAGTTCAGGTGACACTGAAGAAAGGGGACTTAAGTTCTACCACCTGAGGGAGGAGTTTCAATGACTTTTTGGACATTAAAACAGCACAGTAGTTCATAACTATTTGGGAGGAAGATGCTTTGAGGCTACCAAACATTATTTTAACTCCAAGTTAAGTCCTTCTGCCTTCAGACAGATTTTCTACAGAATAAGGATTTTCATTGTCTGCTTTTCTCACTCAGATATTTCAATCATTGTCCTCTGCTTTACCTGAAAGATGCATTTCTTTTTATGTCAAGTTCCAGTGTTGACACTCAGAAAGTATATGTAATGCCCAGACTTCTAGTTGTAACTGTACTGCTTCCCCACCCATTGTTCAAGTGCGAGACTTGGCTATTACCCCTTATTGCACAATCATGTATGTCCTTGTGCATTTGTGTGTGTGTGCACTTAATTATTCCATCCTTGTGTTCTATTTGTATATCAGAGTTGTCTAGGTTGGAGACAGTTAGACTTGCATCTGAATCTCAGGCCTGCCAATATAACTATGACATATTAGGTAAATCATTTTATCTTTCCAAGCCTCAGGTTCCTTGGCCATCAGTGAAGAACACTTATACCTCCACATCAAGTCATGAACATTAAATTAATTGATAGCGGCAAAGCCCCAGCAGGAATGCTCTGTACACAGGGGGAGTGCTTCAACTGTGGTTTCCTCACCACAATTTACCACACTCCTGATCACAAACCTTGACTCATCTCTGCTTTCATGCATCTCCTGGTTTTTGCCCTGTAGTTTAGGGACTTCTTAGTGGTCACCTGAGAAATCTTTATTTATGGATCTCCAGAACTATCTGATTTAATCTGTTTTATACATCAATTTTAGCCTAAGATTTTAGTTTGAAAAAGTGCATTCTAGAGCTTACATTTTTTCAAAACTTGTATTTAATTTTTTTTTTCAGGGGAGAGGAAATTTATTATACTTTTGTGATTTCCCAGCATAGACCATGAGATTATACATGTAGTTGTACATGCACTTGATGGTCACAAATATTCAACCAAGAGCTCCTTGTGGCTCGTGGTCTTGTAGCAAAAGCTGGATATTTGTTTACCAGTTTTGGTTGTCTGAAACCACACACTATCTGGCCTTATAAAAGATCAGCACTATAAATTGTTTGTCACAGAGACCCCATAAATATGGACTGCTTGGCACTGATTAAAATATATTACTGACTTTCTGAATATGTTCTATTTGAAAAGAAGTGCTCTTGAAACAGTTTGAGTGTTCATATAAGTTCATAAAAATTCTTATATTTCTTTGCAAAGATGATTTAGAAATTATATTACATACACACACATACACAAACACACACACACCTGCAAGTGTGCTAGGAAACAACCAAAAGCAAATACCAAAACTGCTAATTGCATTTATTTTCTAGTGGTGAGATTATCATGTTTCTTATTTTCTCCCTTTTGCTCATGTGCGTTTCATAGTTTTTTTCATAAAGTGTATTTTACTGAGAAATTTGTACTGAGACAAAGAGAAACAGAAAGAATTGACAGGACTGAATATTGAGAGCTGCATTCAAATTTATTTACCTGATTTACTTACTTGAAATATTGTTCTGTGCCTTGATTTACCTGTAGCAATGCCACTTGTAGCCTCTCAGTATCTCTGGTAGGGCACTGTTCACACTGTGCTCGAGAACTAGAAAAAGAATATCCCTGGTGGCCTAAGGGTTAAGTCTCAGTGCTGTATCACTGCTACCAGCAGTTCCATCCTGTGTCAGGGAGCTAAACCACATATGGCGCAGCAGACCTCTCCTGTCTCACCCACTGCTCCCCTTAGCAGTGTATTTTAATCCATCCACCTGTTCTGCTCCCCACTCTGTCTCTGCTGAAAACTCTCACCCCTGCCTCCTCCCCCAAACCGCCACCACCTTTGACCTATATCCTAGTTCTTCTATGCAAGGAAAAAAAAAAAAAAAAGAATTGCAAAGCCATCATCCAAAGAGACACATATCTTTAATGAACAAGCTTCTGAAAAGGAGAAACTTGAAGCTAAGGATTTTGCATGTTTTTAGGATATCGCTTTTTGTTTGTTTTTCAAGACAATATGTCCTACAACTCCAGAGCAGAGACTCAGAAAGAAGAAAATCCCTATTCCATCTCTCCTCCTGAGACAATAGAAGTTCAAGAGGGGATGTGATTCGCCCAAGACAATTCATCTCTTTCTGAGAGAGCTCAGGTTCCACCTTTTCTTGCTTCCTTGCTCAATTATCACAGCTCAGTATAATCAATTTTCTCTTTAGTCAGTTTTTAGGTGCTCTATTTTCACTAATTTATTCAGGTAAATGAGACCAAAAGCAAAAATACCTTGGAAACGAAGCTGCATCTCATTTCTCCTGCCATGGCTACTTTTCTTAATGACCTAATACACCATCACTTTGATCAGTGTATAGATTTATCAAGGAAGAGGTTGTTATTGAAAGGGAGTGAATGCTGCTATTGACATGCTACCAGCAAGATGTTGCAGTTGGAAGAGGGGTGGTGGACTGGCGGACTGCAAGTTAGGGAGAAATAAAGGACCGCAGATTGATAACTACAGGTGGAATGACCCTATCTCAAACAAGTGCTATCCTGAAGTTCCGGGGCTTAGGACTTCTCCATAACTTCTTGAATAACACAATCCACCTGAGCAATTTATTTAATTAAACAGTGGGCTTGGTTCCAAGGTATAGGGAGTCCAAGTGGGCCCACAGAATGGAGGAATTAAGGGTCAGCCGTGAAAAGTTTGAACTGGTTTGGATCAACTGCTCCCATGGTTAAGAACTCTAACATATGCCTGTTAACTATTTTATTTTATTTATTTTAATTTTTTAAAAGATTTATTTATTTATTTATACAAGAACCGGGGTACAGGCCAGATGTGCGGGAGGGTGAGATGACTCACCAGAGACAGAGCGGGGAATAGGCCTGTTAACTATTTTATGTCCTTGGAGTCCTCTTGCAAATCCAAATGAAGCCACTGTGCTGTCCTTCTTCCCTAATTTTATTTTTTTTTTAAGATTTATTTATTTACTTATACAAGCACTAGGTACAGTCAGGGTGCGAGAGAATTCACCAGAGCCAGAGTGGGATGCAGAACAGACAGACTGACGAAATACACTGCTGAGGGGAGCAGCGGGCGGCAGGAGAGGTCTGCACCCCATGTGGGACCCTCGCCGGCTGGGGATCGAACCAGCCCGGCATGAAGCTGCTGAGCCACCAGGGAGGCCCTCCCTAATTCTTTAGCGAGAAGGTTGTAAATGAAAAAAACCTACAAGGGGTCAGGAAATAAGTAAATGATGGCGTGCCAGGCACAGAATTCTGAAACTCTCTGGAGTTTCAGTCACTTAACCTGCTCTGCCTGAGGGCTGGGAGAATATAGGGACTGTAGGGGATTGTGTCAACAAGCAGCGAGGAGGCACCCCAACTGTCCCCTAGAGCTGCCATCTGTGACCCTGCACTGGGGCTCTGGTTACATAAGGTGCAGGGTGAACGCCATCCTGCTCTCCTTTCCTCAGGCTGCGACCAGTCTCTGTTGCCCCATGGGGCACCTTTTTCTAATTTACTCAAATGTGTGGGGTAAGCAGGGAGCAGCGCAGGCTTCAGCTTGCTAATGCCAGACTAGAATATAGGATTGGTGTTTCCAAGTCTTTGGATTTTTCAAAAGAAGCTGGAAATCTGCATCTTTATATGTACTCTCCTAATTTTTAAATGTTGGTTCAAATGTTGAAAAACCCTAGGCTAATGAATCTACATCACAGGGTCAGCACCCCAATGTGTGAATCTCTTGTGGGCAGAATAGGGGCTGTAGAATGCACAACTTGCTGTCAGAGGGTCGTCACTGAGGATGTGGATAACCTGTGCCTCCTAGAGGATTTCAGGATTTCACATTAGCCCAGATCCCTCTTCCTGCCATTGAGTCAAGTGTTTTGTTTTGTTTTGTTGTGGTATATATACACAATGGAATAATATTCAGCAATCAAAAAAGATAAATGAATGTCATTCTCAGCAACATGGATGGAGCTAGAAGAAGTTATGCTCAGTGAAATAAGTCAGAAGGAAAAGGCAAAATATCGAATGGTTTCACTTATACAAGGAATGTAGGGGGACCAAATAGGACATCAGAGGAGAAGAATAATAACAACACAAAACACAACACAACAAAACAAATGCAAACAGACAATTATAAACCAGAGACATCCTGCTGGAGAGGAGGTAGAGAAGGATTGGAGGGAGGGAGAGAGGAGCACAGGGGACTGTGGTGATTGTGCATGGTGGAATCGGTGGAGGAAATTCTATGGGGGTTACACCTGAGGGGGGGAAATAAAAAGAAAACATTGGAAGGGATCATGCTCAGCGAAATAAACCAGAAAGAAAAAGAAAAATACCGGATGGTCTCGCTCATAGCAGGAATCTAGAAAACTTAAATAAGGGACCAGGAAAATGAATAACTATAAGAAAGTGAAAATCAAAATCAACAAAAAACTATGAACCAGAGACACTCTATGGGGGGTGGGGGGCGGGGAGGGGAGGGATTGGGGCCAAATTTAGGGGGTTGCAATTGTATGGGGAATATAAAAATAAAATCTATTAAAAAAATAAAAATGAACAATGATATAAAATATATATAAATAAAAAATAAATGGAAAAAAGAGGCAAGTGTTTTGAATGCCTTGGGCGTTGGAACTATTATTGTGAATGGCTGTGCTTGCTATCCACTTAAGCAACTTGACTTTTCTGGACATTCATTTTAGCATCTGAGACTACTCTCTCAGAGGTTCTGACAATGGCCAAATGAGCCATTTGGCTCATTTGTGAAGTGCCTAACATGTGGCTGTCACGCAGTATCTGGCAGCAGTAACTCTTTTCCAGACTTAGCTTTAAGCGCACACTGGTACTTCACAGAGCAGGCCTGCCACTGGATCCTCATTCTTCTCTCAATCAGATTATCCCTTTGAGTAACAATGCCTACTAACTCTCCCCATGATTGTCACAGATGCAATTGTAGGAGTCAGAAGCCTATGTCACCACCTACTATTAACAAACATAACAGAAATGTAGCATATTTACATGCTATATTTATTATCATATGATCATTACATTTGTTACAGTCCATCACATGAAAGAAACTTAGAAAGGACTTAAGGTATTACTTCAACTTCCTTATTTGCCAGATAAGAATACAAAAGTTCAAAGAGAGAGAGAGAGAGAGAGAGCAACAGTGAGAGAGATTCATCTATGGTCACACAGCTAAATATTAACAGAGCACAAAATGCAGTTTATACTTGTATTTTTGTTTTGATTTTGAGCTTGAAAGAATTTTATGCTTTTAATTGAAATGTTGAACATTGTTGATATTATTTCAAGCAATGCCAAGTAATAAATGTATCCTGATTGATTTGGCATTGAAATACCAGTTTTCCAGTATGAAATAAAATGCAAAAATAAAAATGCATGCCCAAACCACATGCCCCCCCAAAAAACATTCTCTACCCCATCTTGGAAGGGAATAGATTGTATTAGAAACATCTTGCATTGCAATGCAGTAAAAGCTGTGTTTCGCTTTTTTGAATCATGGGGTTTGCTTTGATCTCCTTTGTGGGAACCTGGGGAGTGGCACGCTAGCAACTTCCATGTAGATGTGAAGATTAAATGATTGGTACTTGGTACTTCATTAGATCTTAATAAGTGATCACTGTGATTCTCCTCATTTTCATTCCCAAACACTTTGTTCTATGCCCCGTTCTTGATCCAAAACATGCAAAAGGCTTACACTTCTACACTGTAATGTGAACATTTTAGGCCATGTCAGTGTCATTTATTTTGTATAGATCTGGAAGTTAGCACAGGATATGTCACCATGAACTTACTCAGTATAAGGTCATTGAATTTAATTGACTTATGCGGCTGCATTCAGTTGTAAGAATTTAAATTGTACGCAGGACACAAACTCATTTACACATTTGTTGGGATGTTTATATTCCACCATATGCTACAGAGGATTAAAGACTACTCAAGCCAATAGTATAAATATTATTCCAAAGTTATAGTTGTTTAGATAAAAGACCAGAATAAAAATCGAGCATGTATTTGAGAAATAACTGCCTCCTTGCTTTCTGATGACTGCTGAATTTATTTGGCTTCATTCAGATGGTAGCACACACATTGGGGGATGGTTTGGAAGAGGAAATCATGACCTGGATTTAGAGGACCCCCAGTGAGCCAGGAGAAGGTCAAAACTCTCCAGCTTGCTCTTGGCATGATGAGAAAGCGTGCTCGCCAAATCTCTAAAGTCGTTTGGAGGAGTAGAGAGTTTTAGGAAAGGATTGTATTAAACAGTGTCCCTGCTTTCTTCTGGATAACATGAATTTCAGAATCAGTCTCTGACCAGCCAGGGGAGTATCACCATCCAAAGTAATGGGGAGGTGTATATGCGCTTTTCCATGAAGCGATTCCAGATGGGAATCTTCCCAGGGCAGCCAGGTGGAGGCATGTTCATGGAGACGCATGTATGATGGGCGGGTGTCAGTGCGGACAGTGATAGTGGAGAAGCAGGCGCCACTTCCCATTCTGGGATACCCAGAAGCTTCCTCAGAAACAATAAGAACTGGTTGATTTACCCAGAACTGGTCAAAATTAAATTTCCTGGGCCTCCTGGAGGCACTAGGGGTTTAGTTTCAGCACTATGAAGCTATTGGCAGCCACTGCAACATGTGTTCAATCCCTGGGCAAGGAGCTGACTCACGTGGTGCAGCAGACCTCTCCTGTGTCACCCCCTGTTTCCCTCAGCAGTGTATTTCAGTCAGTTTGCTTGTTCTGCTCCCCACTCTGTCTCTGGTGAATACTCTCACCTCCCTCCTGTACTTCTGGACTACACCCCAGCTCATGTATGCATAAATAAATAAAATGAATCTTTAAAAAAATTAAATTTCCTGATGTAAAGTTAAAATTAAGGACAGCTACATTTAAATTAAGTTTAGTAATAGGAAGGGTGCATTTATACTAGGTATATATGCATTGAAAGGAATAAAATATATTAATTTTTTTAAAGTAATACATGCTCATTAGAAAAATATTGCCTGTCTTAACTGTCATCATCTGTTGTCTGAAGAAAAAAACCCTTACATTTATATAGACTATATCATCTAAGAGGTATTTTTCACGTTTAATATCTCACAACTTTGTTCAGTAGACATCAAGCCCCATTTCATAGATGAAGAAATGATGCCTCATGAGGTGTGTCTGTTCCCTGGGTCATGAGGTACAAGCAGGCAGAGACAGGATAACACTCCCAACCTTCCAACTCCTGTGATGCCACCCTTTTTACTTTCTTTTCTCAGCCTCAACTGTGTTCTTTATTACAACTCCTGTGAAATAGCTTCTATTCTGTTCCAAGTGGCAGATTATTTCTGTCAATGAAAACAAGACAATAGATAGGAAAAAGCCTTGGGCTAGTCAAAGAAATCCCAAACCTTATCTTTCTCATATGGATTCTCCCTAAACTTGAAGCTAAGGTTTTTCCTCTCCTATCCAACTACCAATACCTACAAATTCTTTAGGACTTAGTCCCATATTATTATTATTATTTTTCACTTTATACTCATTCTAGCTCTTTTGCTCATTTCCCCTTCTCAAGTGCCATTTACAAAGAGATATCATATAACAAGAGGATTGATGAGATGTCAAAAGGCCAGATCTGGGTAAATGAGCAGAGATCAACAGATACTTTTTTCCCTGTACAAGGATTTTAAACTGATTCACATGCTCAAAGTAGAAAAACTTCATGATTATCAAGGGGCTCAGATGATACTTCATTTATTCATTTACTCACTCATGTATAACATAGAATTCATTTACTGAACACTTTGTGCTAGGCACTATTTTTTTCTAAGATTTAATTATTTATGCATATAAGAACCGGGGTACAGGCCAGAGGTGCAGGGGGTGGGAAGGGGTGAGAGGATTCACCAGAGACTGAATGGGGAACAGAACAGGCAGATCGACTGAAATACACTGCTGAGGGGAGCAGCGGGCGAGACAGGAGAGGTCTGCTGCACCATGTAGGTTGCTCCCTGACTGGCCAGGGATCAAACTTGTGCTGCAGAAACTGTGGATAGCTTCACAGTGCTGTATTTGACCACTTGCGCCACCAGGGAGGCCCTAGGCATTATTTTGAAGCATAGCCAAAAAAATGAATAGCACATTAACCCTGTCTCAATTGAGTTCAATACAGTAGCAAGAAAAATAAAAAATCCAAAGATAGTCACATCATAGGTGCAGTAAGGAGATTAACCATCTGCACTACCTGTCTGTATATGAATTTATGTCAACTATTTCCTTCATTTTTATGATCATGAGTATCAACAGTTGCATGAGTAGGGAGTTAATATTAGTGTGACCAGATGGAAAGACTTTATCATAAATATCATAAAAGTTTTTAGCATAAATATCTAGTGCAGGCCTTGTCGTTAAGAAGAATCAATTCTATTTGGTTTGTATTAAAAGGAGGTTCATATTTTTTAAGGTAGGGAGTGGCAAGAAGCTACAATCAGGTAAAGTGAAGAGAATCAACTTTTATGGACATTGTCCTCAGCATTATAATGTCAGAGGGGACCATTTTCTAAATAACTACTTTGAGTCAAGCACATATATAAAGTGCATATACAAACCCCAATGTGTCTGCTGTCATCACCTTCACATCTATCACTGAAGCTTCATTCCTTTCATATACCTGAAGAGTGATATTAACTGTTGACAGTCGCTCATAATCCAGAACGACTAATGCCGGACGTCAGGCCAATATTTCCATAAAATTAATGTTACTCCAACTCCATGGCTCACCTATGGTATGGCAATGAAGTGCCCCTTAAATTGAGACCATTGGCCATACTTCTTGTATTTTTCTTATAGACTCTTGACTTTATTATTTTTATAGGTAAGACTAAAAATGAATGAGTCTTCAGTCACCTGAAGTTTAAGTCCTAACCACATACCAGGGATGAACTTTAAATTGATTGGTATCAGGAGAGGGAAGAGCACAAGAGACTATGGTGACAGTTCATGGGTGTCTTGGTGGTGGGAATTTTATGGGTATTACACCTGAGAGGAGAATGAACAATGAAGTAAAAAATATATAAATACTAACAAAAAAATAATAAATTGACTGCTATCTAGCTCTCATCAAAATCTTGACAGTAAAATGTCACTTATGATAGAGGTATAAAGGCCTATTAGTCATCTAACCTGCTAGAAGCCATATATTAGATATCAAAAATTGTATTCACTAGGCCATACTGGGTATCTAATCAGCAACTGCTATCGGTATGAGACACAGGCCCCTATTACCAGTACCAGCATTATTTTGTTGCTGTTTCCACCAGGGTGACATGGAGTTCAATGGGAAATATGTCACCAAATCCAGCACCCATGTGGGCCACCAGGTGGGTCCTCACTGTACTGGGGGAGCCAGGAACCAATGGCCAGCATGCCATTCTATCAGCTCATCTATTAAGGCACCAAGATGATACTTTGTGACATCTCCATCCTGGTCCAGATAGAGGAAAGTTATGTATGTTAGCCATGATCCTCTTGGCTAACTTATTCACCCTAACTGAGCCCTGATAAGGGACAAGTCAACAGAGGAGGCCTGGGGGAGCTCCAGGCTAAGAGAAAGTGTACAGAGGACTTTGAGAAGCTGCTGATTTTACAGGAAATCACACAGTGAAGTCTACTGTTTTCTCCAAGTTCACACTATTTATTCTCAGTCTTGTTGTCATGTACGAGCACCAGATCTTCATTCAGGGCATCATTGGGGGCATCAACAGCTTTATCTAATGGGGAGTGGAACTAGGAGGCAACTCAGGAAAACTGAGGCTTAATTTGGTGGCAGCAGCCCAGTGACTTCCCAGTGGGCTGGCCAACATTAGCAGGAAACCTAGGTCAGAAGGCAATAAACTCATATTCATCTGTTGTGACTGGGTCTCTCATTGTGCCACATGAGTCTATACTCTGTGGTCCTTCCCAGAGTATCCTCTGTTGATTTTGGGGGGTGCTGGTCTGGATTAACCACTCCTACCCTTTTGTAAGGGCAGGACTGGGCACAGTGCAGGTTTTCTGATCCCATGCAGACCAGGTAAAGGAGTCAGAGTCCTCAGTAGTTTTGCAGGTTTTTTAATGGGGTTCACCAGGCATATGGCAGGCAGGGGTGCTGGGGGGCCGGGAGGTTGGCAGGCCTCCCAGCCCCCAGCAAGTCTTCACTCTATCTGGGCTCTCTAGCGTTTGTTCTGCTGCTTCTCGGCTTCTCTTTCGGCTTCGGCTTTGGCTTCTGCTGCTGCTACTACTGCTGCTCCTGCTTGCTGGCGTCCCCGTGACGCCGCCCTTAAAAGCACAGTCTTAGCTCAGCTGAATCCCATCTACCTATGCCCACACCCTATTCCAGGTGCCCGCCATCAGGCATGCATTCAGGACAAGGATCCATCATCTATCCTGATGGCGGAGGGGCAGAAAAGCCTGATATTTTCTTTACCCTACACCTTTCCATCTCTTTGGTCCCTCTATTTTACATTTGAATAGAGTGTTTCAGTGTAAGTGATTTTTCTGACCTGTTCCCCTGGCAGGTAGAAAAATAAATATGCAAAGGAAAAATAAACAAATGAATGACAAAACAAAAGAGTCTGGTTTATATCTAGAAAGGTATAAAATATTATTAGAAAAAAATAACAAAATATTCCATTTACTAAAAAAAAAAAAAAAAGGCATTCATAAATATGCTCCTAAGTGTTTTTACACCATCACTCCATTTTGCCCTCAGTGTTCCCCCTGCCTTGCAGGGGCTGCAAGTCTGGAAATTATATTTCTCTGTAACATTGTGAGCAGAAGGGAACATAGATTCCACCCAAAAACTAGTGAACAAAGTTGGAGGAGGGAAGAAAAGCAGGAGCTATATTATTGCTTCCAGGCAGTGGCAGAAATTCTCAGGGCTTTAAGACATGAAATGTTGTAGTGACTTCCAGGCATTTTGTTGTGAACTGTTTACCTTGATCCTTCAGATATTGCCAGAAATTTCTTCATGATTTCTTCATCTTTCTGGATCCCTGAAAGCTAGAAACAAATGAGGAGTTAAAGCATTTGTGTTCCTTCTGGGAATGCTCTTTCCAGAGATGCTCACACAGTTCACAAGCTCAGTTCTTCTTCTTTTTTTTTTTTAAGATTTATTTTTATTTATTTATGCATACAAGAACTGTGGCTTAGGCCAGAGGTGCAGGGGATGAGAGGATTCACCAGAGACAGGATGAGGAACAGAACAGGCAGATCTACTGATACAGATCTGAGGGGAGCAGAGGGCAAGACAGGAGAGGTCTGCTGTGCCATGTGGGTCAGCTCCCTGGCCAGGGACCGAACTCGTGTCACAGTGGCTGGTGATAGCTTGATAGTGCTGAGAATTTAACCCATGTGCCACCAGGGAGGCCCCACAAGCTCATTCCTTCAGGCTTCTGCTTAGTGCCATTTGTCACAGGACCCTTCTTTGACCCCCGCCATAGTATGCCTCCCTTGTCATTCTGTGTCCCCACCATCCTTTTTTAATCTTCTTCATAATACATATTATAATAGCACATATTATACATATTAATACATATCAGTTTAATTTTTTAATTATACTTATGTTAATAATTATGTTTCAATACTAGGTACCACATGTCTCCTCCTTATTCAACAAAGAGAAGTTTCTTTCCTAGTCATCAAAAAAAGATCCTTGACCACCCTCTTTGATGCTTTCACTTCTATCTCTGAAGCAAACTGCCTCAGGGAGGGAGTTTGTAGACTTGATGCATCAACTCAGCAGAGTGCTGGCATTTAGAATGGCTCGTAGAGTTTAGCTATTATTTCACTAATACCTTCTTTTCTATGGCAATAAATTTTTATTTATCCACTGATGTTCTATTGAATGTAAGCTCCAAGAGAGCAGGGCTTTGTTTTATTTCCTGCTGCATCCTCAGCACTTAGAACAGTTGGCACATTAAAGATGCTCACTAATTTGTTGAATGAATGAACAAATAAATAATGAATGCAAGAATACATAGCAAAGTAGTTAAAAATAAATATTACTACTATTACTACTACCTGATGCTTTAGTCTATTCAGGCTTTTTTAGCAAAATGCCACAGACTGGGCACCTTACAAACAACAGAAATTCATTGATCATAGTTCTGGAGCTCAAAGTCTAAGATCAACATGCCAATATGGTCACCTTCCAAAGACAGTCCTTTTCCCAGTTCATCGCTAGTGCCTTCTCATTCTGTCTTCACAGGGTAGAAAGTGCTAGGGATTTCTCTGGAACCCTATTCATAAGGAAAAAATTCCATTCATGGGCCTCCCCAGTGGTGCAGGGGTTGAGCACTGGGTTGCGAAGCTGCCCGCAGCCTCTGCAGCGCCGGTTCGATCCCCGGCCGCCGGGCACAGACCTCTCCTGCCACCCGCTGCTCCCCTCTCCTGTCACCCGCTGCTCCCCTCAGCAGTGTACTTCGTCCATTGGCCTGTTCTGCTCCCTGCTCTGGCTCTGGTGAATTCGCTCACCCTCCCGCGCTTCTGACTGTACCCAGTGCTTGTATAAACAAACAAACAAACAAATAAATACATCTTAAAAAAAAATTCCATTCATGAGGATTCTACCCTCATGACTTAAGCACGTTTCAAATGCTCTACCTACGAACACCCCCACATAAAGCATTAGGAATTCAACCTATGACTTTTGAGGGGCCATAACAGTGCCTTCTGAGCCATCACAAAAATCTCCCTTTAACAAATCATACATGACAACATATAGCAAAGTAGGTATTAGTAAAATAATAGCTAAACTCTACGAGCCATTCTAAGTGTCAGCGCTCTGCTGAGTTGATGCATCAAGTCTACAAACTCCCTCTGGTATAGGACAGGGAGAGGGGCAGCCCAAGCCCCGCAAACCTGCCTATTCTAAATGGGTTCTGCCATCCGCCGCATCAACACAAAACATAGGAGACTTTAATGGGAAGGAACTTTAATTAAACTAGGAAACAACACAGGTAAGGCAAAGAGTCTAGTTTCTAAATGAAGCACCCAAAGTTACCCATCCCCTCGTGGGTAAAAGTCCATCCATATGGGATCGGCCCAGAACAAGGCCCCAAAGCCTGCTACAAGTCTAAAGCATCTTCCAGTGGGGACCCACAGCAAAGGGTCACAAACAACCGGACAAGCCCGGAAGGAAAAGAGCAAAATCAACATCAAGATAAAAGCTGCCATTGTCACCTCCCCACGGGTCTCACCCACATCTGTGTCACCCAGTCCATGACCAAAAGACAAGCGCAGTTTCTTTACGTGTCTCTAGGCTCCATGCGCCTCTTCCAGGTCTCCTGGCTCCATCCTGCTTCCTTCCTTAGTCTCTTCTGCAGCTTCTCCTCTTCCTGCTCAGCTCCACCCTCCCTTGGGTGGGGCAGGGAACCTCCCCCTTTCCTGGGACCACCCTGTTACACCTCCCTGAGGCAGTTTGCTTCAGTGATAGAAGTGAAAGCATCAAAGGGGGTGGTCAAGGATCTTTGTTTGATGACTAGGAAAGAAATTTCTCTTTGCTGAATAAGGAGGAGACATGTGGTACCTAGCCATGGGGTACTCTACTACCCCAATCAGCTTTGATTTGAGGATAAAGTCAACAGGATAAAAGGCAAAGGAGAGAGAGGAAAAGAACTAGGTCCTATGCTAACATCACTGAGCTTCTAGACTGAAACTCATCTGAATCTCATTCTATTCTTTTACTTATATAAGCCAATACATTTCCTTGATTATTTAATCCAGTTTGAGGATTTTTGTTTTTCATTGCAGCTGAAGGCATCTTAACTAATCCAGGTAGCTACTATTTAGTTGTTGTGTCATATAAAGCAGTTATATACCCTCTTTCTGCCATCACTTCTCTCATTTGTAGAGGAAGGGTAAAAATAGAAATTAGCTCTGGGTACGTTGTGAGAATAAAGTGATAATGTAGGTCAAGATACTGAGTCTAGTGTCTGCTACATAGTGAGAAATTTATATATGTGGGCTCATATTACTTTAAGAAGCTTACAATGAAAAGAACAGAGGGCTAAAATTGCTTTAGGCCAGATGGAAGGTACCTGAGCATATTTACTCCCTTGGAAACTTTCAGCTGCTTCGTTAGTACAAATATTACTTGGATATTTTGTTTACATGTCAACCTCCTGAATTATACTGTGAGCTTCTAGAATTTAGAAAGCAAGACAATGTCTTAGTATTCTTTGCATATATCCCAGTGTCCAACATTTTGCAAGGCATATGGCAGGTGTTTCTTTGGCTTTATTGAATGAAGCAACAATTCTAAGAAATGAGTCTAGAAGAGGAGAGAGATGGAGAGGCAAGTGTTAGAAAAGATACACCTGATAGAACAGGTTTCCATTGTGGAGGGAAGTGAACCAGAGCACAGGTGGAGGGATTTGTCTGGGGAAAGGCGGAAAGCTAATAATAAGTGGGATCCAATTTCTGTGCCCAAATGACTACCATCACTTTTCTTTTAGGAATGTGCACACGGCCAAGCACTAAGTATTTTCCAGTGATTATTACCAAGGCAAGACCTGGGAAAAACATTTGTAACCGAGAGAAATATCAGAGTTAACTTTTCTCCAAGAGGCCTGGGACCTTTATTTGTATTTATGTTATAGGTTAAAGCAATATGATTTTTTAAAGAGAGAGTTACAATTTTCTCACACAATATTAATCTTCATTATATAATGTTGTGAGAATGGAACAGCTCCCACAGAGACGAGGAATGAGTTGCTTAACATCCTGACTACGTAAGTGATAATAAATATCTTGACACTATCAAGTAGTATTTTTAGAAAGATTTCATTTTTTCTTCATCAAAAGTTGGATTGGGAGTAACAAAGCATGCATTGTTACGTCCCTCAAACATGGATTAGTCATGGATTAAATCATTTCGGGTAGACCAAATCCAACAATACCATTGTTTACGCATTAAGCAGCAGCAGTAATGTTCCAGGCACAGGGCTAGCCCTGGGGACACAGAGATAAATGAGGCATGAGCCCTCCCCATACAGAAATTACATTTTTATTACCCCAAATCCAACTAATTGGAACTTGTCTGTAGTCAAGCTTAAAGAGAAAAAAGGCAAATAAGAAAATTAGGTCCTCTCGAGGATGCTGCCTTTTTTTTTTTTTTTGCAACAGTGGACATTTCCTGGAACTGATCCACAAGGAGCCCAGTCTTCCACACAGCAGCTAACAGATTCCATTCTTTTGATGGCCCAGTGCTCTCACAGAATCTTCTCAGGTTGCACTGAAGGGTACATATTCCCCTCCCCTTGGAGATTTGAAATGAGTATGTAAATAAAAAGTAAAAGAGGAACACCTGTGGACCTCTCTTGGGGGCCAGGGCTGTGGAATGCCTCAGGAGTTATCTCACCACCCTTATTTCTTGCATTGGAGGATCTGTTTATGATTTTCACCCCATGCAGGAAGTGACTTGTAATGCCAGAGAGAATTTATATGTTTTTTTTCCAACTTCTCTCACAATGACTTCCTTCGGTTGCCAAAGCTCCTGCAATGAGAGTGCTTCCCTTAGAAAGCTGCAGCTCGATGCATAGCCAGCATTTTGCAGAGCAGGAAGGAAGAAAGCAAGATTTTCTAGGCTATCAGTGAATAAAGCCCTGAAACTTAAAAACATACTTTAAGTACAACCTTTTGGGCAAAACATTAGCAAAACTCAACACTTGGTGGAAAACTTCTGAAGGAAACCATTACTGTGACATCCCAGTGCTAGAATCACACATGTGACTGGACTGCAGGATTCTAGGAGGAACACATAGACTTTTCAAGACAAGGGGTGGTTATCACCAATTCCCTAATAATTTTAGAGCGCATTCATTTGTAGTGCGATGCTTAATAGGCTGATGGGTAATAATATATATCATATACAAAGTGCTAGTGTTAATGGTAATTTATTTTTCATAGGAGCCGTAGAAATTGGTTGTATTAGAATCATGCATTAGAATCATGGGTAAGAGAGTTTTGATAGTAAAATTGATTGAATATAAGTCTGGTATGTAGGGATCGTGAAATACTCTTAGGAATAAGATTGCTATGAAAATATTCATTATGATAATGTTGGCATATTCTGCTGGGAAGAATAGGGTGAATGGGCCTACAGTGTACTCGATGCTGAAGCCAGAAATGAGTTCTGATTCTCCTGTTTGGTCAAAAGGAGCGTGGTTAGTTTCTGCCAGGGTTGAAATGAGTCATATTGTTGAGAATAGTCACGAGGGGAAAATTAATCATGTGTACTCTTGGGTAATGATTAGTGTTGAGTGTAGATGACCCATTTGTTAATAGGACTGGTAATAAGGTAATTACTAGTGTTACTTCTTAAGAAATTGTGTTATTGCTCATAGTGCCCCAATTAATGCATATTTTAAATTTGAATTTCATCCCAAAGAATAGACACTAAGCTTGATACTGCTAATATAAGCAGTATGACTAGGTTTATGGTAATTAGTGGATATTGTACAAATAATAGAATTCATATTGTTAAAGCCAGAGGAAGAACCAGGATTGGTGTGATGATAAGTATGGATGCTGATGATGTTAACGGTTTTAAGGATTCTTTGATAGTTGTGCAGCATCAGCAAAGGGTCGACATAGACCATGGGAACAAATGGAGTTATGGAGTTATATGGAGCCTAATACTTTACATTCGATTAGCATATAGAATGCTACTGCAGTAAAATGGCAATAACTAATGAAAGAAGATTATAAACATGTTTTTTTTAAAACAATTTTTTTTTTAGATTTATTTTTTATACACACAATAGCTGGGGTATAGGCCAGAGGCGCAGGAGGGTGAGAGGATTCACCAGAGACAGAGCGGGGAGCAGAACAGGCAGAAGGACCGAAAGCACTGCTGAGGGGAGCAGCAGGCGAGACAGGAGAGGTCTGCCATGCCATGTGGGAATCTCCCTGGCTGGTCGGGAATTGAATCCGTGCTGCAGAGGCTGCGGACAGCTTCACAGTGCTGCTCTCAACCTGCTGTGCTACCAGGGATGCCCTGTAAACATGTTTTTAGGTAGCAGAATTTAGCGCTGGCCAGGTTGCCACTCAAAAAAGCCCTATTCTTGAGCTTTTTGTATATGTATTGTACATTGATTAGATTAAAATTAAACTATTAGTTTGAAGATGCTTTTGCAAAGTTGGCTTTATTTCTCTTGTCCTTTCATACTGAGAATAGAAATTGACCTGAATTTCTCTGGTGTGACTTTAATCATTGAACAGAAAAACCACTAATAAAGGTTACACCATTGGGATGTCATGATCCAATATTAAGTTCACAAACCCTATTGTACATAAGAACTCTAGAATAGGATTGAGCTGTTTGTTCCTAGGGTAACTTGTTCCACTGATCAAGGGTTTAGAGCAATAAGTGATGATATTTTGGATGAGTTGATCTAAATTTTAATCACATGATGGATTCACTGTATTCTGATGTCACCCCAACCAAAATTGTTAATCAATTTAAAGTTTTGTTGTCCTTCATTTGTTTAATTTTAAGAAAGAAAGAATTTTAATGAAAATTCCATAGAATCTTTTTGTCTTATTTTGTGATTTGCATTTCTTCACCGGTAAGTCAATTTTACTATTTAAAGTAAGAGATAGTAAAACCTTCATATGTTCATCCATCTAAGCACCAAGTCTCAATCTTTATTTAGAGAATAAATGATGATACTGATATTGATTATGTACCAGGTGCTATGTTAGTAGTCTTCATAGTTGATTCATTCTTTTTTTTTTTTTTTTTTAAAGATTTTCTTTTCGCGTAGAAGAAGTGGGGTGTAGGCCAGAGGTGTGGGAGATGGTGGTGAGAGGATTCACCAGAGACTGAACAGGGAGCAGAACAGCAGATCTACTGAAATACACTGCTGAGGGGAGCAGTGGGCAAAAAAGGAGAGATCTCCTGTGTCAGGTGTGTTAGCTCCCTGGCCAGGGATTGAATTCAGGATACAGGTGTTGTGGTGATAGCCCCGAGAATTAACACCTAGGCCACCGGGGAGGCCCCATACTTGATTCATCCTTAACTCTAACTTGATCCAAGACAACCCTTTGAGAGCACAATTGTTATTATCTGAACTACAGGAATGCAGATAGTAAGAATTAGAGATGTAAAAAATTTTACAAGGAACTTATTGACCACTTATTTTTTGTTTACTGTTATTATTTTATTTGAAAGCAATCATCATCAAATATGTTCCATTAGGGCTTCTTTTGTCAGTTTTAAATTACTAGCAAGCAAACAGTAACATTTAATCAAGTCACACTTGAGTAGCTTCCTTATGGTTGTTTTCATTTCTCTCAAAGATGAGTGAGAGTTTTTTGATTGTTTTGTATTTCAATTTTATATTTATCTCCACTCTGGTCTGAATTCCTCTAAAATCAGAATTTTATTCACATGGTAATGTTGATATAAGACATTCATTCATGTATTAATTTTATAACACCTAGTGATGATTTGCTGGGCACCACATTCTGTTAAGGGCTGAGAACATAATGGTAAATAAACTATATGGTATGGTTGGAGTATTTCTGGGAAAACTTTTGCTTTCTAAAAAAAAAAGAAAAATTAGAGACTCACCTGGGGAAAGCCTTGCATGTTCCTTTTTCTTTGGGTCTGGAACTCAGAAAATTCCAAGGAAGACCTAGGAGGATTGCAAAGAAAACATCTTTTGAGCTCCACTGACTGCTGAACAAATGGCAGCAGTCAGCTGTCTCTAGATTTCTAGTTAGGAGAGGCAGTGAGATCTCACTTCTTATCATTTGGTAATCTTTTTCCTTGCAGCTAAAGGCATTTCTAACTGATACAGTGTACTCAAAGCAGTAGAAACTGCTATTTCCCCATGACCTTATCAAGTTCTTGTAATAATGATTTATGATACCACACAACAGTGTGGTATTTACATTAAGTGTGAGTGGTATAAAGCAGGAACTAGCTTTTATTGCTTTCAGTAACTACTAGAACCAATAGCCCAAAGTTTCAGTGTGCGAGATTTGGATTCAAGATAACCCACATCTTCTAGCAAAGCAAGAAGTTGCTTTCCATTATTGGAAAATGCCATTGTAGGGTAAGTAAAATATCAGGCTTTTCTGCCCTCCCACCATTAGGATAGATGACGGAACCCTGAGGTCCTGAATGCATGCCTGATGGCAGCCAACTGGAATAGGGTGTGGGCATGTGTAAGTGGGTACACCTGGGCTGAGAGACTGAGTTTATAAGGGCGGCGTCACGGGGACACCAGCAGAAATAGGAGAAAGAAGCAGAGAGAGCGAAAGAGACGCAGAGATGCAGAGATCGCCGGAGAGCCCAGGTAAAGTGAAGACTTGTTGGGGGCTGGGAGGCCTGCCAGCCTCCCCCCCCACCCCAGCATCCCTTGCCAGCCGTGTACCTGATAAATCACAATAAAAGCCTGCAAAAGCCACTGAGGGCTCCAGGACTCTCTCCTGCTTTACTCTGTCTGCTCGGGTCATAAAGATCCTGCACCGTGTCCCTTCCTGCCCCTTACAGCCATCTTGCAAAGAGAGTAATTTCAGGAAGAGGTAAAAATACCATAGAAAGGATTTCAGCTCTGTGTAGAAGATCCTATGAGAAACATCTAATATTTCTTCTTAACCTAAGACTAATATCAATTTCCAACAATGTCAAAATAAAAAGGCTTTAAATAAAAAAATTCTTTGAAACTACTAAATCCCAAATCCAAATAACAAGAGAAGCCCAGTTCCTCTATTTTATTTGTTATAAAAGAGGACAATTACAGATAATAGTAGCTCATCTGATTCCTACTCACAAAAATAAAACATTTCATTTACTTACAAAAATATGAATATTCTTCCTTTCTTTTATGAGTCAATAGACATAGAAAAATGGGACAGTAATATTAAACCTAAATATTAAGTGTATCAAAGTGGCAATTTTTTAAAGATTTATTTATTTATGAATACAAGATGGGGGTACAGGCCAGAGATGTGGGAGGTGAGGGGATTCACCAGAGGCAGAGCAGGGAACAGAACAGGCAGACTGACTGAAATACACTGCTGAGGGGAGCAGCAGGTGAGTCAGGAGAGGTCTGCCTCGCCATGTGGGTTGCTCCCTGGCCGGCCGGGGATCGATTTCATGCGGCAGAGGCTGTAGATTTCTTCATAATGTGGTGTCTAACCTCTTGTGCCACCAGGGAGGCCCCCAAATGGCATATTTACACAAAATGGTAACTTGAGTTTCAAGTCAGTGAAAGAAGAGAAAAGAAAAGAGAAGAGTTTTTGCTTTTCTTTAAACACCATAAACAGTTACAGTTAAAACTCTAGGTAATTATTTCATAACCTTGATATTATAGGCAAGTCTAATATGTTAAGATATGATTTTTAAAAATTTCAACAAATGTTATTAATTTAAAAAAAAATCAGTGTTCAGGGCTAAAATGAGAACTTGACCAAGAATGGTGTAGCCACAAAGCCCTTTGCCCACACAGAGGAGATAGATGGCACACAGCTCTCAAGCTACATGACTCACTATCTGAGAGACACTGAGCATATGACCCAGGCCACTCTGGAGGAGTCAACACATTTTAAAAGATAATTTTAAGTAATAAATCACCTTTTTATGGCTGGCTTAAAAAATTCACCGTGCCATTTGAACAGCATTGGAACTGTGATTTCCTAAATTAAGCAGTTGACTTTCCTCATGAAGCATATGAACCATGCACCATAATAGGCCTCCCACTGGACTTCTTCAAAGTGGACAAACAGGTCCAGGTACCATGTTAGGTGTTGGGGGAAAGCATGAACAAAATGCCAGGGCCTTGGCTTTCATAGAGCTTACGGTCTTGTTCCCATGACCCATCACTTGTTCCCATCAACATGACTAAGATACAGTGGAATGGAATATGAAATAATGATTTATCCCTTTTTAGTGAAGTGTTTTCTTCCTGCTTTTTCTGACACTCTAAATAGAAGCAACTCATTCCCAAGAAATGCAAGTTTATCTGCAGATAAGCCAGTGGGTTCTGCCCAAATTTATGGCTATACAAAACTGCTAGACAATTGGCTCTGATATTAAGTAAAAAAAAAAAAAAAACACAAGAAGCATAAATGTCATTTCTGAACCTCATGTATAGAATTTTATAATGCCAAATGAGAGGTTTTTAAAGTCTGACTGCCTCATGAATATTTACAATGGGTATTTTTCTACTCAGCGGTTTGTTTTCACCAAAGGTACATGCAGTTTCATGTTTGCAGCAATGATTTCTTTTCATTGACCTTGACTTTGCAACCTATTATGAATGCTTCTTAATGTACACCTGTGGATAAGGCTGATTGGTCCTTTAACAAATAGACATGTTTGAATACAAAAGGTTCATTTTCTACATGTGGGTAACTAATGCTACAACTGACTTCATCAATATAATAGTTTGAAGAATTGGTTATTCAGAAACAGGTTTCCTTCTTTCCTTGAACTCCAGCAATTTTCTTTCTAACGAGACTTTTAATTGAAAAATACGCTAAATTCAAGCCACTTGCATTGCTGAATCATGCTAAGTTGTGCAATATTATGTTACATTCCATCTGGCAGTAGATAATATGATAGGATGTAGAATGCTGAAATTTTGTTTAAATATATACTTCGTATATAAATATGTTTCAAGGTGCTACCTATAATTCAAGTTTTATCTTGCATATGTGTTCTATATAGCTTTAGTGGTGGTCACTAACATTCATTGTACTAAATATGCTTATCCTTTAAAATGATAAAAATTATTGGCATTCATTTGAGAGACTTGTTTAGCATCTAAAATTTTGTACTAGCAAGTATCTGGAATATGCCTTGAAGCAACTTCTGTTTACAGACAAAGTCTGTAAGAAATCCAAATACCACAGCGATGTGTTTATAGTTTATAAAAGAATTAAATATCAAGTCCTTTTGGGTGCGTATTTCTAAATGAGCATTAAATGAACTAGGAAAGAAAACCTAGAAAGTTTTAATACCTGGTACAGCCAAATGAATGACTGCATTCATCATCCCATGGAGCTTAATTTTGGTGGATAAGAGACTTTCTCTAATGGTCATTAAGGTCATTGCTCAGAATTAGTTTACTTTTTAAAATGGATTTCACCTGCAAATGTCATTTCTATGCAATCAACTGTATCATCCTGGGCCTATGAGCAATGATGCTGAAATACTGACAGATGGAGAATTTTGAAATGAGTTCCAGCTAATTCTGACAGCCATCACATCCCACCACCCTTAGTTAAAAATGAACTTCCAATAGTGGGAAAGAAAGATGATGAAACCTACCCAATACCTACTAAAGCTGTTTAATATCACGAATTGTTACCCATTATTTCTTTTTTGGGAGGGAGAATGAGTCGATCTAGAGAGTTATAATGACTGCTAAATAAAACCAAAAGTTTATTAAACCATGCCTCATACATCTTGGAGAATTCGTCTCAAGAAGCAAGGAAAACAAAGAAGATAAACAGCTGGGACTACATTAAATTAAAAAGCTTCTGTACAGCAAAAGAGACAGTAACCAAAATGAAGAAGAGAACATCTAACTGAATGGGAGAAAATATTTGTACAAAATACAATGGATAAGGGATTGATATCAACGATTTACAAAGAACTTACACAACTCACCAAAAACAAACAAGCCAATCAAAAAGTGGGCCAGAAGAGCTAAAAAGACACTTCTTCAAAAAAAAAAAAAAGAAGAAATGTCAATGGCAAACTAGGATTTGAAAAAATGTTTAACATCACTAATTATCAGGGAAGTGCAAATCAAAACCACAATGGGTTACCATCTCCCACTGGTGAGAATGTCCACTATTAAAAAAACCTGGCGACAGCAATTACTGGCGAGGATGTGGAGAAAAAGAACCCTCTTACACTGCTAGTGGGAGTGCAAACTGGTCCAGCCACTATGGAAAGCTGTGTGAAGTTTCTTCAAAACCCTAAAAGTGGATCTAGCATATGTTCCAATGATTCCACTGCTAGGAATCTACCCAAAGAACACACAACCACTAATTCCAAAGGAAATCTGCACTCCTGTGTTTATTGCAGCACTATTTACAATAGCCAAGATAATGGAAACAGCCTAAATACCCTAAACGGATCAATAAGATGTGGTGTATATAGACACAATGGAATACGACTTAACATCAAAAAAGAAACTCATGCTATTTGTGGCATCATGGATGGAGGGTTTGAAGGGTCTATGCTGAGTGAAATAACACAGAAGGAAAAAGAGTTTGGATGGTTTCACTTATGTGTGGAATATAGAGTAATCGAATAAAAAAGGTCGAGAAAAAAGACAAAATTTGTGAATTGACCACAGATCTAAGGCAAATAACAGGGGAGAGGGAGAAAGAGGGGTGAAAACATGGAGGGAAGAAAAGAAGGCACTATGGTGATGGTTCAAGTGTGTTACGGTGGTGATTCTGTAATAGCCACATGAAGAGAAAATAGGAAAGCAGTATGTACAAAGGGTGGAGGTGGGATTAGAAAGGATTCCCAACACTTCTATCTGACAAGTTGCTTGCAGAGGGTAAGGACATTCTGCAGGGATGAGAAATGAAGGTGAAGATACAGTATTTTTGTTCTGATCATGGACTGTTTTCTTCTCATTTTACTGACCTTAATTATATCAGACATCTTTCACCTTCCACCTGTTTGAAAGGATGAGAATGAACTGTTTCTGCTTGTTTGTTTGTTAGTTGTTTTTGTTATGACTCCTGGCTTGTAGCTGCTGTAGGTACACAGGGTATGTGCACACATGCATATATGACAGAAATCTCTCAGAGCTAACCTTTCCAGACAGCTCTTAACTTGATGGGCTAGTCCCTGCAGTGGTTGTTATGCGGATTTGCCATTTGCAAGGCTTGAGTGGTTTGTTAAATGATGTTCACTCTGAATATAGACTATCTGTCAATAATTGGGGAAAGTTACAGGAGAAAAAGAACTTAGTATGCTATATAAGCACTT
Organism: Talpa occidentalis; assembly: GCF_014898055.3. Taxonomy (NCBI): domain Eukaryota; kingdom Metazoa; phylum Chordata; class Mammalia; order Eulipotyphla; family Talpidae; genus Talpa; species Talpa occidentalis. The sequence goes on along the minus strand of NW_023603184.1, from coordinate 18,466,722 downwards.
CAAAAACAATTGACCTGTGTTAATTTCTGAAATACAAGATTATTTTGACTTGGTGTCCAAGTTGTGTCTTCAGACTTTGAATATGGAATCTTAACACAAAATATCCAGGATATAAACTAGTGATGTTGTAACACAACTTACCCTGAGTAATGGCCAACAATTTATAAATTGTGAAAATGCAAAAGTAATGTGTGTGATATTTTGATTATAAAAGACACAGAATAGTTCTAGAATTTGTGAATGCCTTCAGTGATACTAAAGATTTCTAATAATACTTCAGTAGTAATAATTCAAATTATTTTTGATATAAAGAACATGAGCTAAATATAATTTGCTTATAAAATGCATTGAGTAAATCTTTCCACCAATCTGGGTAGGTATAATCAATTCACTGACCTTTACCAACAAATTAAATCACTGATGACCATGTAGATGACATTTTTCTGTAGTGCTTTTTGTATATTTTTCTATGAGTGGAATATTAACCCCACTGTAGATGGAGGCAGTGCATAGACAGTCTAGGGATAATAGCAACTTTTTTTTTTAAAGATGTATTTATTTATGCATACAAGAACTGGGGCACATGCAACTGGAGCACAGACCAGAGGTGTGGGAGGTGAGAGGATTCACCAGAGACGGAGAGGGGAGCAGAACAGGCAAATTGACTTAAATACACCGCTGAGGGGAGCAGCGGGCGAGACAGGAGAGGTCTGCTGCACCAGGTGGGTCAGCTCCCTGGGGTGGAGGTCGAACTCGTGCTGCACAGTCTATGGATAGCTTCACAGTGCTGTGTTTAACTCCTTGCACCACCAGGGAAGCCCCCTTATCCATTTCTTAAAATTTAATATGTGAAGATGGGTGACTGTTTGCACTAGGTTCTGGTCCTTGTGTCAGTGACAAACTTTTGTATCCTTAATCTCATTTCCCTCTAAATCCTGTGGTTTTATTACATGATTCTGTGTAGTGTGGTGAATTTTAGGAATGAAACAGGGCAGCAAGGGACACTAAAACTGGGCAAGGACACGGCCCAAATAATTTACCAGTCACTGTTTGAGTTCTTTACCTGCGCCTACAATTCAAAGACTACTTGGGCTCAGAGAACACCAAACAAGGGATTTACTTAACAAACCAGGGAAAAAAAAAGAGTTACTGAGGCCAATAATGGCCTTTACCTCACCCAATGCCATGTCCAGTGTTTCTCAGCCCTTACAACAGTTAAAATGGCGTCTTCTTGCCACTGCGGACACGCGATTGCCAGACTATAGGCCAGATTCCAAGTCACGAAGACAGCAGAAAACACAACAGGAGATGCTCTGTGAACTGCTGGGATGCCCCAGCACAGCACCAGACAGGCGACCCTCAAAACAACAGCTACAGCTGTCAAATGACCCGACAAATGGCCACACTTATGCGTCTCAGTAAGATGCTGGCTCCATGTCTTTACCTTCTCTGCCAGGCTGCAACAGCAGCAAAACCAGAAAACAATTTCAGTCTCTTGGCTACATGCAAAGTGTCCAAACTCTTCTCTGAGGTTGGCTGTTGAAAGTTTCCACTTTCATAGGCCCACAATAGCCTTCTGGAAGATTGGTGCAGCAGGGGCCCAAATCTGCTGGCCCCTCATACTGAATCCTGAAATGCTGAATTCCACAGACTGAATATATCTGCACCCCTTCTGCAGTACCTTATATTATCAGTCGCTCCACCACACTTCTTAGCAATTTTTCCTGGGGCTATCTATCCTCACCAGCAACTCCCTCCAGGGGGCACCACCTGTAACAGTCTTTGGCTGCAACCACAGGTTACAGGAACAGAAGCTGTTATAGCAGAGTTAACTGTGTTTGTATCGTATCCTCCTGTTGGCATGAAGCAAAGCTAATATCCATGCACATATGTAGGGTAAATGAAGATTGCTTAGGCTTTTGCAATGTTGGCTTCTGTGGCCATCACCTGTGGCCCTGAATGCAGGAGGTGCTTGGGAGGCTGGGTTCAGGGTGCGCAAGCCTGATGATGGACAGCTGGAGTGTGGTGTGGGCGTGAGTGGGCACACCTAAGCCTGAAGGCTAAGCATGTAAGTGTGACAGGATGGTGTGGTACAGTGCATCAGAGTCAGGGGACAGCAGGGGTTAGCAGTGGAGTGACCAGGAGAGAATGTCAGAATGAGCTCAAAGTGAAGGTTTGCCTGGAGTTGGGAGGCCTGCCAGCCTTTTGGCCCACTGCACCCCTGCCTGCCCTGCACTTGGTTGCCTCACTACAAATGGCGTAGAAAGATTATTAAAAGCCTGAAAAAGTCACCAAGGGCTCCAGGACTCTCCTTTACCTGTCTCCCATAGAGCTAGAAAATCTGCCCCATGCCTTCCTGCCACTACAACAAGAGCAAGTTCACCAACTAATCTTAAAAAAAATAAGTCTTACTTTAATAAAAATGAAGAATGAAACTAGCTGTATTTTTTTATTCATAAACAGGTATATGGTGATGAGATGAAATGCCTGGGTGTGCTTTAAAACATTTCAAAAGGGGGGAACCCCGCCCAACAAACCAAGGGTAAAAAGGGACACAATTGTGGAGATGTATGGTAAATGAATTCAGTGTTATAATTACTTAATGGTTCATTGTACTATCCTCACTTAAAGTATTTTAAGAGTTTGATGTTAAAGATACCTTGGGAACTATTGGGTTAAATCAATATGATCTTTCTTCAAGACTTCAGGGCGTATTACCAACTGTCAAAGTGCAGGTTCACTGTCCCAGTATGCTGCATTTCTCATTTTCCCTCCATGTGGAACCCTGTCGTGGCAATGTCCCTTGTAAGCTGTGTTCTATGAAACATACTTTGAATACCGTGACGAAGAAATAATAGTGAGAATACTGCAAAGTATTCTCAGTAGTCAAAACAGACTGTCATCTAGGTTTCTATTTGATCTTTGATTTTCCATGTAAAGATGATTTGGTGTCAGGTGTTACTAAGAGCAGTCAATTTGCTATAAGCAATATTTTCAAAATTTACACCTAAATAGATCGATGTCTATGCTGCTTTCAAACATTAATACAAAAGCAAATGGCAAAATGACAGTTTAACACAACTTTCATGAAAAGAGTATAATTTTTACATGAATACAAATCTTGACAAGTTAAGAAAATATTAACAGTGCTTACAAGTGGGAATGATATTGGTAGGGGTGAGGAAAACACATTTTCACTGTTTACATTTCTAAAATTTTTAAGGTAATTTTTTTTCATAAATAAAAAGAAATCATTTGGTTAGAATCAATCCATGGTATTAGGGTAGTAGTTCCCATTAGGGGAAAGTGGATACAGGGGAGGACCCTAGGGTACTGATAACTTCCTATTCCTTAATGTCTCCTGGGTGTGCTCACTTTGTGAGAATTCATTGAGCTATATATTTATATTGTACTTTTTATAAAATTCATTTAAAATTGCTTTATAGTGGCATTGAATAGCATGCTTGTTCTAGCTTAAATGCATTTGTTTTTCTATATATATTCAATGCTTATCTTTCCCCAGGTTCATTATGATTTATTCTCCACAATTTATCCTTAACATGGTTGTCACTATTAACTAGAGAGAGATTATTAAGTTTTACAGATGACAAAATCCTTAAGCTGATAAAACTGGCATATAGGAAATTCACTCAGGTCATATGCTATGAGGTGGAACATGAAATACGGTCACTTAATCCTGCTAACTAGTTTGTACCTGGTACAAAGACTTCTTTTAAAGCATCTAATTACCTAAAATAGATGGAAAGGAACTATAGGTGAAAATGATTTTTAAGTAGGCAACACAACTAAAAGCCTAATAACAAAGAATCAGTGTGTATAATGGCTTTCTCTACAACAATCATGTGTGCACTTATATGAATATAAGATTATCAGTGTCAAAGATCATTATTTTACTTCATACTTTCCTAGCCAGATTTTACCTGAAAAACTTTAATTTTAAGTTGAAAAGTCTGAAGATGGGCTACTGTTTATATTAGGTTCAGATCTAACATTATTGGTAGTCAAATAAATGTTTAACAATTATTTTACTTTGTGGGACAGCTCCTCAGCTTCATAAAATTAAAGGTGCATTTAACCAAGTATTTCTTGTGTTCAGAAGATAAGCAGCACAATCAAGCCAGGTGAATAAAAACAGATGATTAAGTTGCAAATCCATGCATTTCTGAATAGCAGGAATGATTAAAAAGCTTTTTCCCATTATCATTAAGGAATCTATGGATTATTTTCAGATGTGGTTCAGTGCACACATCTTGATCTAATCTGAAATACAAATCTACAAAATCAACATTCTATATAAATGAGCCTAAAATGTGTAAGGGGTAGCAATGACACAAAAGACCAAATATCATAAAATCTCTATCTTTAATGTATTCAGTGGCAAGGAACAGTATTAGTATTTTATTCATGACAAATATTAAATAATATTCACAACTCTATGGACACATATATCTACATCTGTACATCAAGGTATTTTGGGAAGAAAGTCATGTATATGATTAAAATAATGGAAGGCCAAATACTTCCTGGGTCATAATTTTATCACTTCTCCTTGTTTTCAAACTACAGTAAAGAAAATTTAACTCACTATTATCATCTAAAATGTCCTAATCAACTTGTTGCAGCATAAACTAAACAGCCATCTCCTGACTTAGGGGTCTCAAAAGAGCAATTATTTTAGAAATGTAATATATCACAACTTTTGGGATGCAATTTTATATTTGCTCAGACACAAAAGAACAAAACAGAAAGAATTTCATTTTCTGTTTGCTGATGGTATTTGGGGAAACCAAGATGGTCTTCTTTCCAAGATTTAAATATGTTTCTTAAAGGACACTGGCAATAAATCCTTTTGAAAGCAAACTCGTCGGTTTCATTTTGAAGTGACTTATCTTAGATTTTCTTTTGAAATACTTCTTCCAAATTGTCTAGTCATGGTTGGCTTTACTTTATGGATATTTCTTTTATATTCTAGAGAAGAAATAAATATATATGGTAAGTATATCATTCAAAAATAATTTTCACCATTCATTCAACTTATAAAATAATGTTGATAATTGTAACTGTAAGAAGGCAAACATATCTTTAAAATTCAAACATTAATACTCTAGTTTAAAAGTAGAAATTCATTTCTTCACATTGCAAAATGGAGGTGAAATTTTGGTGCTCACTGGCATGCGCACACACACACACACAAACACACACACACGGTATCAAGGTAAGTCAATGAATAAACTACTACTTTCCTTTCTGAAATAAAATACTTTTCGTATGCATTGTTTCCTTTATTGTAACAGTGTCCCCCCTTATTCTTTGGATTATTTTCTTAGGGCTTTTAAACTTCCATATTTTCCCAATTTAGGAGTATCATTTGAATCTAGTACTACCTGCAGTGCTGATCCTGATCCTATCCAAGTCCTTTCATTACCACTTCTCCAGTGTGTTCTATTTATGCCCATTCTTCTGGTTTTTCATCAGCCTTCACGATTCCCTATTCAACACAATGTTCTTACCAGAGAGTGCCACTGGCTTCTTTATGGATCAGTCTAATCTCTGATCCACTTTCCTGGGTCACATTAGGTTTTAGTTTTATAGTCACACGTTCTCTTGCCACTATTTCTTACTTCTCTGTTCATTCACTCAACAGCAGTTACTTTCTCTCCCAATGACACTCTCCCCTCCCCACCACCTTTATTAAATTTGTACAGTTTAGAAAACAGTGTTATTTGGAGAGTTCACCTGAATACATTCTAAGGAAGGCAGTGCCAATTCTCTCTTTTCTGGTAATTCCTGATGGGTACCAGAGCATTTTTACTTGGATATCCCAATGTACTTAAACTATTATTATCTTCTCTTAATATAATGCCTTTTTCTGAGTGCTCCATTATCTTAACAACACATAATCTTTTAACCTAGGTTTGGCTCTTCTTTCCTCATTGTTTGGCAAGCACTGTAGTTTAGTATCATCTCTCGCTTTATTCTCCATAGATTTTTTTTATTCACCTCTCTTTACATGAGATACCTGACATATTTTATACTATTTTTAGGATATAAGCACATTAGAAAAATGAAATCTTTATTATTTGAGTTATCATAAATTTATTAGCAGTTTGCAGAATTATGACGTCCCGGAATTGTTTTTTTTGGGTCTCCAATGGGAGCATTACATATCTACACCAACTACATATACATGCCATTAAGTATTATTAATTTGGCATATTGAACCAATAACCATAGTAAATTTTACTATTTTATTTTTTGATTTTTAAATTTGCATGAAAGATCTATTTCCTGATTTAAGGTAAACAACTGCCACAGGGTACTACAAAAAATAAGGACTTAACAATAAAATTTGGAAAAATATACATTACTCTTATGAGAATCAACAGAAAAAGGTAACAGCAGTTCTTATGTTATTTTTAGAAATTATTTCATGAAACTCCATCAAAATCCAAGTGCTCTTAGTTATAAACACCTTTAAAAAAGAAATCAAACTGGGTTTTAATAGCCTTGGTGTTCACCACAAAACCTGGCACATAGTATGCAGTAAATACTTCCCTGAACGAAGTCCCAGGAACTATGGAGGTCTGGACACCAAGGCTTATAAGCCAGTTATAGAAAACTACAATGTGGTTCAGTTACATGTTAATATTACATGACATGCACTCATGTAGGCCCCCTCCCCATGCATTCAGAAGACATAGTCACCTCTATTAACATCTTTTTTCAACTTGCTAATGGGAGTTATAATATGATTATAAGTAGGTACAGAATGGAGTCTGGCAATAATTCCACAAATGAACCAGAGGTCAAATTAATAAAAATAATAGGCTAAAAGGAAAATTTCAAGGTACACAGTTTATCTAGGAAATAGAATTAATCATTAACTATTAATTAATTACATATATTTAGCCAATTTTCTCAATTATAAAATTATTTACCAATTCTTCTGCAATATGAAGCAGAGTGGATAACAAAAATGGTATAGAATATAAAGTTAAGAGATCTGATTCTGAGTTCTGGAACCATCATGAAACATCTGTGTGATCTTGGGCATTTTCTTATTATGTGTCTTAAGTTTCCTTATTTGTAATGTGGATAATCACATTTACCATGTACTCAAGGTGATAAGTAGATAAAAGGAGATTCTCATCAAATGAAATATAAAGTACTGTACATATGTTAGGTGATCATATTAAATATCAAAGTAAAATCTAAGACATACCCATTGTTGGTCTGTTTTCTTGTAAGTGCTTATCACTGGAATTATCTTGTCGAACACGCTTGGCAAATCCAGAATTTACTTCACCAGGTAATGAAGTATTTGATGCAGAACTTGAAAGGAAAGTTCATTTTAGTAAAGCAATTTTTATATTTCTATGCTCTAATACATGTGCTCCTTGAAAAAAAGGTTGAAGAAAAAGTGAAATTCTAAAATATTAAGTTGTAAAATCCTATAGGAGTAATGTACTAAACACATTTTGGCCCACAGGGAAATTTAGCTATGTGTAAATTTAGTGATGTTTATTCAAATTGGTGATTATGGTAGGTGTATGTAACAGAGTTCTGTAACAAAACATTTCATGGTTACTCTGCTGAAATACAAGTGAGCACTGTTATTCAGTGTAGAGATAAAGAATACATGGTAAGTGATGAAAAATTAAGCTTGTACTTGGAAAAGGAACCCTTATCTGAGGAATATAAACAAGAGAATGTGTCTTGAAACCTTGTTTTTAAATCAGTGTGGTAATACACTGAGAATCTCTCTCTGATTAAAATTATAGAAACCGAAAATTTTAAAATGATCTATTTTCATTTGTTTTAGCCTCAAAAATTTATATCAGTCTCACATTACTGAATGGTCAGATTTCTAACTCAACTTGAACAGCCATATTACTAAACACCTATTATGGGGTATGTTACAGAATACACAAAAAGATAAGTTACAAAGAACCCCACCCTGGAAACTTATATAACAGACACATGGTAGGAGGGGTTAAAAAAAAAGTAAGACAAATACACAAAATAAAACAAGGGTGAGTGAAAAGTGCCCTAAGTGTTCAAAGCACAAGCACCTGAAGGTTCCTGATTTTAGAAGAAAGAAAAATGGAAAGATTTTTATGGACGAGATGGGTCTGATCTGGTTCCTGAAAAACAGCAATCCTTTCTAATTCTAAAGAGGGTCAGATTTTAATAGGCATGGTTGGGTTGAGTGGTTGGGTTGAGTGCCCTTCTCTACTCTGATTTAAGTAAGTTAATTTTAAGGAATTTAACTCTAAAGATAAAGATGCCATTTTACAAGTTGATACTAATTTGATTGTCAGTCAGACTAACAGCTGGAGGCTCCTGTTTTGTGACATCAACCTGATCTTCTGGCAATTTTAACCATGTGGTAAACTGATACAGGTATGTATGTTTGTGAAATGGGAGATAAATGGTTTAGTTGAATACTCAATAAAAGGAGTCAGAAATGGTAATATGATAGCAAAGAAAAAATAGGCACAAGCACACTGAATGCTGGGAAAAATGACAACCAATGTAACTCAATCTTCCATAGCATGTTAAAGATATGATTATTATGTTTATAAAGTATCTGTGCACACTCTGTTCAAGAGTGTGAATGATACCCATCCAGAATGGTTATAGAGAAGTACTAGTGCTAGAAGAGCAAACAAATTCAGCTGTAGAAATTCTATTTATAAATGGTACTAAATAAATTTCTATAATTTTGTTATGAATACTAACACTTTAAAAAAAACTGATTTATAATTTTTAATTTAAATAAAATTTTAATAATTTACTATAAGTTCACAATACTATATAATTGTTGGGATTATAACTTCATTTATTTATTCTCACTATTAGACTGAGTCCCTCCCTTACCCCGCTTTGGTAACCACTATATTTTCCAGCCTAAGGTATTTTTGTTGTGATTTGCTCATTTGTTTGCACTGGTTATTTATATTCCACATATGAGAGAACCCATTCAGTAATTGTCTTTCGCTTTCTGACTTATTTTGCTTAGCACAATAGCCTCCAGCCCTACCTATGTGGTCTCAAGAAGCAAGATTTCATCTTTGTTTTTTAAAGCTGAATAGCATTCCATTGAATAAGTCTATCTGTCTGTCTGTCTGTCTATATCATGTTAACCCAGTCATCTGCTGATAGGGAATTAAGTTGTTTCATGTCTTGGCTATTGTGAATAATGCTGCTATGAATACAGGGGAGCATATCTTTTTGAGTTAGTCTTTACATATTTATTGGATAAATATCCAGGAGTAATTTTGCTGGATCATATGGTAATTGTGCTTTCAGGTTTTTAAGGAATCTACATACTTTCCATAGTGGCTGCTCCAATTTACATTCCTACCAATAGACTAACACCCTTTTCTGATTATATATCAGCTAAGGAAAACATGTTTTTGTGGTCATTTGGTGATTTTACTTCAAGTATAAAGATCAATGTCACTGGCTACTTTTTATAAGTATTGTCTTGACCTATATCTTATAGTTGCTTTTATTATTTTATGATATGAGTCTTCACTTTAGTTAATTCTAAATTAGGCTTTTGAATAATCCTATTTGAACAAAACTCGCATTTCCAGGATGTAATCAAAGTCTAATAAGTTGTATATTTATATATAAGCCAAATACACTCAAATATTTTTAGACTTTAGATAAAATAGTCCACTGATAAAATGTTTAACATTTATGTTACAACACAGAATTTAAAGATTTAAAACTGGCATAAGTACAAATTCAAATTATATTAAGGTCTTTACTGAGAAGAAATGTCGACTCAGCTGTATGTCAAAAAGAATTCCTACCTATTAATATAAAAATTAAGATACAATCTTTTGTCTGTCTCATGGGTAGAATATTGTTGCTGAATGAAGACAATACATCTTATATTCTCTTAGTCGAGATAATTTCTAGTTGGAATCATTAGATCTTTCAAATGAAACCAAAAATATATGGCAAGTATAAGACCATTTTTGGGTGCCAAGGTTATGGAACAAAGAACAAAGCAAACAAAAAAACCCCAAAGTGATTAATTTATAAGTACAATCTTACATATAAGTACAATCTTATATTTGCTAGGATGATATTTAGTAAGGTGATTCATTTATTGAAACAGTCTGCTACAATGATAGTAAATAAATCAATATGATTAAAAATTCAATATTCTCAATTTAAGTAGTAAGTAAAAATTCAGTTTTTGTTAGTTTTTTGAATATCCAAAGAATGCTTTTGAACTTTAAATTTTTTTCCTCAGAGAGAAGAGCTGATACCAAAACAAACAAACAAAACAAAACAAAAAAAACCCAAAACCATACATGGAGCCTTCTCTTCTTTATTTTTAAAAGCCACATTAGAATATATGCACACCTAAGTATGTACATAAACTCTTAAGTGGAAAATACCAGAGTTTGTTACTCTTCAAGCTTCAAGACTTAATTGGGGAAAAGGAAGATTAAAAAGAAAAGTAATTTTGTACATTTCTAGCAATAATCTCTTTAACCTTAGTTAATGGCAGGATCTAATTATTGTTACCAGAGGGAACATGATAGAGCAATTAATAGGCTATACGAAATTTTACTTTCTTTATATGCCATTTAATATTATTTCACAATATTAGTTGCTCATGTGGAAGCCCTTTAACTTACCAAAGATAACTCCAAATAACCCATTTACATACCAGGACATTTCTTAAAGAAAAATCATTTGATTCTGATAATGACTATGTTTACATTTAAAAATAATTCTTAGCTATAAACTTTTGTCACATCTTAGTTAATACAAATGTTAACTGGTAAAAGACCAGAAAAAGTCACCAATGTTAACTAATGGATAGAATAACATGACTAACACAATTAGTGATAACGTGGACAAAACAAATGATGGTAGTTGCCCAGGCTTACTCGTTAAGCAACTGGTTTCCATACACGGGTCAGGATAACTGCACAGTTTAAATTTTTGTCTAGTGAAATACAAGTTTTTCAATGTCATGGATAGTTAGAGACATTTAGGAAAAATCAATTCATTAATTTTAAATCTATGCATTCCAAGTCTCTAGAGTACTTTGGAGGAGAAAGGACAGATCCTAAATGTACCTTTGAGAAGATAGTCCTATGTCATAAATAGATATTTGTAAATTTGTTTACACTAGCCCAGGTCTATAACTAAAAAAAAAAGAGTTAAATTCTTATACTATTTCCTGCATAACTGGATGTCAAAGGAAAACAGTCATTACATTTTACAACATATATTCACTATGCCTTGTCATTGAAACCAATATTAAATAATGGACTTCATATCAGGTAACTCAGTGTTTAAAATTTTTTCCTTGTCTTTGGTTTTTAGCTATTTTACGGCTATGTTCTTTTATGTATGTGTCTTTGTATTAAGGCTGCTTGTGGTTTGCAGTGGTTCTCAAGTCTACATCTTTTGTCAGCGTTGGAAAATTATTAGTGTCTCCTCAAATACATTTTTTCCCCATTCCTTTTCTCCTTTTTTCCTGTGACTCGAAATACATACATGTTAAACCTTTATAAATTGTGCCCTGTATATCTCTTCTCCATATTTTCTATTTGTCCCTTTGCACAATGGTTTGGAAATTTTTCCATTAACTTATCTCCCAGTTCACTTGATTCATTTTAGTAAAATCCAGTTCTTTGAGAAATTGTCTATTTAATCATCTATTTTCATGAAATTAATCACAGTTAAAATTTCAAAGTCCTTATCTAATAATCTCAATATTTACATCATGCATGGATCTCTAATTTGCTTTTTTCTATTGCTTCTCAGTCACGTGGGCATGTCTCCCGGTACACTTGGTAATTTATGTTACAGTGCTAAATACTGTATATGAAAAACTACAGAGGCTCTGGATGGAATATTCTTTCAGATGTGATTTGATTTTCTTCTGGCAAGCAGGCAGCGTATAGATAGATCACCTAGATTCAAAAGGGGATTGAGTTGGTTTAAGGTTTGTTTCTGGCTCTCAAGAGCTGGTCTATTTCCATTGCCCTACTCCTTGAACACATGGCTCAGGGGTTTCAAATAAAATCTTGTGTGTTTAACAATGCCTTTTTGCCATGATGATCACTGAACAACAGTTTTGGTGTCCCAGCTCCATGAAAATATCTGCTTAACACTTTTGCCTCTTAGCAGTTACTTTCAGCTTGTAATTTTGGCCTCTAAACTCTATAGCTTAGAAATTGGTGAATGCCAAGAGGGCAAAAGCTGCACAGAATGATTTTGTTTCCATAGCTCAGTGAGACTGATAGCTCTAGGTTTCCATTTTCTGTCTGTCCTCTATACTCATGAATTGGCAGTGCTAAATGGAAAAAAGAGGCAGAGAAAGTCTGGCTCTCCATAGCTTGTTTCCTTTTTCTCTGGGATCTTAGACCCTCCATTCCTGGCTGCCTTGATTGTTTTCCATTGCTTTCAAGCAGCTTTTAGTTGTATCTTACCAGTTTCTTCAACTGCTCTTGATGGGTATGCTTGTCTTCCCTTGCTGGTCATCAGGCAAGCTACACTATCATACCCAGAAATAATAGTATCTTAATCATTATATTTCAATCATATATCATAATTCCTTAAAATAATATAATTCTAGGACTGAAGAATTCATCAATATCTAAAAGTAAAAATACCAAATGAGTAAAAATTGTCACCATAAGTTAAAGACTAGAAGACTTCTTTCTTTTTCTAAAAGTCTGAAACAGGAATTCTTTAGGTAAATATCAATGACATATATATTTGGGCTTTATCAAGAGGTCCCTATAATAATATAAGTCCAGCATCTCATTCAGGGCAATTTATTATATAAATGCTTAAATATGAATTGATAATCCAGTTACAAGAAAAAGAACTATAGGAAACAAAGTATAAAGGTAAACTTAGTATAAAGACTGAATTAATTTTTGTTTAATCCTACCTTGTTAATTTCCGTTTCCTGTTGGCAGCAGCAGTCATTGCCATGTAGGATGGTACACTGTTTGGTATAGTCAGAGAATGTTTAGTTGAAAATGAAGAAGGGGCAAGCCTGTATATTTAATAATGAAAAAAAAAATTGTTTTGTACTATGGAGAAAAATGGTGGCATATAATTCCATAATTAAAACATCATTTACTATATGAGGAAAAACAAACTATAAAACTTCCCTTGCTTGTCTTGAAGATTTCTTTTTCCCTTTTTACACAATAGCCAGAGTTGCTACTAAGAGAATTTCTCTGCAATAGCAGAGAAAAGTTACACTATTATTCTTCTGATATTTAGATAAGTTGTGATTATAAAGATGAAGTAAGAAAGATATATTCACGGGCCTCCCTGGTAGTGCAGGGGTTGAAGTCTCAGCACTGTCAAGCTATCACTCACCAGCGATTGTGGCCTGAGTTCAATCCCTAGCCATGGAGCTGACCCATATGGTGCAGCACACCTCTTCTGTCTCACCTGCAGCTTCCCTTAGCAGCTTATTTCAGTAGATCCACCTGTTCTGCTCCCCACTCCTTCTCTGGTGAATCCTCTTACCCCCCTGCAACTCTGGCCTACACCCCAGATCTTGTATGCATAAATAAAAATAAATCTTTAAAAAAAAGGGTATATTAGCTTGGAAGACATGCAGTCAACCACATCTTAGAGCTTTATGACTATTTCAGAGTTAGCTGAGGTTTGTTAAACTTCAATAGAAGCTATGGAATTTCCTTCAGTGAAGATATTAATGACTAATAAACATGGTAATCCTCCAATGATGGCTTGTATTATCTTAACTATGAAATATGGAGAACAGATGAAAAGCCTCTCAAACCTAATAAAGGCCTCTCAATAGAAGATTTCAAATTAAAGACTTTAAAGTATTGTTAGTGGATTAATATTTAGAGAGAAAGACAATTAAGATTTAATGAAGGTAGATAGTATATTTTCTTTTATAATACAGACAGTATATTTGATCTATGAACTAAATCTCAAACACACCTGAAGAAGAAATAGAAGCAAACAGTTTATAGATTATACAGAAACAAAAACAGAATTGACAAATACTCTTTTTTTTGTACCTTTGTAAAGTATCATTGTTGGGTAGAGATTCTTGTTCAGGTACTTTGTTTGACAAGCTCCTGTTGTCCTCACATATGGTAAATGTAGAGTCCAAATCCTCCTGTCCATATTCTTTTCTCCTATTCAGATGATTATCTACTTTAAAAAACATTTTCAGAGAATTATCACAGTTCATATTTGAGCTGACAGTCTGAAAACTTGTAGTATGTGATGATGGTTTTAATAAGGTCACTGTAGATGGATTTTGTAAACCTTTTCTACAGTTTTCTGGAGTATACACAATAGGTTGAAGTTCTTTGCTGAGAGAATCATTGAGCTGCACACTTTCAGAAAGTGTAGGCATTTGGGTTTGTTTTCCTTTTAGGGGAGAAGGCATTAATTTTCTTCTTGTTCTTTTTTGTTGAGGAATTTTAGGTAGATTAGATTCACTTGGAGAAGTGCCTGTTCAGGAAAATGAAAAAAGAAAGTTCAATAATGTTAACAGTTTTCAGATAGCTCCACCAATTAAAAAAAAGGTACATTTTCTGACAAATAAAAATTTGAAAGAATACAATTTAGAGAGGAAATGAAAACTTATTGTTAATACCTGCAACAAAGTTAAACTCATTTTAAAAGAGATTCTATATCAGAAAGCAATCAATAGCTAATATCAATATCAATTTATATACATATATATAGATAGATACATATAGTTATCTAAACCACTGGGTAATCATGAAATCAAATTTCCAACCAATTCAAATAAATTTCACAAGCAGTTTTAAGCTTTAAAGTGTGATTTAGGTGTAGAATAACAAAAAAGTATTCTACACTTATAAGTAGAAATTAGTAACATGTTCCACTATAAAATGTCATGTTGCTTACATTAACAAGAATGGCAATAACCAGTAAAATCCCAGGTGAATGAAACAACTGTTTTACTATCTCAGATATGGTAATTCATAAAGCATTCTGGTTGACTATTTCCTATATTACATTGTCTATAGCTGCACCTATTATATAATTAGATAATACCAAAGATAGTGAACATATTTTCAAGAGTTCAGAGCGTTCTTACTTGACCGTCATTCTCTTAAATGACAAGAAGTCAATGAATTGAATGACCTTTCCTCAGTGCAATCCCACAACTGTTGTAGTTAAAAAAAAAAAGATCTACTACTACCTCTCCAATGTCCTATCTCAGTTTTTTCCTCCATCCAGTAAATATTTACATTTCCTTAAGAGCTTTATTTGACCACCTAGTCTTTATATTTCACACATGCTTATTTCTAATTATCTTTTTGTCATTACCGTCTCAGTCACCTTGGTCTCAAATAATTTGATTTTTTTACCCTTTCCTTGCATTTTCCAACTTCTACTAATTCTACCTCTCTTACATTTACAGTTAAAAAATAATTATGAGCTTGCCATTCATCTGATTGAAGACTTTCAGTGATCTTTCTTATAATTCTTGATTAATATTTTTTTTTCTGTCTTGCTTAAGTCAATTTAGGGAATTTTAAAGTGGCTGACATGAAGTAACTTTGTTTGGGGTGTACTGTCCAGGGAAGAAACTATAATGTGTATTTCTGCCCATGCTTTCAAATCATGCAGTAAAATACCCAACAGATGTTCTATTTGCTTTACAATATAAAACTTAAATAACTTAAATAACACTGAAAGCTGAATAGCGTTAATGTATTTCAATAAAGCAATTCAAATTTTCAATGAAGTTTAGAAAGTACACTGTAACAACCACCAACACTACATGCATTATTCTTATTAGCTGACAATAGGCTCTTTCATGGCTAGGCTGACAATTACCCTCTAGGAAATACAATTTAAAAGCAGGAATAAAAATATGATACATGTTCTACTAAGGAATTTTACTTTTCTGAGAACTAGATAAATGAGATCCAGATCTTAAAATAATTTTCCACTCCCTTTAACATGACATTTGTCAAATTTTCCATTACCAGATATTTTTATACTAATGCTGCAGTGTAAAGACAGTTACTTTTCTCCACTGTGCTGCTACCACCAATTTGGTGGCTATTAATAGCTGGAAGATTAACTTCTTTTCCCGAGAGGCAGCAGGGGTATAGAGGATAGAAAACTATATCCAGGATAGAGAACTGAACTGGAAGTCAGGAGACTTGGATTCTATTTCTGGCTTCACCAACGATTCACTGAGTGACCTTGGGCAACTCACTTAAGCAGTGTGGACATTAATACCCCCTAGAAAAACGGGGATACTACTTTTTTGTGTACAAGGAATTTTCTAGGATTAGATAATTGTAAAATACATAGGGTTCAAGAAAGGCTATAGAAGAGAAATATGCTTCAACTATTAGCATTACTGCTCTCACAGGGAAAGTTGCAGTTTACTTTCTAGTACTCCATCAATACCTAACACAGTTACCACCAAAACTGTACATTTCAAGCAATGTCTCACTTTTAGTTTATCAGATGTCCAGTTTATCAAGGATGACAAATTGTAATATAAAACAAAGGTACTGTTAAAGCAGGAATATCTAAGTGATAATTAAAAACATATATCTGGAGAGGGATAATCTCCAGTGTGGCATTGGACAATCTCAGGATGAATGGATCATTTTCTTCCTACTGTTAATAAAAAGCATGAAAACAGGGGTCTTCCTTAAGAAACTAAAGAAATATCTATTTCCTGGGAAAATCTAAATATATACACACCCAACTTCAAAATTTGATATAATCAGATTGAATAACAGTTTGTCAGTGAAAAGCAATAGTAATATCACAATGTTTATCTTCACCCATAATTCTGTTCTCCTGACAGAATGTGAATAACTTGAGGGAGAAACACAGAGATGTAGTAGGTAGTAGTTAATGGAGATTCACACACCACTCTTTTACTGGCCCTGGAAGAAGGGTTACAGACATACAGCATATATAAAATACAAATCCAGAGAGTCCTTTAAAAAAATTCTCTCAATTACTAAATACAAATAAAATAAGTGAGCAGAAAGTAACAGTTGGACAATTCATGACTACATATTAGGCTAACTAGTTGATAAGAAAAATTCAAGAACTAACCAGAGCAAAAACAAGATTTAAAGGCTTACATAAAAATTCAACAGTAAATCCACTGTAACTATAGTAAGTAATTACTCAACACATGAAAACAAAAACACAATTGACATTTCACTTTAAATATGATTTGCAGAATATGTAAATGCAACTAATATAAATAATGGCAAATAATCATTGTCCTTTAACTAAAGGAATTAAAATAAGGTATTTTAAGTGGGTACAATAGACTTGAGACTGTTGGGTTTGGGTCACTGTATATTTAATAGGCTGTAAGAACCACTGGATAGACTAGGTGCATGTCTATAAAAGATATCTGCTGTACTTTTCCGTTGGAGTACGTACAGTAACTTTCCAGAAGAGCATGTTTGGGGCAGTTCCCCTTATTTGGTCTGGGAAAATACTACCTAACAAGATTCTATAATTCTTGGCCCTAAAGTGTAAGTGATAAAGAAGGAACCTGGAGGCAGATTACAATTCCTTTTAAAAGGCCCTATAAAATGAGAAAAGGAAACACATAGTTATAAATTTTCAGAACAAGGGACCCTAATAGATGATGGTAGTCAATGAAATACCTCAGCAATGTGGGTACCACATGGAGGGGATAGATTAAAATTAAAAATGAATTGTTTTAAGTAGATTCTTGTCAACTGCGATAGAAAAGATTGATGGCCACTTGGGAGGACAGTAATCTCCTCTCTAGGGTCTCTTTGTCTAAGGTAACAGATTACACATCATATACTTAAGCATATGAGTTAATCAATGTATCTTGTGGTCCGAAAAATGTTGCTATATTTAGACCAACTCTCAGGACTAACTCTTTAACATATTGTAAGTGTACTGCATTTTTATTGCCCTAAAATGGTTTTGATCCATGGAATGTAACTGAATATGATTTGTTAACATTCATTGCCAAAGAATAATAATAACCATAATGTCAAGTTATTGAAAGGAAGTCATTACATTACTTAAAATCCAGAATCAATGTTTGTTTTATAAATAAAAGTTATCAGAAGCCTGGTCACTCCTTTATATTACCCTTTTATTGGTTTAGTGAGTTTTCTCTCTGCTAATTATAAGCATGTTTTCGCCAACAACTTACTGATGAATCTAAAAACTAAGGTCTTCTAATAATTCAGATGTTATATTTTTCAACACTACACAATGCTGAGTCTCTGCCAAAGGGAAAAGTAAACCAATTATGATAAAGGCTAGGTAAAATATGAAAAATTCACAATTACACTGTTATTTAAAACCATATTTTAGAGATTATCTGATATGGGAAAATGTTCATTAAATGAAGAGGAATACTAATTTTACATATAGTATTACCCCAATGTGGAAAAATCAAATAACCCACAAAAATCAAATCAAAGCAGATAAAGACCTTGCAAGCCAAAAAACAAACAGAAACCCCCCAAAACACAAAACCATGGAGGTAAGTAGGTAATTACAGAAAACTGGCCTAATCCATTAAAATATTAATACAGGTTATGGCTGACTTGGAAAATTCTGAGTGATTTTACTTTTATCTTCAAATATTTGGTTACTTTCTATAATAAACATAATGCCACTTCTATAAAATTGCAAATATAAAATACTAAACAAAACAAAACAAAAAAGAAAAAACAATCAATATCTGGGGTAGGCAGAAAGCAAAAAAACCCAACAACCTACACCCTTTCTTTCAAGTCTCAGAGAGATGAGACTGTTCTGAAGGCATAAGGTGGAGTTAAAAATAATTGTTTAAAAATCTGTATAAAACAGGCAGACCCTCATGATCTCCTTATCACACCACATACACTATCAGGTGATTGCTCCTGTCACTTTGTCAAAGAACAAGAGGTTATACTCTCTGGACAGGCTGCAAACTTGGGGCCAACATGTACAGCTGACAACAGGAGAATTAAGTAAATTCTTAACAATGAATGTCTGCAGAATTTTCTCCCAGTTTACTAAAATACTGGCAGCCATGTTCACACATCTACAGGGGAAATCAGTGAGTTGTTTTTAGATCAATCATAACAGCAAAAAAGACCTAGTCACTGACTTCTTGTGCACCCCTTCTCCAAAGCCTACTTGAGGAAGGTTTTCTGTAAAAAAGGAAAACAACAAGAAAGAAGATACAGTGAAAGGCAAATGCCAAACATAAACTGTAAAAGCTCTTCAACAAAGAATTTACACATTTCTTGGCTTACCAGGGAACAATAATTACTTAAGGACACTAGAGGTTTCTTGTGGGTGGGTTGCAGGGTGGGGGGAAAGGTAAAAATCTGTTTTGGCAAGATGGAGTAAGGGAGGAAATGTATATGTAATATAAAGCAGTTAAATTCTTATCTTCCAAAGTAAAAAATAAAATGGAAAAATATAAACAATAAGAATGAGCAGTATGAATTTTCAATTTAGAAATTTAGAGTAAAAATGAGAAGAAATAGATAACAGGGAAATAAGTATTGGGTGTGGGCAGCAATAGGGCAAGGTATAGTCCTACAGATAAAGTACTTGTTTTCTAAACTATGTACAGGTATTACTGTTATAAAAATTATAAAAATAAATGGAATTTTAAAAGGAGGGAGGAGAAAAAGAGGGCAGGAAGGAGGGGGAAAAGGGAACAGGGAAAAAAACACACATAGATACACACATGGGCTGTTATGAAAAGGAATTAATCAAACATAAGGAAAAAAGCAGACAAAAAGAAATCTCTTACTTGGCTTGGGACAGCTTTACGCAAAATGTGTAGACTGAGTGGGGTCCAAATAGCTAAAGCTATGAAACCTTATATTCAAAAGTCAACGGAAGCAAATAACATGAATTGGAATGGGTAATCAAATAAAAGGTGAAATGAATATTCTGGGCTCAGGAAAACTGGGAAAGATCTTTTCTTTACTTAGCCCCATTAGGGGCTCAGTGTTTACTTTCCTACTAATTTTTTCTCTAGCACTTGTCAAAAAGAAAGGCAGAACTGTAGTTTACCTAGTGGAATTTAAAGAGGGTTAATAAACATGTAAACTTTTATCAGAAATAAATCAGGAGTAAATCATTCAAGGTGATGTGAAATGGAGAGAACAGACTTAAAGTCATTAGTCCTAGAAATGAAGGAAAATTCCTTTTACTTAAGAAAATACAAATGTTAGCATGTTGAATTTGAGTAATTGAAAAGTTTATAGAGAATAGTACACATAAAGTTTAGGATGCCAAAAACTCTAAAAAATAGAAGATATTTTTGGTATAAAGATATAGATTTAATCAGTTAGCTTTCAGATATTTTAAGTATCCTAAAGAAATCCAATTTTACTTATTATTGTCATTTATAGTATTTATGACAAATTTTACCTTCATATTTAGATTCTACATGAAGACAAGACACTATTGAATTTCTTTACATGTTTTTTGAGAAAAATCCAGATGATGAAACAAAGAGGATATAGTTTTAAAACTCAGCAGATTTCCTATTACTATGTATATTACCATGTATACTATGTATATTACAGAATGTGTAATTCTAGTTTGGGAATGACCTGGAGTGAAACTGCTCATTGAAAAATAACTTGGATTACCTGTAAAGGTTTAATAAAGTTATCCTGAAATTCAGGAGGATGGTTTAAGGCTCAGTCATAACTCACATAGTTGAAGGTACATATTAATAAAGTAATAATATAATGCATCTAATTGCAGGTTTTGGAGTCACAAAGCTTTTTGAAAATTAAAATTTTGCAAAAATGCATATACAATGTTAGAGATTTATTGACAAGCACAAGTTCAGGGAAGAGGGTACAATATAACTTTTGAAAATGGTTACGTGCCACAGTTCAAACCAGAATTTTAAAAACAATCAGGGAGAGGGCTACTCAAAGATATACAAGAGCATCTCTTCTAAACACTACAATGTTTTGTTTAATGAACCCAATCTTAGTTTTTGTAATACTTATCCATTAATAGTTTAGGAAACATCTTAAAATATTTATATGATGCTTTAAGGCATCTTATATATAACTGAAAATGTGCATTTCAGGATAAAGTGGTTAGTGTTCTATTCATCTGTTCCTGCATTATGGGGAGAGATTCCCGTTTCAAAAAGTTTGTTTACTGTAAGTCTACAGTAAAACTTGGACTGCCAAGTTTTAGAAGCCTCTCAGAAGACTTTTAAGTATTAATACCACTTTTAAAATGAACTGTAATGCAAGCACTGAAATTGTGCATCAGATGGAGGAAGAAATATAAACATTTTCATTAGTAATAGTCCAGATTCTAAAGCAATGCTACCTGGATTATAAAATATGTATATAAATATTTGTGTACAATACGTAGTACTGGACAGAATCAATGTTATTAATAAAGTCACAGGTTAAAATCAAACAAAAGCAGTGAAAATCATAGTTAAATTAATTTGTCTGGCCCTCTGAATTGCATTTGCTAAGTGGTTATTAAAAATTATGCATATTTGATGACTAGTTAAGTGGATAACTAAGAGGTAAATAAAAGTTCAGATATTTATCTACCACTGGCCATCTCTTCCCCTCTTCCCCCAAACTTCTGAGCTTTTAAGGAATATGATCACCTGATGGCAATATAATAAAGGCAA
This sequence comes from Talpa occidentalis, assembly GCF_014898055.3. Lineage (NCBI taxonomy): Eukaryota > Metazoa > Chordata > Mammalia > Eulipotyphla > Talpidae > Talpa > Talpa occidentalis. Next base: position 18,445,013 of record NW_023603184.1, on the reverse strand, counting down.
CACACTGGACAATTTGACTTTGTTAAAATGGTAGGAAAGTCTCATGAAGAATACTGAAAAGACATTTTGATAAATTGCCTCTCCCTCAAGAGATAGATTTAAAAATGTGTTTATTGGGTATATTGTTCTGTAAGCTATTTAAGGAATATAGTGCAATCTAGTCCACTTCATTTTTTTCTACCTTTCAAATATTTAATTTTACCAAGAAGTCTAGCCCACAGATTTGGCTGAGAATTCTGAAATGCTTCGTGTAGAAAGCAGGAAAAAAGTTGTTTCATGCCTATATTTATAAAAGTAGTTTTAAGAAATGTGCATATATTTTGTTCTTTGAAAAGATCTCTTAATAATATTTTATTTTTCACTACAAACATTCCCTTAAATAGGCTTTAGGATTAAATGCAAAATATATGTACACACAGATGTTTAGTTGAGTGTTGCTTGTAACAGTAATAAAGTTAAAAACTAAAAGTTCATTAGGCAAATGAGATAAATATACAACTATTAAAAATTACTTAAATTCATTCTTGATAGGAACATGTGTGTATAACAAATGGCTTAGTACCAAAAAAAGAGAGCTATTTAACAATGGTGTGTATAACAAAACCTATTTTTGTTTGGCTTAAAAAAACCTACATATTTATGCTTAGAAATGTCTGATAAACTTTAAAACAAATTATTAGAAGTTGATAAAAGATATTTCTTCTGGCTTCACTTTTTTTCAAACTAAAGCAAATGATTGCTTTAAGTTAAGATCATAAGGATAAAATATCAGAGACAGGAACAAAACTTTAAAATGATTTCTGACTTTAAAATGAAATTACAGTGAGTTGGGGAGATGAAAGGAGATACAGTACAATATGATAGCTGCTATTATTATGAAGTAAAATAATAAAATAGACTAGTTTATATACCCACCAACAGTGTAAAACAACAATGTAAACCAATGTTATCTCAATAAAAAATAATTAAAAACTACAATGGAAAAGCTAAAGAGTATTTACAGGCAAAGGGAAAAGAACTCATTAAATGCATCTTATAGAAGCATTTAAAGGAAAGGTTTCATAAGAGAAGGCAGTATCACAATTGGACTCTTGATGAGAAGGATTTAAAAAGGCTGGGATGTTGGATGGTGGAAGAGTGAGAAGTACTCAAGATTGAGGGAAAAGCTTGTAAAGTGCAGAGGCAAAAAACAGAAAGCATGTTTCTCTGAAAAGTTTGGCATACCAGGTGTGGTAAGGAAGTGAGTAGACAGTCTGACAAGAACTGGGAAGTCTTTGAAGATTATAAGAAAGGGATCTGCACTTAATAAAGAAGATCATTTTAATGTGAAGGATCGATTGTAGAAGGGAGACTAGAGAAATGGAAAACAGTTTAGATGTCACTGTAATTATTCATTTTTTACATCAAATGTTCTCAAAATGTTTTAAGAAATAGTATTTCCTGACTCTCATTGATTTAAGTAATCTATAAAACAAGTACTAATACTAACTGGCAATTTCAAATGGTTTCTTAGGTAAAAAGAGCTTATATTTAATTTTTTAGGTTTTTTTTTTAAATATTCCACAGATGGTTCCTTTATAAAAAGGGACTAGATAATTTATCATGAATGAGTTAAAAATCTCTCTCTTAAAAAAATAGGCAGACCTTTTGGGGTCACCTTTTGAAGTGCCATATAATGTGTTCAGAATGATTTTGCCCAGAGGAACTAATTTATCAAAAGCTTAAGACTGAAAAAGTTAAAAGATTTTCAAAACTGCATGTTAGTGTAAAAAGTAGAATGCGGTATTTAGCAATCATGAGTCATAGGCAGCAAAATAGGGTTCATGTCAGAGAGACACTGATGAATGGGATTAGACCTAATTGAGGTTTGGTATAAAATGATAGTGAGGATTTTTCTTTGCTAGTACTCATGTTAATATGTACGTGAGAAGATATTTTGGGAAAGTATGCTAAATTAAAATTAGTTGGCAAAGTTTTAAAGTGAAATCAAGTATTAATATATGCATTTCAATAAACACTTCTAGGCTACAAATGATTGATACAATTACTGTACTAATCATAAATCTGGATTCTCTGTAACAGCTTTGTGACTCATGGAAGTCACAGTTGCAAATGATACTGGTGAATGAATTTTAACTATTAAAAAGATATGTAACCTTAAAGTACTACTGAGTTAACTGAATCAATAAACATTTTATAATGTATTTATAAGGCATTATTATAGTATTAATGATTATATAGGTGGTATCAAGTATATACATGTGCCACAGAGAAAGAATATATTTTCCTATGTCTTAAAGAATTGTCAGTCCTTTAAATTAATGTAGCACTTTATGTAGTAAATCAACCATAACCTTTTGGTACTTGTCTCTGTGGGAAATAACAGATAACATGCTTTTCCTAAGTCTCATTTTACTAGTATTCATGCTTATTTAAGATGGAGAAAAAGGATAACAGAAAGAACCTTACAATTTACAGTAGTATTTGTAGTTATAGCGTAATAATTGAACACCCTCTTGTGCTCATGGTGATGAGGGTTAAATGGAATGTATTTGGGGCTAATGTTTACTGCAATAAGATTTTGAGATCTAATGAGGCAATATATGGAGGATTTAGCTTATAAACATTTTTACTGTTTCATATTTCTTATGTGAAGAAATAGAATAACAATTACATATTTTAAAATAAAATTTCTTTTTATTTAATTTTTAGGGGAAACCTAAACTTATGTTGGAACGCTATATTCAATCAGAATATATATACCTGTACTCTAAGACACCACTTCTACTAGCATCTTTTCTGTTATTGTATTTTAAGACAAAACCACTGACACAGGTAAAATTTAACAACAGGAAAGGTTACAGATAGAAATATTATTAAATGTGTTTCAAGATGGCTAATGAGGAAATCTTGACTTTTCATTTGATGTCAGCAATGTTATCAGTTCCATAAATAGGTCTTGCTGCTGGCAACCCCATCCTGCATGGCACTCAGTGTGTGTACTTTCTGTTGTCTCTAGACTAAATATAGGCATATATTTTACTCCAAATCAATGGATGTGTTGTTTGGTGGTATTCAAATCAAATAAATAAATACCTCTCTCAAAGTCACACATTGAAATTGGAAGAGTATTAAAATTAACATCATTTTAAAAAGTAAGTCTCTTCTTGAATAAGACATATAGACTGATAAAGAAAAAATAATTTTATCTATGGATATTTTTAAAAATAAATGTTAAGACACAGATGAAGAAAAATCTAAAGCTATGATGAGGAGCATACAAGAAGATATATATGGAGAAACTAAACTATTCTAGTGTGAGAAGTTTTGATGCTAGAAAAATATAAAGGCAAAATAGATTGACTACTTACTGTATGTAAAACAAAAGTACAGCGGGGAGTAGAATGCCAATGTATTATACAAAAATGACACATTTTTGGAAAAAAATAGTTAGATTCTTGTCTATTATCTTACATCAGAACCAAGTAGGAAAATATGAATGTGAAAATTTAAAAACTTATGGTTGTGAAGAACTTTTGAAGAATGGTTCCAAAGAGAAACAGAAAGAATAGACATTTCACACCACATAGGTTAAAAAATGTCAGTATGAAAAAAGGACATCTCAAACAAAGGTAAAAGTGAATGATTAACTTGAATATATTTGCAAAGTGTATTTTACAGGAAAGAGTTAATATCCCTTGATGATTCATCTACTCCTAAGGTTTTAAATATCATCTAAATGTTAACAACTCTCAAACTTATATTTCAGTTTAGACTTCTAAACTCCATATTCTTATGCAACTGCTTATTCGATGTCTCCACTGATACGTATCTTAGACAAATATGAGATGCTTAAATTGAACTCCTTATCTTCTCTATCCTGTACCCCATACACTTGCTTCATTTGAAGTCTTCTCCATCTCTTTTAAGGTGACTTGATTCTTTCAGTTGATAGGTACAAAAATTTTAGTTATTGTTGACATTTCTTTCTTTTATATCCCAAATCCAATGTCAGGAAAACCTGATGGTTCTGCCTTCATACTGTAATAGAACCTTACCACTTCTCACCAATTCCACTGCTGCCAACCTGGTCTGAGCCACCACCATATTTTACCTGGGTTATTGCAATAGTCTCCTGTTTCAATACTTGCTAATAGAGCAGACTGAGGAGAGCTTTAAAAAATATGACTGAGATATATCTTCTTTCTGATCAGATCATATTATAACTCCTTGTTATGTGCATAGTCCAATTCCTCATAAATAATCTGTAAGTTTCAATGTGAGCGATCTGTTTCCTTCCCTTTATCACTACAACCTCATTACTATCTACTTTCCTTCTTTTTCCTTAGTGCCAGTTATATGTCCTTGCCATTCCTTAAATACCTGTTACTTAAAATAGGAATCTCTTTGTCATCCTCCTTTTTCCCTCTTGAACTCCCTGTTTCTATTTTCACATAGCATGGTACTTACTATCCTAAGATTCTGTTTAATTTACTTATTATGTGTATTATCTTTGTCCCTCCATTAGAATGTGAGTGCCATGAGGGTACAGAAGTTTGTTTATACTTGGATGTATACATAGCATCAGATAAGTGTCTGGCACACAGAGGTTCAGCAAATATTGTGAACAGATAAATATCTCTATCTTAAACTCCTATAAATAAGTAACAATCTTTGCAAAAGTTGACCATACCAGAAGAATGTTAAAAATATGGCTAGGTCATTTGCAGAAAAGAAAATATGTTCTTAAACAGATGAAAAAAATATATTCAAGTATACTTGAATAAAATAAAAAAGTGGAAAGGAGGTAATATTTATGACCATTTAACTGGCAAGGAATTAATAATTAGCAAAGACAAAGGAGAGAATCATAGATTTAAAAGGACTTAATAGGTACATCAACCTATGACCAAGTATAAATCTTATGTGAATATTCATTTGAAAAAAATTGTAAGTCATTTATAGAAAAATGATTAGATATTCGATATTAGTTATGAAGAAGGCATTGCAGCTTTTTTAAGACACTAAGATATTGATTGAAGAAATGATACACTCTTTGAGATTTCCATCAAAATAAATTGATGTAGATATAGTTGGGTTGGAGGAGAAAAGCGTTCTTGAGACTAGCCATGATATATTTTCAACAAAAAATCCATACTTATAAAATGGAACAAGATTTCAGTAGTCTTTCTCTTTGAAAATGTTATGAAAAGGAATTAAGATCCAAATAAATGTTTGCTTTTTTGTTGATAAGTATAGTTTGCACAATTGTATTGCAAGTGAAATACGGATTTTTAAATAAGAAATAATGATCATTGTTTGGCAGGTGATGAGCACTTTTCAATATTGGTATTAAAATCCCATTTCCTGTCCAATATCTTGAATACATTATAAAGAACGGATCAAGGCTTAAAAGGTATGAGAATTTAAAAAAAAAAACAAGAAACAAAATAAGTTTTCTTATCATAGATCTCAATTAGGAAATTTCTATGATGACAATGTTTTATTGTAAGACTAAGATTATATATAATCTTCAACTTCCCAGTCATCTTAAAATAAAAATGTAATATAGGTAAACTTAATTAATAAAAACCCAGGTAATTAAGACAAACCTTTCTACTGAAGGCAACTAAAATACAAGACAAAATATAAAAAAAACATCTGTTTGAAGGCATAGGGAAGCTAATACGATTGTGAAGAATTATAAACAAGTATCAGGAGGAAGCTGAAAGTTCAGGAAGGTAATCGCTGCTTTTATAGCCATTTCCCTTGAGGTTGTTTGTTGATGCTGGAGGAGGCGGCCAAAAAATCTAGCCATGCTGTTGAGTGCTTTGTGGAACTGGGGTGCTGGAACTGGATTTTAGAACCCACTAAGGGGAATCATTTGTAAGCTTCCTCACCAAGTGGGGATCCTGAATAGCTATACTTTAAAGGATAAATCAGGAGTGGAGTGGGTCAGTTTCAAATTATCTCAGTCTCTGAAACTGGAATGATGTGATTCTGGATTGCTAATGCTACCCAGAGACTGAAAGAAACAAAAATAATCCTGACAAAGGAATATACCACTATCAGAAGATTTAAAGTATTTCTATAAATAATTTTGCAAATACATGTCTGATACAACAAAAATTAGCATGCATTCATGGAGATGAGGCCAGGTGGATGAAAACCAGCAGAATGAGAAAACAGAACAAACCCAGAGGGTTCTAGACTTGGAAATTCTGAAGGAAAAAAAAGGATTTTATATGAATTAAATCCACTGTGTTCAGTGAGAGTTTCTGCAAAGGAAAGGAATTTATAAAAATGAAAACAAATAGAAATTACAGTTTTGTAATATAACTTAAATTATGAACTCGATTGGTTTAGGGACCATATGACACAGCAGAAAAGAAAGAGAAAATTGAAGAACATGTGAAAAGAAATTTCCAGGGAGAGAAAACCTTGAAAAGCTAAAGAGAGCAAATGACATAGACAATGAAAAGATGCCTTGTAATATAACTGGTGTCTCAGAAGTAGAGAAAGGAACAAAAATGGCAGAAGCAGTATTTGAAGATATAATGGTTAAGAACTTTATAAACTTATGAAAGAGAATCCAGACACATATTTAGAAAGTTTGACAAACCCAAGTAAAAGTAGAAGTAAAATCACATAGGTACACTATAACAAAACTACTAACAAAACCCTGAGACAAAGAGAAAATATTGTAAGAAGTCAGATTACATTGAAGGTGGTAACACTTAGATTAAAGATGACTTCAATAGCAATGAGGCCAGAGATAATGAAACAATATCTTTAAAATGTTAAAACAACACCAGAACGGATTCTACTTCCAGCAAAATACTGTTCAGGTTAGAAAGTAATATACATGTCTTCAGATCTATAAAAACTAACAAAATTTGTCACCAACATACCAACTGCAGAAGGAATGTATAAGGTTATTGAGATAAAAGAAAAAACATCTTGGAGGTCCAGATGCTGAAAGAATATAGAACAATGAAGAGTAAGTATACATGTTGATTGTACAGACAATAAAAAGTGAGTGTAGCATACATAGAAAAATAAAATGTCATAACAATAGAATGGGGGTTAATTAACCCCTCAGCAGAGGGGTTAATGGAGTTAAAAAATTTAACAATGTGTGAGAAAAGGGTAAAAGTAACACACAGTCACTATGATAAATAGACTTTGATAAAGCAAGGGTACTAGTGTTTCCTTGAGGTTAATCACTAAAAGAATTTAAAAAGAACGTATAGCTTGCAAGTTCACACAAGTGACAAAAATGCATTATAAAATATTAATCTATTATTTCAAAGATAAGTAGAAAGGAATTTAGAAAAAGCAGAATATTTAGCAAATTGCAAGATGGTAGGTTTAAACATGAGTATCATTAAATTTATCAAGTACAGAAAGAACAAATAGTTTTATTGTAAGATAACAAACAAAAAAGCAATGGCTGTCACTATCAGAAACTGGGTAATTTTTCGAAGTTGGAAAGCAGATGGAACAGATCAATGGAAAAAGTAGGAGAGAAAAATTGCAATTCCTGATTTTATGTGTATATGTATATATTTTTGAGATACATTTGAGCATTGCTCTTTCTCAATCTGTAAACTCCTAAAAATGGAGAATAGGTTATGAGAGGATTATCAGAGATAATTAGTAGATTAACAGCTCAACAAATGACTGTGGTGATAAGTTAAGACTCACTAAATTCCAGACAAGGTCAATGACAACTATACTCAGAGGTACAGGTTGAGAATATGATTGGCATTTTAGTTATGATCAATGTACAGAAGTCATATATACATGTTTATTGAGGGACATGAGTTTCCATTTATAGCTATTGAATCCAACTTTATTATTATTTGTTTCTTTAAACCTAATGCTAACTACTAGATTGCTCTCCAATTCTTAAAAAGGAATACTGAGATGTACTTTAATTACAATTTTATCTTGTTGTTCTTGCAGTTATAAAATTACTTTTTTTTACATTTAGTTAGTAATTTATTTTGTGCAAATATGCTTATCATTATTTTGTATTCTTTTGCATTATCTAATGTCTGTGATATAGTTATCCATTCAGATTTATAAACTATTTATATACAGCAAGTGTTATTACCATTACAATGTCTTAATTTCCTAAACTATTTCCTTGCCTTAATCTTGAGTTTACTATATGGAGTATTATTTTTTAAAATAGATTCATTTATTTATGCATAGAAAGATGGGGTGTAGGCCAGAAGCGTGGGGGAGGTGAGAAGACTCACCAGAGACAGAGCGGGGAGAGCAGAACAGGAGGATTTACTGAAATACACTGCCAAGGGGAATAGCAGGAGAGACAGGAGAGGTCTTCTGTGCTATATGGGGGTTAGCTTCCTGGCCAGATCAAACTCAGGCCACAGCAGTGATAGCTTGATAGCGCTTAGACTTAACACCTATGACACCAGGAAGACCCCTATATGGATTATTTATTGCTTGATTAAAGCCTTTTTTTTAATAGGCATTTTCCTCATGTATGGTATCAATTGTATGTACTTCACTGCTTTTTATTCACTGGGTATGTTGTTTGTTCTGATTTTCCTCTATTTGAAAGATGGTGTTGGGGGCTCAGGTCTTGTTATTGGAAACTCACATTTAGTACTAATACAATAAGTGGTGAAAGTGAATGAGAAAGCGGGCTTTACTATCGGCTGGCAAGCGGACTATTTAGCAGCTTGTGAATTCTCTGTAGAAGACTCAGGAAACTTCTTTGTTCCCAGGTCTTCTTGCTCTTATCCTACCTCAGGGATGAGGCCTCAATTCTCCTATTAAGTTATTTGTAGGTCCCCTGGGTACTCAGGAATAACATGTGCAATAGAATCTATGTCAACTTTTCCCCAGAAAATCCATGGACTTTTATGGCCAAGTTTTTGTGAAGATCCCTGGCATTCTTCACCTAATTATTAGAAGGCTCAATTGGTTTTAGTACATGAGAAAAAAAAAAAACTCATTTCTTTCTACAGAGAATAAGGTCTTATTTGTTATTACTGTCAGCATATATCCACCCTCATACGAAAAATGGACTGTGTTTGGAAGTGAAGGGGTATTGCAAACACTTTCAGATTGCAAGACTCCTAGAAAACTCCTTACAATGGAAAACATAAATCTTACTACATAAAGTAAAAAAAAATATCAATAGTATTAAAATATTGATAAACTAAGGAAAAAAAAAAACAAAAAACAAAACACCACCACAAGAACCAGAGCTCCTATTAACTGAGCACCAACCAAAACTCCTTTCCTCTAAATCTGAAACAAATAAGAAACTCCACCAACTCAATGAGCAAAAGATACATCAGAGAAAATGAAACAATTTCAGTAGTAATCTGAGAGTTTCAAATTTAAAAAGAATATAAGCATTTATTATAAGAAAAATTTGAGAATCAACAAATTAAAAAGCATTTGTTCTCTGACCCAGCAAATCAGATTCTAGGAATTTGGTACACATGTAAAAATGTGAATACACAGGCATGCACTCAGATGTACTGTTCATGACAGAAAAATGGCTAATTATGGCACATTTATTCTCTAGATTCTCATAACTGTTAAAAAAACTGTATATCCTAAAAATGTACATTAAAAACAAGAAAATTGTAGATCAGCATGTATAATGTGGTAGCATTCACGTGAAACCTGACAAAACACTAGTTGTAATATCTAATAGAAATAATATAAAAATACATATAATCAAACTCTAAATAGCATGTATTTCTGAGTTAGGACACAGGATGAGGGGGTTCTGGGAAAAGGCGACATTCTACTTCTATATGTATTTTATATTGTCTGAATCTTTAAAAACAAGATCAAATGTTATTTTGCAATTAAAATGTCCCATACACACTTCAATGAGAGAAGAGCTATCAAGTGATTTCTCAGTTAAAAAAAAAAAGTAAATTCTGTACTACTAGATGTTTTTAACATATTATTAGATACTACAGAGTACAATGTCAATAATTTTACTATGCAGTCCTTAACATGGGTTAAATTTTAAAGAAGGATGATAGTAAAATTACTCTGAACAAAAATGGGTACTATAACTTCAAGGTTTTACTTCTATATTCATTTAGAACATCAATACATACTTGCTCTTAGACCTTTGGAAAATACAGGTTAATTGAAATGATTCCACAACAAATTTCCCCATTAATTCTCACAAAGTAGCCAAACCTATTAAAATATCAAGTGTTCCGTAGATTGATATATAAAGGAGGTTACTCTAGAAATAATATAACTCTTTATTTAATAAAATAAAAGCTGTACTTACAAGGAGTAGACTGACATGGTACAAGCTGGGGAAAAGTCATAAGAATAGAAATCTCTGGTAAATTGTTTTGCTTGGTATGTTCAGTGGTTTGGTCAGCCCAAACTACCACCTTTTTCCTCTCAACCAAATGTTCAATTTCTTTGAAGTCAGACTCAAAAGCAGCATTTAACAGGCCAGCTTCTTTTACTGCACAATATTGTTTTCTTAGGGCTGGAAGTAAAGCATTTAATACTCTATATAGAGAAGGCAAGAAGAAAAGAGAGATACTAAATTATAAATAAATTATTGCACTTCTAAGTTACACCCAAAGTACTAGCAAATCATTAAAATGATTCTCTGTATATATGTTCCTTTAGAATATTTTAACGAAGTAGTTCAAAATATTCCTAATACATTAAATATATAACTGGAAAAATCTTGGATTGGAATTAAAATCACCAGACCTTTGTAGTCTGAGTTCTTTACCTGTATCTCTATTACTTTGTAACAAGTATAAACTGAAGTTTCTCCTTTTTTTAGTGTGAGATACAACTGGATGGTCACTAGTCAAAACAGATTATTTTGAGCACTAAGTGAGTTAAATACATATGAAAGCTTTTTGCAAAGCATGATGTGATTTACAAACCAAAGATATTGTTATTGATTACCATGGTAGTGAAATGAAAAATTAATACAATCAAAATATGGGGCTAATTTTAGGTATATAACATTAAAAAAACTAGTAACAAATGAACTAATCTGAACCTTCAAGTTAGCTTTTCATGAGCTAAAGCAATGGTTTTCAAAGGCATTCAGTTGCAAGGCAGTAGAAAAGTATGGTGTGTATGAAGAATCATTAAGAATCTTAGTTGTGGTTCAAAATTTTCCCTATTGCTGTCAATCAGGAAAGCACAGAATATATCTTTTAACGTATTAGATTTTATTGAAGAAGCACCTCAGTTAAACATTTATATATTTATATAATCAAATAATCATTCTGAGGTTTTATATCAAGGAAGATGTCAAACAGTATGAATGATCTGAAATGATTCAGCCTGGTATAGTGAAGTAGTTAATATTTGATGTTCCAGTTGATTTGTAACATCCAGAATACAGTCATTTAGGGTATGAATAGAGCAATGGGAAGAACAGGCATTAATTTTAGCACACAAGGATATAAATGCTTTGTTACCTAGGAGTCTTAAATATTTAGATAGTAGCACAAATTATCTTTTTTCTTTTTGGTGGGGATGGGAATGAGTCGGAAGTACTCCATTTAAACCAGGAAGGTAACCACAATTCCTATCTATAGGGAAATGTCATTATTTAGAAAGCCAACAAAAGTAATTATTTACTGAATATATTAATCATGTTAAATGGCCTAAGGCTGCTACTCATGGAAAGACTTGTTAGCAAAGTTGGTCTGGCCTGGTTTCTTGACACCTGGATTTTGGGAAGGCCCCCATCATTCTCAAAACAGGTTAAGAGTGGCTACTACGCGTAAGTTGTTTTTGCAAACATGATTTATGCTGAACAGCTGATTTACCTCTGGAAAGTTTGAAATTTTCATGTATTCTATAGGGTGCTCATGCAATCAACTCCTAATAAAAACTCAAGTACTGAGTGTCTGATGAGTTTCCAGAAGAGAGAGTTGATATGTGTTGTCATGACATTTTGCTGGGAAACTTAAGTGCAACCTGTGCAAATCCACTGGAGGAGGACATATGAAAGTTTGCATTTTGTTTCCTTGTGCCTCCTTCCCTGTGTGCCTTTTCCTTTTGCTGATTTTGTTTTGTGTACTTCCACTATAATAAATCATAATACAACTGTATGATAGGTCAAGTTACTCCTCCGAGTAAATCATCCAACCTGAAGGTGGTATCAGAGATGTACAATACATGCTGTTGATTTACTTTTGCCATCTGAATCTTTCAAATTCTTTATAGATAAGTAATTTAACATATAAGAAAACTAAGGTTTAATGAGGTTAAATAATTTATGAAAGGTTATGTGGCTAATATGCTAAAATTCAAGACCAATTCCAAAACTCACACTATTTCATCATGTCATATGACCTCTGAATTTTTCTAAATAAGTTAGTAAGAAATCTCTTTTTCCACTTTGAGACACAAAATTTATCTTAAATGTATTAATAATCTATGCCTAATGTAACAAATAGAGTTTGGTTGAAATAGATCAATGTTTCTTTGATGAGTTTAGTTTTTTGCTGTTGATTTTATTTTATTTTATTTTTATTGATTTATTTATGTATACAAGAACTGGGTACAGGCCAGAGTTGTGGGGGGTGAGAGGATTCACCAGAGACAGAGTAGGGAACAGAACAGGTAGATTGACCGAAGTACACTGCTGAGGGGAGCAGCGGGTGAGTCAGGAGAGGTCTGCCGTGCCATGTGAGTAGCTCCCTGGCTGGGGATTGAACTCATGCTGCAGTGGCTGTGGATAGCTTCATAGATTGCATCCTTGCGCCACCAGGGAGGCCCTGCTGGTGGTTTTAATACAGGTAAATGAATATTTTGTACCAGGTATAAAAGTATGGGAAGATTAGGTTGACTGTCTTCTATCGACAGAAGGATTATATTCCTTAAATTTTTATTTCCCTTTTCTTCTTTTTAAAAGTATTTGCCCTAATATGAATTCCTTCAAATCAAAAATATAGCAAATTTAATTATCAGTTACTTGAAAACACTGGTAGAATTCTGGTTAAATTTTAAAGAAGCAAAAAAGTCATTAGAGAAATAAATTTGTTATTTTTACATTATAACAGAATGACACCTAAGGAGCTGATGAATATATCCAAGGTAAATGACAAAGGTTAAGTTACAAATACTGTTTCAACAACCAAAATGCTGTTACTGAGCTGGCAGAGCATAAAAGAGCCCCTATAACATTGCCTAAAAATTGGGACACTTGAAGCAAAAAAAACATACAAGTTCAGCAAATTTAATTTTAATGACAGTAAAAATCATTCTGGAATTACGAATGTTTAAAAACTGCTTACTTAAAAATTTCAGTTGTATGGGAGAACATTTTTGCACACACTAATGATAAAGGACTGATCACAAAAATCTGCAAAGAGCTGATGAGACTCAACAACAACAAAGAAAATAATCCAGTCAAAAAATGGGCAGAAGAGCTAAAAAGAAACTTCTCTGAAGAGGAAATGCAAATGGCCAACAGGCATATGAAAAAATGTTCAACATCACTTGTCATCAGGGAAATGCAAATCAAAACTACCATGAGATACCATCTTACACCAGTGAGAATGGCACATATTAAAAAAACTAGCAACAACAAATGTTGGCGAGGGTATGGAGAAAAAGGAACTCTTCTGCACTGTTGGTGGGAGTGCAAACTGGTCCAACCACTATGGAGAGCTGTGTGGAGATTTCTGGACCTACTAAAGATAGAGCTTCCACATGATCCAGCAATTCCACTCCTAGGTATTTACCCAAAGGACACAGAAACATCAATTCCAAAGAGCACCTGCACCCCTATGTTTATAGCAGCACTATTTACAATAGCTAAGCTTTGGAAACAACCCAAATGCCCAAAAATAGATGACTGGATCAAGAAGATGTGGTACATATACACCATGGAATATTACTCAGCATTCAAAAAAGATAAACACATGCAATTTGCAGCAACATGGATGGCGCTGGAAGGGATCATGCTCAGCGAAATAAGCCAGAAAGAAAACGAAAAATACCGGATGGTCTCACTCATAGCAGGAATCTAGAAAACTTAAATAAGGGACCAGGAAAATGAATAACTATAAGAAAGTGAAAATCAAAATCAACAAAAAACTATGAACCAGAGACACTTTTTGGGGGTGGGGGGCGGGAGGGGAGGGATTGGGGTCAAAATGGGGGGGTTGCAATTGTATGGGGAATATAAAAATAAAAAAAAAATAAAATTTAGAATCAGCATAAAAAAAATTTCAGTTGTATTAATTGTAATTGCTTTTAAGAGGGGAAATGGATGGTTACAGTACAGAGGTAGAAGACAGACTCCTTTTTATTTTCAAATTTTGTATTACTAGGCATATATTACATAAAAATAATAACATTTTAAAGAAAAACGCTTTCAAAACCACAAAGCCCTATGAGGTATTATTTGGAAGAGAGGAACCACATCTTTTTTCTCTTTCTCCATGATTTCCAACTCTCCAAGCCTAAGAAGAAAATGATGTAGCCCTTATAAAACTCAATTTTCTGACAGTGGAAAAGTGAACTTCTATGACTGAAATTCCTTAGGTCTACAGCGTAAAAAATTATAGAACAGGTAAATTCATGTACTTACGCCTCTGTTTGCCTGTGTTGCTGTTCCTGAAGACAAACTAGATCCCTCATATGTTTAATTTGAGCTTTCAGATCTTTGTTCTGGAGGTGCAAATTGTGGCAACGAAGATCTCTACTGAGTTCCTGGGGAAAACAATGTGACTGTACTTTAGATTCCTTTAAGGATATTAAAATTAAATCAATTTTAATAGAAATTATTTTAAATAGTGACACCATTTTAATTTTTTAATATATGAAATATTTAGAAACAATTTCAAACAAGAAAGAATTCAAGTACAAGCTTTCTGTTGTATAATTAAATGTAAGGTATGGTTCAAGTTTCCTCAGAAACTGAAGAAAATGGCCAGCTTGGATACCTCCCACCCCTTACGGTCTCAGTCATACCACGCATCAGTAACAATTTCCTGTCTTTATTTTATTTGCAGTTACTCTGTCTGAAGTAGACTGCAAGGTCTAGCACCAGAACAGGAGCTGTGTCCAAGTAGTTTATTTATTATTTATTTATGCATACAAGAACTGGGGTGTAGGTCAGAGGTACTGGGGGTGAGAAGATTCACCAGAGACAAAGTGGGGAGTGGAAGAGGCAGATCTACTGAAATACACTGCAGAGGGGAGCAGCAGGCCAGACAGGAGAGGTCTGCCACACCATGTGGTTAGTTCCCTGACTGGGGATTGAACTCGTGTCGCAGTGGCTGGTGATAGCTCTAGATAGCACTGATACTCTAATCCCTGCGCCACCAGGGAGGCCCCTGTCAGAGTAGTCTAGTGAATCGGCCCAATGTAGAGTCTGGAGTTTCATGCCTCCAGCTGATCTTGGTATAAGCTTCATTCTAGAGCAAAACGCTAAGCATTAAACCTTAGTTTTCTGTAGGGCCAATATTCCCTACTTGACCATCTGAAATTACTGATTTTTTCTTCTAACCTACTAAACATTAACTATGGAAAATACCAGCTAAATGGTTATACTTTAAAGTATGAATAGTAATAACTAATGTAATTTTCAGTCTTTAATTGGAAAAATTTTAGTATAATAAAAGTACAATAAAAGGGAGTGAATTTTGTGAAACAATTCTAAAAGTAGGGGAGCTGTGCCTGGAACTTCCTTCTAGGGATTATTTTCATTATTCATTTTAGTTCTTTCATACTCTGTCCCAACCTGTAGTTGACTGTTGATTTGCTAATAGCCAAAGTTGTCGTTTTACTCTCTTTTTAAAAAATACTTTCTATGTTAGTGATAGGCAGTGACAGGCAAACATTGTCACTCTACATGTCTGAAATACAGTAAAGCTGGAGGTTATTTACATAATTCATGATGGCAAGTCAAGAAATACAGCAAGTATCTCAGAAAAAAATTCTTTTAAGGGAGTCAGGATAATATGAGTCAGGTGATTTTAGAGATGGTCTCGGTGATGACATAAATGTTATATCTAAAGTCAAAAATAGGACTTTTATGTAGCTGAAGTTACCTAAAATTTATGAACTTGACTAAGTGATCTCTTTAGTCTTTCCCACTTAGCAAATACAGAGATTCTAATAATGTGAACCTATTTGTCAACTATTCCCTCTTTAAACCTTAAAATAATCCCTCAAGATATTTCTTCAATAATCTTATTCTTTTATCATCTTAAATCATTCTTCTTTTAAAGAGACAAGCCTTGCTTGTATAATTGTATTGGTCAATAAAAATGGCCCTTGACTAGCTTATCATTTTTGGAAAACCAAGTTTACAAGTATTTTCTTGTCTTGCCCATGGTAATCACTGTGACTGAAAGATCATGATCTGTTCGGAGAACTACAAATAGGTTAGCTATGCTGGCAGTGAAGAATATGATGTGATACATAAAATGTGTGAACTATTTGGGTGCCATAATAGGTCTAGAAAATCATAATAGAGTGTATAATAGAGAGAAGGCACTGAAGAGTGATATGAACAAGGTTACCTTTTTAGAAAGCTCCTTTTAGTCACAATGGAGAAGATGAATTGCAGTGGAATATGAATGGAAACAGACCAAATATAGCAGTGCAATAATGGAGGGTGGGAGTCTGAAGTAGGGTGTTGGTAATGGAGACAGAGAGAAGTGGGGAGGATAGATTTGAGAGGTTAAGAGGTAGTTAATGAAGGATAGGAAAAAAAAAAAAGCACCAATTTGAAAGTCACAGTACTGTGTGCATTCCACAGTTGTATATTATGTATCAGTCCATTTACAAAGTTATTTCTCATTTTCTTATGTAGGAAAAAGCTAGTAATTAGATATTTCAATTATTAGCTGAAAATAACTACAGAAATGAGAACTGAGAGTAGGACTGGGATGGAGGGAATGGAGTTGTTCCCCCCCACACCCAACACACACAAAAGTTACAAGAAAATACAATGAATGTCATGCACTTGAAAGATTAATTTGAGGGCCATATTTAGTTGTGCAAAAGTTGTGCTTAAAGAGATTTGTAGAAAGTGTCATACATCTGATACACCTCAAGTGGTGTGATCCCATACCTCTGGATCATATACAGTGTTGTATACCAATGTTGTCTCAATTAAAAAAAATCAGTTATAGGAGGCGCATTGCTATAAATTTAGATTAGACTGTATTGAAAAAATTTAAGTTTACTGAAAATAAATAGTAACTTTACCAATGCCATTAAGTAAAAAAAGGTAAAACCAAATTACTAGTAATACGTTAATAAAAATATAAAGAATATTTTACCATTTATGAAATTAGAAGCTTATGATAGATATTGGAAAGCAAATGCTTATCAATAGTAAATTTCTACAATTGACTTTTTTGCCTCCTTAACACTAGACTAGTTGTTAAGTGTTTCTCTAGTTGAGACTGGGCCAAAAATTAGAATGCTGATTACATAAATATACCAAATTATAGTATGAGTTTAATGTAAATTAAGTAAAACTACTGAGAGGTAAAAATACTCTAGTATTAACATTTTGGAATGATACATATACGTATTGAAATTATTTTTACACTTGATCTTAGCCAAAAGACTGAGAAGCGATGTATTAAAATTATTTTTATGAATGTACTAATGCCACTGAACCATAAATGTTAGAATGATAAATTTTATGTTGTATTTATCGCACAAAAAATCTGTTTGGACTCTTCATGAGAATGGTTTTGTCTACCAGATGAGTTAAATATTCTTATAGATCACCATGGCCAAAATAGTAATAAAGAAAATTAAAGAATCTTTAATACTTATAATTTAATGGCCTTTAGAAACTAACCTTGAGAATAAGGGAGCTTTGGATACGCATGGACTTCAATACATAAGTGAAATAAATGCATTATAAAAAAGTGAAATAAATCAAAAAGTATTATACACATTCAATATCTACAACCTTTTCAAGAGAATCATTCCTTAGGCACTGAATGTGAAACACTCAGTTGGACAGAGCTATCAGCTGTTTCTCTGAAAACTTTTTATTCAGAACATGGCTTGGGTAATCTGATAGCTGCAGTGCTCGGATGAGGCTGTTGTATTCTAGAGTGAATTTTTATAGATTTAGATGCCTCAGACTTAGCATGGAATTTCAAAAGTTACCTTTTCTAACCCAAGATAATTCCTATTGAAGTTTATTGATCATTGTCTATTTTTGCCTACTCCTTTGAAACCATGTAAATATAAATGTCTATAATATTGTCTTAAGATAAATATGGTAATTAAAGATTATATTTCTCTTCTAGAATAGATATTAATGTTGTGTCAAGAAAAAAATGACCAAAAAAAAAAAAAAGCAATATTGTCTGGATATGATTTCCCTCAATAAACTCCCATCTGGGAAAAGGTGAACATGGCTTTAACCAGATTCTCAAAGGCATGTATGACCCCAAAGGTCAGAAGCAATCACTTTTCTGGGGGAAAAAAAAAGGGAAGAAAATGTTTTATAATGCAGCTAACCCTGTTGCATTCCTTCTGTGTACACTGTTCCTTGGCTATTGATGTTTACATTACTATTGCTTAAAATATTATTAAATGATCATCAACTATCTATGTTAAGCACTGCTAGGCCTTTGTATAATAAAGCTTTCATTTAAATTTATAATGCCTTAAATATATTTTAAAGATGAGAAATTAAGACAATGAAGTTAAATATGTTACCAAAAGTCATAGTTATGGTTAGTATTCAACACTACAATCAAACACTAGAATTATTATTCTAAGTGCCTTATAAATTAAGTTATATTATTATAAAATCTTATTAAAGTATGCTCTGTGCTACATTTAATTCCTAATCTGTTGAACTAATTGGCTAGCATACTTTCAGCAATACATTTTGAAGATTTCCAGAATTATAGAGCTGCGGATTAACTTGTTGTTTGACTGTCTATATATCTCTAGAATGAAGACCTACTCAGTCTCTATTTGTTTAAGCTTTTGTCTTAAGAAACAAGGTTGCTGCTACTTACTATTCACTGCTCCTTTTACTATCTTGAGGTGTCATAATTGACTACTGCTAGCCTCTACTCTCCATGCTAAAGCATGGTCATTTACAATGATTACTTGACAATCAGATAATCCATTTCCTTAGTCATTATCTATTTGTTACAATCTTTGAAACAAAACAAAAATTTTGTTATCTTTTAATATAATCTACCATCTCTATTCATTACTGAATATCTGAAATATTAAAATATATTGAATCTCTATTTTCAGTAGAAGATTCCAGATAATTATATGTCAATTAGCTGACACATAGTATAGCATTTCAGAAGAGCATTAAAGCAAAAACTTTAAAAGTATCTCCTTTTAGAAAATTACGAAAACTGTTCTTGTGAAGTATTAGGTATTTGGAGGAAATTACTTACTTTGACACAGTTGCCTGCTAGTTGTTATTCCATATTTCTTTTTCCTTTCTTATTAAGAAAACTCTAAGGTGATTAATTTTTTTCATAGTGATTAATGTGTGTAGCAAAAGTAGTCACCTTTCTAGTTTCCCTACATCTAGGGACAGTCAAGTGACAACTCTAGCCAATCAGATGTATCTGTTTGCAATTTCTGAAATAGTTTTTGCTCTTTTAATACAAATGCCTTTCTTTCCTCCTCTTCTGTTCTAAGTGTGAACTTGAAACTAGAGACAGAGTAGTGATGTCATAACCACGGAATGATGACATGTATGTAGTTCATTTAGTTCATTTCTGTAATCTTGTGGTTGAACACAATTCTGATCTGATTTAGCCACTAACCAACATTACTCATTAATATTCTTTATAAATGTTACCATTTGCCATTCCATGTGTAATATCTCTAGTTCAATGTAACTCACTCTCTCAATTTGCAAACCAGCTTTCCTGAACAATACTACAAGTGATGTTGACCACACTTAAAACTAATTTTGCATAAAATATCTAGTATTAAAACAAACTTAAATTACCTACATGATATAGTCTCAAGTATAGTTTGAAACAATATTATCCTAACTTAGGTCTACCTCATAAATAGATGCATTTACTTAAAAATGACATTTAAAAGTAATTTCAACCTTCTGAATATAGGAAAGGCAAATCTAGAATGCAATTAGCAGAAGGTATATTCTGTAAAAACAGCAAAAATGAGTAAATTAAATCTCAGTGAGATGAGGCAACAGCTGTCTTATGAAAGATATTTACTCAATAATAAAGAGAATGGGTTTCAAAAAGCTCAGTTCTCACAAAATAAATCTGAACATGCAAACACATCTATACCTTTGGAATATGACCATTTTGACCTAAGAGTACCATTTCATTTTCCACACGATGTAGCCAATTGGTATTCTCTTCAAATTGCTTCAATTCCTCTTCCCTTTTCTTCTCTAGGTAGAAGCGACGAGTTTTTAACACAGCAAGTCTATGATCTCGTTTGCAAGTGGCCTGAAAAACAATGCACTGAACAATCAAACTAGTATTTTTGATATTTGATGTATGTGATATTAATAAATTACTATATTTTCTTGTAAACGTGATACTGTAATCTTCTTAGTCTATACTTCTGTATTTAAAGCTGTTTTCCCCTTGAAATCTCACAATACTGCTAGCAGGAAAATAGGAAATTGAGTTGTGAGTCATTTTTATAAAATTACATGTTGAGAGTTTATGGCGTTAAGAAATAACAATGGTCAAATTGAAGGCTATAACTTCTCTTTTGTGTTAAAATATACTTCTTTCAATGTTGCATGTGAAAAGTTCATAGAAGGCTTGGTAAGTTCAATGATTTCCATATTCACAACGAAAGAAGATGCATGTCTTGCTCTGTTTTCCTCCAATTTGAAAGATGTGAAAAAAAAAATCAAGTGCTGTATTGCTTCGGATTTACCTACAAGACTTTAAAGTGGTTGGTGAAAATGACAGAAAATAGCACTTATATCAGACTACTGAACATGGTCTGATGGTTGGTTCAGGACTGATAATGGATATAGTTTATACTTTTTAGTGTTTTAGCTGGGCATGAATTGAAAGTAAAACTGGCTTTTTGGTGTCTTATCTGAAGGGTCTTGCATACTGTCATAGGAATTGTGGGCCAGAACAGAACCGTGGGCTTTGTCAATAGACACTGAACTCAATCATCAGCAATGATGGCTGCAACTGAGAAAATAGAGCCTCAAGACTTGGGAAGCAGGGAACTAAATGAATGAAAAAGTGAACAGGAACTACACTTGAACTTGGTCAAAATGTTACCCTATTTAGGAGATAAGTTCTTCTTCCTTATCTTTTAAGACCTCTTAACAAATTGGTGATAAAATAATAATAAAAAAAGACATGCTATTTTCATTTGGATACAGGATATGAACGTCTGAGTCATATAATGTCTGGTAAAGATGGCATATTCAGGATATTCATAAAACTTAACTTGACCTTCCCTTCAAAGGAATTACAAAGGTAGGCAGAAGTATACTCCATTTCAGTCTAGCCAAATACATCAGGCAAATACAGTTGGTAGGTAGGCACTGTTGTTCTTACAAAGGTTCTTAACTCTTTATTGTAACTTCTCTGTTTACTTATAATAGTGCAATCATTCTTTATCATTTAATACATTAATAAAAACAAAACAAACCTGACAAGCAAACAAAAAGGGGAAGTAAAGAAGTCAAATGTTAACCCCAAACAAACTCGCTAGCACAGTAGGGATAGAACTGTGATAAAATGCTACACTGAAGAGGTTTTCCTGCATGGAAACCCCAGGGTGATGAAGAAATTCCTAAAAATCCCTAAGACACTTTTTGGGGCTCAGAGAGCCCAAGCTATTTTTAAGTCAAAACTACTAATTAAAATTTTTAGTCTTTTTTATCGTAATATTTTCAAGTATTGTATGTTAGAGTTTTGCAGAAGCTAAATGATAACATAATAGCAGAACAATGGAGAAACACCTATGAGAATATGGCTGGTGGGAAAAGTCAGGCATTAAGGAGATTTGCAAAAATTGGTGAAACACCAACTCTCTCACTACCTATTTTTACTTTAGGAAACAATTTTCATTAAAAGACTCTCATGTAATAGGTTAATCAGTTGTTTAAAAATTAATATATAAATGTATTTTTGTAAACCTCAGTTTAAATTTCAAACATGGCAATATGGATAAATGGACACCACGTAAACAAAAGCTCTTTGAGATTCTAAATATCTTTTCAAAGCAGAATGGTGTCCTGAAACCAAAAGTT
This sequence comes from Talpa occidentalis, assembly GCF_014898055.3. Taxonomy (NCBI): domain Eukaryota; kingdom Metazoa; phylum Chordata; class Mammalia; order Eulipotyphla; family Talpidae; genus Talpa; species Talpa occidentalis. The sequence goes on along the minus strand of NW_023603184.1, from coordinate 18,422,767 downwards.
TAGAGCTACTGCTATAATAGAAAATGAATATATACTTTTTGACTTTCTTCTGCTATTCAGAAGGTGTGAAAGCTTAGGCAAGTTAATTTCAGTGGGTCTTCACTCATCTCATCTGAAAAATGAACATAAAAGTATTGTACCTGCCTGAAGGAAAGCAGTTAAATCAAGTTATCTTTATTTTGCTTTAACACTTATAAGTATCTTAGGCACTGTTAAAAACCAGTGCATGAAATGATACATGGTTTTGATGGCAGCAATATTTAATACCAAAAAGATGAAAAACCCCAAAAGGATGTTTTTTGGGTTTATACTTCTTTTTTTTTTTTTAAAGACTTGTTACTATTTTTTTTTTTAAGATTTATTTATTTATTTATTTATTTATTTATTTATTTATTTATTTATTTATTTATTTATTTATTTATTTATTTATACAAGCACTGGGTACAGTCAGAAGCACGGGAGGGTGAGAGAATTCACCAGAGCCAGAGAGGGGAGCAGAGCAGGCAGAAGGACCGAAGTACACTGCTGAGGGGAGCAGCGGGCGGCAGGAGAGGTCTTGCGCGCCATGTGGGACCCTCCTCTGGTGGCCGGGGAGCAGCCGGGGATCGAACCGGCGCTGCGGAGGCTTTGGGCAGCTTTGCAACCCAGCGCTCAACTGCTGCGCCACCGGGGAGGCCCAGGCTTTATACTTCTAATGTTCATCAAATGAATCTATTACGATGGTTCTCTCAATGGAACATTTTACCTCATTTACCTATAGAATCACCGCTCTACTACATGGCAAAAAAATGTTTTGGAACAAATTCTAAAATATAACTGTTAAGGCCTAACATTAAAGTAAAATGTCTCACATAACGGTTTCAATAGAGCTTTATATATTTCATTAAAAAAATCCCCAGAATACGAGAAAAGGTATTGGGTGAGATATATAATTCTAAATTTAGCTGTTAGTACATACCTTTATGCAAAAGAACTGCTAACATGGTAAACTGATTATTTCATTAAATATAATTTGTAGATTATCTTTATATGCCATGAAATTACCCAACAGATTCACCTTAATACAAATCTCAGACTCTATATACTCTAGAACCATTTATAGCTAAAAATATGTTATGCGATTCTTTTAGTGCTTCTGATAATAAACCTCTATTGGAGAGAGTCCAAGACAGAAATAAAATTCCTTGCCTTAGCAAAGCAGTTTAGTAAGACTATAGCTTGATAGATATGTCTGTATGTTAAAAAAAAAAAAAAAAAAAAAACAAGCAAAAACTCAGTGTCTCAATGTCTTCCTCTGTTTTTCAAGTTTAACTACAACCAATAAAATTTAAGAGGCTTTATCTCCATTGCTTACCTCGTCTCATAAAAATAGCTATAAGAATTGGAACACATGTACTGAAATGACCAAAAGTAAGAAATCATAAAAGGCAAGTGGGCTGAAAGAAGGCTACTAAGCATAAGAATAAAGATAGAAGTAAAAAAAATATTAAAGAAACCAGCCAAATCCATTCTACTACTCTGCCTTAAATCTTTCTATTACTCACAATGCAAATTCAATGGGGTTAAATAAGATGAAATAAAGTTAACAATTTAGAGGGTGGTTAAATAGATCAACTTTATTAAGCGTACTAAATAATAGCATTCAAATGTTCAAAAAATGGCATTTTGATTCCAACCTCTGATAATGTATTATTCCTTTGCTTCAAAGATTGTCTTTCACTATAAAAATCAATTGTAAAACTCCTGGCATCCAAAGTTGCCACAATCTGGCCCACTGTCCTATCTTTCAATCTATTGTCAATAATTCCCAATATGGAAAATGTCTTCATTCATGTGCCAACTCCAATCCATTCACAATGATTAGGTCTGGTCATTTTCTGATTGTGAGAGAGTATGGCAACCAATCAATCAATATATGCTATGGGGAAAAGAATAGAAATTGGTAGGAAGTTTTGTATAGTATAGTCATATACTTCCATACACACTGTCTTACAAAAAATCTGGTCAAACTGAGATCCCACTATTCCAATTTTCTCCCATTGTTATTCTCAAGCAAAGCCCTGTATATATCAATAAATGTAGCCTCTTTTCTAGGAAATCTTTCATAATCACCAAAATTAGAAGCCACAGTTTTCCCCTTTGAGTAGCTATAGTATTTAGAGAATGTATAGCAGAGTGAATAAGAATGCAAACTTTGAAGCAAGACAGGGAGAGTTTACGACTGGTCCTGCCATATTAACTAGGTATATATTTCCAGATAACGGACGTGAGTTCTCACTGCTTTGGTTGTTCACATTTGGTTGACAACATAGTGGTATGTTACTGTAGTTTGTTAGAAGCAATAGAAGAATTAACTCATGCAAAAAAAGAATTTGAAAACTGTCTGGTACAGTTAGTGCTCAATAATATTAGCCATTTTGTTAAATTTATTGTGCCTCTATTCATATGACAATTACAAGTATTTTGTCATTTATATATATTTTATTGCTCCAACTAGCTTGTAAGTAATTTAAAGTCATACACAAACACTTTACCTACATAGTGTGTCTAGATCTATACTTGGGATATATATATAAGTGTTCAATAAAAGCTGTTGTTAAAATTAAAAAACTGGGCCTCCCTGGTGGTGCAAGGGGTAAAGTACTGCACTACGAAACATTTCGCAGCCTCTGCAGCACGAGTTAGATCCACGGCCAGCCAGCGAGCAACCGACATAGCGAGGCAGACCTCTCCTGTCTCGCCCGCTGCTCCCCTCAGCAGTGTGTTCCACTCAGTCTGCCTGTTCTGTTCTCCACTGTCTCTGGTGAGTCCTCTCACCCCCTGCATCTCTGGCCTGTGCCCCAGGTCTTGTATGCTTAAATAAATAAATATTTTAAAAAATTACAAAACTAAGTTAAATTCATGTTCCCAATTCAGTTTTCCTACTACCTTAAAAAGCTTTTAGGGACATTTTAAATGCATCATGAAAAAATATAACTAAAAAGGAATTTTCAGTATACTAAATATATGCACTACAGTATACAGTAGATCCCTGAAACTTATTTATCTTGCATAATTAAACCTCTGTACCAGTTCTGCCTTCCCACAGGCTTTGGTATTCTACTCTCAATTCTTCGGAGTTTGGTTATTTTAGATTTCTCAGATAACTGATATCATGTAAAATTTCTCCTTCTGGGTATGGCTTATTTCATTGAGCATAATATCTTCTAGATTCATTTATGTTGTTGCAAAGAGTTAGATTTCCTTCTTTTAAAAGCTAAACATTATTTTGATGTATATTTAAAAATTGCTAATTGGTTACTTATTGTTAATAGGGTGTTATAAGGTCAATATTATTGTTTATATCAAAATAACAACAATAAAAAATTAAGAGGACAGGAGGAATCTTTTAGAGGTGATGCATAGTTTTTGTGGTAATGGATTCATGAGATTTACTTCCACATCCATTAAGTTGTATACATAAAATACATGCAGGTTTCTTGTATTCAACCATATATCAATATCTTTTCTCATTTTACAGACTGAGAAGAAATTGAAATGCTATTTTTTTAAAGCACTCTTAAAAATTTGATGATTTTCAGACATTAAAAAAATAAAAAATTTTTATATATAATTTTACTTCTGGGAAGGTGGAAAAGGAGAAGACATGTCGGAGGTGGTGGTCAAAACAGACCAGGAAGCTACTATGAGAGAAAGTTTTAAGATAAGTAATATAAGAATTACCTATATACTAAAACTACATAAATACATTAAAAGAAAGTTAAATTTATCATCAGTGAGTACCAAAACCGAAGAGAATAATTATCCAATATTTTCAAATTATTTTTCCAATCTTTGGTGATTTGTATCTTCACATTTCCTCCAGCATTTACAGATGTTTGAAGAGAATGGATGACTAAGTAACCTTGCCTATCAAATTTCTAGAACTAGATATTTCCATGTTTTGACATTTTCTAAAGTTTAATTATAATTTTTTTAAATACCTTTTCTACTTTGTCTTCAGAACACATCATTTCTATTTGTTTATGACACTGTTGTTGGTAGAATGATTTAAGTTCATTTTCTTTCAGTAACATTTCCAACCTCAGATACTCTTGTCTGATTTGTTCTCGATTCTGGAACAAGCAATTCAGAATTTCTTGAAATCTACGAAAAATAAAATACAGTATAGATTTTCACTAACTTCGTGATAAATGGTAACAGTTTACTTAAACGTATGAACAAAAGAATAAAATGCAAATAGGTTAGAGTGATTGCTTCCTATTAAATTACAGAAAAGTTTGGAAAGGATTAGTAAGTTTATTTTCACACAAGGTTTCTTTCTGTTTCTCCTCCAAGGAATACACTGAAGAACATATTAATAAAAATACTGGGTTTTTGGAAAAGGCATGACGCATTTTTGCAACAAAAACAGAAAAAATACATTATGACTTTTCTGACAGTCCAATATATATAGATGGGTATTCATGAAGTCCCTGGTATTAGCCATATACTGCATTCTGTCTACACAACACAACTACTTAGCAAAAAATATTTTACATTTGTTAAGAAAGGATGGATATGTACTCTCCCAATTCACAAGGCCCCATGAGTGACACAGCATTGTTTATTGGTTTTTACCTTGCTGTGAGGAAGTAGTAGGAGGTACATTCAGATGGTACTTCCATGGCCCCTTAGGGAAATGAGATAAGCTTCAGAGATTTTAGCTTCAGAATTCATTATACCAAAAACACAGCAAGTGATTAGCTACCCCCTACAGTCTGGACCCAAAACCCGCATTTTACAACATGGTAAACCTAGAAAATCTACCCAGTCTGTTTGGTCCAAAGGGCAATACAGATTGAGAAAATCAAGTTGGGGCATCTTCACCAAATGTTTCAAGAATGCAACCTAAAGAACTCCTGAAAGGAATTTGCAACCCTGTACCTTACAGAGACAGCAGAACTTCAACCACAGCAATATTTTAATTTTATAAATATATATTTACACTTTCAAATAACAGATCAAGTCTGAGCTACAGTAACAGTAAAAAAGATAAAAAGTCAGTCACACAAACAAAACTCTCAAAGAAAAATTAACTGTGAAACCTTTAAAAGAAAACTGTAACAAAGTATATGCATTTAAAAATAAATGTTCTTTGGCCAGAATTTTAGATATATTTGTAAGTATCTGTGGTAAAAACACTGCCAATTTACGTCAGTAGTTCTTAATGAAACTCTACTGGGAATGAATATAAGCCACAATACATTGACTTTACTGCAGTTCTGTCAAGCTGATAAATATTTCATAGGAAATATGTACGGACAGTGCAATTTCATTGTATTATATTACAATAACGCTGATGCCAGTAAATAAATTGATAAGTTATCTTTAGGTTATACCCAAAGATAATTTCTTAGTTTTCTGTAACATTTTAACAAGGACATAGTTAATATTTGTCAATTTTGTAATTCTGTGGCCGAGAATTATTTTAGTGATTAAGACAGTCCTATGTAACAATATGATTGATAAGATTCCAAGGTTTTCTTTCAGGCTACTTTTTTTTTTTTAATTTTTTTTTTTTAATTTTTTTTTTTTTATAGAGGCATGTTTTTCATTTATTTATTTATTTGTTTGTTTGTTTTGTTTCTACATGCACTGGGTACAGTCAGAAGCGCGGGAGGGTGAGAGAATTCACCAGACCAAGAGCGGGGAGCAGAGCAGGCAGAAGGACTGAAGTACACTGCTGAGGGGAGCAGCGGGCGGCAGGAGAGGTCTGCGCTCAGACTAGTTACTGTTGAGGGAAAATGCCAAAGGCTATGCTGTATAAAATTTTATGATTTTATCACCACCACTTTATAAAAACAAGTCAGTTATTTAATGTGTTGTGTGAATTAAAACAACATTATTTGTTAAGTCAGGTAGAAAGTTGAAACTAGAAAATTATCCAAATAAATTCTGATTTCATATTTCTGACCATTTCCCTGCTGAATTAATTTACTAGAAGGAAAGGCTCAATGATTCAAAGCCACCAATTCAAGAAAAGTCTACTAATTCAAGGTTTTGAAAACTAGATATTGGTTAGATATTGCTATTCAGCAATTTCATGTAAGCAGGAACTCCAAGCTGAGCATGTGGTGACTTAAATTTCAAAAAACTTATAAGAATAGAGTGTCTGATTTCTTGAGGATCAATTCTATATTTAATTATCAATATGAAGTAACAACAACTAGTAATACATTAGAGTTAAAAATTTTCTTTGCTAGGGCTGAAGAAGTAATGAAGAATAACCTTTGTTATATATAATAAAAAGCATCCTAAGACTAATTAACAATTTAACCATGGTAAGAGGTTATTAGGAGGATTAACAAAACAATTTAAAAAAATTTAGACGTGTTAGAAAATCTACGTATAAGTGGAGATCTTGCACTCTAACAATACTTAGATTAGCTTAATGCTGTATGAAAAACTTACACATTGTCATTGATTGAGAGAAGTATATTTATTCTTTTGATATTTGTAATTTTGATATAGCATGCCATGGGAGTAAAAGGATTAAGATATGAAAGATATGATTTATAATTCTTGCTTTTACCTGTAAGAGAACAACTCCCTTTAAATTTCAGAAGGTTGCTATAGTGGGCAGATGAAATTAACATGGGCCTAAAATAATTAAAAACTACCAAGTCATCTGCAAAAGTAAAATGATATTATTACTAGATAACTATATCCTAACATCGAGGGAGCCATTAAGGCAGAAAAACACTTTTCATCTTAAATCTGATATTTTACATTAACTTCAATATACCAGGCCAATTTAAAAAAGGTATTGTACCTGAAATTAGGTTGAAAGGCATCACTGACCAGTGTTCCTTATGCACACTAGGACATCTTTTACAAACTAAGAGTTCCAAAACTGTGAATAATCCTTAGTTATATTGTGGCTTAGTTTTTCACAATAGAAACTTGGCTCTGGACAATGTCAAAGTTTAACTTTATTCAACTTTAATCAAAGTTCCTTTACTATAGGTCCTCCGAGTGGTTTTAATACGCTGATATACTTCAAAAAAACTCTTAGAGTCTAACTTGTTTAATCCAGGAATTCTTTACTGTCTTTTTAGAAATAGTCAAGATTGACAGAGGATCCTCACTGGCTATTCTAGAAAACTAATCTTAGATTTCCAGCCTCCAGACTGTGAGAAATACATTCTGTTGTTTATAAACTGTCCCGTCCGTGGTTATTCAACTTTTTAGCAGCAATCTGAATGGTATAAGATATCAGAGAAGAAAAATATGAAAACTGCTAAAAATTAATTTCTTAAGTGACATAAATTACTTTTTCCATCTAAGTCCTGTTTGATCACAACTAAAATGACCTGATCTCTAAAGTGTGCAATATAAAGAGTAATCAAGGACTTCCTGAATTCATTTGAGTATATAAAGACATACTTATTACAACAAATGATAACATATCTGGCTAAATTTTAAAGCTATAAATTCTTCAAAATGAGATCTTAATGTCACTTTTACCTTTCAATTTCTTTTTCTTGAGGATTTGAAATCATTAACTTTGCTTTGCTATTTTCGTCAGTAAAGGCTTTCTGTTCATAAGTTTTCAGTTTTTCTTTCAACATTAAAATCTAATAGAAAGAAACATTTGTTAAAATACAAAGTAAGTTATGTCCCCATTGTACACGGCCACAACAAATTTTAAATGTCCAAAATGAACCAAACAAGCTAGATTTCGATTGTAAGAAACGTCAAGTTTTGAGACAATTAGACTGAAAAATCCCATGAATGAGGAACTGAGGGGGTTTAACATAACAAAGTACAGAGTAGACATACCTCTTCTTTCTGCTCTTTACAGATCTTTACATACTGAGTTATATGATTGTTGAGGTTAAGAACATTGCTCTTCAACTGTTAAAAGACCAAAAATTTTTGTGTGTAAAGATATTGATAATTCTAGTTATACAAAGAAGAGAAATAGCATTATTCTTCATTAAGTCAGTTACATGAACTCAGAATTTGTGACAATTATAATCATGTGACAATCATGAAAAATTATGTTATGCTTAAAAGCTATGAAAGAAAATATGTTGAGTACATTAATACAGATAAAATTACAAAGAAATTGCCTTATAGTGTAAAGGTATTTTTAAGAGCATGCAAAGCATTCATTCACAATATAAAACAAATTGCACACTTTCTTTTTATTTTGACTTCCAGGAAATTCACTGGTAATTTTATTCTGCACTCAATGATAACTTGAACTACTTTTTAACGAGTTCTTATTACAGTTTACACTTTTTGTAATACTATGGAACCTTTGGCAGCTATGAAACAGAGGTGGAACAGAGGGTAGAACATCTAAGTCCAAATGCCTGACTGGGAGGCCCTGCCTGCTTCTCTCATTTAATTGACTTAGAAATAAGTATTTAAAATTACTTTGAGCATGGGATTTGTGAACTGTAAAGTAGAGCAACAATGCCTCACTCAGTAAGTTGGTATAAGGATAATATGATGAGGGGTCTCCCCGGTGGTGCAGCGGGTTGAACACAACGCTGTGAAGCTGTCTGCAGCCTCTGCAGTGAGGGTTCAATTCCCAGCCAGCCAGGGAGATTCCCACATGGCGTGGCAGACCTCTCCTGTCATGCCCACTGCTTCCCTCAGAAGCGTATTTCGGTCAGTCAGCCTGTTCTGTTCCCCGCCCTGTCTCTGGTGAATCCTCTCACCCTCCCACGCCTCTAGCGTGTACCCCAGCTCTTGTATAAAAATAAATAAATCTTTAAAAAAAAGGATTATATGATGAAAAACCTTTGTATACTCACATAGTACAACCTTTCCCAATTAGTAATATAATTAATATATTGATATTTCTACAATGAAGACACAAACTTGCTAATCTTTATACAATGTAAGTAACAGAGTAGTAAGTAGGAAACCAATCATATCAGTTGAATTCTAGATCTCTTCCTACTCTGAGACCCTACAATTTTTAAACATACATCTTGTTTGATTTACATTTTTTAAATTACCCAAATTATTGGCAAAAATACTGAACTAATCAATCATTATTATACTGATGGAGCTATGTAGAGATTGGTTACATATACATGAGGAATGAGGAAATGAATTATTTAAAAAGGGATATTTACTTTGTAGAGAGAGGCAGATATCATGTTTATATTAAGATGAAGAAACTGAGGATAGATGAACATGTCCATAGTGTTTAGGCAAAAATGCTTATGCTGGGTGAAAAAAAAGGGTCATCCTTGGCTACAACAAATGTATTAAAGCCTTGAATAATTAGCACAGGGTGCCATCAAAATATGTGCCATGATGTGAAAGAGATAAGAAAGGCATTAAAGTATCTAGTACCTGAAAGACTAAATAATGTTATTATATATTTAATCAAGATGCTTAATGGCTTAATTATCTAATGCAATTGTTAAATTAATAAACTATTTTCTATCTCATGAGTAGAAATATAGCTTTAATTATTTTATTAGAATTATGAAAACAGTATGCACCCAGTGTCCTCACAAGGAAGGCAAAGTAGAGTAGACATACTTACAGAAGATTTAATGTCCTTTGCACGGTTAGCATACTTAAGAGTATTATATGTGTCATCGTAGAATACAGAGGAAGGACTAACCGCAGCTATCATTATAGTCTGACAGTTTCCTCCAAGAGAATCCTTTAACAAGCGAGTGAGCTTACTATTTCTGTAAGGAATATGCTGATTCTTTCTCTGAAAGAACAAAAAAAGAATTCTTATGTCATTTTCCACATTTAAACCTGCTACTTCACTATAAGAATTTAAGTACTACCCAACTTTGCTCAGACATGATATAATTGATAACGGAAATCATGACAATGAATCTTATGGAACTAATAAATGAACGTATAAAACAAATATCCTATTTAAAGATTTAAAGATCCTATATTTCCATCTGAATAAGTATGAAATTTAGTTAATAACAAAATATCAATATTATTTCATTAATTGAGATAAGAATATGCCAAATAAATATGAGATTTTAACAATAGGAGAGAGGAGGGAATATTTAACAATTTTTTTTCATATTATCTTAACAGACACTTTGTATTTTGTATCTAGAACTAGTCAAAAACAAAACATCTATTTATTTAAAACGTATTTCCATTTTTTAAAAGGAAGTAAAATACAAAAGAAACTACTACACATATGTCCAACACAAATATAGTGGAGGATTAATTCATTTGTGCACTGCATAGATTTACTTCTCTCCTTAAATAACCATTAAACATGGATACAAAGTAAACTATAATCTTACAGAGCCTTCATATGAAAATACAATAGAGTTCAAAGAGAACTTAAATTTTTAGGCTTTCTTCTCTAATTGAAAACAGAACATTATAATGTCAAGCTGAAAGCAACTTTATGTTACCCAATATAAATTTTTCATACTACCAAAGAGGAGACGCTAAGCAAACAATGAAATAACTTGACTCATTACTGGTAATTCAGATCTAGACACAGATCCTAGCACTGAACCATGCTATTTGAAATAATTTTATATATACAAGACATGCATTACATACTGACTCATAAATAACTCCAAAGAAGTCAATTATTAAAAAGTTAAGTTGATGTGAAAAAATGGCTTAATTTCAGAAAACTAGCTTTATACCAGGCAGTCTCCTTCATTTTTGAAATTTTATCTTAGGATAGAAGAACTCCTGCTTTTGTAACCTCCACGATTTCAGTAATTTTCCTTTTTAAAAAAGACCCTCCCCCCAATCATTTTAATACACATCACAAAATATATCAAAATGCAAAATTTTCAATAGTTAATAGTAATTTCCCTAAAAGTTTGAGCCTGATTGGAGCTTATATTTTAATGTTTAAAACAGAAAGTTATCTTTATAAATACAAAGGTTATGCAGTAAGCTGTGTTCTACAAGTATTTCTAGGCAATGTTAAATATTTTTAAATGTCTTCAAAGCATAGACAACACTGTCCTATTAGTTGATTCAACTATATTTTGTACCTTAAGCCCCTCTTCCTTCTAAGAAACAAAAACTCTTTAATATTTAACCCAATTTTATATTAGATAAAATAATAACCAGAACAGATCTTAATTTTTCTAGAATATGATTTGTCTTCAAGCCAATTTAATTATTATGCTTGCTGTGTAGTGATCATTAAACAGTCATTTAAAAAATCAAGTTCAAAATAAGTGATGAGAAAGGACCATAAAATATTAACTTCTGATCTGAAATTCATTACATTCATTCAGTAAATTCTAATTATACAAAAAGAAATTAAAAAACAAAACAAAACAGAACTACAGCTTTGTTTGTTATACTAGGTTTTCTAAGCTTGTGCTCTGTATCTAACTGTTATTGACTTACACTTAAAATTTGATAATAGAACTGTAAAACAAAATTACCTTAAATAGTTTTTCCTATGAATTATGCCTATTTCAATGTTGCAAAATATTTAAACAAGTAAACATAGAGGACTTACCTTTGTATCTGCTAGGGCATTGATGACATTCCCAAGAGCTAAAAGTGATCGATTAATATTTGTGCCTTCTATAAACCGGGTCCCTTTCGCATTGGTAGTACTGGCTCTCTCAGACCCTGCCAAGTCAATGAGTGACATCTTGGCAATACGGACATTTTGATTTATACTTGCTGTTTTGTCTTGTTGTCTCAAATAAATCTTTTTGAAATGAAGGGAGAATAGGGAAAACAAGGATAAGATTTAACACAATTAAAAAGGAAATACACTTTAATTGTAAGAGTGTAAAATCGATATTACTTTCATTTAAGAGCAAACTGAACAAAGTATAATCTGACTCATATTCAAGAGTAGTGAAAGTAATGTTCAAAGCTGAGAAAAATTTTAAATGAAAAGACTATCTGAGGGCAAATAACTCTTGATCTAATAGAAGGTCAAAACAATTGGTTTGTATTCTGGCAACCCTTGAACCAGAACACAGAATTTTCAGAGGTGGTGGTGAGGCACAAGCCCTTTAGAAATAATGTTTCTTAGAAATAACCAAGGGAAGTGGACAGACTGCTTTGCATGTCTCCAGGGACTGTTTTCAAAGGAAAGTTGAATTTAAATGTTGAACCAAACTGAATAGTGAATTTATTCTAATACAAAATTGTATGTCATAATTAACTAAGAAAATGTCATATATATAAATCTAGTAAAGTTATCGTTGTCATGTTCAACTTCCCACTACAGTAAATTGTTAGTCAATTATTTCACATGACTTTGTAGCAGTTTACTGGAAATAAATTATGTGCTAAATATAAAAGAAATGGGGAAGACAGGATTATTCTATTATAAAATCTTTTCATTAATTTTTCTATAAAGCAGGGTCAAATCCACTTTGAGGAAATCTCATAGTTACAGACAAACATTTTTCTCAAGACTACTGATAAAATGAAGAGTTTTGGAATAGAAAGATTAAGAAACATGAACTAGAGAAAATTTGAACAGCTTGATTGCTTCAATGATGACTTAATCACAAGTGCCATATTACATGATTCAGAATGAAGCTATATATAATCATTTATATATTAAAAGACTGAAAGCTTTAAGAATAATAGATACGAATCTATGCTTTAGCTCTTTATTAAATTCTATTCTTAAATATACTATATTAACTAAATCATACTTTCTTTAGGAATACAACTACTTACAAGGCCACTATGGTGAAATTGTTAAAAAAAAAATGAATCAATACCCTTCCAACTTACTGGTTCTGTAAATTTAGATCTATAAAGTTTGCTCTAAATAGAAGATTAACTATTGAATACATTGACCATTTTCATCAACTTAAAAAAAGAAAAAGCCCTCTATCACTATCATTTTCCTATCCTATACCCTTACACAGGTAAAAATTTACATTTCTGATCTAAATAATTTCAAATCTAAATAGTCTTGATAGAATCTTCTCAAAGTCATAAAGTAAAGCAAGTACAGAAGTCCACAGAGAGACTTTTTTTTGGTTTCTGCGAAAACTACTATCTATTAATTTGGCTTCTTTTATTTGAAATTTAATATTAACAGTGATAACCTAGTAGCCTGTTACCTGGAAAACAGCATGAGAACGAGAAGATGTAGCATTTACATCAGTGGGATGTTGCGTCCTGTTTTTGTTCCCATTATCTAATAACTGTAAAATTTCTTCTGAGGATTTGGGCTAGAAAAGTATAAGTTGAAGAAAAATATACAAGTTAGACATCTTTTTTTAAAATTGTCAACAAACTTTTAATGGGAAAGATGACACTTAAAGGTAAGGCAAAAGGCAGGAAAATGCTTTCTATAAATTAAGTCTCATTAAATATTGACTATGTATCATTTGCTTAGTACTCTGGCATTAAATCAGAAATAAAAGATAAAATCTTATCTAGGGAGATAACATAAATGCATTAAGTGGAGAACACACAATATCAAATGTTCACATAGAGTTTTAAAAGAAATGTTCATTCAATTATTTAAAAGGAAACAGAGACTGAAGATACACCCTGATTATTTAACTGTAATGGCTTTCTTCTTTCTTAAACACAGTGGAAAATAAGTAAATGGCTGGAGGAAACAGTTAACTAACTGCATTTGTTATTCAAAGAAAGGAAAAAGATTTTATAAACATACCTGGTGTAAAGTCAGGCCCTGAACAATTACTCCCTTTTGGGCATCTTCCCGGACAGCGAGTGGTCCTGAATTTACTAAAAGATCACGAATCTGTTCATTGTATACCTTAAAACAAAAAGAAATACTTAATATTGATGTCAAGTAGTAACATCACACTTAAATCATTGCTGATTTAAGGTTATATTGCAATTGTCTTAAAAGAGAAATAACACACCCCTGAAAAGTTTGATGCCCTAGGCTTAAGAAATTTACAGGCAGAGTCATTATACCTTTGTCCTAAAACTCCTAATTTGATAACTACAGTGAAACAGAGATAATAAAATAGTTGGAATTGTCTTTTTCTTTGCCTGGAAATAGAACATGATATACGGGTATGGGAAATTCTAATGATCTTTAACATGAGTTATATGGGGGTGGCATGGTTCTTACTGGAGAAAATATTTTATTATTTTATGATGCCTAGGTAGTTCTAAACATTTTAATTTTTAGGTTTTAAAAGTTAAAGAAATCCTATACTCAATGACAGATTGCATGTATTTCATTTGTTCTTCCATTATACTAAGTTTAATAGGTAATTCTTTTTTTTTTTTTTAAAGATTTATTTATTTATTTATACAAGCACTGGATACAGTCAGAAGCGCAGAAGGGTGAGAGAATTCACCAGAGCCAGAGCGGGGAGCAGAGCAGGCAGAAGGACCGAAGTACACTGCTGAGGGGAGCAGCGGGCGGCAGGAGAGGTCTGCGCGCCATGTGGGACCCTCCTCCGGCGGCCGGGGAGCAGCCAGGGATCGAACCGGCGCTGCAGAGGCTGCGGGCAGCTTTGCAACCCAGCGCTCAACCGCTGCGCCACCGGGGAGGCCCTTAATAGGTAATTCTTAATGATCAATTCTATAAAGGGACCATCCCATCTCTCCTACTTCAATAATGAAAAAATGAAGGCTCTAGGAAGTTATATGATTTGCTTCTGGTCATAAAGGTAACAGCAGGGATTAGAGCCCAGATACCTTATTTTGTTGCATAGCATTGAATACATTTTATCTTTGCCAATTTTGGTTTTAGTAACTTCTGTAAGTAATACACATGAATAGTACTACTGATTTGATCTTACACATTTATTAAAGATATGTTTATTACTTTCCAACCAAATGACAATTACAACTAATACTGATGAGAAGAAAAAAAATACAAAATTAAATCTTTAAGAAGCAGTTTATTTCCATGTTCTAATAAAAGCCCACTGAGAATTTCTGGTGCAATTGACTACAGTGAATGATTAATTTTTTTAAATTCAATAAACTGTTAATAGTGAGTGATAATGTGAAGAGGTAATTTTTTTAGTTCTTATTTCTCTGATAAGGAGCAGTCACTTTTGTCCTGCTTTCAACTACTTCAATCATACAAAATATACAATTAGGACAATCACTTTCAAGCTGGTCTATGCAAGAGAATCACCTGGGAGCTTTTAAAAATCATGGATGCCTAGGCCACAATCCAGAACTATCAAATTAAAATGTCCGAGGGACAAGGCCTAGACATGTTTGTTTTTAAAAAGCTACATAGGCAGTTTTGGCTCACGGTCTAAGTGGAAAACCATTAGATTAGACAATGCCTTGACATTAAAAACGCAAAAATAAATTGAGGAAAAACTGAAAATAATGAAAATAACCAAACTTCAAAATTCTCCCAGTTATGAAAGGATCCAAGAAATAATGAACACTGCCAAGGCTTTTTCCTAAGTACAGAACAATTCTTTTCAGAATGTAACTACAGAAAAAGTTTTACTTCTTTAATCTAACCTTTAGCAAAATGCATAATCTTAACCAATTTTGAAATGTGAAGAAAATCTAACCACCATACTATAAAAGATTTGTGACTTACTAGAAAGTTTATCTGACACCACAAATGAATAGGTAATAAAATCGGGAATTTATGTAACTGTATTGGTTTCTGAAATATCTAAACATTAAAATTAGAGTGTCTGACACTGAGATATGACTTGAAAGCCAGTAATTATTAAGAGGGTAGGAGGAGTCAAAATATGATATGTCAAAAGAACACAAAGGACATCATGATGACGTTTTGACTGGCCAAATTTGGTATAATATGGGCATACAAACAAATTAATAATTACGGAAAGGGATTATAAATTATTGAATAATATAAGACTCCTTGAGTCCATACTGATACAGTAAAGGGCTGAGAAAGCTCTTATAACAGAAAACAAGTGAATAAATATAGGAGAAATAATGGAACTTAAAAATCACTATCATCTACCATAATAATAATTGATTCAGGTATTAATCATCAATGGATTTTAATAAAAAAGAGTTTGAGGAATAAACAGAATAATTACAATTGTTTTCCCATGAGGAACGCTTTTTTAATTATAAAGGGTAAAATAGTATCTTTATAGTCGAGAAACTTTGTAGTCACTAGCGAAACAAAATTGATCAAAGTAGGTAGTTGGAAATGTGACTAAATGCATTAAGTCTCTGTATATGATACAATAAGAATTCAACATTATTACTTCTACAGTGTTCTTCTCAGAATATGATGTGAATTTAATCATGAGAAACCCAGGCTATGAGTTTTCTGACAGCATCATAAAATATGAAGAAAAACAAAGTTCCAGATAAAAGAGATAAGTGTTCTGAATGCAATTCATGATCTTACAGATTTGCTTTATTAATAAAGACCATTAGCTAAGTCCCAATATCTCAATAAGTTCTGTTGATTAGTGTTGTATCACTGTTAATTTACTGATTTTGATAACTATTCAGTGATAAGAAAATCTCCTGTTTTTGCAAGTTTGTAACTTAGTTTAGGAAAAAAAAATACAGAGAAAGAAAGCAAGTACATATTCATATATGGGGAATTTAGGTGATGAGTATCTTAATGTTCTTTGTACCTTTGTTGCTGTTTTTCTGTCAGAAATTATGCCAAAATAAAATAATACTGAAGGAATTTGAATGATTGTATGCATTCATGAAAAAATTCTTATATGATTTGAACCAATCACGGAATTTCTTAAAGAAAGGTTTTTAATACTATTGATTAATCTAAAACATGATATTGCCAACTTACCTCCAAGTAAGAAACTGCAGTACTGCATACTTTTTCTTCTTTAATCTCATCCATACATTTGTAAAGGTCTAGCATTGTTAGGTACATCACTCCAGGTTCAGTAGCTGATCCTAGCATTGTGTGGGTCTTCCCAGCTCCAGTGGCACCATATGCAAGTACTGAGTTTTTATGAAAAGGCATCAAAGCTCTTTGTTATGACATATTAACATCACCATATTCACTGTTTAGTGGATAGTTCCATCTGGATATTTTGGACAGTAACTTATAATACCAACAGACCCCAAATTAAGTCATATGCTTAAAACCCGGGAATGTTAGCACAAATTTACTCTCTCCTATATTCTCCATTCTAATTAATGGTACAATCACCGGCTGGTTCCCTATCACCTGCTCCTTTTATTAAAAAATTTTAACTAAACAAGTATCAGTCTTTCTGTCTCTTAGTCTCAATCTTCTTTAATCCATCCCTTAGAAATTGCATACTTACTTTTATAAATAAGGAATCTGATCATGTTAAACCTTAATTGTTCAACAGTCATATTGAGAGTTCAAATTCTTTGCCTTGGGATATTATCCAGCACTCTAAGAGAGGGCTTTTGGTTAACTCTCCAGTCTATTTCTTCCTTGCAGTGATCTAGGTATATTAGATTATTTGCTCTCCTTTCTATTCTGCTACCTTTCTCCCGGAGTCTCTATTGAACCCAGCTGGAAAAATTGCATCTGTTGTAAACATATAGCACAAACTTCACTTTCCTGTGCCTTCCCTAACCATCTTAGGTAGAAACAGCTACTCTCTCACCTGACCCCTCTATATATGCCATGAATCCCTCTTTTCTTCCCTTTTTCACACTTTATTTCCAACTGTGAGCGTCATCACAATAGAGGTCATTTATACTTTGCATTTAGTAAATCCCCTGGCACAAAGCAGGTATTCAATGCAAGTTTGCTGAATGAATTCCTGATAGAAGTCACTTATAAAATTTCTTTAAAAAGTCTTTTGTTAAGAAAATTACTTTGTCGTGCCTCCCTGGTGGCACAAGGGGTTAAGCACAATACTGTGAAGGTATCCACAGCCTCTGTAGCATGAGTTCAATCCCTGGCTGGCCAGGGAGCTACCCACATGGCACAGCAGACCTCTCCTGTCTCGCCTGCTGCTCCCCTCAGCAGTATATTTCAGTCTGCCTGTTCTGTTCCCCACTCTGTCTCTGGTGAATCCTCTCACTAGCCCCCCACCCCACCGCACCTCTGGCCTACACCCAAGTTCTTGTATGCATAAATAAATAAATCTTTAAAAAATTACTTTGACTTCAAGATTCTAATCCAGTACTATGTAGACATCAAGTGTTTCTTCAAATTTAGAAAATAAAAAATCACTCTCTACATTACATAGTGAGTCCTTATACTTACTGAGGAGAATTTTATAAGCTAACCCTAAATCTCTCTGCTAAGCTAAATGTTAACAAACAACAAAAACAATTTTCAACAGAATGAATTAAACTTATGTATGCTTCATTTTGTTCAATTTTATGTACCTCAAGTCTTAAGACAGTGAGATAAGAATATAAAATAAGGAAAACAAATTGTTAATTTGGTAGAGATTTTTTCATTTGGAGTCAAGAAAAATCTAAAAAATCTCTAAAGACAAGAAGTTTCATGAACAAGGAAAAGAATATTTGCTTAATATGAGAATCACAGCAGTTCTAATCAATAAACCACATTCCATTCTTGCTTGACCAAGAGGGTACATCTTCTCTAATAAAACTGAAGGAGTCAGTGAATGACAGTGAAACATGTTATAGTTTTGGGCTATCTTGAAGAAAATGTCGTAAAATGCAGTAATCATAAAATGACATATTAATAATTAAGTGCTTAAGTGCCTTGTAAGCATTGGATTAACTGGCCTTTTGTATATTTTTCTTTCTAGGAAATCAACTTGGTCTTTCTGAAAGACAAATTATTATAGGACTCTCCAGGGCAGAAGGGATTTTTTTGTGCTGAAAACATGCTAAAATAGCACATGAAATTCAATTACTATGGAGTTTTAACTTTTTTATTTCAAGGTACTGTAAAGAAAAAACAAAACGGTCCTATAAAGAAATTTCCCAGTACTGAGATGTCCTACTATTCTTCAGGAATAGAGAGTTGTATAATTCAGCAGGGGGAACAATTATAAATACAAACTGTGAGAAACTTGATGTCAAATGCCAGAAACATGTTATTGGGTAAAACAGGAAACTGAAGATGACAGTCTATAAGGACCACAGCAAGATTCTGGAAGACATTTTCACAAATGATGTATTTTATACATGATGACTAAATTTCAAAGAAAAGTCTACATATACTGTGAAAGTCTACTGAAGCTAAGAATTTTTAGCAAACAAGCATCTTAAAGTTGATTACATAGAGAAGATACGGCCAAGTAGATATCTCTTCTAATATAAAACTGAAATCAGATGGAAAAACTCCAACTGAATTAATTACCTGTGCAATTATATCCATTCAAAAAACTATGAAGAATTGGCTTAGTAGTATGTTCAAAAACTTCCAACTGAGTCGAAGTTTCATCAAAAACAGCATCAAACACAAATTTAAGATCCTTATTTTGTCTCTTTGCTATATCTCGATTTATAGTTTTCTTTCCATGGAAAAAACTAATTTCTTCTTGTTTGGGATCAAAAACTAAGATATGCTTATCCACAACATGGACCACTTTATGGAATCCAATTGCCTTTTCTTTTGTGTTTTCAGGACGTACACGGACAACTACTTTCATGTGGTGACACAGGTCTTCCTCGGTGACAGCCATTGTAGATTATCTTGATTCCTCAGCTTATATGAATGTCTGAATATTTCTTTGAAATTAAAAAGTAAAATTAAGCATTAATATTAGTTCTGTTTGTATGCACAATGACAGGCATATAGAATTAATAAAAAATATATTAAATTCAGCTTCACTCACCTGGTAAATGTTAGTGTAAATTTACACACACACACACACACACACACACACACACACACACAATCTTCAGATAGTTCTTTATCTTATTCAGAGTACAAGTTAAAGTTCTTTTAGTGGTTTCCATTTTTTAGCTCATGTCTTACTATTGTTCCTAGTACAGCTAGCAAACCAAACATCTCTGTAGGGTTTTTCTATTAGTCATTCTTTCTACTGCAGAGTGCTTCCCTCAATATCTGCATGGTTCACTCCCTCACTTCTCTCAAATCCTTACTCAGATTAATTCTTTTAAACAATGATAATAAGTATTTATTGAGAATTAGCCATAAAATTTACCAACAGAGGTCAACTAAAAGAAATTCTGGGGTAATGGCAGGAACGAAAACCGGAATGGAAGAAGACTCAGAAAGTGAAGAAAAGGCAGGAAATACTACTACAAAGGTGAGCAAAGAAATGGGTATGGGAAAAGGGGAAGAAGGATCAAGAGAAAATGTTTTTTAAAATAGGAGAAGTAACAGCAATGATAAAGATAAAATATAATACAAAAACCATATATTTTTGAACAGAATTCAAATAAGACCAAAGCAATCTAAAAGCAGAAGATACTGGACACAGCACTCGCTTTTTAGGACTCTGTTCTTTCCTAAAAATAGAACACTAAAGAGGAAAGGATGGTCATTTGGAGTCTAACAATCAGGTCCCAGGTGAATTACTACTCTGCTCTTTCTTCATCCTTGAGCCTCGTCTAGCTCAGCCCCAGAAAGCACCTATTCCTACTCACTTCTATGACCTTGGATAAGTAACATAACCTCATAAATCTCAGGTTTCTCATATAAAAGAGATAATACCTCATGCACTGTTGTGAAATCTGAAATTGTAACAATTTTCAATTATGAAGGCATTTAATAAATGTCAATTTTCCTTCCTTCCTGCCCCATATTCCTGTCTTTTCTTACCAAAGATACTGATCTGCATTCAGTGTTTCCCAAAAGCCTTAGGAATGTCACTTTGGGTAAGGCAATTTTTCCTTGTTTGGAACTGTCCCATGTGTTAGAGGTTGTTCAAGATGTCTGAGCCCTGTCAAATTAAAGGCAGTAGTATCACATTCCTTATGATACCAAAAATCAACTTCCATTTACATTTCTAAAAACTCTTAGAAATTTTCAATAGTACTTTGAGTTTAATATACTTTGTTTCCATTGATAAATACAATATACAAATAAAATGGTTAAATAAACCTTAGATTCTCAAGACTACATGGGAACTCTTGCCAATGAATTCAATAAGTTAACAATTAGATGTTGGAGCTAGACAGCATAGGTTAAAATCTCACCTCTACTACTAATTGGCTATGAAATGGGGCATGTTACTTACCTTACCATGGCTCAGTCTTCTCATCTGCAAAGTGGGATAAATAGTAACTGTCTCATAGTTGTGAGGATTAAACATTTGAAACAGTGCTGCAAAGTATGCACTACAAGTGTTTGCTACTACTGCCACTATGATATACAGTGTAGTAAAAGAAACAATACTAGTGATATAAAAATGTAAAGTGTAACTGTAACAAGGGCAATACCACTATAATGGGGGATAAATACAGATAGAAAGCTACCTAGGAGTGATTAGAGCTGAGAGATGAAGGGTGGATAGTTACTAGTAAGGTTTAAAAAAAAAAAAATTTCAGGAAGGAAAAATAGCTATGCATTCAACAAATGCTTACTGAATATTTTTTATGTGCCAGGTAGGAGATAAGTAAGAAACACTTGTTTGGCTGGGTGACTTTTTACAGACTGAAATGAGGAGTGAGCAGTAAGTGGCTTTCTAGAGCAAGAGCATACACTGCAGGCAGAAAGTCCAAAAACCTGTAGTGGAAAACAGCTTCTACAGGGAACAGAGGCTAACCCAATGTGTAATCAATCTGTTTAACTTTTGTTTCTTGTAATTGTTTAGCTTTAGATTAATGACTGTATTTTATCTACAGTATCTAAATAAATTGCAGGATTCACCTTTGCTCAGTGCTGATGCAGCTGAAGAGAACAAAAGGGAAAGGAGAGGGCTGCATTAAAAAAAGATAAAACTGAGGGCCTCCCCGGTGATGGCGCAGCAGTTGAGTGATGGGTTGCAAAGCTGCCCGTAGCCTCTGCAGCGCCGGTTTGATCCCTGGCTGCTCCCCAGCCACCGGAGGAGGGTCCCACATGGTGCGCAGACCTCTCCTGCCACCCGCTGCTCCCCTCAGCAGTGTACTTCCGTCCTTCTGCCTGCTCTGCTCCCCGCCCTGGCTCTGGTGAATTCTCTCACCCTCCTGCGCTTTTGACTGTACCCAGTGCTTGTATAAATAAATAAATAAATAAATCTTTAAAAAAAAAAAAAAAAAAAAAAAAGATAAAACTGAGTAAGGGTAGATCAGATTTAGAACCTGAATGTAAGACTACAGAGTTTAGACTTGATTTTGAAAATTTATTAGGAATTATTGAAGTATTTTAAAGGGCAATATATCTTCCTCAGGCAATATGTCAAGGAAAAATTTTGATAATTATCTAAAGATGTTTAAGAGCACAATGTAAAATATAACTGCTTTATAACTTGTTACAGATTTTACAACATAAATCTTAATTTTCAAAGTATCACATACTTCCCTACTTTTCAGAACAAATGAGTGAATATAGTCTCCTTAATAAAAAATACCTAAGCTCAACAGATTCATCAAAATGTAAAAATTGGTCTATGTTCAAATATACTGGTATCTTTCAGGGATTAATCAGGTTGTTATTACATACATGATATGTGCTTTCTTTTCTAACAAGTCTAAGTAAAACAGCTGGACATCTAATTGATTCTGAATAAGCCACACAGGAAGCAAATTCCTTGACCATGTTTACTAGTAAGAGTGGCAAAACAAAAGCCTAAATATTGTTATCCAGGCAATGTGTTGATTCAAAGATACTTTTAGATATTGTTCAAAAGATCACAGACTTTGATCAATTTTACCAAATTTATTCTTAAGCAGTATTTGTTAAATAGAATAGAAAAGAGCAAGCTAGTAGGATTTCATTGGTGGAGATAAAACATGAAGGATAAATATTTCCAACGCCATTGTTCATTATAATAAAAAGGCATTTGTATAAAGGTGGTAGAGTATATAAGAAAAAAAGCAATGAAGGGGCAAATGAAGGGACTCTAGTTGTCTATATTAGAAGTGATAGCATTGGACTACATGATATAAGGTCCTTTTAATTCTAAAATTTTGATTATTGCACGTTTAGAAAAGAGTACAAAAAATAATGAGAAATAACAGGTAATGGGTCTTAAAAGTAGACATAGAATCCAATAATACAATTCATTACTTTAGAAGAGGTATACTTACAATATATTTCTCTAAGTGAATCAACTTATTATTGTGCAGTACATTAACAATCACAATGAGGATGCTGAGACATCAAAAAAGTTAAATAATGTTCCCAATTTCTTGTTTATAAAATTAGAGGAATGGGAATATCAGGACTTATGTTGAGAGGGGTAAAAACATTACATCACCTAATAAGGGTAACTAGTAACTAATTTTTGCAATACAGTATGTAGAACAGCTAATTTCTCTGCAAGGTTTAATAAAGAGGTGTTAAAATCTCTCCTACAATTTTAAGATAACATAAGTAAAGCTGGACAGGCAAATCCTTAACTTATAATGTATCTGCTCACCTTGGATAAAACATAAGCTAACCAGCTAAATATTCATGTCTAATTCCAAGCAAATACAACAGGAAATTTTAATGCATTGATTGTATGTAGTAAGACTGTCTTCAAAAGCAAACAGCTCACGTTATGTACTTCATGTTATTCTAAACACGCCAATGAATTCAATGAATAAAGTGCACATTCTTTAGTATGGCCTGTGGGTTCTACATCTGGCCCCTATAAACCTTTCTGACCCATCCTTCAAATGTTATCTTTCTCATCATTTATTTTGCTTGACTCACATTGTCCTGCTTAGTGTTTGTAAAACACTTCAACTTGTTCTGGCTTCATGGCCTTTGTACTTTCTCTACTCTTTGCCAAAAGGCTCCATCTTTAGATATCTGCAACTCTTAATCCCTAACTTCATCATTCAGGTCTGTTCAAATGTCACCTTCCACAGGCTTTCCCTAAAGACTATATTCAAAATAGTGTCACTCTGGCCTTGCCTCTCTAATCCCTTATCTGCTTTATTTTTCTTTCTAGTGTCTAGATTAATTGGAATATATATAATTTGGATACATATTTATTGCTTGTTTCCCTTCTAGAATGTTCACATGTTAAAGTATCCACTTCATCTGATACCCCAAAACCTAGAGTAGGGCTTGCATCAAATATTTACTACTAAATACAAACTTGGGATAAATGATGAATGAACTCCTACAGATTTCAAGATAAATATGCAAAAAAACCCCAAACAAGTGCAGAATAATGGAATTGGCATGCATCTATTTGTAGTCTTCAAAGTTAAATATGTATCTGTATATGCATGTTTTCTTTCAGGAAGAGAACACAAGAAATGGTTAACATAATTGCTCCTTGGGAGGGAAGTGTGAAAGGCTGATTTCCAGCAGGCAGGCTTATTTTCTACTTCATATCCTGCTTGGATTTTAAAGTCTAAGTATTTTTACTTCAAAGTCAAAACAAAACAAAACTATTAAAATTTACCTTAAACCCCTTTCATTTAATAATAACATCTATTTTTATGAGAAATTTTCTATTGTGCCCCTAGTTTACAAATATAAATGTGCTAAGCAATTTACATACTTCTCATTTAATTTCCACAACAACCCTATGTTCATCATTCCTATGTTATAGAGGGAGAAACTACAGTACAGAAAGATTAAGTTAACTAATCTTAACTAGTTAAAGTCATACTATTAGAAGCATAAGATATTGGATTTGAACTCAAATTGACTGAATCTAAATTTCATTTAATCATTATTCTCCCTGATATAAAAATATAACCCTTGAAAATTTTTGTTGTGGAGTTAAAAATATATAGTTGCTTACTTTTGATAGAAACCCCAGGGCCTAGTATAAGAGGTCTTATAAGAATGTTGAAATAAAAATAAAATAAAATGATTTCTTGGTGCTTGTCAGGTATCAAATAGTATCCATTCTTAGCAATAACACTACTAAGAACTCTTGCATTGGGTGTATAAGACAACTAGGAACAATCAACAATGATCATTTATGTATATTTTATATGCCAGCTATTATGATAAACATTTGACAATTATCTCATTCAATTCTTAAAATAAATAAGGTAGTTTCTTTTATTGTCACCATTTAATAGAATGAGAGTTGTGATTTACAATGTAATTCTTCCAAGATGACATAGTATGTGAGCAGTCAAAATGTGAACCCATGTCCAGATCCAAAGTCCATGTTCGTAACAACTATGCTATTGGAATCAGAATACTTCTGAACAATGTTATAGAAATATTGCACAAATTATCTTGATTATAGGCTGATATAATTACAAATTGTATCTTGAATACATACTCAAATCTGAGATTCAGATTCAACAAACATTTTTTTAGGAGTAGGAATTATCCTCCACACTATCCGTTTGTAGTCTTATGCAAAGTTCTTTGAAAATAACCTTAGTGTTATAGCCATTGCGTCTACTAATTGAGAAGCATCAGGAAAGAATGAAAATTTCAAATGGAGGAAAGGGTGGCACTGACATCTGGGCTACTTTTTCCTCCGAGTTTTCAAAGAGTTGACAGTATAAAATTTTATTGTGTCCCTTAATTGAGTCAGGATATATTTATAGTAGGACAACACGTGCTTTTAAAATGAAACACGTAAAATACTTGGTTCAGCAACAGAAAAGATTAATTACATCATTAAAGGCAACTAATCTTTGTTCATCGAAACGGACAATTCTTACAAAATAACATAATAACAAGCACTACTCAGTCTTTGGATCTATTGTCAACAAAGCTCATAAATACTTCTCAGAATCCAAGACCTGGGGTTGAATGAGGTGGAGTAACATCACCAATTAAAATCTTTGGATGCTTAACATATTCGACCCAATTGCTAATAGTTAATAACCCAAAGCATGTATTATATACAACACAATTCTGGTCAAACACTAAACAGCAGTCTTCCTTGACCTCTCAGCAACAAAAGCGCCTAATAAACTTCTAAAGGATCTTAAAAAAACTACTAACACACTATTGGACAGACTGTCTGTGTTTCAAATCCCTGTCACTTGCAGAGCACTTTGCTACGCAGTACCTCTTCCATACCTTCTCTGATCCTTGCCAACCCCGTCAGGCAGCGCTGGCAGGTCTTATCTCGATGCCAAAACTTGGGGCTCAGGGCAGGATCCAGACTGACCTGTGCGAGGTAAACAGAACCTTCTCAGACAAATATCTGTGAGTTGGTGAATCAAGGGTCCCAGGCGGTCAGCGCAAGTGCTGTGTCCACGTCTGGGAAAGAGGCCAGGAAACCCTTTAAAACTTCCTACTTCCTCAGAATTTAAGGCAGGCGATCCCAGCCCTTCCGGCCGAGTCCTGAGGGCTCCAGCCCTCTCGGGAACTTTCTAAACTTTCTCCCTCAACAGTAGCCCCTCCCCTCCCCCACGCCCCAACGCCTGTTGTGAGCATCCCTCCCGTTCCTCCCCACCTGGGGCGGCGGGATCGATCCCTTCGCTCCCAGATGAGACAGGCCATCAAAAGAAGTGTCTCCGAGACCATTTTTTTCTGGCGTGCCGACTCGCACTCACCTCAGGGCCAGGAGACTTTACAACGACACTTCTCTTCCATATCCGCCTCCCGGCGATTCAAACTCTGCCACTAAATTCAAAACTAAGCCAGTTTCCGCAACGCCTCGTTTCATTGGCTACCGTTTTCGTGACGTCATCACGTAGTACGTTGTCGAGGCGCGCTGCCGCTGGGCGCGGAGATACTTCGCAGCACCGAGCAATGAGTCCGCCAGACTCTGCGTGGCCATGGCAACGCTCACGGCGGTTTCCGGAGGCGGTGGCCTAGGTGGGCGGGGCCAGGCTGCAGCTGCAGGTGGGAGGCAGCCACCTGGGATCATCAGGCCGCCTCCAGAGCTGCGGGCGCGGTCTCAGTCCCGGGGTTCTGGGTGTGAGTGAGATGGGTGTGGGATGGGGTTGGCGAGTGCCCTTCGCTGGGGGTGGGGTTGCGGGGGTGAGGCGGAGCCTCTTGGATTGGAATAATGGATTCTGGGTGTTTATTTTCTTTTTGTATCTGTTGAGGAGTAGTGAGGCCTCCAAGGCATAGGTCTGGTTTTTGTTTTGCAATTAATTATAAATCCAAGGCTTTTGATTTGAGGCTTCATACTTCATTTTTTAGGACTTCCAGGCCTACATCCTTAGTGCTCACTCAAACTGGTGTTGGGCTATTTTTGAAGTTTTTTTCTAATTAAAAAAATAAATTCATTTAAATTTATTGACCTCGTTCATTGTTGGATGCAATGGTTTTTAAAGTCGTAGTTGTAAATATTATGTAGAATGTGCAATTTAAAAAGCAAAAAAAACCTGAAAAAAAGAGAAATATGTTTGTTAAGGTAAATCATCTTTATTTTTCAACATATTTTTGGTAGTATAATCTGAATATTTTGGTTATTGTGGTTCTTTATATTTCGTTAATTGTATTCATTCAGCAATTATTGATTATAGATTTAATGACATAGTAGTATAGAATTGAATCAAAATCCCTGCCCTCTTAGAGATTATAGTCTGGTGATTCAATACCACTATATAAATAGAATGGCATAACACCAGACAGGATATTAAAAGTGCAATAATGTATAGAAAACCCTGCATTGTGGATATTTCTTTCCTATTCCTGAGCATTAGAAGCAGTGATATTGTGTATGCTTGTTTCTGAATATTGGAAAGACTATAGATAAAGATACTAATTACTGTCATACATATAGCTTAACTAATCCAATAGCTATTTGCATGGTTCTGACTTTGATAATAAAATGAGAAACCCTTTCTACTTTATTTCAAATTTGCATTCACTCTATCCCAATTTGCCTTCGATGACCCAGGTATATTAACTTTTTATAGAAGTTCTCATTTAATTCTCAAAATTGCATGAATCTTAATTACTATTTATTTTCTAAGGAGAAAACAAGTTTAAAATAAAATCTGTAGAGAAAAATACTTCTCTTGAAGTTACAAACCAGCTAATTTAGAATTTTGTTGTTTGTCTATGGAATACTTTCTAGATTAAGTAATATTAAGATGCTATCTTAATCGAATCTGAAAGTATTCATGTCTTACCATTTTTTTAAAATAGCATTGATCATTGTTGAATTAGTAGAAGCATTTTAAATTTTGTTTTTCTCACGTTGTATTAGGGTTACTAGTCTCACAGGTGTTTCCATACCTAACCTAAGTACTTATTTTAGATTTAACTTTAAATTCTTCTTTACACCTGCCATTTCTGCTTTACACCTGTGTGCTGATTATGTGTGTGTTTACGGAAATGTATATTTACTAAAAGAGAAATTTTAATATTTAAAATCAATGTCATTATTGTACCAGTGGCTTCTCTTTAGTTTGGCATGACATTAAGGAATATAATTAGAAAGGGTAAGAGAATGGTGTATTCTGAAACGAATTTTAGGGAAAAAACCCAAAACTTTCTAAACGTTTATAGCTTAGAAGACAGAGATTTCCCCTTGGGAACTGAACTATAACTGCTGTGTTGTTAAGACACAGAAGTTTAAGCTATGTTTATAGCAAACTGAAAAACGTAGCGGTAAAGATAACATGAAAAGTTAAATTTAAAGTTGTGTGAGGCATTATAAAAGTAAAAGTGAATTTAAACCTGGCAACTGTAGGGCATTATTTATTTTCCCATTCTCCCAAGGAACATCATTTGAAAACCCCACAGCCTGCAAGGCCCTGTGGCAACTAGGGGCTGCAAGCAGCGGAACCAAAGGCAGACAGTCCTCGGTTGTGGGGCGGACCTGGGCCGGATCTGTCCGTCCTGGCAACTTTCCCCCAGGTCTGGGACCTACACGTGCGGCAAAGTCAGGTTTTCCCGCACCACAGTGGTTGTCGCTGGCGGAAGTTAGAGGCAACTTGAGATATCTTCATGCCTCAGGTGAGGAAAAGGTGGCTGAATGCCGGGAGCGCTGGTGGAGCCCACCCCACGGTTTTAAGAGAACTATTAGGGGTAGGCGGATGCGCCCCGGAAAAGAAAACATGGGTCCCTGTTCTAGCGTCCTTTGCGCACCTCCTGGTTACAGAGGTTTCTCTCTCTACAGTATAGTTCTTGGGCAAAAAATTGCATTAGTCCCTTTCCTTAGAACTTGTTTCGCTTTCGCTGCATTCGAGTGCCAGCCTTCAGGATGGGTTTTAGATTTAGGAATTTTGTTTTCAAATGGATTTAGGGAAAACTGGTTGAAGTGATACTTATTAGCAATGTCAAGAAAGTACTTTCCAAGCTATCACTCACCTCTGTATTCCCACAATTAAAAGAGTAAACTGGCCAATTACTTGGTCTCAAAATCTCATACTAAACTTTGCTAGCAGAGAAAAATTAAAAGATCTATTTAGGAAACCACACAGACTCTTTTGGAGGCCAGGTTTACAGGCTTCTGTTTCCTTCCTGTGTCCAGCACGAACTTAACCTGCCTGGTCCTTAGATGATTGCAGGAGGGCACAGGTTGGTCTGGTAAGAATTGGGCAGAGGTGAGGGAAACTTCATAAAACAACCACAGAGAAAAGTTAATTATCATGGCTCTTTTCCACACTGACCCAAGTTAGTAGCCAGTTCATGCTTGATAAAATCTTCAGCCTTCATACCTTGAACACAGTTGAGTAAATGAATAGAAATTCAATGTAGAGGAAAAGAAATGCTGGTGAAAAAAAATTTTTTTTTTCATTTTGTCTGTTTTTGTCTGTATGATTTTGACCTGTATTTTGGAATTGATGGATTGAAATTTTTTTTTATGTCAAGCAATTCGCGTATACAGTGTAGGTTGTTTAAATCCTCCCGATCCCATTATTTAGGCCTCTATGTCCTCTCTTGGGTATCCTAAGGGATATTGTATTTTCGGGTGGAGCAGGACCAAGCAATAGATGTTGACTTCTTGAAGAAATAGAATCCAAGTCATACTACAAATATACAGTCAATGTAATTAAAGTAATATTCAATCACGTGAGTGCATTACATAGGTCCAGTGGGTTATGTTAATAGGATAGAGATTAAGATTTCAAGCTCTGGGGATAAACTGAGTTGTAGCTCTAGTTTATGGCTTTCTATTTACGTGAACTTTGAGCAAATTACTTCTCTGTTATCTTCATCTATAAAATAGGAATAATAATAATAGTGCCTATTTTTCAGTTATGTTAAGAGTTGAATGAGTTTGTACATGGTATGTGCTTAGAATAGTAAATGATACTTAGTGATTGTAAATGTTAGCTCTTTTGAAAAATATTAGAAACATTAAATTAGGGAATACTGGGCTTATTTGTATAAGCTTCCTGGAAAACATAAGGCATATTTAATATTTTGGATAGTTTGTCATTGCTGAGTATCCAAAAAGTTACTTACAACATTTATATCCAATATCCTTTTTTTATTTTGTCATATATTTCCTGTGTTATATTTGATGATGATTCTGTGGATTGTCTTTAGTAAAGTTGATGTATTAGGTATCTTCAAGGTAACATGTTGACGTTATATAATATCAAATATATATATACATAAATATTTTTATATTTCTTTCTTTTCTGGTTATGTGACCAGCTATTCAGTGTTACCATTAATTTCTTATTGCAAAATGAAAGGAAGGTGTATTTAAGTAGGATTTATGTTTTTTGAAGTATTTTTGAAAAAATGGTTTTTGCTGTGTTCAGGTAAAATTTTTTTTAAAAAAAGATTTATTATGTATACAAGAACTGGGGTGTAAGCCAGAGGTACAGGGGTTGAGAGGATTCACTGGAGAGAGTG
Source organism: Talpa occidentalis (assembly GCF_014898055.3). Classification (NCBI taxonomy): domain Eukaryota; kingdom Metazoa; phylum Chordata; class Mammalia; order Eulipotyphla; family Talpidae; genus Talpa; species Talpa occidentalis. Next base: position 18,392,121 of record NW_023603184.1, on the reverse strand, counting down.
GGGAGCAGTACAGACAGATCTACTGAAATAAACTGCTGAGGGGAGCAGTGGGCGAGTCAGGAGAGGTCTGCTGTGCCATGTGGGTAGCTCCCTGGCTGGCCAGGGATCCAACATGTGCTGCAGTGGCTGACTATAGCCTGATAGCGCTGTCTTTCACCCCTGTGCCACCAGGGAGGCCCCAGGTGGAATTTTTTTTTTAAATTTTTTAATTTAAATATTTTATTTTATATAATTCTTACATCTTTTTTCATCTTTGCACAATGTATGCATTTTCATTTTGGTTATATTCCCCATACAATTGTACCTCCCCCTTTATTTCCAGGTGGAATTTTCTAAAGCAAGGTTTGATAGACATGTTTATGCAATTCAGAATTTATTTGACCATTATTTTTTTCAAGAAAACACTAAGCACCTAGTGTGCTTCTGATTTTGTGGATTAAAAAGGTATGGGTCCCAATCTTAAATTATAATCTGAGGGAAAGCGTTAACTAGGTATCAAACACATTTCTTGAATTAATTAGGTGAAAATCATAGTATTGCTCAGTTAAGAGTTTACAAAGTTTTAGTTTAAACTGATATATCCTTCACTGATTTGGGCCATGGTGAAATGATTTTGTCAGAGACTATCCATGACAAGTCTGCAAGATTTTCACAGACTGATCTCTTCCCTTTCTTTCTATATATGCATGCATAGTCTTTTTTTCAGGGATAACCTCTCACACAGATTGAAATGAGAAGAACAAATGGTAGTGTTTGAAATAAATAACCATCTGTACTTAACATGCGATATCTGTAATCACTCAGTCATTCTGATTTTTAAGTAAACCGCTCTTTTTTTAAAAAAGATTTATTTATTTATATGTAGAAGAATTGGGGTATAGGCCAGAGGTGCCAGGGGAGAAGGGCTGAGAGGATTCACCAGAGACAGAGGGGGAAACAGAACAGGCGGATTGCCTGAAATACACTGCTGAGGGAAGCAGCAGGCGAGTCAGGAGAGGTCTGCTGTGCCATGTGGGTTGCTCTCTGGCAGGGGATCAAACTTGCGCTGCAGTGGCTGTGGATAGCTTCATAGGTTGCGTCTTAACCCCTTGCACCACCAGGGAGGCCCAAGGTAAACAGTTCTGATGCATTGAACCCATTCTTTAGATTTAATTCAGAAAGTTTATTTCAGAAAAAGATGACTAATCAATATTCACATCTCTAATGATTGATATTGATGATCCTAGAACTTACCAAGCTATGTTAAAATTTTATCTTCAGATCATTTCTGAGATTCTTGTAGGTTTTTTGCTTTGTGTATGGAAATTAGTCACTTGTACTTGTTTGAGATGACTAGTTCCACACATTTTTTCTGTATTAAATATTGCATATTAGTTTGCTTTCCCTCAAGTATCAACATTTTTTTTAATCTAATGGTAATGTTAAATTTTTTTTTTCCAGATTTGTTGATCTACAAAATGCTTCGATACCCATATTTTTGTAGAATCTATAAAAGTTTTCTTTCATACGCGTTGGAATCTGGCATATTTAATTTAGGTATTGGACCAAAAAAAGTTCATGTTACAGCAGACAGATATTATGAATATGATGCTCAGGAGAAAACAGATAAAACTGGAGCTCAGGAGTTACGCAGATTTCAAGATGGAGATTCTGAAGCTGTTACTAAATTACATATACCGGTAATGGTGGATGAAGTTGTCCATTGTTTGGCACCACAAAAAGGGCAGGTGAGTTGATTAATTTTTATAATTTTTAGCACATTTTAAATTGAAATACAATTCACTTATAATATCACAATTTTAATATGTATAATTCAGTGTTTCAAATATAATTTGAAATATAATTCAGTATATTCAAAGGTTGTGCAACCATTATCACTATCTAATTCAGGAATTTTTTTATCATCCAAATAGGAAATTTCATACCTGTTAACATTCACTTCTCATTGATCTTCTTCCCTTAATTCACCTGACAACCACTAATCTATTTATTTTTTGCCTGTTTTGATTTGTTACTTTGGGTAATTCCTATAAATGGAATCATATATGTGTCTTTTGAATCTGCCTTCTTTTATTTAACATGTTTTCAGGATTCATCCACATTGTAGTATGTAGCATTCTTCATTCACTTTTATGCCTGAATCATTCCCTCATATGAATATGCCACATTTTTATAAATTCATCAATTGATAGGTATTTATTGTCCATTTTGGGTTATTACGAATAATGTTGCTATGAACATTTATGTACAAGTTTTTGTATGTTTTTAGTTCTTTTGGTTACATTCTTAGGAGTGTAATTGAACTAGAAATGTGAAAGTGCTTTGAAATTTATATAGATATGGGCTGGTTGCTGGCTGAGGCAGCTGTGAGGGTCTTATTGGGGGCTTTTCGGTCTCAGTTTTCCAAATGGTTTTGGCCTAGACCTTTATTTGCCCAGACCTTTTATATGCCCAGGTTTTGTTTATGCTGAAAAGTGTAGGATCCAATAAAGACAGCCAAGATTCTTTTTCAGGATCCATAATTTAAGAGTTGTTTTGAACATGTTGAGAGGGTTTAAACATTTGAACTAAGAAAAGAAACTGTTTCTTGGAGACAATAAAGTCTTCCAATATTATAATTAAAGGTGATTTTGAAATAATTAAAATCTGTGGTATAGGTGTCTCTCTACTATTGGATGAAAATATAAGTGTGATTGATCCGTAAAGTCTGTAATTGACACTGAACTTTGGAAACCCATTGAAATTTTGGAGAATGGTGTTATTATTGACAAAGCAGACGTATTTGCCTTTGACTTTGGTCTGTTGTAAATGATGATTTTATGTACATGTTAATCTTCAAGATGATGATGATGAATATAAAACTTAATGAAAGTGACTTTGGCAAAGACTACTTTGCAAAATTGTCTATTAGTGCGGAAAAACTTAGCAGAAAGTAATTGGCCTCTTCTGCATGCATAAATGAAGATCCTAAAGATTGCCTGTCTCTGCTACTCACTTTGTTAAAACTTTGGAAATGGATGTCCTGTGTGCATCTTCATAGTAATGGGACCTCAGCTTCAAGTATGGCTCATTCATACACACACAGAGAGAAAAGTGTTCTGTTCTCATATTACATTTATAAGGTGCTCTGATAATCTGTAAACATAAGACATTTTGGAAGCATTTTTCAGGACTTGTTGACATATGAATGACTAATGTATTTCTTGTATGCTGAAGATTATAAGTTTTTGAGATTACAGTAGATTTTGTATAAAGTTTAGGAAACTAGCTGCTCAAGTATTTGATCTTGTTCATATAAATTTTAAAAACTTGCAATAAAATGTGTAAATTCTGTATCTAAATTTAATTTAGAGTGAACATTTTTAAATGATTTTTCTGAAATATTTTCTATTTTCATGGATATATTGAAATTAACACTTTGTGCAGAATGAAATGTCTGTGTGTGCTTATCTTTTATTTATTTATTGAGGTATCATAGCTTTACCACAATGAATATGATTCATAGATAGAAGTTCATATATAAGTAACATACTCTTAGTTGTATTACTGTACCACTCCCACCTCTAAGACTTTCAAAACCTTACTCCATAGTCCATTGAGATTCGCTGTACTCTGCCTTTTCCCTTGCCCTGTGGTTGAGAAAAGGGAAAAGTTTTATAGTCAGTTTTACAGTCAGATATCTAGGGATTACTTTTGGTTTGGTTATGTCTGATCCTTTGGTTGTTGCTCTATTCCATATGAGTGAAACCATTCAGTATTTGACCTCCTTCTCTGGCTTATTTTGCTTAGTATAACATGACCAGACTTAATCTTAGATACTTAGGTTATTTCCATTACTTAGTGAATGTAAATTTTACGGCAATGAACAAAGGAGTGCATACATCTTTTGAATTAGTGTTTTAGGATTCTTTGGGTAAATACCTAGGAGTGAAATTACCCGTTTATATCGTAGATCTTTGTTTAATGTTTTGGGAAATCTCCATAATGTTTTCCATAGGAACTGGAAACAGTGTATAAGGTTTTATTTTCTCCAGACCCTTGCCAACACTAATTGCTTCTGGTCTTTTTGATATGGGCCATCCTCATGGTTGAGAGAAAGTATTTCATTGCAGTGAATACTGGTGATAACTAATGATGAACATTTTTCCATGAGTCTGTTGGCCATCTGTATATCTTCTTTGGATAAGGGTGTACTTAGCTCTTCTGTCCATTTTTTATTTTTTTTGGATGTTGATTGTGGAGTGTTTTGCCTGTGTTCTCTGTTATGTTTTATGATCTTATATCCAAATCATTAATCCATTTTGAATTACATTTGTGGTATGAGATAGTGAGTTAATTTTATTACTTTGCAAGATGCTGTCCAGTTTTCCCAGTACCATTTGTTAAAAAGACTTTCCTTCAGTGTATGCTCTGGAATCCTTTGTCTTAGAGTAACTTTTCATGTAAATGTGGGTTTATTTCTGGTTCCTCAATTCTATTCTATGACTGTGTTTCTGTTTTTCTCTACCGCAGTGTTTTGGTTATTATAGCTTTGTAGTAGTATAGTTTGAAGTCTGGGTGTGTAATACTTTCATTCTTCAGTTTTTTGGGCAGAATTGCTTTGGCTATTCGGGGTTATTTGTGGTTCCATATAAATTCTAGTAATACTTGTTTTATTTTTTTGAGCGTGCCATAGAAACTTTGGTAGGATTGCATTGACTCTGATTTGGGTAAAATTGGTCATTTTTAAAATGTTTATTTTTCTAACCCATAAACAGGGATTATCTTTCCATTTCTTTCTTTTACTTCTTTTAACTATGTCTTATAATTTTTATTGTAAAGGTTGTTGATCTTTTTTGTTAAGTTTATTGCTAGGTATTTAATGCTTTATTTAAATAAATTGAACTGTTGTCTTGAATTTTTTTCCTCTTGCACATGGAAACTCACTTGATTTTTGTAATCTGCCACTTTACTGATTTATTGTTTCTAATAGTTTTATTATTTTAGAGTAATCATTTGTGTTTTCTATGTTTATTATCATGTTATCTGCAAATAGTGATAGTTTTACTTCTTTCCAATTTGGTTTCCTTTTATATCTTCTCCTGCCAAGTTGCTCCAGCTAAGATTTTCAATAGTGTGTTGAATAGTAGTGGTTGAAGTGGATATACTTGTCTTGTTCTGATCTAAGCATTTAATATGATGAACTGTGTGAAACTGTCATCAATGTCCTTTGTTATATTGAGGTATGCTCCCTATATCCCCATTGTGGAAGGTTTCTATCATAAATGGATGTTGAAGATTGCCAGATGTTATCTCTGCTCTGTTGATATGATCATATGATTTTTTCCTTTGTTGACATGGTAAATTAAATTGATTGATTTTTAGATATTGGACAATTCTTGTGTCCTTGGAATAAACCCCACTAGCTCACGATGTATAGTCCTTTTACTGTATCTTTGAATTTGTTTTACTAAGATTTTAATGAGGATTTTTGCATCTGTGTTCATCTGGGATATTTGTCTATAGCTTTATTTTTGTGTGTATTATCTTTGCGTTTGGTATCGAATTAATGTTGGCCTCATAAAATGTGTTTGGAAGCATTCCTTCTTCCTCAATTTTTTGGAAGAGTTTGAGAAGGATAGGGTTAGTTCCTCTGTGATGGTTTGGTAGATCTCACTAGTAAAACCATCTGTTTCTGTTTTTTTTTGTTTGTTAGACTTTTGATTACTATTTCAGTGTCACTGCTTGTGATTGATCTGTTCAGATTTTCTGCTTTTCCCTGATTCAATCTCAGAAGGTTGTGTACTTCTAAAAATTTATCCTTTGCTCTTAGTTTATTCACTTTACTGGCTATTATGCTCTGTAATCCTCAGATATTTGTTATTTCTCCTCTGTTGTTTTGGATTCTTTTTATTAGAGTTTTCTCCCATTTTTCTTTGTGAGCTTAAGTAGAGGTTTATCTACTTTATTATTTTTTTTTTCCAAAGAACTACCTTTTGGTTATATTGAATTTTGAACTGTCTTTTTGATTTCTCTTTCATTTATTTCTGCTCTAATACTACTTCCTTCCTTCTACTGGCCTTTAGGTGTGTTCTTTTTTAGTCACTTAATGTATAAGGTTATATTATTATTTGAGATCTTTATTGTTCCTGGTGTGGGCCTGTGTAGCTTTATACTTTCCTCTTAGTGTTTTTGATGTTTTCTTTTGATTTTGGTGGCTCATTTCTTCATTTTTATTTGTTTCCAAGCAATTTTTAATTTCCTCATTTACCGTATCAACCCAATGGTCGTTTAGTAGTATTTTGTTCAATTTCCACATATTATAGGTTTTCCTGCTTCATTTTGTAGTTAATTTGTAATTTGATACCATGTGATCAGAGCAGATAGTTGATATGATTTCCATCTTCATGAATTTATTGATACTTATTAATAGTTGTTAATAGTTGTCTTGTTAATAGTTTTCTTATTTCAGACTTCTTAATATTTGTCTTATTTTCATGCTTCTTGTTTGGTGCATATATTGATGAGTATTATATATTGATGAATGTTCCTGCTCTGTCAATCCCTTAGTCATTACTTAATATGCATCACTGTGTCTTATTTATTTATTTGTTTGTTTGTTTATTTATTTATTTGTTTGTTTGTTTATTTATTTATTTATTTTTTGTGGGACCCTTGCCTGCGGCCGGGGAATGAACCTGCATTGCAGAGGCTGCAGGCAGCCTTGCATGCCCAGCGCTCAACAGTTGTACCACCAGGGGAGGCCCTGTCTTTTTTATTTAAACTGGAAATCTATTGTGTTTGATATGCATATTTTTCACCTTGCCTTTTTTGAGGTCATATTTTTGTAAAATTTTTTCCAGCCATTCACTTTGAGACTATATTGATCTAAAGATCTTAGCTGAATCTCCTGGAGGCAGCAGATAGTTAGGTTTTGTTTTCTGATCTGTCCAGCCACTCTGTGCCTTTGGATTGGTGAGTTCAGTTCATTTGCATGTGTATATATGTGAACACATACACTTATGATCTGCTACTACCATTTTGTCTTTAGTTTTCTGGCTTTATCTATTCTTTTTTTGTGAATATTTTTCTCATCAAATGAGAGAAGAGAGCTCCTTCAACATTACTGGTAGGTCTAGATTTTGCAGATTCCCTCAGCTTCTGTTTATCTGGGAATGCCATTATTTCTCCTTCATATCTTATGGAGGTTCTTGGTAGATATTTTATACTTCACTGATAGTTTTTTTTTATAAGTATCTTGTATAGATCATTTCATTTTCTCCTTTTTTGAAGGGGACCTGAAACCTCAAGGGAAAATGTCATCACAAGAAGAGAACAACTTTTCATAATCCAACAACAGAGATACGGAAGATTTTATCTTTCTATCATACAGAGTTCAAAATTGACATGGCAAAGAAATTCAGATGAATGACAGAAAATGCACAAGACAGTAAAAGAAAGAGGCAAGAAAATTTAAAAAATATATGAGCTAAGAAGTAAAATTAATGAGTTGATGATGAAAATTGAAGCTTTAAATAAGAAAATAATAGAGATCCAAAATATAAAAAGTTCAATCATGGAGATTAAAAGAAATTCTGAAGAAATCGATGGAAGCAGAATAGACCAAATGTAAGATTGAATCATTCACCTTGAAGATGGTAATGTACATAGAAAAAGGAAAAAAATGAAGAAATCCTTCACACTTCTGAATTATCTGATTCCATGTAAAAAGGCAACCTATGGATATGTGAGAGAGAGAGAGAGAGCGGGAGAGAGAGAATGGTACAGAGAACTTACGCAAATAAGCAGAGGAAAACTTCTTAAACTTGCAAAAGTAATGAAATATGTCTATGAAGTTGAATATGATATGAATGTCTAAATTGAAGATACAGCTGTGACTCTTCAGTAGTTTAAAACAAAACAAACAAAAAAGGAATATTGAAGGTAGCTAGGGGAAAAAAGCAGATAACTTATTATGGTACCTGCATCCATCTTATTTGCTTATCCTTTACCCCTAAACAATTTGTTGTCCTTTCTTTGCTAGTGTTCTTATTAAATATATTCACTGGTAGTTTAGAGAATATGGCTCAATGGATATAGAGGTCAAATAAAGTTAGGTGATACAGTATAGTAGCCAAGAAAACCTTATGAAAATTAAAGTATATTTACAAAAAAAAAAAATTAACATAGTAAGTTTTATACAGATGTCTAATGTTCATTTTTCTTAGTTTACTGATGTCAGAAATATGATCTTCTATTTGGAATGCTTCTATTTTTATCTCAACCAGCTATTTTTTAAAGTTATAGCTTGCTTTTTCTAGTATAAGAGAACATACAGTTTGGTCATTAAGAGCAAAGATTCTGGAACTGGAGTGCCTGGGTTCAAATCTCTTACCTAACATCTCTTACCTAATATGTATATATAAACACACACGTCTAGCTCTAACAATTTTTTTTGAGACTTCAAGTTGAATCAGAGTTTTTTCTTCATTAAGTTCTATATTATATGCTTAAGATATGCTGGAAGAGGTGAAAGTTACTTATATAAAAGTTACATGACTTGGCTTGCTTCATCATAAAAACTTGTTGATTATCCTATCCTTAAGCAGTCTTTTCATATACATATAACAAATACAGTGTTCTTGAATGAAGTTATGTGTACAAAGTATATAACTCATTGTTGTCACATAGTGGGGACTCCAAAATAATATATGAGTATTTTACAAAAAATTATTTGCATAAATTTTTTGGTTGAAAATGACTTAATCAAAATGAAATAGCCTTCATTTTCTTTGAAGAATTATAATGCAGGGATAGATAGCAGCTAATATGAAGTTTAAAAGGTATATATAAGTAATGTGTTATATATTTTTAATATATTTAAGAGGGGCCGGTTAGTAAAAATGTGGAACTGAATTCATTGATTTAATTTAATTTTTATTTATTTTTTTAAAGATTTATTTATTTATGCGTACAAGAACTGGGGTACAGGCCAGAGGTGTGGATGGTGAGAGCATTCACCAGAGACAGAGTGGGGAACAGAACATGCAGGTTGACTGACATACACTGCTGAGGAGAGCAGCGGGCAAGACAGGAGAGGTCTGCTGCTCCATGTGGGTTGCTCCCTGGCCAGCCAGGGGACAGAACTAGTGCTACAGTGGCTGCGGATTGCATCATAGGTTGCATTTTAACCCCTTGCATCACCAGGGAAGCCCACTGATTTAATTTTAATCTATGGGACCAGAAAGCAAAAACTCATTGTATAAATTTACTGAATTCAAGTATGAAAACCAAATATATACTTTGTAATAATGCAGGAGGTAGAAATACAGCTAAACAGAACAAATCCTACTAGGTCCCATACTAAATCACTATTGGATCTGCCTTTGTCTATAACTATAGTGGAATAAAATTTTGACTGTTTTACACTTGACCTACCCTGCTATTTCATTCTGTTCATGTTTCTGACAATGTAGATTTGTTTCGACATTTTCTCTTATTCTGATTTGACTTGTTTTTTTCTAGAAACTTTTTATAGAAAGTTTAATTTTATTAATGTTATTTCTGAAAACTTTCATGTGAGGTACACTTAGAGACAATGTTATATATTACCTTTTCTACTGTCTGGCAGACAGCTTTATTCACTGTTCCCTTAATCTTCAAGTAATAAAGAACTGGTGACAGTCCTTGGACAGGAAAGGTCTTCATTTCATCCAGAATCCATTATTTGCTTTTTTTCTTCCTGAGCCTTTTCCCGAAAATCATTTTCCTTTGCAAACTATGAGTCATACATTCACTTGTATCAATCACCCACTTAATTACTGTTTTGCACATTACCTTCAGTAGTGGATTTACAAATGAAACCTTTGATCACAGCAAGAATCTTAAAAAAATACCTCAATATAGTTTCAACTGCGGTATTGGAAATCCAGTAGTAGGTTTTTTTTTTTTTTTAAACTTTTTAAAAGGTGCTTACTTACCTAAAGAAAATAATTAATTTTGGGAATTTGTTGTGCACTGTGTCAATTTAGTTTATAACACATTAAATTGCAACTATATAAAAATATTTACCAGTTTAAAAGTAAAAACAAATTCTTATGTTCTTTGTTGGGTTTTGCAGAAGAAATTAAATTGTAATTTTTTTTCCTTGCTTAGTTTTCATTATTTCATATTCTGGTTGGATAACTTTTTGTAAGAATGTATTACTGATTCTGAAAGTATTTTTCTTGTTCCTGGAGATGTTTTAGTGTAGGCTACTTTGGTCAGTTTTTCATTTTTTATTTCTGAAAGCTATAGAAAATCAACATGATCTTGTCTCATTGATGATGTTAGTGATTTTGAAGATATATGAGATTTGGTATTTGTCCAAGAGTAGTGCTAATTTATCTAGGTGCCTAGGGGGTTCTGTAAGCATGCTAAATTTTAATGGAGGTGATGGAAATGCAAGGACTAGTATCAGGAGCTCTATAATTCTGTGCAAATAACTTATGTGTGTATCTCAGATTCCTCATCTGTAAAATTTGTAATATTTGACTTATGTGGTCATTGTGAGGATTAGAAAAGTTTATCAATGTAAATTGTTTGTAGCAATAGCTTCTAAGTAGTATGAGATCATTAAACAGTTACTGTTACTATTATAGGGAAGGAAAGTTCAAAGTTGTTAGCCAGGTACTAAAAAATTCAGGAGAAAAATGCCTGGGGACAACAAGGTTAGACATAAAAGTTTCAGCAAAGGTGGATACAATGGATGTACAACTGAAAAGTTACTGTTGCCCTGTTTGGAACTTTCCTTATCATTATGATGTAGGTCTTATATGAAACTTGACTTTCTCAGGGAATGTTTTCTGAGCCTCTAGAGCGGGTAGGTCTTATACATACATGGAGTCATAAACCTTTCTTTCATATAACTTACAGTAATTCATATTTGTGATTTTTATGAGATTATTCATTCAATGGTGCTCAGCAAACTGTCCTCATTGTAGTTATGAACGTGTTTATTTTGTTCACCATAATTGATCCAGTGCCTAGCCCAAGGCCTACACATGGTCTGTTTATAATGAAATTTAAGTGAATGAGTAAAAGTTTAAGTGAACTAAAGGACAGATGTGAATCACCAATAAAAGGAATGCTCTTGGATGTTGTGCTAGCTTACTGGGTTTAAATTCCAACCTCAGTGTGGCAGACACAGTTTGAAGATGTATCTGGAGATACCTGGGGGAGGAACAGATACTAGGACTGAGAAAATGAGCATATAGGATGATTACAAATATTAGACTAAGGTACAAGGTTAGGTTTATAAAGTATTCAAAGTATCTTATCTACTTTGATTTTCTAACATTTAATATTTTATTGAGATTGCCTCAGTTGTCATGGTAGCAGATAGGATCATTTTCTTTATAGAAATATTCATTATGTCCTGTATAATGGTTTTTATTAACATCAGTAGAAATATTTTATTTGAAAATCTCTATAAGTTTTAATAAGACTAAACATCAAAGAGAAAATCCTAAAACAGTATGTGCAGTATTTTTTTTATCCTTATGTATTAAAGGTTGATCAGAGAAAGGAAGAGTTTATTTTGTCTCAAATTCTTAAAAAAGTTAAGAATATTCCTAAGAGATAGAACTAATGCCATATCACACATGAAGACATACTTTTTTTCTTTGTTTTTAAGAAGGAACTTTAAAATTTTCTGATGAAATGTGCTGTGTCAATATGTTTTGTTTTCTCTTTAGAATATAGGTTTCTGTGAAGCACACTTTTATTTTACATTGCATTCTGCTGTTGTTTGTTTGAAAAATGTTTTTGTCTCATATAGCCAGTTAAGTTATCTTTGAATCAAAATACCTTCTGGAGTTTGATATTTCCAGTACTATACTGGTAAATATTTAACACCTGGTCTGAGGTTGGAATGGTATGTGGGTTTAAATACAAAACCCCTTACTGACTTAGTGTATAGATTTTCATGATATATGCATTTCTCTCATAGCCCATTTCAAGCTACCAACCTGATGTCATAGATAAGTACAGCTGGCCCTCTCTAGCTACAGTGAACACCAGATATGATTCATGATTTATATTATATTTGTAAGTTATATACTGTTGATTTGTAATCTTAGTTCATTTAGTTTTTGTATTTAATACCTGGGTTTTTTGTTTCTCTGCCCTGCAAAGTACCATGGTATAGACATGGAATATTTTCTTTCATACAGCTTTTTTAAATAGCAAAATTCTTTTTTCCCCTTTTTACTAAATAGTCTATCCAAATATAGAACAGATAAAAGCAATGTTGTATAGCATAAATTTGTTTATATAATTTACTTGTTACGAGGTCACTTAATAAAACAGTGCATTGTTTTGTTGAGTGTAAAACTTAAATAATAAGAGTTTCCGCCAATAGGTAAATAATTATAAAATTAAAATTTTAAAACAATTTTCCTGTAATCTTAGTTTTTTTTTTTTTTTTAAAGAGGCATTTATTTATTTATTTATTTATTCGTTTGTTTGTTTGTACATGCACTGGGTACAGTCAGAAGCGCGGGAGGGTGAGAGAATTCACCAGAGCCAGAGCGGGGAGCAGAGCAGGCAGAAGGACCGAAGTCCACTGCTGAGGGGAGCAGCGGGTGGCAGGAGAGGTCTGCGCGCCATGTGGGACCCTCCTCCTGTGGCCGGGGAGCAGCCGGGGATTGAACCGGCACCACAGAGGCTGCGGGCAGCTTCGCAACCCAGTGCTCAACCGCTGAGCCACTGGGGAGGCCCTGTAATCTTAGTTTTTAATGAAACTGAACGTAAGGAACTTCTTAATGAGATCAGGACAATATGTATTAAAAATATAAAATGATCAACATACTAAGATACAAATTATACATATTTATGCACTTAATATTAGATCGTCAAAAATATGATGCGAAATCCAACAGAACTGAAAGGAGAAATAGATTGTGCTACAGTAATAGTTGAACACTTTAGAACCTCACATATAATAATCTCATAGAAACAAAAGACAATAAGTAAACCTATATCTAACATATATACACAGAACTTTCTAACCAACAAGAACAACACACATGTTTATTTTAAGTGGACATGGGACATTTTCCAAGATAGATCTTAAGTTACATCACAACATCTATTCTGACCACAGTGGTATGTAGTTAGAAATCGGTAACAGAATGAAAACTGGAACCTTTATGAATTTGTGGAAATTAACAACACTCTGAAATAACTAATGGATCAATGTGGAAATTAACAACATTCTGAAATAACTAATAGATCAAAGAAGAAATCATAAGGGAAATTGTTAATACTTAGAGACAAATGAAAACGAAAACTTAATGGCACTCAGAAAACGTGGTGCTAAGAAGGAAATTTATAGCTATAAACTATGAGATCTCAAATCAACAAACTGAATCTGCAACTTCAGGACCTACAAAACAAAAACCAAGCTGAACCTGTACGTAGCAGAAGGAAAGACATAAAGATTAGAGCAAAGATAAAGAAGAGAATGCCAATAGTGAAAATTAATGGAAGCAAATCAAAAATATCATCATGGTTGCCATGATGGAAGAATAAAGGAGGGAAGACTCAGATTACTAAATTCAAATTGGGGACATTACTACCAATTATATAGAAATAGAATGAATGGTATAAATAATTGGATTCAAAAATTGTATAGCCTACATGAAATGGATGAATTCCTAGAAGCACAAAACCTGCCAAGACTAAATCACAAAGAAGTGAGAAATGTGAATATACCTTTAAGAAGTAAGAAGATTGAATCAGTAATCAAAAATCTCAAGAAATAAAAGTCCTGGGCCTGATGTCTTCACTGGTGAATTCTAACAAATATTTAAAGAATTAATACCACGCCTTCTCAGACTTTTCCAAAAAACGCATGAGTGGGGGATACTTTCAACCTAATTCTGTAAGGTCAACATTACCTTGATGTTAAAATCAGACAGAGACACTATCAGAAAAGAAAACTACAGACCAGTATCTTTTATAGTCACTAATGTAAACGTCTCAACAGAAGAGTTCAGCAGCATATTGAAAGGATTATATACAGTTGCCAAATGGAATTTGTTACTGGATGCAAGGATGATTCAGCATTCAGAAATTGTAATTTTTAAATTTTGTATGTAATAAATCAATGAAATGAAAGGTAAAGGCCGTATGATCATCTTAATGTATGCTAAAGAATTGTTTGACAATCTTTTAACACCCTTTCATGATGAAAGCGCTCAACAAACTAGGAATAGGTGTAAAATACGTCAATTCAATGAAGTTCACCTGTGAAAAATCCACCTCAATTATCATACTGAGTGGCGAAAGACTGAAAGGGTTTTCTCTGAGGCCAGAAACAAGGGGAAGATGCCTGTTTTAGTTACTACTTGTGAACATAGTGGTGGACAATTGAGTCATTGTAATTTAGGTCAAAAAAGAAAAAGCATCCAAATAGGGAAGGAAGAAAGAAAATTATTTCTTTGCCAATAATAACATTATATAGGTAGAAAACCCTATAGATTCCACAAAAATCTATTAGCATTAATAAAGGAATTCAGCAAGTACCTGGATACAAAATCAACACACAGATATCACTATTCATCAACAATCAACAATCTGAAAAATTGCAAACATAGCATCAGAAAATATAAAATGCCCAGGGATTTACTGAAACAAAGAGGTAAAAGACTCAAGGAAAACTGCAAGACAGTCTTGGAAAAAAATTGAAAAAGGCATAAATAAATGGAGAGAGATCCTGTGTTTTAAGATTGGAGTAGTTAACATTGTTAAAAATGTCATCACTAGCCAAAGAAATCTACAAATTCAGTGCTCTCAGTATCCTAATTTTTTTTTCAAAATAGATTAAATGATTTAAATATTCATTTGGAGTCTTAAGGTACTCTGCATCTTGAAAAATAAGAACAAACCTGGGGCATTTATGCATCCTGATTTCAAAACTTATTACAAAGCTACACTAATCAACACAGTGTGGTACAGGCATAATAGCAGATATAGAAACAAAAAGAATAAAATGGAAGTCCCAGGGTGATATATATATTAATGGCCAAGTGATTTTTGACAAGATTATCAAGACTTTTCAGTGGGGATGGAACAGTGTTTTCAAAAATGGGTACATGCACAAGAATGAAGTTTAACTCCTGTAACAACATCAACGAAAAGTTAGCTCAAAATTGGTAGAAGACCTACATCTAACACCCAAAACAATAAAACTCAGGAAGAAAACAGAACAAAATCTTCATTACATTGAGTTTGGCAATAATATCTTGGATTATAGCATGAAACAGGTTGTAAAAGAAAAAAATGGACAAGTTATATTTCATGAAAAATCTTAAAAATGTTTGCATCAGAAGATATTACCCACAGAGTCAGAGGCAACCACGGAATGGGAGAAAATCATTTATCTCATAATGGATTAATATACAGAATATGTAAAGAATGTCTAAAGCTTGACAACAGAAAAACAACCTGATCAAAGAATTTAAAAACTTAAATAGAAATTTCTCCAAAGAAGATAATAATAATGCCAGATAAGCACATGAAAACATTTTCAACATCATTAATCACCATTAGGGAAATGTAGATCACAACTACAATGAAATACTACCTTATACCCAAGGGCATGTCTACTGTCAAAAATCCAGAAAACAAGTGTTGATGAGGATGTTGGTGGAGAGATTGGAAATTTTGTGTACTGTTAGGAATGTGGAAAATTATATACCTGTTCCTCAAAAAATTAAAAGTAGAATTGTCTTATGATCTGGCACTTCTGAGTATATTTTCAAAAGAACTGAAGGAGAGCTATTGATGGGTTATTTGTACGCTTGTGTTCATAGCAGCATTATTCACAGTTGCTGAAATATGGAATTAACTTAAATTTTTAGTGATGGGTGAATGGATAAGCAAAAATACATACACACACTCTGGAATATTATTAAGCCTTAAAAAGGAAGGAAATTTTGTGGTAAGCTAAATCTTTTTAACATACTTCATGTTTCATGTAGGAGCCTTGAAGATAATTTGCTAAGTGAGATAAGCCAGTCTTAAAAAGTCATATGCTATATGAGTCCACTTACATGAGGTATTTGGTATAATCAAAAATCAGATACAGTAGAATGGTTGGTTCTAGGGCCTTTCCCTGTCTCTCACCTCCCCCCCCCAATTATTTAATTGGTATAATTTCATTTTGACAAGAAGAAGAATGAGTTTTGTAGATGGATGGTGGTGATGGTTGCACAACATTATGTATGTATTTAATATCAAATGAAATGTGCAATTAAAAATGGTTAAGATGGTAAGTTTTATGTTGTGTTTATTTTATCATAATAAAAATTTAAATACGGCAATTTACATTTTAGAACAAAACAGTTCTTTTTATATTTTTATGATTTCTAGAAATAGATGGTTTTATAATTATGTGAGAGCATTCAAATAATATTGTTATTTCATTGTTGCAGATTCTATATTATAGATTTTTTTCTATGTTTATTTCTAAAGTATGTCCTATAAACTGCATATAGTTAAAAACCCTATTTATTTTGATTTCATGATGAGCTCATGACTATTCTTTGTGATTATTCAATATTTTATTAATGAAATATTTACTTTGTCATTTGGGCTATTAGCATTTATGGTATGAGGAGCCTATGCTACCTGATAACGTGATGAACATTTTACATACTGTTATTAAGGTATTTAAAGTCTTGCTACAACAGTAGTAAACACAGACCAATCAGAAAATTAAATATTGTATTCTTGTATTTCATGATTTCGAAGATTTTATTTCACCTTTTTTATTATAAAAGAACTGTAATGTAGTAATCCCATCTTACTCAAAGTATCAAATTTAAACATTCCTCTTATTAGAATTTTGGAATTGGGGCATATAAGAGTAGTGGGATTCATACTCTTATATGCCCCAATTCCAAAATTCTAATAAGAGGAATCCCACTATTAAATTCAGCATACTTTCTCTATTAAATGTATATAACTAGTTTTATTCAATAATTGATTTTTCATATAAGAAATTTTTCATTATAAGAAATGTAAAAAAATTGATGCAGAAGTGAATTTGGCTGTTTTTTTAAAATTTTACTTAATATATATATTTAAAAAAAAAATAACATGTTTAGAGACAAATGAGCTACTCAATCTTGCCCAAAATATTACTTAGTTTCTTTGACAATTCTTTAAAGTTTTAGAACTAGATGTATCATTTCTTTTTTTTTTTTTCAAGATTTATTTATTTATACATATAAGAGCTGGGGTACAGGCCAGAGGTGTGGGGGGTAAGAGGATTCACCAGAGACAGAGTGGGGAACAGAACAGGTAGATAGATCTAAGTACACTGCTGAGGGGAGCAGCGGACAAGTCAGGAGAGGTCTTCTGCGCCTTGTGGGTTGCTCCCTGGTGGGCCAGTGGATCAAACTCATGCTGCAGAGGCTGTGGACAGCTTCACAGTGCTGTGCTTAACCCCTTGGGCCACCAGGGAGGCCTTAGATGTATCATTTCTAACTAAAAGGAAAACAGTTTGTTAATCCTTTTTCTTCATAATGGTATAGTACTATTTAAAATATTATTTCATGTATGTTTTTATACATTTTATGTAAATAATTACAAGCATATTTATAGTTGTATTACTGTTCATATTAAAATCTTTAGTAATTGCATTGTGTTTTTTGAATGTACACATACCTTTTCGAGTAAGTTCAGCATCCATGAGAATATTCTTTACAACCAATGAATTAATGCATTCTTATCACTGTATTTAATTTTCATTACCATATGTGGGCAAATTATAAATAGAATTCAGATAAATAAGACTAATAACATACTCATTTCTTATGTCTAGCCAATATCTTTAAATTATTCTTGCAGTTCAGTCTTTTTTGTAGTCCAGAAGCTGAATTTTTACTACAGTTTCACTTCTAAAATAAAATAAAATTTTTTGTTTTATTGAAAATTAAAGGTAATTTAATAATCACAATTTTAAAAATCACTGGCTCATATATAACTCCTAAGTAAATATATAGAAAATGCTGTTCTTCCTTGTTTAAAAGTCAGAGATATCTATTGACTTTTTAAGTATACTTAAGAGCCAATTACAAATCCAGAAAGGAGATACATTCTATAAGGGAAGCTTATATGGAGGAAAAGGAGAAACAAGTGAGAATTTTTTGTTCACGGAGCACATTTGCATGAGTCATCCTGGGTACTGGTTACTCTACTGAGGTCAGCACTAGTCTCTGATCAATAGTCCAATCTTAGTTTCTGCAAGAGGTGGTTCAGTGGTTCTGTCTTTTCTTATTTTTCTACGTCTAGCTTGTTTTTATTAAGAGTGGTAGGAAGTATACCTTGACCTTGTGAGTTCTCAGAGCATTTTATTTTATTCTTCTGCTACTTTCTCCTCATATAACAAAGTACTGAGTCGTAAGTGGTATATTTAAAATGTTAATTTATAGTAAACCAAGTCTCAAAGCTTTATGGCTACTCGTCTTGTAATATTCTGTGAACACACTTTTTTGAGGGGGAGAGGGTTTTTGTCTCCTTTGGGTAAAACAAATACCACTTTACCAGGAGTTCATGGGCATTTAAATATTTTTATTTACATTGTTGAATATTGTTTTATAAAATATGTACTTTTTTGCAGCTTCTTAGTTTCTTTTTCTTGTTCTGTATAAACTTTTTACTTGGTCTGGATCTTCAGTACATGAGATGCCATATATCACATAATATACCAAATTAAGTATCTATTTTAACTTTTCAAGTTTGTGTGGTATACAGTATTTTTCTATATTTGTAATTACATTTTCAGATAAAACTTGATTCTTTTGTTGCATGTAATTATATTTTCAGGTAAAACTTGATTCTTTTGTTGCATGTTTTTCTTTCTGGAAAGAAAAAGAAACTAGATATTGAATATAATATATATGGAGGATTTTCCACATGAGAACAATGTATGCAGAGAATATTTGTAATTACAGTTGTATGAAAGTTTGCTATTTGCATAGAGCTTTCATATAGTCTGTGCTTTTCATTAGTACTCATCTTAGTAGTGATTTTTTTCAAAGCGTCATGTCAAATGTGAAAAGGAGAGGAAGTATCTCCATTGTTCCTGTTATATGGGAACAATGTAGTAAGTAATAATTGTTATTAGGTGGACTTGAATATTTCTAGCTAGTAATCGGATTATGGGCTTTGCTATTTTTCCTCCACGATTAGTGAGTGGTCTTTTATATCTAGCAGTGAGCCTACGAAACCTTCAGGATCTGCAAGTGTCTATAACCTAGTCACTTAGGCCAGCCAGATTCGCTTCACTGTTGCTAGAGACTGGACGGTTAGCTTCCTGAGCACACTGAGTATGCTAGGGCTGACTCATTTTCAGTGCTTATGTTTCTTATGCTTTCCCAACACGGTGGAGGAGCCCTGACCCATCTCATTGGTTAGCTCACTGGGCTTTTCAGAACTCAATCCCTAATTATGGTCTTGCTTTGTCAGGACGACAGGTGAGGGAGAAAAGCTGCTGAAGAACGGATGGGTAAACTGACGAAAACCATTAAGTGGCTAAGACTTAGAAATGAACAGAGAGAAAGGATGATGGTAATGGGAAAGAACTGGAAAAGCATGCTTTGAAGAACAGTGTTAATACCAAGAGGGGAAACAGACCTTATGAATTTCTGTCTTCTTTGTATATTTTCCCTGTTTTCTCTAGCACCTTGCTACTGTGTTTCTTTATGGTTTTTATTTTACATTCCTTTGTAACAGAAGTACTGAAGTAATCAAACTAATTTAGTCACGCCCTCTCTTCTACAAGTTATA
Organism: Talpa occidentalis; assembly: GCF_014898055.3. Lineage (NCBI taxonomy): Eukaryota > Metazoa > Chordata > Mammalia > Eulipotyphla > Talpidae > Talpa > Talpa occidentalis. The sequence goes on along the minus strand of NW_023603184.1, from coordinate 18,372,303 downwards.
ATGAACTTCATAATGGCCTTATGCAGACTGACTTTTCCACCAGTACAGAGTATCATCATCAGGGTGATTTCCTCTGTGAACAATACAAGTGAAACCAGAATTTTTGTGTAGAAAACCTTGATTTTGTTCTAATTTAAATTACCAAAATACTTAACTACCTTTATGAATGAAACCAACTTCTTTTGCTAAGGTCTATCTTAGAATTTAAATATAAACTGATTTTTTTTCCAGAAAGGAGAATGAAGATAACTATGTTATCTTCAGATAACAGAGAAAAATGTTATATAATATTTTCTTGTTTTAATATTTACTTTCGTAACATGTTGTTAGTAATAGAAATGGCCCAGATTTTCCTGAAGATATTAACTTTTATTTTGAAGAACTTTTAACTGGAAGGAATGATTGATAACTTATAGAAATAAAAAAATGTATTTCAGGATTTATTCAATGTAAGTATTAGAAATTTTTGAGAAATTCATCTCAGGGACATTTGAATTAGTTCTGCTTAGTGAAAGAGTGGGAAGTGATGTTAGTGTCAAATTATCATTTCTTGCAAAATCTATATGGAGATTGATATTGAATATGCTGAATATATTATATCTAAGCCTTTGGTAATTGGATAAGATAAATAAGTATCCATTTAAAACTAAAACTCTGACATTTTCTCTTGTTCATTTAATTTTTGTTTCCAGTATTTTTTTTCAAAATTTATTTAACCCAAGCTGCCTGACTTGATACATTGGTTTTATAATCACGTATGGAAAAATTACCCAAAGCATTTTTTTCAGTAAATGATTAATGAATTTTATCAGATATATTTCTTTCTAAAGATACAACCATAAAATTCAGAATGTTCTTTGTTCATGGCTAATTCAGTCAATAAAAATTTATTGACCACCCACTATGTCTCAGTCCATTTGAGCTGCTATAACAAACTGCCAAAGATGGGGTAGTTTATAAAGAACAGAAATTCATTTCATAACTCTGGAGGTTGTAAATAAAGTATCAGAATATCAGCATATTTGAGGGAGTGTCCTCTTCCCTGGTTCATGGCAGTCTCCATTTTGTTGTTTTCTTCACAAGGGGGAAGGGGCTAGGAATCTCTTTGGAGCTACCTTTTATAAAATACTAGTCACATTCATTAGGACTGTACACTAATGCTTTAAGCACTTCCTAAACCATCATATTTGGGGATTAGGATTTCACCAAATGAATTGAGGTGGGGTCGGTCACAAACATTCAGATCAGAGCAGGTTACAATATTTTTCTTTTATTGGAGGAAAAATGACTGATCTGGTACCCACCAAAAATAGCTTCATTTCCTAGAGAATGTAAGAAAGAGGCAGCCTGGATGGGCAGTATAGGAAACAATGTTACTAATACTGTTAACTAATAGTAAATGATACATAAAAGATGTTGTTTTATGGATGTTCATTTTGCTGAAAAAGGAGCAAATACTAAGTTAGCAATAAATATATTCATAAAGTAAGGGTTTTTGTGATATAAAGTAAATATTTACATGATGATATGAAAAGCAGGATATTAATTTTCATTTTAAATGGATTCAAGACTATATTCTTCTCTCATACAGCCTGTCAGGGTGTTAACCAGTGTTGCAGATCTTCAGTTTTCGATTTTGTATGAGGTTCATTGTGTATTCCCATTACCTCTCTATTTTTTTTCAAAGACTTATTTATGCATACAAGAACTGGGGTACAGGCCAGAGGTGTGGGGGGGTGAGAGCATTCGCCAGAGACAGGGTGGGGAGCAGAACAGGCAGATCTACTGAAATACACTGCTGAGGGGAGCAGTGGGCGAGTCAGGAGAGGTCTGCTGCACTATGTCAGTATCTCCCTGACCGGGGATCGAACTTGTGCTGCAGTGGCTGCGGATAGCGTCATAGGTTGTGTCAACCCCTTGCGCTACCAGGGAGGCCCCTACTACCACTTTAAATGTTATAAATTGTTCTTGTTCACTTCTTTTGTATTGGTTGTTGGATAAAAATTCTTTTAAAACCTTATTTTCCCAAAATACAAACTGACTGACCTTAGAGTAAATCACACTTTTATTAATTGAATTAAAGTATTATTTTTTCCCTTTTTTTTTTTGAAGATGGGGTTTGGTTTTTCTTCTGAAGAAAAAATAGCTCCTCCTGAATCTTAAATGAATAACATTTCACATGCAGAGAATAAATACCCCGGATACAAAATTACAAGTATTTTGACTCTAGAACTGTCTCCATCTCCTGAAAGATGAGAAGGTACTTGAAACAAGTGATTCTATAAAACAAAGACATAGAGATCCTACAAACTTGATGAAAACCTGAAGTTGTTTTGCTTTTCAACATTTTTTTTTAATATATCAAAAAACCTACTTTAGTGACATCCTAGTCCCACCAGAAATTGACCCTAATTTCCCCATGGTAGCAACATGCTCAAATTGACCAGCAACTCCGATTTCTGAACCTCTGTGTGTACAAGTACAAGTGTGTCTGTTATATCAAAACCATGGGCTCAGATGAGGCTTACTGCCTTCTCCTTAATTAAGGTAGTAAATTTGAATTTTCCATTTTTGTCCTGTTCTATGTTACAGTGGTATTCTAAGTTACTTAATTTCCTTGGTCTAAATTCCTATTTGATTCTGGTTTTTGTGTGCCTTTTTTCCCTTGCTGGTACTCACTTTTAGTGTGATCACTTCTAGAAGGTTATCAATATCAAATTTACCAATAGAACTAATCTAAAAAAAATTGAGGAGTTTCTAGGTGAAAGGCTATCACACATTTGTTAATTTAGAAAACTCAGCCCTCATATTTATATTATTGTCTCTTTCATTTCTGGTCTTTATTCAAATGACATCTTTTCAGAGTTATCTTCTCTGGCTACCTTATCTAACATTTCAGCTACCATCTGTTAATATTTAATATCCTTACTTGTGTTTTTCCTTTTCCCTAGCTGTTATCACTATATGTGACATATTTCATTTTCATCTTCTTAAATATTTGTTGCTCCTCCATCAATCCCTTCTTCCAAGGCATCCTAGAATTTATAAGCTCTATGGAAACTTGGGTTTTTGTCTTTTTCTTTACATCTGTGACCCCAGTATTGAAGTCTTCCACATTGTAGGTGCCCTATAAATATTTGTTAAAATAATTTATGAATACAGGAATGAAAAGAGAGGTATGGTAAGAGACACATTAAGGAGAGAGATGTGACAAGTAATTGAAGAGAGAAAGAAGCGAAAAGGTGACAGTTGTTAATTTGAGTTTCAGTGTAAAAATGAAATAATCCCCTCCTTTATTCAGTAAATGTATGTGGAGATTCTGTATAACAGGGGCAATATTTTTTGATGCTGGGGATACAATGTAAAACAAATTGGACATGGTTGAAGCCCCAAAGGAGCTTACAGTTTAGTGGGGCAGACAGACATTTACCCAATAATCCTCTTGTGAATGTGAAATTTTACCAATAGAACTGCTATACAAAAGAGTATGTGGTGATATAAGTGCTCCTAAATGAAGGATTTAAATTGTTCAAAGAGGTTGGGTGAGGCCTTCCTGACTGGGAAATGACCAGAAGCCAAGAATTTCAGGAATTAAATAGGTTAAGAGGAGAAGATTTCAGAGAGATGAGAAGAGAGAACCCTTGTAGAGGTTTTATGCTCAGCTGGAGCATATTGACAATGGTTTGTTACTAACGACTGAGATAAAAATGCCAAGGAGAGGTGGTGAAATAAGACATTGGAGAGAGAGGTGGAAGTCAGAGATGATTAGATTTGCTTTTAAAAAATATCACTCTGTCTACATTATTGAGAATGAATTGATCTAAATCTAATCATGAGGCTTTCATCTAGACAAAAGATAATGACCAGTGTTAGTGTGGAGTTGGAGAAGAATGGGCAGGTTTGAGAGATATTTAGGTGGTGAAATGCATAGGACAAAGCAGACATTTATTAAATGCCATTTTTTTTTGTGTTAGACACTGGGTGAAATAATAGGGAAACAAAAAAGAAACAGTGTGAGAAGTCTTGCATAAAACATTCTATAGTTGAGATATGTTTAGACTGCTTTGGGATAATAGTGAGCAAAGCAATTTTACCTGAGATTTTAAAGGGGAGATAAAGGATAATATGTGTCCTCAAAAGTAACAGAGAGTTTTCTAAGGTGGATAGAGAGGAAGAGAATTCCAGGTGGAACTATTCTTGCAAAGGCAAAAGGACATGAGCAAGTAATGTTTACTTAGGAAAGCAAAAGTTTAGAACTGGAAGGTATGAGTAGGACATGCTAATAATATGGGACTTTATGGAATGCCTTGGTACTTCTCCCTTACTCTCCTGAGATTTGGCTTGGAATCTCTGGAGTTGAAACTAATTTGGGGGTAGAAAGCAAAGATGGACCAAGAATTGGATTTTGATAGGTGACACTTTCATATGAAATGTCTACCAAAAGAACTGAGAAATTAGAGAAGGAACTAGATAAGGAGATTGAATGTACAATACTGGTGATATTTAGCTCTTTGAGAATAGATTTGATTGTTAACACAGAAAGAAGAAAATCCTGGAAAATGCTTACATTGAATATTAAAGCTGTAAATGAATTCAGGGGACAGAAAGAAAGGAAATTGGCAGATTTGTAAATATATTCTGCTTTATTACTTTGGGTCCATTGGCCCAGGACTTGAAGGAAAAGGTGTTTTTTTGACTCTTTGAATAGCTCAAGTAAAAGGTAAAAATGATTTGTAATACCTCAATAACTGGACTGTTTTCTCGTATTTAGGGCGAACTCTTCCCTTGCTATAGTTAACAATATTTCATTCAAATTCCAAAACATCCTCTTGCTGGATACTGCATTTTTTATATTTCATCTAGATACACAAATCTGGCAAAGTCACTTTAGTTTATATGAAAGCTTTTCATTGCTATTGTGTTATATATAGTACACTCTGTAACATAAATCTGACTAATCACTGTTGTCACTATTAATTCTGACAGATTTATTTACAAAATAGGATATTAAAGAAATTGCTCAGAAGGCTCAAACTCTGCCATCTTGGAACATGAGGTTACCCATCTTTGTTCTATTATCTGAAGTTTGCTTTATTTCTTTCTATATGTTTATAGCTTCATTGCCATCAGTTAATATTTATCCTACTAGTTAGCTTATTACCTTTCAGAGACTGGCCTGTGTTCAGCATAAATTAAGTGACAGGAACACCCACTTGAGTTGTGAATTTCATTTCTTAATTTTGTGTTTCCTGACCTAGTTGGTAAATTATAATATTCAAACCTAATGGAAGAGAGAGGAGGGTATTATAAGTGAATTTGCATTGAGTACTCTGTAGGCATTTTTTTAATGACTTTTTTTTTATGCAATTCAAACTTGTTTTACTCATTTGCATATTGATGCTATTGTATAGATTGGGTTAGATTTTTTTTTTAAATTAGAAAACCAATTTACTAGGAATAACAGTATAATCTCTAGATGAATGCATGTTGCTATTAAGTACTTTATACCATATTCATAATCTCTAAGAAGACTATGAATAGTCTTTGTCATGTTCATAGTCTCTAAGAAGTTTTTTTTTTAAAGATTTGTTTATTCATGCATTTAAGAATTGGGGTTCAGGCCAGATGAGCGGGAGGGTGAGAGGATTCACCAGAGACAGTGGAGAGCAGAACAGGCAGACTGACTGAAATACACTGCCGAGGGGAGCAGTAGGCGCGACAGGAGGGGTCTGCTGTGCCTTTGGGATTCTTGCTGGCCAGCTAGGATCAAGCCAGCGCTGCAGAGGCTGCGGACAGCCTCACAGTGCTCCGCTCAACCTCCTGCGCCACCAGGGGAGGCCCCATCTAAGAATTTTTAAAGTAAGAATAATTTAGTTAAAATCTAAGTTATACTAAAAACCTAAAGTGGAGTTGGTATGATATTTAAGAGGCATTCAGGGAACATGGTTTTTGTAACTGTATTGTTATTTCCTGCGAATTAACATAAAATGTCTATATATATACATTTCAAGATTCTTAAAAGTTGAACATATTTTGTAGTTTTGCTTCAAATGTCAATACAAGATAGAAATTTAAATTATTTTGCAATGGATATTTTATCTGAATCTTTAGTTGTGTTTTTATTTTCTAAATGATTTTTATGAAGCTCAAAAGTGAACAGAAACTATATAATCACAGTTTTTATTGAATTTAGGGATATGTTACTTCCTCTAAAATTGTGAATGGGGAAACTAAAGTCTCTGAAATGAGTTTTTTATCATTCAGATTTTATAGATATTGCTTTATTATTTATCATAGACAATTTGTTGGTGTATTAAAACACATTCAATTGATTATATTCATCAACTAGCCTTTCGGTGTTTTCTTTTTTGTTAATTTATTCTCTTGACTCAGAAATGAGGGATCTTTTAGATGCTATCTATTTACATAGAAAATTGGTTGACTTTAGGTCAACATGTGTATGGATAGATTTATCTTGACCATTTGAAATTGTTTGACTACCCCTCCCCATGTTTTATAACATTTTATATATTGATTTTGTTAGATTTCAGAAGAAAGGCACAATTACATACTTTGATAAAATTTGTTTTTGTACTTTTTTCTTTCTCACATAATGACTACAGGGGAAATTCTTCAAATCATATCAAAGTACTTTTCTATCTTTTGTATGTTGTGAACAAACTTCAAAATATGCAATCAAATAAGTATGTATTAAATGTTTTTTATGTGTCTGGCACTGATGTGGGCTGTGGGAGTCACCAAAAGTAGTGGTGAATAAATGAGGGAATAGTCAATACCCAGAAGATTTTACCTTTTAGATAAAAACTTTTTATTTGTAAAATACATGAGTTAAGAAAGCATGGAATACAGTTTTAATAATTTTCTAAGTCTAGAATTGGAGAGAGAACCTATCTGTGAAGTAACTTGAGAATTCATGAGAGTGGACTTTCTTTTATCTAAGGAGCATGGGAATTATTGCCTTACCTGTCCTAGTTCATGTACTCTTTGGCTTCTGGTTGAATTACACCAATAAGAGATGCTGGTAGGATATCGGAGGTTGAGGGGAAAGGGACATCATGGCACTTATGTACCTAGCTCCTTCACTTTGGCCTGAATTGGTTGTTTTGCTTTCTCAAAGGCCATAGGTCCATTAAGGAGGACCCCTTTATTATGACTAATCCTCTCTAGATTCTGGTGATCATCTGCTCCGAACCTTCAGGATAGTAATTATCTTGCTTTTGCTGGACCCCTAGCAACAATGCACAAACTCTTATGTTCTCCATCTCTTAAATCCTTAGTAATTTCTTAATAAAACTCTCATCCTCATATTATCCAGTTTGAGTGTGACACCTTTTTTTGTTGTTGTTGCCAGAACTCTTAATGAATACTTTCTATTCTATTGTAATGATTTGCATCAATCACTTAACCATTAAGAGCATCATGAAGACGCCATAAAAATAAAATAGCTCTCTGGCTATTAATTGTTAGTAGTTACAGTTATTGTATGCTACCTGTGTGTGTATGTGAACCCTTTCTTCATTTATGATCAATGAAATCTATTTTTTAAAATCATCTTCCTGGGTCAGAGACTACTATTAGTCTAATTGAGTCAAAATGTATGGAGTTTTTTCCTGTAACTATAGGGGACCATTGAATAGTTGTAAAATAAGTAGTGACCTGCTTAAGTTTCCATTTTTTTAAAATAGGCTACTCAGATGACCATATGTTGTGTGAATTTGTAGGCAAGAAGGCTGATTTTTTTAAAAATATTAGATAAAAGATAATAGGTATATGAGTGAAACAACAATGTATCAGTGTGTTAAAGGAAGGAGCTGAAAAATACCAGTTGTGGTGGTGGAGTGGTTTTGTATGAGTAACCAGATAGAAAGTGATGCTGCTATATGAGATGGGGAAAGATGAACTAAATTTTGAACTTGTGTATTTGAGGTGCCTATGGGATGGTTAGGTTTTCCTGTGTAGAAATCAATTGACTGGAATAGTCTGAAATAAAGAGGAAAAGACCAGATTAGAAATAATAATTTAAGGAATTACTAGAAGGTATATCGAAGCCAAAAAGGGGAATGAGGTCATTCAATAATTGCATGTAAAAATATAGGGACTGGAACCCAGAGGAAATTAATGTATTGTGAATTTGGTGCAAGAAGAGAAGGTATGGTTAAAGAGATATGCAGAGAGCCTGGAAACTATTTTGAGGAAGCCAATGGAACAGAGTTTTAAGACATAGAACATCAACAATGACAAATGCACCAGAGTTTCAGAAAGGTAGAGAGTGGGAAATATTATTTGGAGTTGGTAGTTACAGTGTTATGGAAAGGGAGAATAATTTCAATGAAGTAATGTTCAACGTAATCAGAATTCTGTACAGAAGGAAAAGGAACGAAGAGCAGAGTAAATTGTTATGAACAAAATTGAATTAATAAATGAGAGAGAATGGTAGTATGTCAAGGAAAGATTTTATATATGTTGAGGAAAGGTTTTATGTATGTGTATGTATGTGTAAGTTTGTGGGCTAGCAGAAGAGTTGGTAGTCAGGTAAGTAGATAGTCACTTTCGTGAGGATAAAGTATGCCAGAGTAAAAAGTTTAAAGATGTAGGAGAGGGGCTCTCTGATAAAAACCAAAGTCTTGTTTAAGAACACAGGTGAAAGATAGACCTGAGGACAAGATAAGTCATTTAATTTTGTGACTTGAAGTGAAAATGGGTATGATTGGAGGCAAGTTTGCAAGAAATGGGTCAGAAAAATGGAGAGGATTCTAGTCTGAGTACTTCAATTTTCATGAGGTTGATGAGATTTTAGGACTGTTTTATGTAAATACGAGGGTTACTTGAGATTCTTGGAGTAGGGGTGTCAGGAGTTTGTTTAAGAATAGTCGTTGAAAAATGAGGCAGTGTAGTCCTTAAGAGCCTGCACTGTTGAACTCTGCTACTGATCAGTTGTGTGACCACAGGTAAGTTGCACTTTCTGTGCTTCAATTTTCATCTAAAACAGGATAATAATAGTTCCTACCTCATTGAAATATTCTGAGGGTTAATAAATGTCTACTTGTAAATTGTGACTGACACAGAGTAAATAATCTAGGAATTGTAATTCTGATTATTGTTTTTACAGTTGAAATGGAAGTTGTGACAGTGAACAAATGTGGTTGGGGGGAAGCTGGGAAGGAGGGAGGAAAGAAAGGAGAGAAGAAGGAACGGAGGGAGAGAAAGAACAAGAACATGAGCAGATGTGTACGTTCGCTTACTGGAATAGTTGTGAGTAAAGAATAAGAGTATTTGAATTTAAAATTTCTGTTAGAACATATTGAGCCGATGAAAAGGTTCAACAACTGATTGTTGAGAGCTGAAGGTCATTGGATCTGAGATGGACATGTTGTCGAAGTATTAGCGGTTTGGACTTCTATAAACAGAATGCTTGGATGCAACTTCTCCACGTGCAGACTAACAAAGGGGTGTTGTATTGACCACTTCAATCTGACAGGTGGCATTGCAAAATGTGATTTGTTTTTCTAAAATGGAGAACTGTTTTTGGTAAACTTTCAGCTTAAATTAGTTGATTCTAGACAGCTCAGTGTATATTAAACCCTTGTAATAAGTACTGGGTGATATATAAAGTTTGGTTTCAGTCTTAGATAATTGTGTTCCTATTCCTCCTCCCCCCTTGATGAACTACAAGTGGTATAGAATTTGTGTTAGTTTATTTTGCAGCACTGTGCTGTGCATTGCAGAACATCTATTATTCCTGTACCTCACCCATTAAATGCTAGTGGCATCCTTTAATTCTTTGTTGCAGCCCAAACACATTTTCAAAAATGCCCCCATTGAGCACCAGATTAGGAGAAAGAAGACACAAGGTAATATGTGGATTAGATCTAAGAACAGGGTCCTGTTTTTTGTGACTAGGTATATAGAGATATGAGGCAGGAAATTGCTTGCTAACAAAATTCCAGGTAGAATTCAGATATAAAGTTGCAGTGGAACAAGGTTTTCTTTACCATCTCAGCATCTTATCCTTACTAACTCCTTCCTAACCATTTCTAGCTCAGGTATGGCTGGTAGCCAGGTTATATTAATACTGTATAAGTAGCCTTGTACAGTAAGAATTCTTTAGTGTATATGGTGAAGAATATAATTTTAGCATGATTTCTCTTTTAACTACATTAATGTTTTTCTACCTTTCTACTACACTTCTAAGTATTCCCTTTCTAGGTGAAGACATGCAAATGCCTGGTCTTTCCCACTGAACTATTTTTCTTACCGATTTTTTTCTGGCCATCAGTGAATGTGTTACATAAAAATGTAATTACTGAGTTTCTATGTTTGCTTGTGAACATACCCAATGTAATAAAATGCAGTTGAATAAGTGAAGATGATTACCGCAGTTTCATCTTTTGTTCAAATAGATAAACCTTTAATAGAATCACCTTTGTCTAACTTAAATTTTTTTTATTCTTTTGGAAGAATTATCTCATTTATAGTAGTTTACCTCTGGTGATCCTAATAAACCAAAAGTATTCTTTTTAAAAGAGTAATGTTATAAAGTTTAGTGAATTTGCATTATTTACGTAGTGTGTTTTAATAAAGATGATTTTTGCAACACAGAACAATACTCTTCTTTTTACATAAATAAGAATTTAATATAATAGAAAATATTTATCCAGGATATTAAATGAGTTTTCATGAGGTTTTTAGTTTCTTGGTTTCCTTTGTGAATTAAAACCTCATCCTTGATAGTGAAGATTAGGTGCTCAAGTATACATGCTTTGTAAAATGTATTTGTTCTTTTAGTCTGTTTCCTGGGATAAATGCCCATAGCTTAGAAATCATTATGATTCGTCTTAATTGTTATGCTTCTTGGGTGTCCCTGCAGAAAAGCCAGAGTTGTAAAAATTGGAACTTTTTTTTCTGGTCCTGTAAAGGTAAAAGTCATAGCAACAGGGCCTCCCCGGTGGTGCAGCGGTTGAGAGCTGGGTTGCAAAGCTGCCCACTGCCTCTGCGGCGCTGGTTCGATCCCCGGCTGCTCCCCGGCCACCAGAGGAGGGTCCCACATGGCGCACAGACCTCTCCTGCCGCCCGCTGCTCCCCTCAGCCATGTACTTTGGTCCTTCTGCCTGCTCTGCTCCCCGCTCTGGCTCTGGTGAATTCTCTCACTCTCCCGTGCTTCTGACTGTACCCAGTGCATGTATAAACAAACAAACAAATAAATAAAACATGCCTCTGGGAAAAAAAAAAAAAGTCATAGCAACAGACATGATCTTTAAATGGAACACTGTAATGGTCATATAACTGATTTAAATGACTATGTAATTATATCATGTATATGTGTGGTGACATCTCTTTACTGGGGTTCACTTCTTCTAGATTAAGACATATATCATTTTTATGTGAGAAAAATGAGATATTTCATAAAATCCAATTTGTTCCTGTCCCTTAACTTTAGTACATTACTTAGTCTATGTTTTAAACTAGTAGAGAATAATTTGTTCTCAAACTCCGATTCTCCTTTCATCCTGGGCTCTTTATCTTGAAAATGAATCAATTAAATCAATTAGCACATTAATTTCAGCTGCTTTTAAGTTTATCTGTGGGGAATTTTCCCTCATGAGGTTTTCATAAACTATAAATGAGTTTCTGTTTACCCTAAAGTGAGTTTTTCAGTCATCTAGTCTTTGGAAGTTTACTTTGGTGTGGCATGTCGTACATGAGAATCATTACTTTGTCTTTGATACACAAGACATATGAGAGTTTTGACTCAGAATAAGTACAACACTTTAAGGTAATTCTAGATTTACAGTAATTACTTCAGTCTAGTTTTGGAGTTTAGTATGTTGGGGAAGATTAAAAAAATAAGTTACCACACTGTAGAAATGATTTTGGGTAACTTCTGAATCTAGGTCATAATAGAAATAGTGGCATCTTCCTTCCTGTCTCTTGGATTACTTGTTCTGGGTAGTCAGTTACCATGCCAATAGGATTCTCCAGCAGCGGATGGAGAAGGCTAGCTAGAAAGAATGGAGGCTTCCTTCCTACAGCCAACATAGGTGAGAAAGCCATCGTGAGAAGAGATCCTTCAGTCTTAAACAAGCCTTTAGATTTGCAGTCCTGGCAGCTTGATGATTAAAACCTTAAGAGACTGCATGCCAGAGTTACAATCACCTGATTAAGCTGGTTCTTTATTCCTGACCCATGGAAACTGATATAATAAATGTGTATTGTTTTCAGCTCCTAAATTTAGGATAACTTGTTATGTAACACAGAGAAGTAATGTTATGAGAGTGGCTAACAGAGTTCTGATTTAGTATGGAAGCTTGGCAATTAATTGCGAACTTACATTTAAAGAATAGGAAGGAGCATTCCTGACAGGGAATAGCCTGTGAAATGGCTCTGTTGTGAGAGAAAGCAGGTGTAGGGTAAGTAAAAAGTATCAGGCTTTTCTGCCCTCCTGCCATTAGATTAAATGCATGCCTGATGGTGGAAGGGTGTGGGCATGCATAGGTGGGTACACCTGGGCTGAGACTGGGTTTATGAGGGTGGTGTCACAGGGACATCAGCCGAGCGAAAGGAGCAGAGACACAAAGGCCACGAGAGAACATCAGAGAGCCCAGAGAGAGAAAAGACTTGCTGGGGGCTGGGAGGCCTATCAGTCTCTCGGCCCCCCAGCACTCCTGCCTGCCATGTACCTGGTAAACTGAGTAAAAGCCTCAAAAGCCACTGAGGGCTCCAGGATGCCTCCTTACCCCATCTGCATAGGATCATAGAAAAGCTGCACTGGCCCATCCTGCCTCTACAGCAGGACTCTTCTGAGAAAGATCAGTGCATGTAAGTGTAAATAGCAAAGAAGTAGGAACAGATGACGACAGAAATATCAGAAAATGTAGGCTTGTGGTCATTTTGTTTTCTACTTTAAAAGCAATGGGAATCCATTGAAGGTTTTCAGCAGGGAATGTGGAGTAACTAGATTCGATATATATTTTGTAAAGAACATTCTGATTGCCTTGAGGAGAATCTATTAGAGATGATAGGTTGAGAGTGATTGTGCAAGAGTGGATGGAGTAGACCAGTTAGAAAGCAATTGTATTTCTCTAAAGAGATTATGATTGTTTGAACTGGAGTGGTGGAAAGAGGTAGGCAGATTTGAGAGGTGGGATATAAAATAGTGCTGTATGGAGTTAGCTGTAGGAGTGAAGAAAAGGAGCTGTTAAGTCAGGTGTTTGGCCTTGTTGGATGGCCGAAGCTCAGTTTTTTTTAGAAGATCTTATATTTTGTTTTGGCTGTTTTTAGATGCTTTTCTGACAGCCAAAGTGGAGTTTCAAGAGCCAGTTAGAATGTTGTTCAGAAACTCAGAAGAGATCTGAACTCGAGACAAAAATTTATTAAATTTATTATGAAGTTGTGCAACCTACATGATGTATTCCTTGTGAAGTTTTGTGGTCAAAAGTCTATTAAAACAATTTCAAAATAATGAAAGTCCTTTATGCATTTCTCAAAACTATGAATGGAACTTTTAATTCCCAGTAGTACTTTATAATATTGCCCTTCTCCCCTTTTCTATCTTCTGTTTTCATTACATGCATCTGTTCTTCCACCACTTTCTTCAAAACTCCTCAAATAACTACCCCTCTGCTTTCATCCAGGATGACTCTGCTAATTCAGCTTTCATTTTTTGTTCTTTGCTCCTCATTATTTAAATTGATGTAGTTTTCTTCTTGATTTGACAACAGAGGGGCCTTCCTTGCAGTGAAGGATAGGAAAAGAAATAGGAGCATAAAAGTAGATGTTCTTTTGATGGTCTAGAGAGAGGAAAGTCAGGGAGTACTTCTGGGAACAGTGACACATTTATGATTTTTGTCATATCACGTAGTTTTTAGCATGTAATGAAAAACTGAAGCCATAGCCTTAGATTATTTTGCCTTGTAATTGAGTCAATAAAAGTATGTCTTGATCCTTAAGTAGCTCCATTATTTAATTATTGAGTTAGGGAAGATGAATTTAAAGGGGGACCAGTTAGGATCTTTGTTGATTTCTGATTGAAACTCCTGAGCTAACTCAGCCTCAATTCTCAGTTTAGATAATGGTTTCTTTGGAAAGCTTCTTAAGACTTTTCCTTCTTAGGTTTAATTCTTCTCTAGTGGGCACTGAATCCTTTTATTGTCCATCTTATTTAATTGCATATTAAACCCAATATTCTAACAGAGGGTGGGAAAAAAGTTTACCATTGTATCATTAGCAGGTACTATTTTATCTTTTATGTAAAGGAACTCATTAAGTACTTGTTTAATTAATTCAGGCATTAGACATACTAGGTTTCATGTATATATTACCAACCATGTTTCCCACTTAATTACTGTCAAAATGCATAGACTTATTCTTGAGCAAACAACATATAATGCCTATTCTCATGTTCTTTCCTTAGATTATGACTTTGAATTCTCTACCACCAGTACATGTAAAAGTTTGGGGAAAAAAATGTATGAGGGACTACAATACATTCTTGGATCATATAATTTTCACATGCTTGGAATTGGTTTTACTGATTTGGTTACTCCATATTGAGGAATATTAAAATAACAGCTGTGAGTGAAACTGTTGTGTTCACTCTAATGATGGAGGAGAAGGTAGTTTGCTGTGATTTCTTTATGAGAATTGATATGAAATTTTTTCTTAGTAGGAGTAGAGTTCATTTTGAACAGTTTGGTTTGTATGTGAGCGTGTTTAATTTTTTGTAGTTATGGTGACTCTTTCTCTGCAGTGACTTCTAGATAACTCAAGTTAAATTTTGTGACATGATCACTTTATATCTTTTGTTGTAACAGTCTTGTTGATTTTCATCCTATTTTTTATTCATTTTGCTTTTGTTGCATATTTATCCCCCTCCCAGACCCATTTCTTTACTTTTTTTACTCTCTGTACCAGTGAATCTTTGTGAGTCAACTCAAATTTTCTTTTTATCATAGGGCTTTAGTATGGAGGATTCAAAAGGTTACAAGTGGATCTGCCATGTGATGCAGCAGTTCCAATTATAACTATCCAAAAATACAAAAATACTAATTCAAAAGGCAACCTGCATTCCCATGTTATTGCTGCACTATACAGTAGCCAAGATATGGAAAGAACCTTAATGCCCCAAAACATATAAGTGGACCCAGAAGATGTGGCATATATACACAATGGACTACCACTCAGTAATCAGAGATAAACTCATGCCATTTGCAGCAACATGTATGGAGTTGGAAGGGATTATGCTAAGTGAAATAAGTCAGAAAGAGAAAGATACCGATGGTGTCCCTTATAGGTATAATATAGTGAACCAAAGAAAGGGTAAAACAAAGACAAACTTTAAAATTAACTCTTGAAAGCTGACACTTGATCTTAGGGGAGGAATTGGGATGAAAACAGGGAAATGCGAGGAGAACATAGTGGACTATGATGGAGGACTATGGGTGCTTTGGTGGAGGGAGGGCTGGTGACTATACCTGGGAGAAAGGAATCCTACACCATCAAAATACTGGCAAGAAAGTAAAATAATGGTACTTAAATAACAAGAATAAGTAAATTAAAAAGTAACCATAGGACTTTAAAATGTTACATGTAGGTATATATAGAATAATGGATGTTTATTGTCAATCTGTTTAGGAGGTACTTAGTACACATTTTCACTTCTGTCATTGACTCCTCTGGGTTCTCTAAAATACTGAGAGTGCATGTGGGCTGTGGAGCACTCTCTCTCCTACCCTTTATTTCTGAATAAAGGGTCTTCGTTGTTTTCCCATTTAGGGAGTAGTGTTTCATTTCTCTACCATTTCATCTGCCTACTCTCCTAACCCCCAAAGCATTTCTAAACCATCTAAAAAATAGTTGCCTGTTTTTAAATCTGTGATTTCATACAATGTTTAGGTTAGATAGAGATAAAGTTTATAATTAAGGTGAGGAAAACTAGTAACTTATTTATATTATGTTTTTTAGTTATTTTAAGAACCAATTTAGACATTTAGATTAATTTTAGAAAGGTCATTAATCTTGGCTCACACTAAGAAATAAACTAAATGTTCAATAAAATATCCGTTACTATGGGTTAAACGTACATGATGATTTTATGTTTTTTTTAATGTCTAAATTTTGTTTTCAATGTTAAAGAGTCTAAGAAGCTTGAGAGATTTACATATTTTTGTTAAACACTTTAATGTTGGTCATAGTATTTATATTCACTATAGTTAAAAAAACTAACATTCTTTAAGATATATTTGCAAAACCCATTTTAAAATAATATAGTTTCATTGTTTTGTTAACAAATCAGACTTTTCAAGCCATTTCTGATAGCTAAACCTTTCTGGAGAGTTGTACCATATCCTTCCGGTCATCTAAATTTATCACAGGCCTTTATCTAAGAAGGTTGGTGAACCTTCTTTCCTTTTGATCTTGCATCCTGGCGGGTGCTTGGATATTTCTTCTGTAAGAAAAGTTTTGGTGGATGAGTCAGTGCACTGAGTCATAGGCAGCATGAAGCCTCTAGTGTTCTATACTAACTAATTGGAAACAGTTTCAAAATTAATTAAGGCACAGTTGTCAACTCAGTGTTACTGATTGACATCCTACCAAAGTATTTTGTCTTTTGGCAAGTTGCTTAATTGTTCTTTAGTATTTAGGTTTTTGTGTTTATGATTTTTTAAAGGTCTGTTAATAGACCTAGATATATCATGTTGATTTTTTAAAAAGTCCTTTTATGAACCCAGTATCACTTGTGTTTAATTTCTCCTTTGCTTGATTCCTTTTTCTCCTGAAATATTCAATACAATTCTTTTTCTTTTTTGCTTGTTGATTTATCAGTCTATGAGAAAAGTCTTTTATGCTCCATAGAAACTAGTTCATATAATAATAGTGTATTGATTTGTCAAATGAAACTCACTTTCTAACCAAACACATAAAAACTATGTGTTTTATTTTATAAGAATAAATTAAATGGCTGCTTAAATTCCTTTATAGTCCATTAATTTGACCTTACTAAACTCGTTAAAAATGCCATGTTTTTGAAAGATTGTGTTACTTCATTGTGCTCATATTAGAAGTACTTATTTTGAAGGAAGGATTTTGCAAGACTGGATTGATTATAAAAGAGTAAATAAGAAGAAATCAAGGCTAGGAAGACATTTTGACTGAAGACATAAGTATGTTCTGGCAAAATGATAAAATGCTAGGATGAATTACTGAGGGGAAAAAATGAAGAAAGAGATCATAGGTATTAAGTGTCTACTAATTTCCATACACTTTACATATGCTATTTCTGTAATTCTTCCTACTATCTCTGAAGTGGGAATTATTCATTCAAAGTTTTCAGTAATGTCTGTGTAATAAACATCTTAGACATAGCTTAGTGTGCTGTTCGTTTGTGTTTGTTTTGTGCTAGATTAGGGCATTTTGCCAAAGAACAATTAGGGAAAAACATTTAGTTATAGAACAGACAATTTATATGGCAACAATTAGATTACACATCATTTAATCATTTCTCTTGAATATTACTTTTGAAGTTATTTGGTTGAAATTCAGATAGTTTATAATTGTGAAGCGTCATAATTGGTAGCATCTTTATGGTATGTAGATTAATGCTAATCTTAAGTATCTTAGATTTATTGGAATACAGTGGATAATCTTTTCTCACTTTTTTTTTTTTAAAGATTTATTTATGCATACAAGAACAGAGGTACAGGCCAGAGGTGTGGGGGGTGAGAGGATTCACCAGAGACAGAGCAGGGAACAGAACAGGCAGATTGACTGAAATACACTGCTGAGGGGAGCAGCAGGCAAGACAGGAGAGGTCTGCTGAGCCATGTGGGTTAGCTCCCTGGCTGGGTTGGAACTCATGCTGCAGTGGCTGGTGATAACTTGATAGCACTGAAACTTTAACCCCTGCACCACCAGGGAGGCCCCTCACTGTTTATAAAAGTTTAAGAGCAAAGATAACCTTTTGACCTATTGGTTTTATTTTTTCATTTAGTTTTTAAACACAGCATAATCTATTTTCTTGCAGATTCTCGTAGTACATAGTATACTAGTATGTAAGAATTCTAGTAAAATGTTTTTAACTTTGTTACCTGTTATGTAAAAATATATTTGAGTAATGTCTCCCACATCCCCACCTTACCTCTTTCATGTTTTTCAAAGAACATTGAAAATATGCTTGAAGAATTTAATGCTCTGTATATGCAACTTTGAGAACTGCTGGATTGCACAGTATCTTGCCTAAGATTATCATTAATTAGCAACTAACCTTTGTAACAAATTTTCTTTTTCAACTTTCTTACCCAAACTCATTTTAATTTGTTGCTGTGGATTAGCCATACCAAATTACCAATTCCTTGTTTATTTTTGTTTTGTCTTCCTGATTTCTTGAGTTATGTCTTGATATATAGTTTTTTCCTAATGCTAACCAAATTGTGATGTTTGAAACTTAGAAATTGTATGTTTGGAGTTTTATTAAGTATTGTAAATAGCGAGAGCATTCTTTTTTTTTTTTTTTTTAAAGGAGAACTCTTTTTTTTGTTGTTGTTTAATTAATTAATTATTTATTTATACAAGCACTGGGTACAGTCAGAAGCGCGGGAGGGTGAGAGAATTCACCAGAGCCAGAGCGGGGAGCAGAGCAGGCAGAAGGACCGGAGTACACTGCTGAGGGGAGCAGCGGGCGGCAGGAGAGGTCTGTGCGCCATATGGGACCCTCCTCTGGTGGCCAGGGAGCAGCTAGGGATCGAACCAGCGCTGCAGAGGCTGCGGGCAGCTTCACAACCCAGCGCTCAACCGCTGCGCCACTGGGGGGGCCCTAGCCAGAGAATTCTTGATAATGAATAAAATGCCAAGAAAAAAGTCCATTTTCTGACATCTAAAGGTTTTAGTTTATGGGAGCTTTATTACGATAACATGCGTTGGTCTCCTTAAAGTATGACATTTTTCATATTCAAGGGCTCACTAAGGATGAGTAAATCTCTATTCCTTTCTATTTTTCTTGTGTTTCAAAATCTTTACTTCTTGACTCTTTTGTGCATTTTTTTAACCCCCTTCCTGCCACTCTCACTTTTAGTATCTGAACTCAATTTACTTACCGATTCTGTAGTCTGTCATGATTGTTTATTTAATCATGTAATATTTGTCATTTTTTCCTCAGCTGTATTCTCCATTTTATTAATGTTGCTCTAGAACCCTTACTACTTCGGTAGAAAATCTTCAACATTTTATACCTAAGCTTTAACTTCTCATCCCTAAGCTAAACTAATTTCTTACCAGTCTTCCTTTTGGCAGATTGGTTGTGTTTCTTCAGTCAGTGACGGATTCAGATAAGCTGATTTTATTGCATCCTTCTCCAATTTCTTCCTTTCTTACCTATGGTACTAAGAGTTAGGCCTGTGATCATCATTCCTATTAGTAAGTGTTGTTGGATTTGTGTTATTTTCCTAGAATTATAGTGACCATCATAGAGTGTATTCTGTGCTTTTGAGCACCTTATGAGCTTAGGGGAAAAACCCTTGGATCATAACTTAATGCATCCACAGGACTTCAAAGGGACCCACGAAGTATGATCTTGTATTAAAGGGTATGGAAAATGAGATTAGAAATGTAGATGGCTGCCAGAATGTTTAGTAGCTTGACTGTTAGGCTAAGGTATTGCTAGGCTAGGATAACTTTTGGGCAGGAGATTAATATGCTTTCCTGTCCTGCGGTGTATTTACCCTAAAACATTGAATTTATTCCAACTAGCTTGATATGTAATTATCAGCAAATATTCTTGGCATTAGTCCCTTTTCTAATTTTTTTTTTTAGCCTTTTTCTACTATAAAGAACCTATGTAAAAGGACTTTCTGATGATTTAATTAGACATCATTCACAAAGCATTTAACATAGTGTTTGGTACATGTGGTGATAACAATAATATGACAGAAAGTACTGGAATATGGATATAGCTGAGGTATGTGTGGGTTGGGGGTGAAACCACACACTGTTCTAGTCTAGCAAGCCTGGCCAGGTAGCAGATAGAGCACCCCAGGTCATTCTTACACTTTGTATATGTAGGTTGGAAATTAGGAGACTTGGGTTCTGGTTCCATCTCTATGTGCTTTGTAGATCATCTTTCCTCCCTGACCACTATGCCTATACAAATAAAATAATTGATTTGGATTAAGTAGTTATTAAAAGTTATGATTGTGAATTTTAAATACATGATACTTTTGGTTTAGGCAAGTGTGACTTAAGGAGAACATGAGAGTAGGGCCATCTCATATTTAATGGCATTATTTCTGATGAATTATCCAAGTCAAACTGGTAAATGGTTGATCAGGATTCATTTGCTTCTAATAGAAAAATTTCCTTCATCATTTGTTTATTATTGACATAGAACATTATATTAGTTTCAAGTAAGCAACATAATAATTTACATAATATTTGTATGCACTGAAAAATCACTACAAGTCTCACATTCATCACCCCACATAATAATTTTTTTCTCGTGTGATGAGAACTTTTAAGATCTATGGCCTTAGTAGTAATTTTGAAATAAGCAATCCAGTATTATTAACAATAATCAGCATGCTGTATGTTATATCCCCATAATTTTTTATTTAATAACTGGAAGTTTATACCTTTTAATCCCCTTTACCTAGTATTTTTTATCAATTTTTTTCTAAAGGACGGTTTATTAGAGAAAAGAGAAATGAAGAAAAAAACCTGTATAGACACAGGTGGGCAAAGAGCTGCTATTGATGCTGCTGCTATTGTTGCTGGTTTTGAAAGGTTTGTTAAGAGAAACCTGTATGGACATAGGTGGGCAGTCTTTGGACAAGAAATACCCCAACACTATTTATTGATGAGACGTCACATTGTATATTCCTGACTCCTTTTTTTGTAAATTAGTTGACCATGTACACATGGTTTTATTTCTGGACTGTTTTGTTCCATTGCTCTATTGATATCTGTTTTATGCCAATACCACACTGTTTTGATTATTGTAATTTTGTAAAAGTTTGAAACCCGGGGGTATGCTCCTTCCAACTTTGTTGTTCTTTCTCATGATGGCTTTGGCTATTCATAGTCTTTTGTGCTTGCATACACATTTTAATACTGCTTTTCTTACTTCTGTGAAAAATGCCATTATAATTTTAATAAGAATTACACTGAAACTGTTGATTGGTTTGGATAGTATGGATATAATGATGTTCTTCCATTCCAGGTATGGACTATATTTCCATTTACTTATGTTTTCCTCAATATCTTTCATTATTGTCATAGTTTTAAGCAAATGGGCTTTCAACTACTTGGTTAAATTTATTCCTAGGTATTTCATTTATTTTATTTTTGATGGAATTGTAAATGGATTGTGTTCTTCATTTTCTTTATGATAGTTCATTTTTAATGTATACAAAAAAACACTATACCAAAGCAGTGCTTAACATAGTTAAAATACATTTGCATTTCTCAAATTAAGAATTGATAAAATTCTGAAGCATGAAAATACTCAGATATGTCACAATTGGAACCACACCTTGAGACAACTGAGAAATATGAAAAAGAATTTTGGTAATATCTGACACTTATACACTCCTTACATATGTAATGCTCACGTAGTCTCTTCAAATTTCAAATGTGCAGACTACAGGGCTTTCATTAGTCAGGATACATCTCTTGGGCAGGTAGTCCTGTATTCCTAACCAGATTGTGTTTGAAAAGCCAATCAATCCCTCTTCTCCCAATACCCTCAATCTTCCAAAATGCACCTTCACTTCAAATTGTCAACTGTATAATTGGACCTTCTAATTCAGTAACCATACTGGTGAGTATAGCATTGATCTTTCTTCAACTAGGTCTGTTTCTTTATTACTGGTTTGTTTGCCTTCCCTTTCCTGTTCTTGCTTGTTTCCCTGTTCTATCTTGTTATTTCTCTCAGTTTGAGCCATGACATTATAATGGATTTGTGTGATATTGTGAGAACAAAGAAGTTGGAGTATTATTTCCTCACCAATACTACTTTCATAAGCAAGAAAAGCCATCTATTTTGCATATAGAGAGGGAGGAGACAGTAAAAAAAAAAAATAAAAGTAGAGGTAAGGGAGGATATTGAGTTTGGAAAAGTGCTTTAGGAATATTTGCATTATATTTGAAGTGGGGATGATTTTTAAAATCTGAAAGATTCTCCCATGTACATGCATACACCAACCTGGAGGGCAAGAAGGAACTGAAACAAACAAACTCTCTGACAGTTCTGTAATTTCATTCTAAAGAATAGGGATATGTTGCTATTCTAGTAATCCGCATTTTGGAAATTTTACCCACAATGGATAGAATGTTAAAAATGGAAGAGAATATTTGCTGTCTATTTAAGAGTGGAGGCTTTAGCTATACTTTCTTATAAAGTTTTATTTATCAAAGGTATTCTCAGGAGGTATCGATGAACCTGAAACTGTTCCAACCTGTACTGAAATACTCCCACACTATGTTGCTAGAATAGGTTTCAGTACTTTTTGTAAACCAATGCCAAAAAGTTATTTTCATTTGAAGTTTCTGCCCTCAGTTGGATTGAGAGGAGCAAATTCCCATTTGTTCAGACAGAATAGTGATTAACAGATAGGTAATGAAAGATAGGGTTGTGCTTTTTGTGTGTTAAAACTTTCATCAGAAGGAATTGTTTGTTTTCACATGACAGATAATTGGACCTGATGTTCCTAACAGGTCTTTGAATCTGAATTAAAAATAAGCTCATAGTTCTAAATAGTATAGTATATAATTTACCTGTTTTGGTTGGTACTTGAATTAACAACCTAGTAGGTATTCTTTTTTTTTTTCCAGCTGAAAATTTTAGAAGTCAATTTATTTATTTAATTTATTTTATATAATTCTTACATCATTTTTCATTTTTGCACAATGTATGCCTTTTCATTTTGGTTATATTCCCCATACAATTTCACCCCCCTTATATTTTTATTTATTTATTTATATAAGCATTGGGTACAGTCAGAAGCACGGGAGGGTGAGAGAATTCACTAGAGCCAGAGCGGGAAGCAGAACAGGCAGAAGGACCGAAGTACACTGCTGAGGGGAGCAGCGGGCGGCAGGAGAGGTCTGTGCGCCTTGTGGGACCCTCCTCCGGTGGCTGGGGAGCAGCCGGGGATCGAACTGGCGCTGCAGAGGCTGCGGGCAGCTTCACAACCTAGCGCTCAACTGCTGCGCCACCAGGGAGGCCCATCACCCCCCTTATTTTGATCCTAATCCCTCCTCTCCTCCTGCCCCCGTAGTGTGTCTCTTTTTCCTGGCCCCTTATTTAGGTTTTCTAAATTCTTACTATGAGTGAGGCCATCTGGTATTTTTCTTTTTCTTTCTGGCTTATTTCGCTGAGTATGATTCTTTCCAGCTCCATCCATATTGCTGCAAATTGCATGAGTTTATCTTTTTTGATTGCTGAGTAATATTCCATTGTGTATATGTACCACGTCTTCTTGATCCAGTCATCTATTTTTGGGCATTTGGGTTGTTTCCATAGCTTACCTATTGTAAATAGTGCTGCTATAAACACAGGGGTGTAGGTGCCCTTTTGAATTAGTGTTTCTGTGTCCTTAGGGTAAATACCTAGGAATGGAATTCCTGGATCATATGGAAGCTCTATCTTTAGTAGGTTGAGGAATCTCCATGCAGCTTTCCATAGTGGTTGGACCATTTTGCACTCCCACCAGCAGTGCAGGAGTGTTCGTTTTACTCCATACCCTCCTGAACATTTATTGTTGCTAGTTTTTTTAATATGCGCAGTTCTCACTGGTGTAAGATGTATCTCATTGTAGTTTTGATTTGCATTTCCCTGATTACATTTCCCTGATGTTAAACATATTCTCATATGCCTGTTGGCCATTTGCATTTCCTCTTTGGAGAAGTTTCTTTTTTAGCTCTTCTGCCCGGTTTTTTGACTGGATTATTTTCTTTATTTTTGTTGAATATTCTTGATTGTATCTCACTGCTCTACCATTTTAAAGACACCATGACTGCAAGACCTCTTAATTGGTCACTGACTTCCAGTACCTCTGTCTTTATCTCTGATCTTATCACTGTCTGCAAATTCCTGGCAAATGTCTAAGTTCCATTGCTTACAGATCCCTTCTACCTCTTCAACATCCTGTTTTCTACTTTTCCTGCTTTCCACCCATATCAGACTTATGGCTGTTTCAGGTCTGTGGCTTTGTATATGTTTCTACCCCTTCTTTCTTTCATGATGTTATCTATTGCATTGTTTACTACACTGTCTAAAGTTTGTAACTGTCTGATAACTTACCTCTTTTTTAAAACTGTGAAGGTATCCTGACTACTCCCTATATTTTCTGAACATTTAGCTCAGCACCTCTTTCACTGTTTAATGAATTACTGACCTTCCTTCTGCATCTTGTAAATTTTTGTTATGTCTCTATTCAACAGGTTTAGATACTAAATAACTTTATGGTTATGCTTTAGGCCTTGATTTCCTGAGTTTTCCCTTGAAAAGGAATCTTTAATTTCAGAATTTTACCCCTGCCATTATTGGGCCCACCTCTTCCTGCAAACTTTAGCAATCAGGTATAGTTATTTGCTTTTGAAGTAGAGAGGGCCAACTCCTGACACGAGTGTCTGCTTTATTTACAGTATATAATATTAATGTATCTTGAATTTCTGATTTTTCTAAGACTTTTAGACTTTCCTTCTATCCCCTGGCCACACATACAACTTATGTGCATTTTAGACGTGAAATGAGTTGCCTAAAATCAAAGAGCAGGGAAGTGATAAATTAATTTTACATAGCCTAAAAGGCTAGGTTTGCTTTTTTATTTGTTTTGTTTTCAGCTGCAGCACCCTGATTGTTACCTTCTGGTTCCTAAACATTATGTCTAAACTACACTCTAAAATCATCTCATAACTTCCCCTCTTTTGATTTTATTTCTTATTTCCAAATGTATGGCAGGAAATGTGGGGTTCAGGACACAAAATTTTCCTTTCCAGTCAATTTTGATGAAAGAATTTTGCTGTATGGGTAATATCACATTATTTTTATAGTTTGACAATTCATTAAAATGTAAAAGGGAAATAAATATTACGGAATTTTGAAAAAATTGCAAACATTGGGGAGAATTTTTATTCTGAAAAATAATTCCCAAAAAGAAGTATTCTAATTTATACAATAGGGTGTGGAAAGACAGAGATAGAGAGGTAGATAGATGAGTCCATGGAAATATTAGTTTGTTGGTTGCTTATAAGAAACAATAATTAAAAAAATTATTGTTTCATTTTCCTGTTATCCCAAAGTTTTGTCTTGGTGACCCAGTCTACTGAGTGGGCAAAAGAGTGTGCTCAGAGCAAGATGATGGAATTGGCATTTTAAAAAATCCAGCAGATAAAATATTACACCCACTGACTCATGAAACAATTAAGGTCCCAATTTAGAATGATTCTGGACAGAGATTGTAACCCTTAGATTCCTTTAACAAATATTCATGTGGTAGAATTGGAAGCATGAGCTAAATACAGAAATTGGGAGTACTAAGGAAAGTTCTGGTTTAAAATTTGAACCTCTGTTAATATACATAAATTGGTTCATTTGCATTTTAATAAATATCTAATATCAGTTGAAATAATGGAAGTGTTTGAATTTTCAAGCTAGGTGTTTCTTATCTGCTTTTTCTGTTATTGATTCTTTTATGTGTAACTGTTAAGTGCAAAGGTTATTTTAATTTCTGGCAGGCATTTTTATTGAGTATTAGGTAAAGGTTGCTGGAAAAGGAATTAGGATCTCCAACTTGTAATTGAAAGGCAGATTCTAGCCTAGTCGTTAAGAACGCAGGCCATGGAACCAGACGGAGGACAAATCTCTGTTCTTGCTCTTATTTGCTAGTTGTTTTATGAATGCAGACAAATCATTTACTGTCCCTTTGCTTTAGTTTTCTCATTTATAAAATTGGAATAGTAATAATACCTACTATCTGGAGTAATAGATTCATGGTATTAACAATATGTGGTTTCTGCTCCATTGTTAACCTGCTATGTAATTTTAGGTAAGTTACTTTACAACCTTGTTTTTTTTTTTTTGTGGTATGAGGAGCAATATAAACTCCAGCTTCCTTTCTGGTGCTAGAATTCATTTTTGTAGAATGAAACAGACATACAACAGCTTATTAAATGAGTATATGAAAAGTGTATAAATTTTGATATTAAGTTTTTGCACAAAACAGGCATCTGATCTCAGAGGATAGTATCTTAGTATTATGCTACTTTAGTGATCTCATGTAAATGTTATGTAATTTTATGTATGAGGTATTATGCTCATGATACAATGTGCAAAATACCGATTATAATGCATGATATATAGCATGGATTTACAAAATGGTGTTGTCCTTACACAGTTTTTCTACCCTTCCAGTTCTCCCTCTCTCCCAGCAACTTCATTTTGATTTAATCATTTGAATGTGTCAGTCTCAATATTGCATGATTTTAGCATATGACTTAAGTAAATTTGTGAATTACCACTGAATTTATAAGTGAAGACTAGGCAAGTTTTACCCAGTTTTCTGTGTGAAAGCCATATTAAGGTTGATGAGAATTAGGCAGTTAGAGAAGTACTGCCTAATGATATTTATTCTGTAAAGTTCAGAATCTGGAACACTGAGAGTGAATTGAGAAAAGAGAGGTGAAGGCATGGTGGGTGTCCAGTTGTCTGTAGTATCAATGCAGCATTTTATAGGAAATACTGGTCCAGCTCCTTCCCCCTCTTTCTTTTCTTTTTTTGACATCTTTGCATGTCTCAGTACTGTATTGTGTTCAGTAATTCCCCAATAATAAGGATTTGTAAAATGTATGGAAATAGAACATTGATTTTTCAGTTTTGCCACTAGCTTTTTTCTAGGGTTGGGGACACAATAAGACAAGCAAAAACATTTGTACAAGATTACTTTCTTAAATGATAAAAACTCCAAAAAAATAATTTTTATGAGTTAGTTGTTAGGGAAAAAACACCTACCTTTTCTGTTTCCGTTTATTTTTGGAGCTGGCATGAGGGAAACAAGTAAGCACATAGGGCTTGATGATTTAAATGTTTCCTAACTCTAAAATGTTATTGTTTGTAATATTACTCTAAATGTATTGTCCTGCACAGTGCAGAGTAATCAACCTTAGGAAGAAATGCTACTTCTATTCTAATAAAGTTGCCTTTACAACTAGTTCTTGATCTATTGCAAAACACAGCTCTTAGGACAATGTAAGTAGTGCATTCTTCCTTTATTTAAGATAACACTTTATTAAATTTATTTTATCTTTTCCTTCATACCTCTGCCAGGTCCTCTGCTGGCACTGCTTGGATTAATAGTCCATAGACCCTTTCCTCAGGGGTAAGATGGAGGTGTAGGGAGACTGTATTGAATCAAGTAGCTGGAGATTTAAGTTAAAGGCTGAAGAAAAAAAGACTGATATAGAGAAGATGGTACAAGGATTAGACTTGGAAGAAAACTGGAGTTCAAATTCTGACTTCTCTCTTTGATTCAATTTCCTTAAGTTTAATGAAGATAACTCCCATAAAATTGTATTAATGAGATTATGTATTTGATAATGATTTTTAAAAAGATTTATTTATTTATTTTATACAAGCACTGGGTACAGTCAGAAGTGCGGGAGGGTAAGAGAATTCACTAGAGCCAGAGCGGGGAACAGAACAGGCAGACTGACGTAGTACCCTGCTGAGGGGAGCAGCGGGCACAGCAGGAGAGGTCTGTTGCGCCATGTGGGACCCTCACCAGCTGGCCGGGGATTGAACCGGCGCTGCAGAGGCTGCGGGCAGCTTTCCAGCCCAGCGCTCAACCGCTGCGCCACCGGAATAATGATTTTACCACAGTGCTTGATCAGTATTAAATAAATGCTCTCTAGTGTCCATAATTGATATTTCAAAGTTTTTTATTAAGAATGTTTTAAGGATTATATCAAGATACAGATTGAACAATCTCTGAAAATTCATTTATATGCCATTTGAGAATAATGGCTATAATTAATAGCATGGCCTTCATTTTTCTTTTTTTTTAAATTTATTTATTTATACAAGCATTGGGTACAGTCAGAAGTGTGGGAGGGTGAGAGAATTCACCAGAGCAGAGCAGGGAGCAGAACAGGCAGGCTGACGAAGTACATTGCTGAGGGAAGCAGCAGGCGCAGCAGGAGAGGTCTGCATACCATGTGGGACCCTCTCCGGCAGCTGGGGATCGAACTGGTGCTGCAGAGGCTGTGGGCAGCTTCACAGCCCAGTACTCAACCGCTGTGCCACCGGGAGGCCCTTATATTTCTAATAAATGTAAATTGCTAGAATTTGGAATGTCTGAAAATGAAGACTGTGTGTGAGGATGTGTGTAAATATTGTCCTTAAGACTATTGTTCTGATTAGAAAAAAATTGTATGTTTCCATGTATATCTAATACTTTATACTCTTTAGGGCGTAAAGAGTTTCACAGGGTAAGAAATTAGATTTCAAAAGGATCTCGGAGAAAATCTCATTCATGACTTGTGCTTTATAGGAGGCATGAACCTGGAAAGGTGCCCAGTGGAGAAGGAAAAGGTGAAGACCTGAAATTTCTACTAAGGCATATACAGCATTTCCTATCTCTTAGATAGCCAAAGTGTCTAGAAATTCCTCTTTCTATTCAAGTCATAAATACAATTAAATGTTTTTGAGATTTCAACATTTACCAGATCTCCATATATTAGAAAAATATATCTTTAATTCAGAATGCCTTAATCTTCCTGACCCTGTGTATTCACACAATGGGATCTAAAATTGACCTTTTCAGCTATCTTTGCTGTTAACATTTATGTTATCACTTGGTAGATGCTTTAAGTCACTCTTACTTTCTTCTGAAGTGTTAAAAAATTACCTGTGTTTCATTTCCAGGGTAGGGGAAGGGAATAAGACAAGCAAAAACATTTGTACTAGATTACTTTCTTAAATGATTAAAAACTCCAAAATTTTTTTATGAATTGTTAAACTTATTCATAGACAAATTTGTTTCCTCTTATATTATAAAATTACATGTCTACTGAAAAACTTATAAATGATAAATAGTATAGTCAATTATTTTATATCTGGTAGCTTTAGCCAGCAAAAATGATGTCTTCACCAAGAAGATAATGGCTTTCAAGTACAAATAAAGGAATGTTTTAAAATATCCATAACATTTAAATTCTAATCAGTTCAAGAATGGTTTCCTTTAGGTCTTTTGTAAAAACTAGTCCATGACTATTTGCTACCAGTACATGGATTTATTTTTTGTGACCCTGGTTTCTGAAAGGCAATATTTACTATGCTTTATGAACATTTTGGTATATTGTAGTTGACAGCCTTAGTTCTGGCATTGAATTTGTACATATGAAATTAATTTGAAATTTTACAACAATTACATACTCTAGCATTTGTAAAATATTGTTAATGGTAATGATTACCATTGCCTCATTCTTATATATGAGATTATCAAATGGCCTTAATATTAAAATAACCATACCAGTAGCAAACATCCCTCCCTTTAATAAATGTAGTGAGGCTAAGAACCACCTTATACAGTTCTTCCTGTGCTACATTGAGTCTTGATCCCATCAGGCCTCACAGCTCTTTTCTATTGTAAACGTTTTGTAGCATCCCTTATCATACTGAACATATAGCCAAATACAAATGATATCAATATGTTGTGGCTAACTATAGTTAAATAAAAGAGTAGTAAGTCATTACGTATTAAGTGTTACAGTTTGTAAATGCTAGAAAATGGTGATTTAGTTTGCTCTTTCACCTACATCTAATGAATGGAGTTAAAAGAGAGGAGAGCACAATTCATTCTACACAAGAAGGATAGAGAAATTGAAAGAGCTGATGTACAAGGACCCTAGAATAATATACTAGAATAACAGTGCTCATTTATTAGTTTTTAATTTAAGCAAAATGGAAATAAGTTTGCCAAAGTAGGAAAACAGTAGAAGACATTACATCAAATTGGAGCTAATGAGTTGGGCCTTATTTTAAGAGTACTATTAAAGTAATTTTCGGGGTAGGGATATGGGTGGTGTAGTAGTGAAATAGGAAAGAAAATATGAATTGTATTTTGAAATGCATCTACACCTAGAACAAAGGAGAATAAGCAGAATGATTTTTTTGGGGTGATGAATTCAGTTTGAGGTCTATTGAATTCATGTTGTCGACAGAACGTTAAAACAGATATTCAGCAGGTAGCTGAAGTGAAAATTAAAATTCCAGAAAAAGGTGACACAACCACGATTTAGTTTTGAAGGTCATTCACAAAAAGCAGGAATCATTGAAGCCATGAGATTAGATGATATTACAAGAGGATAATAGTAGTAATATAAATTAACATCATAGTTACAATGGTCAACATTTATGGATATTTATGATATGCCATGTGTTATGTTATCTATTTAACGTATATTTTCTCACCAAATCCTTACAAAATAGGTATAATTATTACCAACAATTCCTTTTTTGATTTAAAAAATTTATTTTAACATTTATCAATTTTTTTACTTTTTTTTAAGATAATATTTACTTCTCCCTCACCCCCTCAGATTGAGTCCCCATAGAATTTTCTTCCCCAATGCACCTATGCACCATCACCACAGTCCTCTGTGCTCCTCACTCCCTCCCTCTCACCTTTCTCCCTCCTCCTCCCCTGCAGTATGTCTCTGGTTTACAATTGTCTGTTTTTGCTTTGTTGTGGTTTACCAATAATTCCTTTTTATGGATAAAGCAACTGATGGAGAGGTTGCCTTAATTCACATAGCTAGTAAATGGCAGAGTTTGGATACCAACTCAGGCAGTGTGGCTCTTCAACCCACTTCCAATGAAGTATTCTTAAAGAACTCATTCATTTTAGAGCTAACCATAACAAGAGAGAAATAGCTGTTAGTGCAGAGAGTGATTTAGAGTGTACATTGTTATGGAAGGCAAAGAATAAGTGTATGGTAGGTAATACCATAGGTTTCAGAGCATTTTGGAAAACTCCATTAGATTTGGTCATCAATAAATCCCTGGGAAATGGTCATTTAGTGCTGTTACAAAGCTCAAGAAAATTACCTAACCCTGTGTTTTCTTGAGATTTTTCTCAAAATTTTTAATGTTCTATTTGTCTAATACTTATTCTGAACTTAATATATCAGATTGAATTCTGAGTCTTAGCAATCATAGTGTAGCCATTTTTTAATAAATCCTGATGTCATCTTGAAATAAATCTATCAGAAATAAGCCATATAGGGCCTCCCCGGTAGCGCAGCGGGTTGAGTATAGTGCTGTGATGCTGTCTGCAGCCTCTGCAGTGTGGGTTTGATTCCCGGCCAACCAGGGAGATTCCCACATGTCCCGGCAGACCTCTCTTGTTGCAGCCACTGTTTCCCTCAGCAGTGTTTTCAGTCATCTGCCTGTCCTGTTCCCCACTCTGTCTTGGTGAATTTTCTCACCCTCCTGTGCCTCTGGCTTGTACCCCAGTTCTTGTATAAATAAAAAGAAATAAGCAATACAATTTTG
This sequence comes from Talpa occidentalis, assembly GCF_014898055.3. Classification (NCBI taxonomy): domain Eukaryota; kingdom Metazoa; phylum Chordata; class Mammalia; order Eulipotyphla; family Talpidae; genus Talpa; species Talpa occidentalis. The sequence continues at coordinate 18,340,742 of NW_023603184.1, read as the reverse complement.
AATTTGGGGCAGTACAAATATGTTGATAATACCAGAAGCAATAATTAAATTAGTTCTAGATGAAAAGAAAAACATTGCAAAATAGTGTGAAAAGTTAATTGTTATGATTTATACTATGTAGTCAAGAAGAAGCAACTCATTTTTGGGTGTGATAATAGGGAGAAATATTCATGTGGGTGTTCTGATGATTAATTACTTGATGTATGTAAAATGCTTGAAAAAAAAGGAAGTATGGCATTAATTCTAAATATTGTTTTATTCCCAGAATTCTGTCAGGCTTCATGGCTGCTTTCCCATGTGAATGCACCTGTTGCCAGAACTTATTTCCACAGCAGCATTGCCTTTGCTATCAGTTGAAATTTGTTCCAGATTTTTTTCTCTCACATCTTTGTATGCTTGGTAAGCTAATTGTAATAGGATACTTTTTCTTGTATAACTTTATATAAACTATATAAAGTATATACATAACACACACACACACACATATATATAATACAATCTTTATGTACTTAAACACATTTCCTTACCTTTAGTGACTTAGGTAACAGAATTTTGTTTTTATAATTTTTCCCCATAATTACCTGACCCAAAGTAATTTATTTCCTGGGAATTTAGTTATCCTTAACTGATATTTAGTGAGCTGCCATTGTCAAGTCTTCAGTGTTCATTTCTTTCCATTGTCTGGGTACCATTAAGAAATGGTACCATTTAGGGCCTCCCTGGTGGCGCAGCAGTTGAGCGCCGGGTTGCGAAGCTGCCCGCAGCCTCGCAGCGCTGGTTCGATCCCCGGCTGCATCACCTGAGGAGGGGTCCCACATGGCGCGCAGACCTCTCCTGCCGCCCGCTGCTCCCCTCGGCGGTGTGCCTTGGTCCTTCTGGCTGCTCTGCTCCCCGCTCTGGCTCTGGTGAATTCTCTCACCCTCCCGCGCTTCTGACTGTACTCAGTGCTTGTATAAATAAATAAGTCCCTAACAAACAAATAAATAAATAAATCTTAAAAAAAAAAAAAAAAAAGAAATGGTACCATTTAAAGTAGGGACCTTGATTGGAAAATTTAACATATATACCCTCTTTAATTAGAATGAATTAAGATAATGCATTTTTCAAAGTATAACATGTCTATAGGAGAGACTTTTTATTTTTTTTTTAAGTAACTCAGCAAAAAAATTTTTCTAGCAGGCTTACATTTATTTTTAAAAATTAAATGTAAATTTTAGTAATAATTGTAAAGTCCAAAGGAAATGTATATATCAAATTATCACATGTATATTTTATTATATATAAATAGCCATCACTAATCCTTGGGAAGTAATCATTTGCCAAAATGAAATCAGTATATGTTCTTAGTACTTGATATTTAATTGAACACATAATTTCTCACTATTGTAACTCTTTTTACTGATCTAGATTAAGACAGTCATTTAAAAAATATATGTATATATAAAACAAATGATTATTTAAATAAACTAAAAGGCACTTTTGAGGGTGATGTCATGTTCTGATCATTCTCCCTGAAATTGTAAAACAAATAACACACCATTACCTTTAATCCCATAATCTATATTACTTTATAATCACTGTTTTTAATTCTAGTATTGATGTATAGGAGAAGAATTTGTATGTGCTTTGTAAAACAGTCATTGTGCTATAATTTATATTATCTCCCTAAATTTAGATAGGTGATTTTCTTTCACTTTGAAAATAGTCTTTTCAGTGTTTTCTGACTCTCTTGGTATATATAGCTAATTTTTCTTCCCCATTGTGCAAACACTACCTCTATGTTTAATTTGGCTCTCTGCCTGTAGTGATTTTGGATAATGATGTGAGATTTATTTCCATGTTATCAGTGATAATGTGAATTTATCATTCAAATTGCTTACTCTGGAAAGCAATGTAAGCCACATAGGAAATATCCTAGTAAATGTTGGTGGGAGTATAGAATATAAAATTTCCAGCCTCATTTTTTTGTCTTTATAGCTTTCTTTTTGTTTAGTGCCCCCATTTCTAATATCATGAGCTGTATTGTATCACTTAATTCTAGAGTACTCAAGGTTTGAATCTAAATTTCAGCTGTGATTTTTATTTAACTAATTTTAAGTGGTTCTGAACACCTAGGTTGGGTATTTACAGTTCAACAATAACTGTTTGATCCTTAAAGTGCATAGGCATCTATTATTTCTATACCCAGCAGTTCTGACTTAAACTTTTGAATGTTTGTTCTTTTTAGCCCCCCAAAATTAACAAATAATGCTTTTGAAAGACAGTTATTAAATCATGGAGCTTCCAGAACCATTGAGAGTTCTTTGCTTGTTATAACAAATGGATATGATTAACTGTCAAGGCAGGAATAAAGGTGGATGAAGAATCTGGTTGCAAATAACCAAAACTTATTTGCCTGTATCATGGAGGTTTCTGAGCTATAGTAAGGAGTTCAGTCTTACCCTGTAGACAACAGGAAATCACTAGGATTTTTAAACAGGAGAGTGAAGTGCTCAAATTTCTTTTGTTAAAAAGATTTCAGAATGTGGAGGTTAGTGGAGGTTAGACCCAAATAGGGAGACAGTAATAGAGAGAATTGATAAAACTACTTACATAATAACCTGGGTGAATTTAACTTTAACTAAAGCAATGCTGTTACAATGGAGAGGAAGAGTAGATTTGAGAGAGAATTCTGAGTATGAATTCAAAGCATTGGAAAGTGGGTGTTAGTAGTCAAGGAAAGTCAGGAGATGTTTCTGTCATTTTGTGAGTTAAAAACTCCAAATGTTTCTTACTTCAGCTGCTCAAAACTTAGAAATTACTAAGATTTCTTAGAAATCTTCAGATTTAAAAATCAATATTTTAATGTGAGGGTTTTTCTTAATTTTATTCTTCTATAATATTTACAAATTAATAATGCTTGGGAGTGAACATTAATTTAAAGTGAAAGAAAGATACAGAATTGAAGAATCATGGTTGAGCATTTATGCATAGAACACTGAACTTGAGGTCACTTGATCTGAATTTGGTCCTGACTCTGTTACTTGTGGCATGACATTACGTAAATGGCTTGGCTTTTCTAAGCCTTTCTTTTCAAACCTGTGTGATAGAGACAATATTGTCCATCATATATTATATATTACTGTGAGGTTCACAAGAGAGAAAGTATGTGCAAAGGTTTGCAAATGTTTTTAGTGGGTATTTTTATTTTTTGTATAATTGTAAAGTCTTAAGTTTATTTTAATGTCAGCTTTCACTAATGAGAATGAACAGTATTCTAAACATTTTAGGTGATATTTCACTTCAACACATTCTTATTAGCCATATATAGTGGAGTTTCTATATAGTGATGTAGTAGAGTTCCTAACTGAAAACCTCATTTTTTAGATTTTCTTTTTAACTATTTTCATAATTGGCTATTTACGTATTTAAAAAATTTTCAAATCTTTTTTCTTTTCAATAAAAGAAATTAATATTTCTTTATTCAAAGAAATTAGTATATCTGATTCAGGAAGTTATGATTTTTGCCTCCCTAGAATTATTTATTATTATTATTCTTTCCTAGAATTATTTATTTCTCCAGTTTTTTCTTTTTCCTTTTTTTTTTAGAATAGCATTAGAAACCAAATTCTTGGAGCTAGGTGCTTTCACTGATAACAGGTGTGTAGAGGTATGGTATCCCTCATTCTGCACTCATTCAGCTGACAGAATACAGAAAGGAAATATATATTTTTTGTATATTAATCTTGTTTATACATACTACTTTCCATATGGAACAATTTTTATCTTTATTAACTTAAGTTTGTACTGATACCTACTTTGCATTGTATTTTTACTTATCTTTAATGCTAAAGTTTTTTTAGTATTCTTTTTAGGTTCTGTTCTAGGTTCTCTCTTATTTTATACTCATTTTCTCAACTAATATTTTTATTTACTGTTTTTTAATGTAAATGTTTGAATTCTCCATTAATTATAAAATATCATTTTTTATTAGTGTTTTTGGTATCTTGTATACCTTTCTAGAGAATCTTAACATACATATAGGCAAATACAAATCTGTCTTTTTATATATTGTAGAAAGATTTTTGTTCTTTATTTTAATATGAGTTGCTAGTGTTCTCCCCCTATTATTATTATTACCATCAACTACACACCATTTAACTCAATATTATTGTTTTCATATGATATCCAATCCTAGGAGGAATTTAGTGAATGAGATGGTAGTATCTTTGTATCTAAATTGAACTGGCTGGTGCTGTCGGTTATTACCTATGTGACTTAAAGCCATTGATCATACATCTGTGAGATTTGCATAAAATGCATCAAAAGTCTATTTTTAAATGCATTTTTAATTGAGAAGATTTAAGTTGAATACACTTCTTGCCTCTTATAAATGTAGCAATTTTTAGCTTAACATTTGTAACAAAGTTCTATGTAAGGTAAAGCTGACTTGCATTGTAGTTATTTCATAAATTTCTGCATTATTAATTTAAGGTATTAGATGTCTTTTTAGAAATGAAGCATTTTGATAATATCTCAAAGGACATGTATACAAATTTGAAAGTGTTTTATATAAACTTTTGCTGAAATGGTAAAACGAAATGTGTTTTTTGCAAAGAAAAAAAATGAATACCTGATATTTTATTATGCAGATTTCTACCATTGAATAAGGGCTCTCTATTGAAAACATACAGTAGAGTTCACTTTTTTTTAACATACTTGGCCTCAAGTCAAGAAAAATGCTGATTTGTACCAAGATGATTGAAATACAAGTCTTCGAATTACAACATAGGCTGGCAAAGCAGATGTTTTGTATGAGACAAGTGTTTCGGGTTGTTTGAAGACTCCAACTAAAATATTTTCTATGCATATAAAAAGCTGTATTAAATATAAAAATGTAGGCAATGTAGGCACAACGTTGGGTGGTATAGATAGTAAGTAAAGTGAAAATCAGAACACAGAACCCTGGGAACTGGAAGATTGCATTACTCACATGATGAGCTGAATTAGGAAAGCATTTGAAAGGTAGACACTATCTTTGTTTTTAATTTTCATGATTTTCTCAGCATCAGTTATCTGATGTGATAAAAGAGTAGAGTCTTTTGGAATTGAGGTATAAATTCTTTCAGGTTCTGAGAAAGAACTTGTAATGTGAAAAGCTTGAAGAGAGATTATAGCTTCAATTGCTTAGTGTGGACATATGGTTGAACAACTTCTTATGATTTTATTATAAATGTATGGAATAGAAATTTAAGACATTACTATAGTTTAAGTCTATAAGGTTTGCTGTATTATCTTGTCTCTGATTTGGGACTTAGCACTATTGATCCTAGGAAAAGGCATGATTAGCCCAACTGAGTTGCTATTCACTTTCTATTGACAGAAACAATTTAGTGCTTAATTTACCTTTATTATCATTTGCCTGCTCAAATTTTCTACTAAGAGAAAACTGGCAGTGTGGACTTTATAAACCATTATGAAAAATCCATGCACATACATTCTGTCTTCTTAAAGTAGCATTTTTATGTGACAACTCATAGTTTACATTTTTCCATTATGCTACATAAATGTACACTGTATATTTACTATGTAGTATTACATTTTAAAATTTTTTACCACATATATTTAAACAGTTCAGTGCTGTTAAAAATTCAGTTTCTAGGGCTGGTCAGGTTGAGCGCTAGCTAGCCTCTGTGGCGCCGGTTCGATTGCTTTACAGATGCTAGCATGTAAATCTCTCACCCTCGCTTCTGACTGTACCCAGTGCTTGTATAAATAAATAAATCTTTAAAAAAAAAAAAAAAATTCAGTTTCTAGTTTTGCTATTATTTACATGTTACATTGAAAATGATTAACTCGCTTAGGTATTTATTATATGAGGTTAGTTACTTGACATAGACCAAAATTATGGTACATTTTGTGGTATTTAATATATGTCACTGAGTTACTTCCCAGAAAATATTTGCCAATTGATATTCTACTAATAGTATTATTGGCACCTCCTTCCTACAAGACTTTTTCTGTCAAGACCACTCCATTTTTGTTTGCATCTTTTATATAGAAGTTGAGCATTTAATTATCTTACTGTATGTCTTTTAATTGAAAAAAAATTGGGGTGTTAATCTTTTCGTTGTTTTCGGCGGAAACTTGATTTATTGACATGAATCCAATCTGGAAATACTTTAATTGGAACATTTAGTTCATTTGCATTTAATGTGATCACTAGTAAATATGGGTTACAATCTATCATCTTTTTCTATTTGGGTGGTTTAAATATATGTTGTTGCATTTGTCCCTTGTTAATTTTCTCATTATGCATTCTTTTACTTATAGCACTTTTATTAAGTGAATGTTAGCATATATGCTTGAAAAATAGACATTTTGACTGCATAATTCATGAATTTTTATGAATAATTTTACACTTATAATTGCTAACCAGATAAAGAATATCCCTGTGCCCTAGAAGGCTATCTCAAAGGTAACCCACTATTCTCATTTTATCACTTATAGGTTTTGAATTCCACTTAAATAAAATCAGTATATACTACTTATGACTGACTTTTTTTGCATTCAATATGCTTAAGATAGTCATATATATTTTTGATAGGATTAGTTTTTTATTACAGTATAGTATTCTATGATTATATAGCAATCTTATTGTCCATTCTTCTATTAATACACTTTTGGTCATTTCCATGTTTTGCCAACTATGGAAAAAGTTGATCTAAATATTTTTATCTATATTTTTTAGGATAGTTAGATGTACTCATTTTTTTGGAGTATATACCGAACAGTGGAATTATTGGAACAGAGTATAAGCATATATTTATCATTAGTAGGTATTACTAAATGGTATTATGAAGTGATTTATACTTCTATCAGCAGTGTATGAAAGGAAAGGCCTGGGGCCTTTACCTTTAAGGATGCTGCTGTTTATTAGAAACACATAATTTATGGCAATTTTTTCTTTTCATGTCTTCTTCCTGTTGGCAATTTAGCAGTCTAATTTTTTGAGTTTGAAAAAATGGAGGGATATGTAATGTTCATAAGTAATATTAATGAAAATAATATATTTTGAATATGAATTTCTCCAATTTCTTGGCCCTTTAATATTTTTAGGCATTTTCTTCTATGGTGGGCTGTAAAATTTAAGTAAGAAAAATGAATTCTGGCAATTCCTCTTGAGTGTTTGCTGCTAATTTCCATTCATTATTGGGGAAAAATATAAAAGCGTGTATAAATGAAATTTATACACACACACTAAATCTTTCATGTTTTCACCAGGCTTAGTTTCCTTCTTCTCAACTCTAAAATTAGATACTGGAAATAATAATATTGTTTGATGTAAGTTTACCTTGTTTTCTGTTTGTCCTGTAGAGCTAGAAAATGACCAAAGGGAAAGATAAATAGTAAAAATAATATTCATGCTCACTGAATAATCTGTTATATCAAGTTATGGATCAAATATAAGTGTGGAAACATACTGACAAGTCAGAATCAATTTCAGTAACTTTTTATTAAAAATATTTAAAGATAACACTTTAAAGTGCTTAGGATAGTGCTTGCCCTTTCTTTTCAACTAGTATTATCTTATTACTAACAAAATTTTACAATATTTTTCTTTCTTATTTTTTAAAATAACTACTTCAAGTTAATATTATGGTAATATCTCACTTAATGGCTTTCCAAAAATGCTGACATATGTTCACATGAGGAAAAAGTAAACGATAGATACTGGTTAAGTATCTAAAGCACAGTTGATCATCCCTATAGATAGATCAACTTCCAAGTGTAGGTATAACAGGTTGTTGTGCATCAAACATGTCTCAGAGAGTGCTCTATAGTCTCTGGCTAAAGGAGATGCATTGGAAGTTTGTTTTTAATAAGTCCATTGAATTCAAATTGTATTTAATGCATTTAATGTTAAAATAGGTATTGTAAGAAAAGGGAATATTTATTTTTACAGAACATAAAATAACTGCTTAATATATACTCAAAATATTTTCTGATTGGAAATCTACCTACAGTAGTGAACTCCACAGGACCAGGGATTCATATCTTTTTTTATATTTGCTTATTGTGCCTCATTGTGTTAGACTTTGTACCTATTGCCTGATAGCTTTTTTTTGGGGGGGGGGGTTAATTTGAAATCCTATTGAAAATAAACAATAGAATTAAAAAGAAAGGTAGAGTACAGATTTCTTTTATAGCTTTTTTTTGGGGGGGGTTAATTTGAAATCCTATTAAAAATAAACAATAGAATTAAAAAGAAAGGTAGAGTACAGATTTCTTTTAGAAGTATTAAGGTTTGAGTCAGATTGATTTGGACTCAAATCCTACCTCTTTTAAAAGTTTGGGCAGGTTTACTTAATCTTGAATCTTGGTTTCTGTATCTTTTCTTACTTAAGCTTTTTGGAGAATGATACCTATCTTTTCGATTTCTTAGATTATATATAAAGCATCTTCAAGATGTGACTAGCACATATGGTTATCAATTATTATTTTATTGCTTAAAGTTTGTTGCCAGAGCATTTGAATGCATGTTAATTGAGTTATGAAGGCATTGCTGGATATTTTTCATCATAAGCCTTGTACTCTTTTAGGTTCCCCAAGTACTAGCCTGTGACCAGACTAGATGATATTCTGTTCATTGCTTTTTGTTATACTAGTTACTGTTGCATTTGAAAATATAAAGGATACCATACCACAAAGCTTTATCCAATTAACTTTTAAAATGGGTTGATGTTCTGGGACATGTCATAGTTGAGTCAACCAATTTCTGGCATTTGGTTCAACACACAAGACATGAATCACATTTCATATTGTTATTAGGAAATAAAGCCAACTATCGTTAGAAATATTTTATTATTCTAACAGTCTTCAATCAAGGCAAATAGGCTTTAAATTTATTGTAATTTTTAACAATGAAATTATTAAATGACTGATTTTTTGAACTGATTGATGCCAAATATCAAGTCAGACATTATTCATTTACTAGAATTCATTTACTATGAATTGAGAGCTAATGATGTAATTATATCAAGCAAATGTTTAAACAGTTGCCTCGCATAAATGTTAACTTACTAGTTTATGATGTATTTTTTTAAAGATTTATTTATGCATACAAGAGTTGGGGTACAGGCCAGAGATGCAGGGGGTGAGAGGATTCACCAGAGACAGAGTCAGGAACAGAACAAGCAGACTAACTGAAATATACTGCTGAGGGGAGCAGCGGGCGAGACAGGAGAGGTCTCCTGCGCCATGTGGGTAGCTCCCTGGCTGGCCGGGGATTGAACTCATGTTGCAGAGGCTTCAGAGTGCTTCACAGTGTGTTGCTTAACCCCTTGCGCCACCCGGGTCACCCAATTATGATATTCTCAACAATAAATAATATTGAATAGATTTATAGAAGAAACAGGAAGATATGAAATATCTTTCATAAAATGGTACATAGTATCAACTGCAAAGGTGATATTAGGACTCACCTGTATTCCACTACCTAGTTTGAGTCTTACTGCTATCCATGTTTCCATGTTCTCTTTTGGCTGAGCCATATCATTAGAGTGCCATTTAGAACATCGTTATTATTGTAATTTCCCCAGTAAATAATTATTTAATCAGTTCCTCTTTTTACATTGGGAAATGTAATCACAAACTTCTTTTGTGTTTCTTTACAAAATAATTTTGTTTCCTAAAGGAAACAATGATTATTCATATAAATGGTACTATAAAATCTGTAAACTTGTTTCTTAGTAATCTGTTCATCATAGATTACATGAATGTTTACATTCATGAAATATCATTACCATAATTTGCCTAATGTATTATTAGGTATAAAGCTTATTTTATTGTTGTCTTATTTCCTGGGACACTTTTCAACTTGTAATAACATAACATATAGGTGAATTTTTAAACTGACTGAAAAGCTATGTCAGTTAATACATTGCTGAATTTTTATTTCCTTCAGAAACTCACAAGAAATGTTAAACAATATAGTGTTGACTCATAATTCCAAGTTTCATTTCTTTCTTTAACACACTATTTCAAAATGTGGAAATATAAACTTTGCTAAAAAGTTACTAATAATGTGAACTACAAAGTGATATTTTTGTGTATTTAATTTAATGGACATTGTATATTGTATCTTTTTTTTTTCCTCAAGGAATGCACCCACGTCTAAATAGATAAATATAAGATTATGTCTAAAGTCAGTATCAAACATTGTGGAGAAAGACCAATTAATAACTCAAAGAATTCTTCTAAAGGTCCTAATTTGAGTTGTTTTGTTTATGTACTTCTTTTATCTATTTCTTGAGCTCTTATTTTGACAAATGCAAGCAAATCTGGATCGATTTATTAAAGTCAATTAATGATGGAGCAAGTGTTAGTAAATGATAGAGACCCATTTAATAACCTCCTGATTCCATCAATACTGCATTAGTTGAAGTGTATAACTGGTGAATGTTTATAGGCATTCTCGTCCATGAGTGAGTCATTGCCATTTGATGATTCCCCATGGTGATTAGCTAGTCAGTACAGTACACATCACATTTTATAAAATATCACTAGCATGGTATACTATTTTATGATTTGTTGAAATAATGTAACAGAAATTTCAGTAAAATTAAAGACTCCCAAATTGATCACAATCATCTGTGTTTTTATCACAGCAGCACTCACTTATGAAGCTATTACTCTAAAATTCTTTGAAACAGATTTCATATATTTGCAATGCTACTGATTGATAATTTTTCTTTTCAGGACTCATACTAGAGTTCACTTCAGTGCTCTGTATTTTGAGTTAATGCAATTAATCTGCTCTTAAATGTTGATTATACTATATTGACTAATTTACTTGTTCTTAATAGTTATTCAAAAGTTGACTTAATACTGTCTATTACTGATTTTAAGATTATTGCTCGTGAAGAGAAACCTCTGGCTTCTCACTTCCCTTAGTAGTTGTCTTTTTGCCTGTGACAGTAAACATTTATTCAGAGAAGGGAATACATTGTCTCTATCTGGACATGTCCTAGAATGTGAATAAAATCTCCTCCTCATATAAACTTTTTCTGTGACTAACAATCACAGAGATAATTTATATTTTTATGATTGAATAAAGATCACTATTTTCTTTTCAGAAATTGTAGGAATAAAACCATGATTTAAAAAATCTATTTTATGAATTACTTTTTGGATTTTAATTTCCAGCTCTCTTGACTTGTTATTAAGTTACAGTAGAGTTATTTCTAGTTTATTTCACTGTGTTAAAATACAAAGATTTCTCTTATTTTCAGATATGTTTGGGTCATATATATTTTAGACTTACAGAACATTTTAACTTGAAGAGATCATCTTATTTAATCTTCTTGTTTTATTGTTAAGAAAACTAAAGGATGGAGAGGTAAAGTGACTTATTTTAAGTCATGTAGACAGTTTTATATAAAGAGCTTAGCATGATGCCTATGCATGTGCTGTTTAATTGTCTATTGAATTATATGTATCAAAACCTGGATAAATGTTTATGATAGAAGAGGCAGAATAATGTTTAGATTAGCTAAAATTAATATGTGAATTAATGCAAATTAAAACACTTTTTGACAATAATAAGTGAAGTTTTTGTAAACATTCGTAATGATGGAATAAGGCAATGTTTGTTATACTCAGCTCATTTACATTATTTCTAATTTTTTCAACCAAAGTAATAAATGTAGGCTGGTACTAATGAGAGTTATCCTACATTTCTTTTACGTTCTGTATATTCTTTTACATTATTCCTGCATTACTTTTACATTATTCTTGTTATAACATCAAATGTAATAATATCTTTACTTGACAGCAGAGAGATACTGTATGTCTCCCAGAAAACAAATGATGTTTCTTCTTGTATTTATAACATAATTTACATTTGAAAGTTATTCCTAAAGTTATAAATTATTTCCTAAACTGAGCTAGTATGAATAATTTTACAATTGCCTGTAGAATTTAAAACTGGTGACAATACTTTCACTTAAAACTTAAGGTGAGTGCTTAAAGCAGACATTTACTTGCTAGTGAAATTTGTGAAATAGTTATTTTTTAATAGTGTCTTTGTTTTGGGTATCTATAAATTAAAATTGTTCTTTCTTTTGTGTTATAGATTTTTTGAAATTTGAAGGATATTGTTTATAATTCAATAATTAAGTAAGTTTGGAAAACTGAGTAGTCTGAAAAAGAGGTTTAAAGAGATAAAAAAAATCTAAATTTCTTCTTTATTTTAGTGTAAAGAAATTTACCATTCAATAGCTATATATTTTTTGAGTCAGACAGCTGATAGCAGTCTTTTTATAACTTTAAAATATTTTAATAAAAATGGTATGTGGATATAAATCTGTGGTCTATTTCAGGTTTAATGGGTATAGAAATAATATCTGACAACAAATGATAACATATCCTGTAATATTACAACAAATGATAACATATTCTGTAATATACAACTTAAAAAATCTCTGGATTTTATGTAATATTCAACTTAATTTGAAGCCATATTTATATTACAACATGAATCCAAAATTTGGGATGTAAAATTGAGGATAATGGTTTAGTTGTAGGTGAAGTGTTGAAGGAATGATTGAAAATTTGTCTCATTTAATAATGCTTCCTCCTTAAATCAGAATACATTTTTTTAGATGATTTAATTTAGAATGAATTGACAGTATGGAACTTTTTTGATTGATGTTTAATAAATAGAAATAATTAGAAGAGCCACTTGAAAAGTAGAAGAAAGCCCAGCATATTATGCAGGGAAGACTAGGTTCCCTTTGTTATTAGATTTATCAACTAATTTATTTTTTATTTTTTACATTTTACATATTTTCATTTTTTTAATTTAATTTTTTTTAATTTTATATATTTTTTACATCATTTTTCATTTTTGCACAATGTATGCATTTTCATCTTGGTTATAGTCCATTGTCAATCCCCGCCCCCCCTTGTTTTGATCCTACTCCTTTCTCCCTATTCCCCCCTAAATAAGGAAAAAGACTAATTATAATAAAGTTAAAATCAAAATCAACAAGTAATTTAGTTTTTTGTTTCAAGACATTGTTCCCTTTGTTTTCTAACATAACATAGCCCTGGCACTTATTATACTTATAGTAGTTTGCATGTTACTCTTATTGTTTAGAAGACTTGGTGATCCCTGCATTAGTGTTCATATTTTTCAGTACCTTTTGAAATTTGAGGTACTTTCATTTCTTTGGGTTATTCCTTCTGGCACTCCAACCATACATTTGGGAAGTTGGGCATGTGGAAACTGGTGTGATGATTGAGGGAGACTCAGAACAAAAGTTTTATAACTATCTAAGAGCAGGAACCATAATCTAAACTTTTGAGATTTCTAATGCAGTCAAATTCAATTGGCAGTAGATCTGTTACAGTAGTGACACTTTCAAACTTTTTAATTATATTTTATAGGCAATAAATAATTTTAACTGGATTTTCTAAGTTTTGAGTTGTGGTACTTTGAAAGACATTTCTGAACACATTTTAGAGAGATTTCTTGTCATTATTATCACCATCAAATGTTTAACGACTAAATGGCATTTGTGTAGTGGCCTACCATGTACAAGGTACTTTCATATGACCTATCTCTTTATTTCACACAACACCGTTGTATTTTTTTTTGTAATTTTACTTTTTAAAAAATACTTATTTTAATGAAGTACCATTGTTTAATCCTTGTTAATATTTTCACAGTGTAGGATTTCTTCCCTCAGGTGTGGTCACCTTAGATCTCCTACCACCAAAGCACTCACAGTCCTCCACCACAGTCCATTGTGCTCTTCTCTCCTTCTATCCTCACCTTTCTCCCTCCCATCCCCCTCACTTCCTTGATCAGATCTATGGTCCGCTTTCAAGGATTGGTTTTAAAGTTTGTCTCACCCTTTGGTTTCTCTATTTACACATATGAATAACTCCACCAGCATTTATCTTTCTTCTTTTGGCTTATTTCACGTAGCATAATGCCTTCCAGTTCCATCCCTCTTGCTGCAAATGGCATGAGTTAATCATTTTTGATTGCTGAGTAGTATTCCATTATATACATATATACACTGCATCTCCTTGATGCACTCATCTGTTTTTGGCATCTAGGTTGTTTCTATATCTTAGCTATTGTAAACAGTGCTACAGTAAACATCAGAATGCAGATTTCCTTTTGAATTATTATTTTGTGTTTAAACAGATGGCTAAGAATGGAATTGCTGGGTCTTATGGCCATCTAATTTTAGTCTTTTGAGGAACCTCCACACTACTTTCCATAGGGGCTGGATCAGTCTACATTCCCACCAACAGTATAATAGGGTTCCTCCCCGCCCCCCACACACACCTTTTTCAGCACTTGTATCTGGTCTTTTTAATAATGGCCATTCACACAAGTGTGAAATAGTGTCTTATGGTTTTGATTTTCATTTCCCTGATGATAAGTGATGATAAGCATTTTTTCATGTACTTGCTTGGCCATCTGCATGTTTTCTTTGAAGAAGTGCCTATTTAGCCCTTCTGCCCATTTTTTGATTGTGTTGTTTGTTTTTTGTTGAGTTGTATGAGCTCTTTGTAGATCTTTGATATCAATCTCTTGTGCAAATATTTTCTCCCATTTAGTTAGGTGTCTCTGTTTTGGATACTGTGTTCTGCTGTGCAGAAGCTTTTTAATTTGAGATAGTCCCACTTGTTTATACTCCTCTGTTTTCCTTGCTGCTGGAAATGAATCTACAAAGATATTTCTGAAGTTTGTGTCATGGAGCATTTGCCTTTTTTTTCTTCTATGTATTTTATGATTTCAGGTCTTATAGTCGGGTCTTTTATGTCATAGCATTCTACAGGAAGGCTATGGCTGGAATTTTTGTTTCGTCTTTCTCCACGCACACAAAAACACCCACATCAATAGGATTATACATACATGTCTTAGATTTGTTTTAAGGAATTGGCTCATACATTTGTGAAGGCTAGTGAATCTGAAGGGCAGGTAGGAACGTTGCACTCTAAGGCATCATCTTGAATAGTATTTCTTCTTCCCCCAAGAGACTTAAGCTTTTGCTCTTAAAACACTGCAACTTACTGGAGTAGACCCATCCACATTATGAGTGTAATCTCATTAATTTAAGGTTAGGAGCTATTAAGACACAAAGTATCTTTATAGCAACATCCCTTAACATGAACATGCATTTCTCTTTATATGAATAGGATGTAGCTTACTTGTGGAAATGTTTTTAAAGACTTCTGCCAGATTAGATGTTTAAATTCTGGATATTACATAAAGTACTTTACAATAGGCAGATTGATAGCTCATGCACCCTCATAATCAAAAGGCCAAACTTCACACCTTGATTTCATTCCTTACTGTGATTTTCTTTGGGAAAAGCTGCTTAACCTCAGCATCTATTTTCTGTTCTGTAAAATAAGGCAAATAATATTCTCATAGGAGAATTAGATGACTATTTAGTAATTAATGCATCTTAATCAGTAGACTGCTGGAATAAATTAGATGCTCAATTAATATTAATCTTTTACTTTTGAAAACAAAATTGTTTGACAAATATGTATTTGTATTAATTTATTCATGTATACATTCAACAAATACTCATTCAGCTTGACTACATGTAGATATTGTTCCAGCTAGTTCAGAAACAAAAGTGTATGTGCATTCTTAGAACGTGTCTTCTAGTGACAGGAGACAATAAATACAATAAATAAGAAAGAAAGATATAAGGTAGATTATGTTGAATTAGATGAGTGGATGGAAAAAAAGTAAAGCATCAAAGGAGGGCAGGGAGTTCAATGTTATGAGGAAAGGAAGTATAGTTTGAATAGTTTTATTAGACAGCTCTACTGAAAAAGTTATAATTTAAGCAAAGACTTAAAATGGAAGCCACTACAAGTATTCATCCTATCTGGTCTGTGATGGACAGGCGGTGGGACACTAAGTGCAAAGGTTTTGTGACAGGAGTGTGTTTGAGGGAAAACAAGGCAGCTCTGGTAATTGAAATGGAGTGATCCAGGAGTAGAGGATTAGAAGATGAAATCAGACTAGCTGAATAAGATGTGCTTGGCAAAATGTGAAAGGCTTTGTGAAATGGGAAGCCATCAGAAAGATTTGAGCAGAAAGTTTGGGAAGGATGTTATCTAATATTTATGCTAATCAAAAACAAATGATAGGATGCAATAAGAGGTTTTGTACACAGCACAGATTTCAAAGGACAGACTGTAGAATATATTTACTATCATTAACTCCTTTATGCAATTATACATTAGCATTTGGTATGTCTAGAATTTTCTTTCTTGTTATTTAATCATTTTGTAGATATGTGTTTGTTCTACCCAAGTTAATTGAGTATAACTAGGAAACTAGAAGTAAATTTTATATAATTCCTTGCTCTCCGTACATCTAAAATTTAAAATTCTGTATTCTACTGAAAGAATCTAAACAAGTACATATTTTCACTTCACTGTCAAGATAATTGCCTAATTGATTTTTAGTATGATTATTGCTTTTTTTTTTAAAGTAAACTAGGCATGTTGAATGTTATGTTATGTAGTCTTCCTGATCTGTTAAAATTTGAGAAATTTTAGATGCTCTTTTCCTTGTTATGTATCAGAATACCAGTGTGGTTAAAGTAACCCCATTGTCCAGTTCATTGTCCTTGTACCTAGTTGTTTGCATATTCTAATATTTGATTAAAAGTATGATGAAATTTTAAAGGGTAATAATAAAAATATTCAAAAGTATTATTGTCTGAAAAAGAAAGCTTGTAATAATATCTGTGTTTTAAGAATACATTTTTCAAGAATAAGTATTTTAAAGATCATCTAGTAAGTTTTTTTAAATTGATTTGAATTAAATGATAGTTCAAAGATGTTTTCTCAATTCAAAAATATAGCAAGTGTAACTGGTAATAACTGTTATTTCATCTATACCATTGGTGATTTTTTTTTTTCACTAAGATGTGGAGTATAAAGTAATTAAATTAATAGTCAGATAAAGATAAGCTGAAATACTAATCATTGGTGACTTTTAAGTTTTATTTAAATTCCTTACAAATTTCTCCCTCTGTAAATGTTACATTACTGTAACTCCTTTTAAAGACTCCTTTTAAAGACCATTTGCCAACTGAAGGTTCTGCTAATATTTCTTCAAATTTAGAAAGCATGTAATGTTTTTTGTTTGCTAAATTACTTTTAAACATAATATAGATTATAATGGAATTTAGGCCTTTTGTGAATAATTATTTTCTTAACTAAAATACATTTAATTACTTTATTCATATAGACTATACCATTTTCAAATTCCTTTCATGCATATTGTCTTATTTGCTTATTCTAATAGCTCAGTCATATGGAACAAGTATGGCATAATTATTTCTTCTTGCACATGAAGAAATTGAGGTTCAGAGAAGTTAAGTAATTTTGCCCAACTTTCATGGCAATTAAATAATAGGTCCTGAACCAGATATCAGATATTCTGATCTTTAATCTTTTTTTTTTTAATATTCTGTGGCCTCATTTAATATCCTTTTTTTTTAACTCATATAATACTTGAAAGTCAAAAAAGCAGTTTATTCTAAAAGTTTTTGGATAGCTTATTGAGCTTACCTCTTCTAATTATTTTTAATTATTTCAAACATACTTTCTGATGTTTTCTGTTATTTCCCACCTTACTAACCTATGAAGCACTTTGCCTTAAAAAGTTTACTTTTTTACATCTTCTCAGCACAAGGATTTCATGGTGGCGTAGTATACCCTATTCTCAGTCTAAAACTTGTGCAACCTGGAGTCACATTTTTAAGAAGAGATGATGTGGAAGTTTCCTCTTACCTGTCCTTATTTGCATGCATTCACCTGCATACACCTGTGCCTGAATGTGCGTATACAGCCATGTGTACCTGGTAGATAACACTTATATGTATGTCTGCTTTGTTTGGAGTCTAGGTAAAGAAAATCTTAGTTTTATTTTAATACTGATAAGAATTTAATAACAGAACCATGTTGAAACTGCCATCAGTAAAATGACTTGTTTTCCCTGCTGAAAATTTTTTTAGAAGAGCGTGTACTGAATACATTGGCTAAAGAGCTTAGTATTGTATTTTATGTTTTTCCAAATATTGTAGATAATCTATATAATTAATAATTCTGAAAAGAAAATGCCTGCTGAGCTTTCTCAATATTTGTGTAATGTTCATGGGAAGTTTGTTCATAATATCTTATAAGAATTTCTTGCTGATGTAGATAAAAATTATTTTTCCTATTTTAAAAATTGCTGACAGGTTGTGCATTGTCTGACCAGTGACCTCTGTGAAGGTAAGCTTATTGAGAGCACCCATACCGTGTTACTTTTAGCTATTTCTGTTAATGTAAACATTATATGCAAGCAGATCAAGTGCAGTTGATTGTATGTGGCTGGGAATTATGATTGAATTTCATCCCATGTTATAGAGAAGTGTAAAAGCTGCTCATCACAAAGAAGTATGAATGCACCAAATACTTAATATAATGAACATACTTTACAAAGAGAAAAAAATAAGTTTTGTTATGACAAGTAAAGATTTCTTTTATGAATAGAATAGAATTTAAACTACAAGATTAAATGTTTGCAGAATTTTGGCAGAATGAGTCATCATAGTAACACCAATACTCTTCATAAAATGGGAAAAGAGATAAATTTATTGCAATGCATTGATTTGTTTGTGGTGTAACTTTTATATTATTTTGAGTTTTCTTCCTTTTATATAAGCCCATGTAATAGTTACAAATAAAACAAAATAAGCGCATAGCCGACAGATCCTGAACAGAGCTTGACAGGACAATAATAAATCAAGGGATTTGGTAGGAAAGATATTTGTTCAGAACGTTAGTTATAAGGTTGGTGGCTTTCTGTGTTCACAGTTATATGTTCTAATTCATTCCAGGTTGACTAATGCATCGGTGTGACAAATGTCTATCTGTCAACAGATTAGACAGAAAACATAAGCAAAACCAAAGAGAATAAGTGATAGTCTTGAGTGATTCAGCACACATAGCTTGCCTTGGCAATTGTAAACATTGCAGTGACATTAAGAAGAAGACTAGTGATTTTTCAGTCATTGTAATCATTATATAACATTTCATTTCCAATATCATATCCAGTAACTAGCTCAACTCCTAATATCTGCCTCACTAATTACATTAAAGGGATACCCCTCCACTGCCTTTGGTAAATGTGCCAGATAGATTGTATTTGGGACACCATACTTCCCAAAGCTGCAGAAAATAATTTTAATATATAATCAAGGTAATTTATCTTAGGGTTTTTTTTTTAAACATACGTCAATTTTTTTTTTTTTAGAGGCATGTTTTATTTATTTATTAATTTGTTTGTTTGTTTGTTTGTTTTGTTTATACATGCACTGGGTACAGTCAGAAGCGCGGGAGGGTGAGAGGATTCACCAGAGCCAGAGCGGGGAGCAGAGCAGGCAGAAGGACCGAAGTACACTGCTGAGGGGAGCAGCGGGCGGCAGGGGTGGTCTGCGCGCTATGAGGGACCCTCCTCCGGTGGCCGGGGAGCGCCGGAGATCGAATGGCGCTGCAGAGGCCGCTGGCAGCTTCGCAACCCAGCGCTCAACCGCTGCACCACCGGGGAGGCCCAAACATACGTCAATATTTTTTATTAGGATGAACTTTTAAAAATATATTTCAAACCTAATGTTCTTTAAGCATTTTCAGAAACTACTTGCTCCCACTGTGGATTAATGCTGTTGTAATTGGCCTCATTGCATTTTTGGATTTCAATTTCATTATATTCTATTTAAGATCTCTTAAGCAGTGCCCCTCACTTCAGTGTTTTAAGTTCAATACAAAGAATTATTCTGTTTCCGCATGGAATTCTTAAACATCTTCATTCTCCCTGTCGTGCAGCCTGGATTTTCTCATACTTTTAGTTTTGTGCCTGCTGGAGTACGAAGTTATCCCTAGATATCTCTAACACTAATTGGGAGGTAGCAGATGATGGAAGAGCAGTGTAGAAGAGAGGAAAAGGAAATGCTTATCTTATTTTTGCCTCTATTTCCAATCATACCACCAATTCATGCTTTCTTAAATAAATGATCTAATGTACTCGTCTATGTGCTTATTTTTTCCTACCATAAAGATTCTTGTAAGAATTAAATCAAGTTTTCAAAGTGTGTAGCATAGTGACTTCTGGCACATAATAATTTTTAATAATTGCATAAAAAATGATGTCTGTTATCTAGTGGTTACCTAGACAGCGTACTTTGTCATAACTTTTTTATTTTCCTCATTTCTCCACTCACCATATCTGATCTCTAGATTCTACCCTATTAAAAAAGCAAAGTAGTTAGTAGTACAGGTTCAGTAGACAACTGTTTTAAAATCTTTTTTCCCATTTATCAGCTGGTCTTCAGACAATTTAAACTTCTCCAAAACTTCCCATTTCTTAATAAGTTAATAAAATTTAGCATAGCATAGCATAGAATGGTGTATAGCTTGCTTCAGAGTGTTATTTTTGAGAATTATATTCAGTTAACTGTGTATGTGTTTGTGTTTATGCCTATGTATAAAATAAGTGAATAATGCAAATAAAATGATTAACACCATATTTGGTATAAGATAACCATTCATAAGTGTGCTGTCCATTGTTACTCTTCTGTCCTCCATTCCTGTTACCAGTTCAGGCAGTTATGTCCTCTTAGCTTGGTGTTCTATACCAGGTCGCCACTATGTTCTACTCAACCACCCAATACTGTTGGCAGTTAAATTATTTTGTGTACTTAAAAATTCTCAAAGCTGTTAATTTTCTAGCAAATGTGATGCAAAAAATTACTTGGCCTTTTAGGACTGCCACAATTTGATTTCATACTGCCTTACCAGCATTATTTCATAAATTGTCTCTCTCACTGACTATGATGAAGATTAAGGCAGGAAACATGTCGCCACAAATAATGCAATATCTGGCACAAATATGAAAGTTGTTAATTTCTCCTTCCTCTTCCCTTTTTCTCCTGGATTCTGGTCAAGCTTAGTTCTTCCCATATATGAGATATCTTTCTCTATATCTGTCTGTGCATTGTCGTAAGATTTAGCCCCTTGTTTTTGTTAATTTATTCAGTAGCTATTTATTGATATATTCTGTATGCTACATATTATTTGACACTGGGGACACAAATGTTTAGGGCACCTTCCAGAGACATGTTCTAGAAAGAACAAATAGCATTTGAGATACTAAGTTCTCTAGACTGAAACTGCATGAGAACAGCGGTCATGTTTATTTTTGCCTATTATTATATTTTTAACTCTTAGCATAGAACTGTGGACATGTTAGAATTATCATACAGTTTGAGAATAAAATTTGAGAGAGTAGGAAAGAGGTAAAAAAGGGATGGAAGATGAGATAATGGTATGTTTGACAATTGTGCAGACTTCTTTACAGACTTTGATATGTACAGACTTCTGTACTATTTCATGTCTGAGAATGGTGGGGGATGATGTTGGGAACACATGGCAGAGGGCAGATAAGAAGAATATTATGTATTATGCCTAGGAGTTTGCACTCTATGTAGCTTTGGAGAACCTGTGTGTGTGTATAATTTTTAACTTATTTTTAATTAAGATAATACTAAGATAACCCCATCAGAGATTACCACCATAGTGCACTCACTACCAAGTCACCAATAATCCACCACTATAGTCCATTGTGTTTCCTTATTTCTTTGTTCTTATACCTCCCTGATCTCCTCCCCTCCGCCCCCGCCGGATGATTCAGTTCTATAATCAGTTTTCAAGGCTTAGATTTTAAGTTTATATATATATGACACTTAGTTTGGTTTCTCTATGTTTTACATATTAATGACACCATTTGGTATTTATCTTTCTCCTTCTGACTTCACTTAGCATTATCCCTTCCAGCTCCATCCATCTTGAGACAAATGACATAAGCTATCTTTTCTTGACCACTGGGTAATATTCCATTGTATAACAAATCTTAATCCACTCGTCTGTTTGTGGGCATTTAGGTTATTTCCATCATTTGGCTATAGTAATACTACAATAAATATGGGAGTGCAAGTTTCCTTTTGAATTAGTGTTTTGGATTTTTCCAGTAGATGTCTAGGATTGGAATTACTGGATTGTATGGCAGATCCATGTTTAATGTCTTGAGATACTGTCACACAGCTTTCTGTGAGGACTGGCCCAGTCTGCATTCCTACCAGCAGTGTAGGAGAGTTCCCATTTTTCCAAATCCCCACCAGTACTTGTTGTTTCTGGTCTTTTTAATATGGACCATTCTCACAGGTATGAGATTATATCTCATTGTGGTCTTGATTTGCATTTTCCTGATAATAAGTGATAATAAACATTTATTCATGTACCCATTGGCAATCTGTATGTCATCTTTGGGTAAGTCTATGTATTGGGCTGTTGAAGTTGTATGAGTTCTTTGTAGATCTTAGGTTCCTTTCACTGTGCAAAGCTTTTTAGTTGGATATATTCCCCCTTGTTTATGTTCTCTTTTGTTTCTTTGTTGTAGTGCCTGAATCCCTAATATTAATGTCATATGCTGCAGTTTTACTTTACTTCAGAAAGATTATTCTATTAACAGTGTAACAAGAAGAATTAGAAATGAGAGTAGAGACATGATGCCAGTTGCTAGACTATTGTGATAATAGAAGAAATACATGGGCCTGAATTAAAATGGTAATAGAAAGATTTAAAACAAACTTATATGGTAAAATCAGCAGGACATGGTAACTAATTGGATTTGGAGTCTATGAGAGAGAGAAAATTGGGTGAAGTCTGAATTCTGCCCAGAAAACAAAATATTCATTGGAAGGAATTTTTAAGTGAAATCAGGCCATATTGTTTCCAAATTCAGATGAGAACTTACTATTAAAAATCTTGCACAGATTGAAAATGACTAATCAACATTAGGAAAATGAAATTGTACTGTTCATGGCTAAAAATGTTTTTATGTCCAATTTTAAGTGTTGTTCCAGTGTAAAACTTTCAATGGTTAGAACTATTGGATTAAA
This sequence comes from Talpa occidentalis, assembly GCF_014898055.3. NCBI lineage: Eukaryota > Metazoa > Chordata > Mammalia > Eulipotyphla > Talpidae > Talpa > Talpa occidentalis. Next base: position 18,317,706 of record NW_023603184.1, on the reverse strand, counting down.
AATTTCACTTAGTTATCTAGTATATATACTAGATATCAAATTCCTTGATTTTTGTCAATTTCCCTCTTCAGAGAGCAGACTGAGCTGAGTTAAAGGTTATCTTATATGAGAGGTAGAAACGAGTAGTAGTACTAGGTATGCTATAGAAAAGTGGAGGAGAATGTGATAAAAGAATTGAACTTGTATTCATTCTATAAGCCCTTCTAACTCTAACCAGCCATGAGTTTTTGATTTTTAAGTGTTTCATTTTTCTGTTTGTTTGTTTTTCATTTCAAGACCAATTTGACACTGTAACCTGTCTTGAACTTACTGTTTTCAGGCAAGTCTAAGATGTCTTCTCTCAGTCATTAGTCTTTATTAGTTGCTATTCCATATACCAGTTCTCATACGCAACACAGTTGTCTTGGAATTTAATTCAAGAGGTTATCTTCATAAGGTCTTTAAAAAAATTTGAGTGGCATGACTGTGATTGTTATAAACTGTTTTGGAGGCTTAAGGTGCAGAGTTCCTAAGTGCGTCTATCTTCATATTAAGAAAAAAATGTCTTTTCAAAGAACAATTTTATTTCAGTGTGATTATATAATTTCAATGGGGGAGTATTATGAAACAAAATGGAAAGAGCCCAGAATCTTGGTTTTGGTATTATTAGCTTTGCCCTCAACTAGCTACCGGCTACCCTCTTCAGGTCTTGATCTCCTCATAAGTAAAATGAGGGGGTGGAATAAAAAGTCCTCCATATCTCTCTGAACTCTGAAATTTTGTGACTGTACCTGATCCATAGCAGATCCACATCTATAGCTCAACTATTAAAGTGTGACTCATCTTGGTGAAAGGTAAACCTAATTATTTCTTTGATATTTAGAAGACAATGGGAATAAATTGTCATTTACTTGTATTTGATTAAAAGAGCTAATCTAAATTAAGAAATGTTGATTTTTTTTTTAAATTTCAAATGTAAAGGAGACTGCTCAGCAAATAAAAATGTACTATGGAATTACAGAGTATAATTAATTACAGAATGTTATTAATGTTCTGAATAATTTCCGAGTCAATTTGTAATATTAGGAATACATTGATGTTAAATGAGTGAACAATAGTTGGACATCTTGTGACTGTTTTCTGTAGTCCTGTGCAGTGAGTCCTATATCCTAAATCGTATTTTGGATTCATATATGCAAATGAGTGTTGCTGTGTTTATCATCAGTACCTTGGGAGGCTGAGCTCTTTTTTCATATCTCAACACTAAATATATGCTACACATCTACTACTGTTCTCTGATACTACTATATTTAATTGGAGACAAAATTCAAGAATTATTGTTATGAATCTCTCCCCCAAGTGCTATTTTCTTCTTTACCTACTAGCATTTTCATTATGAGCCCCTGCATGAGAAACCATTAATCTCACTCATCTTCCTGACCCCACACACCATGCAGACTATGCAGAGACCCTACATCTTATTTACCTCATGTCACACTTAGTTTTCCCTGAGATGCTTTTTGTTCTCACCTGTGTGGAACCTCCCAGGACTGAAGGTTTTGCTTTTCTGTGCCACAGAGGGTCACAGGAATCTGTGGTAGCGCTCAGAACCCGGTGATTGAGGGGCTGTTCTCCCTCAGTTCACAATCCAGTCTGCTGCTCTGAGATTTTATCACCTGTCAGTCATAGGTTGAGTACTTTCTTGGAATTTGCCCATCTTTTCCTTCTATCCTTGACACCATTTTAGAGAAATCTCTTTTCCTTAAAGATAATGCCTACCCAGGATAACTAGCATTTACTTTCTGAGCTTTATTTAATTTAATTTTATTTTATTTTGTCTTTGCTAAAATACAGAAAAGTGATTGTCTTCAAATAATAGGAAGAATAAAAAAATTTCTTTCTCCCATGTAAAATCTTCAAGATACATATATTCTAAAGTTCTAAGTTGATAGGTAACTAATTGAAAGGGGGAGGGAGAGAGAGAAAGAGAGAAAGATCAAATGTTATCCTCCTACGCAGAGATAAAAACATGACTTTCAAGGCTATGAATTCCAGTGGGAATGATTGAGCTTTAAAAAGCTAAACTTTTATGATTTTTGTAAAGCTACCTCTGCCATGATTCTTTTTCATGCTATCCACTGTCCCCCCACCCCCTTATTTTTTTCTTTCATTTCTTCCATCCCTTTCTCCTCTCGTCTTACTACTAAGGTGTTCTTAATGAAGTCACATTGTCTCTCTGCACCTGAGTTTTCTCTTTAGTAAAAATGAGGATAGTACCTTTTGTTTATACTCCCATAGAGAGCTTTTGTTAGACCACTTAGGGAAACATTAATACTTGGTAAACCTTAAAGCAGTGTGCAAATACAGATTTTATTGATTTAATACAGAGGCAGGATGGTGTAAGAAAAAGCGTAGGTTTACGTGCCAGATATACCTGGATTCATTTCTTTCATTTGCCTCTTACTAGTTTATTGTAATCTTAGTTTCTGCAAATGTAAAATCTAATAACACTTTATAATTGCTAGGAGGAAATAAAATTATCAATCTCTGTGAGGTAAGCAGATGTGTATTTTATACTTAGATGAAGCAACTGAAGCACAGAGAATTAAAATGATTAAGCCAGGCTTACACAGATGGATAAGTGAAATAATCAGAATAAACTCTCAGTGGCAAATACATATTTGACTTTTTATTTTTTAAAAAGATTTATTTATTTATTTATTTATTTATTTATACAAGTGCTGGGTACAGTCAGAAGCATGGGAGGGTGAGAGAATTCACCAGAGCTGGAGCGGGGAGCAGAACAGGCAGACTGACGAAATACATTGCTGAGGAGAGCAGCGGGTGGCAGGAGATGTCTGTCGTGCCATGTGGTGCCCTTGCTGGCTGCCAGGGATCGAACTGGCACTGCAGAGGCTGCGGGTAGCTTTGCAGCCCAGCACTCAACCACTGCGCCACCAGGGGAGGCCCAGATTTGACTTTTTAGATAAATTATGTCAAGTAATTTTAAAGAAAGACTCTATATGTTTGGAGCATTAAAAAATACATTTGGATATATATATATAGAAAATGGTCCATACAAATGATTTTCTTGATATAAAAGAACTAATTTATTTGTTCTTGTGAGCTTCTTAAGAAAAATAAAATTAGTCCTTTTCCTTATTCTGTTTTTAATTTTTACAGATTTTAAAATATGGTCAATGGTAATGACCCAGTTGTCTACCTTTGAAATTAGAATTCTGGGTGACAAATAAAACTGAGATGTCCTTATTTTTGATGAACAATGTGTATTAAAATTTGTAAAGTGAGGGCCTTCCCAGTGGCTCATTGGTTGAGCGCTGGGCTGCGAAGCTGCCCGCAGCCTCTGCAGTGATGGTTCGATCCCCAGCCGTTCGGCAAGGGTCCCACATGGCACAACAGACCTCTCCTGCTGCGCCCGCTGCTCCCCTCAGCAGTGTACTTGATCAGTCTGCCTGTTCTGTTCCCCGCTCTGGCTCTGGTGAATTCTGTCACCCTCCCATGCTTCTGACTGTGCCCAGTGCTTATATAAGTAAATAAATAAATCTTTAAAAAAAAATTTGTAAAGTGAAAGTTGATGATTCCAGTCACCTATTAAACTAGGACATATGGTGGTGTTCATTTCTAGTTTCATAATTCCCATTCATCTCCCCTTTTAGCTTTGGTGTTACACTTGCCTGGTAATAATAGGTTATTTTTCCCCCTATGGAAGCTTCCTTGATTATCAGTGCATCTCCAAGGGCATAATCATGATCTATTAAAAAATAATCATGTAAATTATGATCATCTCACATTTTCCAGAATATTTTTAATGATGAGGAATTATAAAAAATATATTGATTGGAACTTTACTGGCTTGGGATAAGGTAATCATATGCAAATTACTTTATTTGGCATATTCTTAGTTTAAATCCATGGTTATAATAAGATTGGGTTTTGGGATATAAGAATAAAGTAGTTTATGGTTTTTCCTGGGAAAAGTTCTTTGTTTAAATTATGTTAATCCCTAACAAATTAAAAACTGAGGTAAGTTACAGGGGTGGAGGATTTTTACCTGCTCTTGGATGCATAAAATGATTATACATACTGGAAAAAAATTATTTGATCTTACATACAATAATAAGACTAAGTGCTGTTTTAAAATTGTCTTAAATGAGGGCCTTCCTGGTGGCGCAAGGGGTTAAGCATTCAGCTATGAAGCAATTTGCAGCCTCTGTTATCTATTTTCTTTAGAGTGTAACCAAATAAAAAAGGCAAAAATGTAGATTCAGATCCAATAAACTGTATTTAGTAACTAAAATGATCCAAACATTTTAAAGATATACATTACTGTACATCATATCCTACTGTCCCGGTAAAATTATACTGGCAAATCTTTGTCTCTCAAAAGTGTCTTCGGATAAATGTCACTGTCCCAATTAGATAGGATATTGGTGATATTTTCTTTTCTAGGCCTTCCTTTTTTTCTTAAACCCTGAAGAAATCAGAAGATATTAAAAGTTTAGGTGACTTTCCCCAAAACATATAGCTACTTAGTGAGAAAACTGGAACTTATCCACATGTTTTGACTATGCCTTGGGCTTTTTTCAGGTCAGATTTTTTTTTTTTTTTTCATTTTTCGGGTTAAGCGTTAAAAGGTTTGTTCTGTGACTGTTTTAGCATATTCTCTCTCACTCACTCCCTCTCTCTCCAACTCTTGAATATCTATACTTTTATTGTAAAGCATTTAGAAACATTTAGATATAAAATGAGCCATACTAGTTGTAAGCTATAGAAATTGTTGGAACTATTATTACCAGCCAGGTGCTGGAAAGCAATAAAAAGCTACCAGCCCAACAGTGTGACATGCATGTCTGATTATGAAGGGAAATGTAAATTTGTCTTGACTTGCCAGCTTTTGCCAGAGATCGTCATTTTACTGATACTTTGATATGTTCATTTGGCTTGATAAACAGAACTAGATGCAAAATTATTATAATTGTTTTCTACTTGCCATCAACTCTGCAAATTATTGTGTGCTTCTAGAAATTAATGTAGTTATCAAGAATGTTCATCCTAAGTGGTAATTTCCTTTTTCTGTGTTGGCTAGGTTTTTCTAGATATGACATTCGGTTCAGGAGGACACACAAGAGCCATTCTACAGAAGGAATCAGATATTACTTTGTTTGCCTTAGACAGAGATCCAACAGCTTATGCAATAGCAGAGCAACTTTCAGAATTGTATCCGTAAGTAATACTTTTGTATCATTGTTTAATTTTGGTGCTGAGTTGTACAGATCTTGGTTTACCATCTTGGAATTTGTTTTCATTTGTAGGAAGTGATGCTTCACTTCAGTATTTTGTCCCTTTTTTGCTCAGAAATAGTGTAAATGATTTTTTATCTAATTTCTTTTTTAAATAAGGTAACAATTTATGGGAGTACAGATTCATGCTTCTTCAAAGATCTGTTGCCACAACATGCCCTCCTACCAGAGAAGCAGTAGCCATCTACCACACTTCATTGGGGCCCCTCTATTTACTTCCATTCCCTTATTTCTCCCTTTGGTAACATTCCGTTGTGCTTTCAGAATCTAAGGATTTGTTTTGTCTCTGCATTTGTTTTGTTTACATTGTTTATATTCCACATATGAGTGAAAATGATCTGTAGTACATGAAATAATGTTACTGCATTTATCCTTTCTGAATTCCTATGAGTAAAAAGTGACTTAACTACAAATTTGAACATGTGTTAAAATCCATTAACAATTGGTATTTTGGCAAATAATCCATAATTAAAAAAAAAATTCTTAAAGAATTTTATGAGATATTGAATATAAGAATTTAGTGGAGTAAATATGTGAGAATTCTGCAGAATTCATGATGTCACATACATCAACATAATGCAGTTGTTTTCTTTGAATTCTTCCTGAAATTCAGAAGTAAATTTAGAGCAAGAGTATGTATCTCTGTCAAAATTAGTGAACTTTTACTGTTGAACTTTTAAAATATAAAATAATGTCTTCATGACTAGTGAAATCACTTTCCTTTAAAGGTAAAATTTGAATTAGTTACATCCATATGCTATGCTGTTTAAGAGCCATCAGCCTGAAAAAAGAACACTAAGAGCTAAGATGACTGTGTCCAAATATGTAAAGGTCTATTTTTAGGGATGGGGAATTGTTCTTTTATCTCATGCTTCATAGACTGAATCAAGAAAATACATGATGTAAACTAGAATTTTTACAAGTTATGGCAGTCAAATAGTGAAATGGTTTCATTAGTGAGGTAGCAAAGTTTGACCCTGGTAAACCTTAGTCATAGACTATAGTTAGAAAGTTGGATTACTAATCTGGCAAGATCTTTTGCAACCTCTTTTAGGTCCCAAACGCTCTTCAAATCTATCAGTGTATATAATTATCGTAATAAAAATGTAAACAAATATACATAGAATTTTGCTTGCAAGATCACAGGGTTTTTGGAGTTCCTGAAACCCATTAGACTCAGACTATTTTCAATAAAAAATGAGGGTGTGCTTTAATGACATGCTGTTCAAAAACTTCGTAGTTTTTAAAATCTTTCCAGTTCATTCAGCAATGTAACTTAGATGTTTCTTTTTTTAGAAGATCTTATACTAGGTCATTCATGTTTGTTCAACATTTTATTAAGTCTCTTGATTATGACCTGAACATTAATAAAATGAGTATATGTCTTTATTGTATTTTACTGTCATAGAAATGCTGAATTTTGTTAGATATTATTACTTCTAAAGGGAGTGATTCTCAGTCACTTAGGAAAAAGATACCATGAAACAAATACCCTACTTTCTCACATTGAGCTTAAAAGTTTATCAATTTTACAAGATTTTATTTTTCACCTTACTGGAACCTTGAGACTCTTCAGTTTAGATGTGGAAAGCATTATTAGACAGATTAAATACTAACAGGCTCATATTGCATATAGTGATAGAACTAGGATGTATATTCTAATCCAACGCCAAATAATCTCATTTTATGAAATTTTACTACCTTGGCACAAATCTTACTGTGAGATTTTTTTATTCATCAACAAAATAATTCCTTTCAAACATTATAAATTAGATAAGGAACAATAAAGAAATTCAAAATAAAACAGGAAGAACGAACTAATAAAGATAAAACTTCCAGTCAAAGAAACTGAAAACCAAAAAGAATAAAAGCTAGTGGGGAGCAATATTTTCAGTGACCAGTTTTTGAAAATTAAACCTGATTATTAAAGGAAAAAGAGAGGAAAAAATATGTTAAGATTGAGAGTCACAGGGTATGTTAGTAGTGAAATGATATCACCACAATTCTGTGGTAACATGTAAAACCTAGATGAAATGAATAATTTAGTAGTAAAATACAAATTGTTAAAATTAACCCTGAAATAAAAAATTTATATTTATTTATTTTGTTTTTATGTCTGAGATCTTTATTTTAATGGAGCTGCACTCCCTATTGAATTTGAATTCATCTTTTTATTTATATATATATTAAATCATTTTTCATTTTTGTACAATATATGCTTTCTCCTCCCAGGTGTAGTCCCCGTATAATTACCACCCCAATTCACCCATGTACCAACACCATAGTCCCTGTGCTTTTCCCTCACCTGTTTTGATCACTCTCCCTCCCTGTCCCCTTCAGAATGTCTCTGACTTATATTTGACTGTTAATTTTGTATTTTTTATTTATTATAATTTTTTTTTCTGATCCCTTATTTGGTTCCTGTATGTTCCTCCTATAAGTGAAAGCATCTGCTATTTGTCGTTTTCTTCTGGCTTATTTCACTAAAAAATGATCCCTTCCAGCTCCCTCCATGTTGCTGCAAATGGCATGAGTTTATCTTTTTTGATTGCTGAGTAATATTCCACTGTGTATATGTACCACATCTTCTTGATACAGTCATCTATTTATGGGCTTCTGTTTTGTTTCAGTATCTTGCTTATTGTAAATAGTGCATCAGTAAACATAGGGGTGCAGGTGTCCATTTTTTTAATTGCAAAATTTAAATACGTTATTAATCATAAAATGGATTAGAGTAGTAAGTAAAGTACTTTTGCACAATGATCAAAAATATTGCAATTAGTATCTGACTCTTAAAGAGTAGGAAAAAGCAATGACTTTTACTAGTCCTAGCCATGGTAAGTGTGAAAATTTCTTTCAGTTCATTTTATTAATCAGCATAGTTTTGATGTCTAAACTTTATATAGTATTAAAGAAAAAAGAGAAACTCCAGGCTCACTAAAGTGTATAAATGCAGATTTATTTATTTTTTTAAATATGATTTTTTTAATTTTTATATTCCCCATACAATTGCAACCCCCTTATTTTGACCCCAATCCCTCCCCTCCCCGCTCCCACCCCCCATAGAGTATCTCTGGTTCATAGTTGTTTGTTGATTGTGATTTTTACTTTCTTATAGTTATTCTTTTTCCTGGTCCCTAATTTAAGTTTTCTAGATTCCTGCTATGAGTGAGACCATCCGATATTTTTCTTTTTCTTTCTGACTTATTTCACTGAGCATGATCCCTTCCAGCGCCATCCATGTTGCTGCAAATTGCATGTGTTTATCTTTTTTGAATATTCCGTGTGTAATGTTGGCTTCATAGAACGTGTTTGGTATTATCCCTTCCTTCCCAATTTTTTGGAAGAGTTTGTGAAGGATAGGCACTAATTCGTCTCTGAATGTTTGGTAGAATTCATTTGTAAATCCATCAGGTCCTGGGCTTTTGTTTTTGGGGAGGTTTTTGATTACCATTTCAATTTCGCTGCTTGTAATTGGTCTGTTTAGGTGTTCTATTTCTTCTTTATCTAGCTTTAGGTGATTGTAGAGTTGTAGGAATTTGTCCATCTCCTCTAGATTGTTGAACTTGTTTCCATATAACTGTTCATAGTAGTTACTGATTATTTTAATTTCTGCTGTGTCCGTTGTGATTTCTCCTCTTTCATTTATGATCCTGTTTATTTGTGCTTTCTCCCTTTTTTCCTTTGTGAGCCTGGCTAGGGGTTTGTCTATTTTATTTATTTTTTCTAAGAACCAGCTCTTGGTTTCATTGATCTTTTGGATTGTTTTTTTAGTTTCAATTTCATTTATTTCTGCTTTGGTTTTTATTATTTCTTTTCTTCTACTGGTTTTGGGTTTTTTTTTGTTTTCTTTTTCTAGGTCTTTGAGCTTCGATATTAAGTTGTTTCTTTGAGTTCTTTCATGTTTCTTGATGTGAGCCTCTATTGCTATATATTTTCCTCTTATTACTGCTTTTGCTGCATCCCATACATTTAGGAAATTGGTGTCCTCCTTGTCATTCAATTCAAAGAATTTTTTAATTTCTTCTTTGATCTCCTTGTTAGTCCAGTGGTCTTCCAGAAGTGTGGTTTTCAATCTCCATGAGGTACGAGAGTTCCTTGCCTTCGTTTTATGGTTTTTTTCTAGTTTTATGCCTTCATTGTCAAAAAAGATGGTTGGTATGATTTCAATTTTGGTGTATTTGTTGATGTTTGTCTTGTGTCCCAGTATGTGATCTATCCTGGAGAATGATCCGTGTGTGCTTGAGAAAAATGTGTACTCACATTTGTTTGGGTTTAGTGTTCTATAGATGTCTGTTAAGCCCAAGCACTCTAGATCCTTATTTAGAGCTTTAGTGTCTTTACTTATTTTTTGTCTCATTGATCTATCCATTGTTGATAATGGTGTGTTGAAGTCTCCCACTACATATGTGTTTTCTCTGACGTCTGTTTTCAGAGATGACAATGGTTGTCTGATATATTTTGGTGCTCCTTTGTTTGGTGAATATATGTTAATGAGTTATTTCTTCTTGAAGTATTGTCCCCTTGATCATAATGTAGTGACCGTTGGGGTCTCTCTCTTTTTTTTTTTTTTGAGTTTGAAATCTGTTTTATCTGATATAAATATAGCTGTTCCTGCTTTCTTTTTTGGTCCATTTGCTTGTAGGATTGTTTTCCATCCTTTAACTTTGAGTCTATTTTTATCTTTTGTAGCTAAATGTGTTTCCTGGAGACAGCAAAAGGTTGGATTTTGTTTCTTAATTCAGCCTGTGACTCTGTGTCTTTTTATTGAGGAGTTTAGTCCTTTTACATTTAGAGTTAATATTGATATGTTAGCATCTGTATTTGCCATTGTGTTTGTCTTGCCTTTGATTTTATTTATTTATTCTTTTAATAACTTTTTTTTTTTTTTTGGCCTTCTTTCGTTGTTATTTGTCCCTCTGAGGTTCTGGCTTTAGGACTCCTTGTAGTATTTTTTGGAGTGGGGGTTTAGTCGTAATGAAATTCCAGAGTTTCTGTTTGTCTGGGAAGGTCCTTATTCTTTCTTCATAGAGGAAGGAGAGCTTTGCGGGATAGAGTATTCTTGGTTGGCATCTGTTTTCTTGGAGTCTGTTGACTGTGTCCCTCCACTCTCTCCTTGCCCGTAGTGTTTCATCGGAGAAGTCTGATGTCAGTCTGATTGGTTTTCCTTTGAATGTTATCTTTTTCTTCCCTCTTGTCAGCTTCATTATTTTTTCCTTGTCCTGGATTCTTGGGAGCTTTACTGTTATGTGTCTTGCTGTATTTTTCCTTTCGTCGTGGAAGTTTGGTGTTCTTCTTGCTTCTTGTATATCAATTTTCAGCTCCTTCTTCACGTTTGGGAAGTTCTCTTCAATTATCTCCTTCAATATTTTCTCTGTTCCTACATTTCTCTCCTCTCCTTCTGGGATTCCTATAACACTTATATTTCCTTTCCTTATGGAGTCAGATAGTTCCCGAAGTCTTTCTTCGGTCTTTTTCCTTCGTACTTCTCTTTCCTTTTCTGTTTTGGTTCTTTTTATTTCTGTGTCTTCAAGAGTACTTATTCGTTCTTCCATTTCATCTATTCTGCTTTCATTGCTTTTCCCAGAGTTCTTTAGTGCCTCCATTAATTTTTTGATCTCCTGCATTTCTTTTACTTCCCTCTTTAGGGACCCATTTTCATTCTTCTGATCGCTGATTATTTTGCCCTTATCATTGTTTTCCTTTATTACTTCCATCAGTTTTTTAATCACGGCAATTTTAGATTCTCTTTCTGGTATACTCAGAAGTTCTTCCAAGTTACTGTTGTTGCAATCTGGGGGGGGGGTGGTTTTCTTTTTCTGGTGTGCTTTTTTTCCTGAGGTGTTGCTGGGTTATGTGTGGTTCTTCTACTCCCTACTGTCTGTTTTCTAATTTGCTGTATGCATTGGGACACTGTGTTGTTGGTACTGTCCTGCATCTTGGGCGAACTTCCCAGCTCACCTGTGGCTCCTCAGGGAGCCTTCTGCAGGTTATAAATGCAGATTTAAAAAGGAAATGCTGGCATATCTAATTCACTCATTATTTAATTAAATAAATCCTCTGGCCTTATAGAGTTTATTTCGGGAATACAGGGATGGTTTCATATTAGCCTATTAATGATATTTTGATAAGCATGGTGGTCATAAATAATCAACTAGCTGTTTCCATTAAAATTTCTAAGTTAAATAGATATATAATTTTACTTAAATGTAAAATATCCCTGTAAACCAAAGGAAAACAATTATTTTCCCAAAACATGAAACACTTCTAAGGTGAAACACAATTAAGTCAAAGTCAGGATATAAATGTAGATTAGTTTCTAGAAACATTATTTTTAATCAATAGTTTTGGACAGCCTGTTAGTGTAATTAAGAAAAGCTAAAAGTCTCATAATGATTTGACTGAATTCTTAAAAATCCCAAAAGACTTGTAAAATTAATTAGGTGATATGATATGATGGTTAAATAAAATTTAAATATCTGCTTAAGTAATAAATAAATAGAAAGGGAAAGAGGAAATATATTCTATTCTCAAAGGTACCTAAAACTGTATAAAATATTTAGTAATAATTTTAATAAAACACAGTAGTTCCAAGCAAAAATAAACAATATTTTATTGAGAGGTAAACAACAAGGTCTGAACAAAAGAAAAAAACATATTTGCTCTGGGACACAATGAATCAATATCATAAAGTAATGTAAATTTTCCCAAAATTCAAATAAGCATTTAATGTACTTCCAAAAACAATCCTATTTGAGTTTACCTTAACTGATGTTCATTTAATTTGGATAATATGATTTTATATGTATATGCAGAGGGGGGATTAATGACAAGATCATTTAGAATAAAAGAAAGAGAGGGCCTCCCCGATGGCACAGAGGTTGAGCACTGGGTTGCGAAGCTGCCCGCAGCCTCTGCAGCGCCGGTTTGATCCCCGGCTGCTCCCCGGCCACCGGAGGAGGGTCCCACATGGTGCGCAGACCTCTCCTGCCACCCGCTGCTCCCTCAGCAGTGTACTTCGGTCCTTCTGCCTGCTCTGCTCCCCGCTCTGGCTCTGGTGAATTCTCTCACCCTCCTGTGCTTCTGACTGTACCCAGTGCTTGTATAAATAAATAAATTTAAAAAAAAAAAAAAAAAAAAAGAAAGAGAAAGCTTGCCTTCAATCAGACCATACTATAAAATTACTATAATAATTAAATATGATATTGGCACAAGAATAGGTAAGTACATTAGTGGAGGAGAGAATCCAGATATAGATTCCACTGTATAAAATAATTTGATAGAAGCTACATAGATAGCTTAATTCATTGAGAAAATAATGAATTATTAAATAAATGGTGCTTCTATAATACCTATCAAACTTGAAGAAAATAGAATGGTCCAGTATTTGAAATCAAAATACAAATTAACTTTCATATATAATAAAAATGTATAAAAATTGTAAAGAGTCTTATCAGAAAATTGAAGAAGTTATATGCACAATCTTAGGGTAAGGGACTTTCTTCCGACTAGAAATCACAGACCTATAAAATAAAAATGTAAAAATATATATCACAATTTTAAACAATATATGGCAAAAATCGTATAGTAAAACTTCTAAATAGTAATGTTGGAAAAGAAATGTGAATAAGATAGATGATAGGACAAGAGTTGTATTTTAGTTGTATTTTAGGGAGACTTTTTTTTCATCTATCCATATCAATTCACAACTCAGACCCATGTAACAAAAGACAGATTAACAAGATTAAAACATATGAATGTATTTAATCACAATTTTTATGTAACAAAGGAACCTTCATACATAAAATGAAAGTTGTGGAAAAATATCATAGGAAAAAAAAACATGTGCGTTAGCTATGGTAAACAGGGAAACTTAGAAGGCCCATTCATTCAAATTCCTCTCCTTGTCCCCTCATTTTCTCAAATAAGTGTTCTTCTTACCTCTGGTTATTGGGAAGGTATCTATCAAATGAGGGTCTTATAACTTATTTCAGGGGAGGAGAAGAAAGTTATTCCTGTACCTGTCCTTTCTCATATATCTCCAGTTAAAAATATTCTGTGTACTACAGTGCTGTATTTTGAGGTAATATGTCCTGACCCCATCAATATTTATTATATAGGAAGAGTTCTTCCAAAATTGATGACAATTATTTCCAATTTGAAAATTGGGGAAAGGATATAGAAGGGTCATTCATAGAAAATTAAGGTATGAAAAATACTCCACATCAGTAGCATTAATGACAGAAATGTCATTAAAGAAATAATAGTATAATACTTTACACTTACCAGACTATAAATACATAAAAATGTTAAAAGTGAGCATGTAGGGACAAGGATACTCTCTTCCATTTTTTTGGTGGACATCTTTTAATATTAAAAAAATGTACGTAACCTGCTTAGAACCTATTTCATCTGACTGAAAGGGTCAGTGTTTAAGGAGACATCCTTGAACTTGCATCAGACTTTGTGCATGCATTTTGTGTATATTATCGTGGACAACTTGAGAAAGAAGAAATTAAAAGTGCAGGGAGGTATAGGAATCAATGGTTAGAAAAAACAATCCAAGAAAAACTAATCTCTGTGGTACCTAGAGGCTGAGGCCTCAGGTACTTAGTTGGAGCTGAGGTGAGCTGGCCTCAGCCCACCACCTGTGGACATTCCCCTTTCCCTGGCCCTAGGGATGTCAAATCTAGCCATGGCTCCCTGGAGCCAACAGGCCTACCAGCCTACCCTGACCTGAGTGCAGGTCAGGCTGGGCTTTTTCCCCTTTTATGTCTGGTTCTAGGATCCTAAATGTACTGATCAAGTTTAAGCTAAATGAACCGATCAGATTTGAGCTCTCCAGCCGTCATTCAACCTTGAGTTAATTAATCTAGAATGAAAATGGAAAATGAGCTGACTGGGGCTAACCAGTTCAATCAGGCTTGAGGATAGGGGACCCTGAAGAAGATACAAAGCAGAACTAAGAGACAACCTGAGTGAGTGAACGGCTAACTTCCGAAGGGAGAAGTCAACAGCCAGCCTCCAAAGAGAGAAGAGAAAGTCAGCAGCTGGTCTCTGAAGAGAGACAAAAGTGAGTCAACAGCCAGCCTCTAAAGAGAGGTCAGTCAACAGCTAACCTCCTAAAAGAAGAGAGTCAGCAGATGGCCTCCAAGGAGAAAAGAAGCAGTCATCAGCCAGCCTTTCAAGAGAGGATTCATTTGGACCACCTTCATAGAATCATTTTGCAGACAGCCTGTGAAGAGAGACACATTTATCAGATGACCTCATTGGGATTCACCAGACCTCTGTAGACTTCTGTACTTCTAGACCTCTAGATCTTCAGAGAGACTGGGCTGCCCTACCTCTGAGGTCATCTTAAAGAGGCATTGTTGGCCTTGGCCTAGTATCTCAAAGAACTGTTTGCTGTTGGTGTATGCCAACAGCTTACAGAGAACTAACCTTAGCCTTTGGTCCTGCAGCACCACATCCTGTTTCTTTTGAGTCTGTCACTGTTTGATCTGACATGTGTCCCAGCCTTTAGACCACTGCTGTGGGCAGCTACAGTGTCACCACATCTTCGATGAACGTTCTTTGTTTGGGATTTCTGGACACTGTGGACACTATCTGGGGTGAAACAGCTGGCCATTTTTGGCCTTAGAAACTCTTTCCCTTTCCCCAGTCTCCTGTTTGTTAAGTAATTCCTGCTGTTGTTGGACCCTGAACTGAGTGGTCGTTCGATTGTGCATGACACAACTGACAGTGAACTGTCCCTGTCCTTAGCACTGTCCCTTAGTATTCTTTGTGCACTATTTTAAGTACTCTTTGTGGGCCTCTTTGGTGGCCTAGGGGTTAATTTCAGTGCTGTCACCACTACAGCCTGAGTTCCATCCCCAGCAAGAAAGCTAATCCACATATGGCACAGGAGACCTCTCCTATCTTGCCTGCTGCTCCCCATATAGCAGTGTATTTCAGTAAATTCACCTATTTTGTTCTCCATTCTGTCTCTGGTGAATCCTCTCACTCCTCTTTCCCCCTACACACCTCTTGCCTATATCCCTATGCAAAAATTTAAAAAAATTAAAAAAAAATACTCTTCAGGTACTGTTCTGAAACAAACAACAACAAGAACACATTTTTACATGAAATGTAGAAATATTATGTTATTTTGGATGGAGTGGGAAGGGATTATGCTAAGTGAAATTAGAAGAAAAAAAGATAAATATTGGATGATTTCACTTATATATGGAATATAGAGAAACAAAAGGGTCAGGAAAAAGACAAAACTTGAAAGCTGACTATAGATATGAGGAATGCAGCAGGGGAGGTGGAGAGAGAAGGGTCAAAACAGGGGAGGAAGAGCACAATGGACTATGGTGATGGATCACAGCTGCTATGGTGGTGGGAGAACTACGGAGACTATACCTGAGGGGAGAAATCAAATACTCTACAAAAATTATGCACGAGAAAGAAAAATACAAATTTAGGTTGTAAGGATGATGGTTGGGTGGATGGGTAGATGGATGATCAGTTGGTTGTTTGGATGGTTGATTGGTTGGAAGGGTGAAGAGAGTAGAAAAATTATTTTCTTAAAATATATATGTAATTATGATATGTACTAAAGTACACAAAGGAAACATTTTGTCGTTTCAATGTGAACATCTCTTAAGGAAATAGAATAATTTCTTTCATTTATTAATTTGCTGTTTTCATAGAGGAATTCATGCTTCTGAAAAATGTTCTTTACTTTGTCAAACCTAAGTCAGAAATAGAAACATTTTCACAGAAAACTCAACAATTCATAGGAAGGCTGAATTCTAGGCTAACCCATTTTAGCTCTTTCACAAAAGACGACGTGTCAGATCACCTGTTGTTTGAAAACTGAAACTTTTTCCCATTGCCTATGAAAACTGTGCAAGAGGAAACACATTTAAATTGCAGCAGTAGGGATGTTGGCTGATTTTTTACCATAGTGGAAGATAGATGCAGGAAGACAATTTTTAAAACAATATTTTTTTCCTTCTGAATTTAGGCATGAAAATGACCTGTATACCAAGTCTAGAGAATATAGACATACATAAATTAAAAAAATAAAAATCTTAATTGAGTCTATCATTTAACTCTAATTTTTAAGCAGATTATAAAAATGGGTATAAGCTATGATTTTTGACAGCTTACGAAAGTAGATGCACTCACTAAAGCAAATTAATAATAAACAGAAAAATATGAAGAAAAACTTAGACCAAACTATAATTTCATCACCTTAATCAGGTTAAAGATTTTCTGCAATTTATTCCTCATTCATCTTTTTTATCAGTATTTAATTATAGTGTTTGAACTATCTCTTGTTTGTACATTTTTATATTTTTTAATCTTTTTTGCTTTTTATACTAATAAATGTTAGACTATCTTGGATAAAATTAAGGTACGATTTTAATCAGTTGCATTAGATATATAATTTAGAACGAATTGACATCTTTATCCCAATCCAGAAAATTGATGTCTTTCCATTTATTCCAGTATTTTGCATTACTTATTTTTTTCTCAGTTAAAATGACAAGATACAATAAAGTACTGAAAGGAAAATAAAATAATTTATGATTCTACTACTACTAGTTTAGTATATTTCCCTATAATGACTGTGTGTGTGTGTGTGTATTCGTATATATGTATACACATGTATATTTTATAAAATCAATCATTTATATATCAGCATTCATATTTTATTAAAATGTGTTATAGTGCATTTTCTTCATGTAATTGTAATTTATTAAAATTCTCATTCTAAAATAGTCTTAGCTATGTCCATATTACTATTGTTTAAATATTTCTATGCTATACTAATTCAGATGTATTTCCTATAAACAACAAATACCAGATGTTCTTTGTGTAAATAAATCTGGGTATGTTTTCTATAACTGAGAAAATAAATATGAATATTACATTTGTGTTTTTATTTTCCTATCTTCTCCATTTCTTGATTTTTAAAATATTATCTTGGATTTTAGACAAATATATACTATTTTGACAATTAACATTTGCATTATTTAGCAGTCATAATGTAAAATAATAATTTATACTTAGCTTTATTTCATTCATTTCAATGCATTTTTCTAGACTTTATGATACTACAAGCCCCATTTCACTTGTCACAGTTAGTTCATTACAGATTTCAGTAGGTTTTTCTGTGTATTTGTGAAAGGGAGACCTCTCTGCTTTTGTAAACCTGTGACAGTGTTATTCATGCTTTCTTATATTGTCAATAACTTCATTTAGCATAGAATTTGTGAATTTTTTTTCCTCCCTTCTGACATGTAGTATTGTGGAGAAGTCTAAGGCAACCCAGTTTATTTATTCTTTACCAAGGTAATCTGTTACTCTTTTTCCCGCCTCGTGTAGGCTAGATGCTTGCTGAATATATTTATTTGAACATGTTTGATAATCCTAAATTTCACTAAATCATATTAGTAAGTGATCTGTGTTGGTTAATTGTCCATATATTCCATGAACAGTTTTGGCATTTGGATCAGTTCTTTTCTCTCAAAGAAAAGTTTTTGTGTTAATTTCATCTCACCCTTGTTTCTACCTATGAGTAATTACCGTTGGTTGCTTGAAATTGTATTATCTGTTCTTCAAGTCCTTTATTTACTCTTAGTATTTTCTGTTACTTTGTTGCAATGTTACAGGAAATCTCTTCAAAATCATTATATGTGTTATAGATTTGGTATCCTACAATATTACTTAGGTTTTTCTTATTCAAGTTTTAATTCAAATGTTAAATGTGATCTTTCTTAATCCGATATTTAATTTGTTGACCTCTTTTCTGCCAATTTCCTTTTTATTTTATTTTATTTTATTTTTTGTTGTCTCATTTAATGTTTTATATCATGGCAAGTAGGCATTTCTGGAAAATTTTGGAATACAGAGTACGTGCACTCTAAGCTTTTCTGCTTTTTATAAAAAATCCTTTTCAAGAGTGTGATTTTCCTCTGTAACTTGAACACACAGTTCTTTTCTTTTCCAGGATCTTTTCATAGGTCCCATCTTGGTCATGTAATGATGTATATAATTTTCACTGCTTGTACAGATTGTCCTTTGACCTGCTTATTGTTAAGTGGTAAGATACTGGAATCTTTCTTCCAATTTTAAGCTCAAAAATTGATTGAGATACATAGTATTCTTTTTACAAACTTTTTATCCTTTGGGAATTCTTCTATAACACCCTGTCATTAAGAAGAGGGTTCTATTTTCTTATTGTTACTGGAGAATAAAATTCATAACTGCTACTCTGGTAATATAGTGCTCTCTAGCCTTCTTTTCATTCTAAAGGAATTCTTTATGGGCCAGGGCATGTTTGACATCATCTATTCATTTCTGTCAATGATATTATTATATGAATTATATTCCCAAAGTGGATGTAGTATAAAGATATTGGTGTCTAGGTGTGAGGAGGCAGCGGGGTAAAGATGGTCTCAGCAGACTCCTGGTATTCTTATTCACACAGTTTAATGATTCCTTTAGGTTTTCTCTCATGTCTTTAAGGCAATGGGTGTGAATGTATTATTCTTAACTGTTTCCTTAGCTGGCTCCACTGCATTGAATTAGGGTCTAATTACCTTTGATAAAAAGAGATATTTTTTCTGTATTCTGTTATATTTTTAAGGGACATATTTAGTTATCAATACTACTGGGAGTTTCATTGTTCTGTGTGTTTGTTTTCAGAAAAGATTAAATATCTATCAAAAGTTGACTTCCATCTTTCATAATAAAGTTTACACCATGGTCATTAAATGGAGAATTACAAGTGTATTTACCCGTATGATAAGATCTATTCTAAATTACCCCTATGATTTTTTTTCCTAGTTGTATAGTCTCTTCTTTAGGACTTTCGTCTGCCATTTATCTTTTCTTCCTTTTAAAACACCATTTCTTATTTTGAGTTAAATTCACACAGAAAGCCAGGAGAAAGGTAAGTATAGACCTCATTGCTTTAGGCTTGCTGTTTGTGTTCTTTTTATCACACCACAACATTATACCAGAAGCAATTCAGTCACATTATCTAACAAAGCTAGGACCCAAATGCAGGCATTTTGTCTCTGTGGCCAGTATAACACATGTAAAGGAATATATTATCTTAAACCATCCTATCTACCTAAAATTTAGACTGCTAGGATAAGATATGAGACACAGCTGTTATTAATTTTGCTATCCATAGGTGATCAGTTCTGCTATGCTCTGTCAGAGAGAAAGAATTTTTATAAATATAAACAAGCATGAAAAATTGACAATTTGGAAAAATTAACTAGATCACTTAGAACTATTGATGATGGTCTGTCACTTTTGCACTATTTTTTTAAAGATTTATTTATTAATGCATACAAAAACTGGGTTACAGGCCAGACGTGTGTGTGGGGGAGGTGAGAGGACCCACCAGAGACAGAGTGGGGAACAGAACAGGCAGATTGACTGAAGTACACTGCTGAGGGGAGCTGCGGGCAAGTCAGGAGAGATCTGCTGCACTATGTGGGTTGTTCCCTGGCTGGCCAGGGATCAAATTTGTGCTGCAGTGGCTGTGGATAGCTTCACAGGTTGCATCTTAACCACTTGCGCAACCAGGGAGGCCCACTTTTGCACTATTTTTGATACTACATACGTTACTAAAATGGGATTTTGTGTCTGGCCCCATTGAATACTGTTAAATATAACTTTGACCAAAGGATAATCAGCCTTGCAAGATGAAGGTGTTTGTTTGGAGAGGTGAAATTATTTGACTCTCATTTACTAATATTTAGTTCCAGTACTTGAGAAAACATTTATTGTATCAAGAGGTTTCAGTTAGTCTGAAGGTTCTAATAGTCCCAAGGGGATTATGACATTATAGTCCACAGACCTTACTATGTAATCAGAAAATAGATGAAGCAAATAATTCCAAAGTTATTTAATTGCATTTATGGTTATGGCTAAGAATGAGTGCATTATTTTTTTTTCTTTCCAATTAGTATTTATTGTGGTAAAGTATATTTACATCTTTCTGTCTGCTCTGGGAGATACAGATTTAATCCTCTACAAATTTATACTTTCACACCCTACCCATCACCCGGGCCCCAACAATCCTCCATCATGTTTCTTTGGACCCCCTCCCTCCACCACTCACTCTCACCTCTCTACTTCTCTGGTTGCCTCAGTTTTGCAGTCAAATGTTACGAGTTTGTTATTGGCTTGGTTTTACTGACTCTTTGTTATGTTTTCCATATTCCACATGTAAGTGATACCACCCAGTATTTTCCTTCTCCTTCTGACTTGTTTCACTTACCTGTTCATACATGTTGTTCCAATGTCAGAGTTCATCTTTTTTTCCCCAACTGAATAGTACTCTATTGTGTGTGTGCGTATCACATTTTTCTGATCCACTTCTTTGTCTTTGAGCACTTAGATTGTTTCCATTAACTTAGCTATTGTAAGTAAGGGCAGCAGTGAACATAGGCATACATATGTCTCTTCAAATTAGTGTTTTTTTATCCTTTGGGTAGATACCTAGGATGGAATTGTTGGGTCACATGATAGATGCATTTTTAACATTTTGAGGAACTGCATACTTTTTCCCATAGGGGCTGGGCCGATTTACATCTCCACCAACAATGTACGAAAGTTTCTTTTTCTCCATATCCTTGCCAACAATTGTTACTGGTCTTTTTGATATAGGCCATTCTCAAGAGTGTGAGATGGTAACTTGTGTTTTTGATTTGCATTTCCCTGATTGTAAGTGACCATGAGCATTTTTTCATGCTCCTACTATCTGTATGTCTTCTTTAGAGATTGCTTTTCTACACCTTTTTATTTTTAGGTTAATTGTTTTCTTTTTGGTATGTATGTCTTCTTTAGAGATTGCTTTTCTACACCTTTTTATTTTTAGGTTAATTGTTTTCTTTTTGGTATGTTGCTTGAACTTATATATTGTGATTATCAGCCCTTTATGAGATATATTATGTGAAAATATTTTCTCTTATTCAATATAGTGTTTTTCTGTTTTACTAATAGTTTCTTTCCCGGAGAATGTAGTATATTTTAAGGGCAATATTAGTACAGGAATTCTAAGAGCAAAATGTGTTAGTCTAGAAATCTAGGAGGACTATAAGGGAATAGGTTGACATGTCATATGTTTGCTACCGAAGCACCAACAATACCAAGACCATATCCTCCACAGACCATTGGGCTTCCCACCTTCCATAATCTCTTAATAGCCTCAGTTCTGCAGACAGATTTCTAGAGTTTGTTTTGGTTTAGTTTTGTCTACTTCATTGTTTTGCTTCTCTAGATGTATGTACACATATGTTGTATTTTTGTGTATATATGGTATTACAGGTTAAACTTTACTTCTTAATATATATATATATATTGATTAATATTTTTTTGCAAGCTAATTGTTCAATATGGCTACATTTCACATATTTGTTTACATTGTGTACTAATGTACATTCAAGATAGAAACATTGTTTAATTCATGTACATATCCCCAGTTTTAATAACCCAGCTCTCTACTTGGACTGTATATACAGAAGTTAACAAGTGTTTACTTATATTTCAAACAAAATAGAAACTAATGTTGTAATGACAGTTATTCTTTCTAGGATCCTGTTACCTGGAAACCCCAATTGGCCTAGAGAATTAGAATCCCCTGAAAATTGCCATCCCTTAAACTTAAAATTTACCTAATTTTTTGGAATGAATGAGATAGAATATGAAATATATACACTGGCTGTGAAGAAAGGATACATAGTTGAGGAAAGGAATAGAGTTTTAAAGTGGGTGGTAAAGGTATAATATCTAATTAAAATGCTTACAGTATATGATACTGAAAATAATTTTTCTCCTGACTTGGGAATATAGTAGTAACTTGGATAAGAGTTGAGAACAGGCCCCAAAGTGTACCTGATCTCAGCTTCAGCAAATTAACTGTTTTGTTTCTTTCAGTAGTTTAGGTGGACCCTTTTCTGAATTCCTACCAAGTAAGCCAATAGTATTCACTTGCCTAGATTCTTCCTTTCTCTACCCTTTTCACCCTGATTCCTGGAGGATGATTTTTATGGATTTCTCAATAGGCTTCCTTGTCTTCTAGATTTTGGTTAGGTTCAGCAAATTGGTAAAATGTCAGAGGACAGAGTGAAATCAGTAGAGTGTTAGCAATGGCCCTTTCCTCTTCAGAGGCTGTTGTTTAGACTTTCTGCTACCAAACATACCTCTGAATCTGGGGGATTCCTATTGCCACTCCTTTCCCTTGACTCTTCACCTCTTAACTTCAGGATGTTTCTTCATCCTTTTTTGACTCTTCTTAACTCAGTCATATATTTGTAACTGGTTTCTTCAATAAACTTTTCCCAGTAACTCTACTTGAATGTGCTGTGTTTTTTCTTGTCAGGAAATTTGTTGCTTAACAGAGTCTTTGAACCTTCTTTATCTCTAAATGTATTCCTCCCCTTTGCATTTATCTAGATCTGATTGACTTCAAGTGTTCATATGTACTGATGGAAGAATAATTGAAATTTTAGAATTGTAGTTTGAGTTACAGGTCTGCTCTTTCTTTTCCTTCTCCATAAAGCTCTGGAGCCAGTGGGGTTTTAAATAGGTGATCTAACCTTTCTGAGTTCATAGTTTCATTTCCAAAATGAGGTACTATGTGTATGAGGATTAAATAAAATTATGTCATTGAGTTGTTTAGTATACAGTTATTTAATAAATACTAGATATTGTTGCTACATTATAATAATTACTATGTAAGCTAAAATATAATTATATTATTTATTATTGATTCTGGAAAGTTTAACTGCCATTACCAACAACATGATTGGTTCCTTAACATGAATAGATCAGGGGTATGGAACTCTATATCCAACTTCCCTCACCTTACAAAGTATTCTGGCATCTGCCTTTTATTACAGGTTCTTTTTCCCATTTTCAGTGTAAATACTGAAAACTATGCCTGTCACAAATCCAAAGACTGCTCCACTTGTATCATTGCCTTCTATTTTTCATCCAAAACTTACTTTTTATCTGTTGTGATTTCTCCATCAATTCCTGGCTTCAGGCCAAAATAGCTAATATTTTATGTATGTCATCAATCAATCAGAAGACTTCCCTGTGTATTTTTGTTCTTTGACTCTAGGCTTCTATATTCATATGCTGCTGGCTTTCCAAAGATTACTTTTTCCTTATTAAAGAAGTTTGTAGGTTTTCCAGAGTTTAATTTTTAATACCTTTTTGTTCTGAAATATGAACATTCTGAAAGGCTGATTCCTAAGTTATCTTCATTGCCTGTAGATTTAAGTTCTTATTGACTGTTTAGCTTATTAGTTACATGTGGAGATAAATATGTGTTATTTCAAATAAACTCTGATTTTTGCTTGTTGATAATTCATATAGATCTATATAATTAACATCTTTATAACCCACTTGGAAAGGGGTGTTAGAGGTTTATTTCTTAGAATATTTGACTTAAAAGTTTGCAAAACTGATTCATAAAAGTCACCATGCATATTTGAAATGCAAATGATATTTCATATTATGATAGCTGTGAGAAAATGGAATTACCTCTTCACAAACTTAAGATAATCCATTTTTATTGCCTGCGTCATTTGAACATATCCATATGGTACCAGGATAAGAATAGCAGCTTGTTCAGCATAAGAATGACTATACCTAGAAAGACTTCATTTTATTTTATCTTGGATAAACAATACATATTTAGAGACATATTACATATGAAAAAATTAGTAAAATCCTTTATGTTTGGGCTTCTGAGTTTATGAAAGACTGAAAACAATAGTATTCTCTCTTACACCATAAACTAATGAAAATAAAATAAATTTGCTATAATTAGATGTAGAGTTCTCCTGCTCTATAGCCCCAATTTTGTCTGATATTTAAAGTAAAACTGAGACAAGCAGCTACTGGATTGGATTATGTGTTTTAGTATTTTATTTTTGTCTCAAGAGAATACAATATAAATTTAATGCACATTTCAACATTTATTTTAGTGCCTGCTATGTACAGGGAAATTGGCTTGGCATGGGGAAAGCTTAGAAACCCAAGATAATGTCTCTGTACCACAAGAGAAAGCTCATTATTTAATAGGTAGTCAGGTAAACCACTAACAAGATCTGGTTGGTAAATCTCCTGGAAGGAAAAATACCAAACTTATTCTAAACCCAAACTTAATTATTTTTGGAACATCTATTCTTACTTTCTCTTAGTATTGTTTGTTACTCATTTCATTCTGTTCAAGAAGCCCTATTTTAGGGTTGAATTAAACCCTAAACATTCTGGAAATACACCTGGATTAAAAAGGCCAATATAATCCCTTCCTATTTTATTAGGAAAGACACATATTAAACAAGTGATTACTATAGAAGTATTAGATATTATGGGAGTATGTTTATAAAGTATTGAAGAACTGACTCTGTGTTATTTATATAAAGTACCAATACTACAAAATATTTATGAGAAGGAAGAGAACTCATTGCAGAGGACATGTGAACACTTATAAGTACCAGTAAAATATCTATAATAATAAGCTATCATTAATCAAGTTAAATGTGCTATTTAAGTTATATTTCTATACAGAGACTTTTTCCCCTGATAAAATTCTTGAAAGCTTTCAATAATGAACCATAGTTTTTCAGATAAACTTTTTGGCTTTATCACAGGAGGCCATTGAGGATTTGACCTCTCTCTATAGATTCATTTCCTCTAACTCCATCCAGTTTCCTCATACCCCCCCCCAAGAAATGCTAAACTACTGTAACATAAACCCATCATGTTGCATTGTAACAATCTCTATATCTACATGTTGTTCATGTATCTGAAGTTATTTACCCCTAATCTTTCAAGAATAGGTATTCTGTCCCCTTGAAAGTCAACAATGATACCCAGTTTGATTTAATATCCCTTTTCTGTTCCTCATCACACCCTATGCATCCCTTAGCCAAACTTTTAACACACTGTTTCATTTGATTTACTTCTTATGCTTTATACTCCTTAAAGTATAGTTACCTTTTACCTGACATTGTACCTTTAAATTTCTTTAGTAGATAATTGATATATATGGGCAGATGAATAAATGAATGATTTCTATTTCCTACATAGAATTGTTGACAGACAAGAAATTTGTTTGTAACTTGTTGGGTTTATTTTGCTTTCCATTTCAAAATATAGATAGAATTCTTCTAAATCTTCAAACTATTCTTTGTTATAATATTGTTAGTCTTAAGAGAACACTGACGGGCTGCTTAAAGATTCAACTTCTCACTGAATGTATATTAAGAAGTAGTAGGAAGTAAACTGATTAGATATACAATGCCTTTTAATAAGTTCACAGTCCTTAAAGTTTTTACTGTAGAGAGACACTTTTCACTTTTGTTTCCATTTGAAGTCCTGAATACTATGGAAACCTATTTGGGACTAGATACATTCCTATTACAAAAAGGTATTTAGATACCATATGTTATAAGAAGCCTTATTTCATTTTCCAGTAATGCTGATCTGTTTTGTTTTTTACTGAAAAATTCATATTTAACACATCAAACTCCTATAGATAAGATCATTTAATTTAAAAAAATATTGTAATAAAATTGACATTAAATTAAATAATGATTAAAGGTGTCAGGACTAATTTAGGGAACAATTTTAATATTAAAATTCATACCTATTTTGTATTTTGGAGAATTATTTTTCATATCTGCAGCTATATTAAGAGGAACATATTGTGTGCAGTGTGTAGGCTCTGCGTAGGATTTTCTGCACTAAAACTTTGCAATGATATTGGTTAATTGCTATATTTCAGGCACCTTTGTAACCTTCATTTTAGTGGGTGTGAAAGGTTTATTTGTAAGGGATATTGCTACTGTCAGAATTTTATCTTTTTCTCCTGGAATCTCAACAGCAATTCCCATGTTAGAGGCATCCCCAGAAAGCTCATCAAAGGATTTCCACCTACACTCTGAATATCTAACAGGGTTTGACCCATTTTTTCCTTATTAAGGTAACAGCATATGCATCATGGGAGAAAATAGAGTAAGAGCTTAGTAAGTTTGAAATTTCAAAAAATTATCTACCTTTATGCAAGGAATTGAAGTGGAATCCAAACAGTCTTTATTTTTTATAATTGGCAATATTTCTAATAACAATCTATATTTCTCCCATTAAAGAATCACATCTCATGTGAATATTGTTTTATTTTCAGTGGTTTAAGATGTGTAGTTGAGTTATCAAATGTATGAAGGTAGGTGCCCAAAATGAAACACATTATAAATAAAGAATTCTCCTTTATACCTGAGTTTTAGAATCCAGAGTTTTTTTGATGAGCCACTTTATTGAGGTATGGTTGACATACAAGGAGCTGTAAATTTTTAATGTATACCACTTGATGAGTTTGTAGATAAGTATACATCTGTGAAATCATCACTATAGTGTATGCCATAAACATGTGCATCACTTACAAAAGTTTGTCCCTTCTTTCTTTCTTTCTTTCTTTCTTTCTTTCTTTCTTTCTTTCTTTCTTTCTTTCTTTCTTTCTTTCTTTCTTTCTTTCTTTCTTTCTTTCTTTCTTTCTTTCTTTCTTTCTTTCTTTCTTTCTTTCTTTCTTTCTTTCTTTCTTTCTTTCTTTATTTTTTTATTTATGATAGCAACATCTGACATAAGATCCATCCTCAGCAAATTTTTAACTATACAATACAGTATTAACTATAAGTTCTATGCTGTACAGTAGAGCTCTTCTTAGACTTATCTTGTATAACTGACACTTTTTGCTTTTTGACTAATACCTCCCCTGTTCCTGGCAACCACCATTCTGTTTTCCACTTCCGAGTTTTACTGTTCTGATTTTTGTTCTAAATAGGACACAGTTTTTTTCCTCACTAGTTAAATAATATAGCTAGTGATAAAATAATGAAAACTAAAAAATTAAATGGTAATGCTAGCATGACCAAGGTACACCCTGAGGCCCCCAAACTAGTGAACTCTAAAGGGGCTAGCCATCTGTGCACACAAATACAGCGGAGACTCTTAGAGTGGCAGATCTTTAAGGTACATAAAGAAGAGCAGAAGTGTTTCCCAATAAAACATCCAGAATTATCCATCCCCTTGTGGGTAAATACCAAGCCAAACAGATTGGTGAGAGGCAAGGTCTCTGAAGCCCAAAGTTTACCACAAGTCCAAGATACCTTTTTGGTGAGGAACCACAAGAAGGTGGCAAAAGGGGCCAGGCAAGTCAGGAACTAAAGGAGCAAAATCACAGCACAAATCAAGGTAATGACTGCTGTTGTCAGCTTCCCTGCATGTCTCTCACCCACATGACTTTTCAAGCATCTTAGCATGTCTTCCTCTCAGTATCCCTCCATGTCTGCCAAATTCCTGGTGCACATCCAAAGGTGAGAAGCGAGCACATCCTTCTCCACATGTCTCCTGTGCTTTCCATGTTATATAAGAGTCAATTTAACAATCATTTTGCATATACGGTGCAATATAAATTTTCAGCTTCAGAAGATTATTGGGTTTTTTTTTGTTTGCTTTCTTTTCTCCACAATATACAAATCCCTAGATTCCAACTCCTAGTGTTCTATTTTCATTATGAGCTACATATCTACTTTTTAAAAGCTTCCCTAGGTTATTTTGACATATGCACAGGCATATATATATATACACACACACACATACATATACTGTGTCATTCAATACTTATTGATGAGAGCTGTATTAGAAGAAATTAGGAGTAATATGGGACTTAGGAGACTTTCTCAGTGTGTGGATTTGACATAGTAATTATGGAGCTGAGAAGCCAAAAGGAATTGGCAAAGACTGAAGCCACTATGAATCTTTGGTGAGAAGGACAAAGGTGAGGAAGTAGTGCTAAACTCAAGGACCTTTGTTGCCTGGCTGGACTGAAGCTGTGGAAGAGACAGAGGACTGACTTCGTACTTCCTCCTGCCTTTTATCAGTATCTTCCCTTGATTACCTCTTGTAGAATCCTGGGAATACTACTTTCAGAGTTTAGTTCCTCTCCACTTCCAACTCCTGCCCCTCATTTCTCCCAAATACAAAGCCCAGCAGAAGGACAAAAGATGAATCTGAAACCAAGTTGATTAGGACCTGAATCAATGAGGTATGGTATGCCTTCTTACTTGGTTTGACTTCTTATACTTTGTGCTCTATCATTTGAAAGTCAGAAATGCAGACTAGGTAAAAACCACAAATGATAAAGCCATACTACTTGTGTTTAAAATCCAGCTTTACCCTTACTTATTGTGAGACTTTGGGAAACTTACTTAATTTTTGTGATTATTACCACATTTGTAAAATGATGAAAATAATTATCTAGCTCTCCATTTCCTGTGCACTAAAACTGTATACCAACTGTTTAAGGGAACTTATGTAGCCAAACAGAATGTTGTAAAAATTCAGGGGAAACATAGTGGTTCTCAGAAAACTAGTTCAAGATAGCCCGTGATCTTAGTACTAACGTTCTCATTCTGTCTATCAGTAATGTGAGGTCTTTGCAAAGCTTAATTTTCAGTACTTATAATAAGCAAAATAAGTGCCATATGAGAATCAATACGGAACAGTAAGTAAGGGTAGTGGTATGCAGTCTGATGCCAAGATTTGAAAAGTTGTGCATTGTCTAATAGGCATTTATAGACTTTAGTAAACAACTGTACTGTTAAATAAAATAAAAATAATGTTTCTTTCAATTAATGCATATTCCAATTGCCTCTAAATTAAGACATAAATAATAAGTTGTTTGGCCCTCACTTCTTAATAGAATTTTTAGATATTTTGTTCTATGTGTGTTGTGAAAAAATTACTGAGAGACTGAAGGTGGATTGACAAGCAAGTTTGGTAACCTCTCCTCTACTTCATAGCATTGTTACAAGAGTTAAATGAGCTAATAAACATTGACTGTTTTGGAAAATGCCTAGCAAGAAATGTGGTGTGTGTCACAATTTATAGGCCAAAAGACATGATCAATAGATTTAGATTTCTAGCCCCTATTACTAATATTACTTTGAAAACCAGGGAAAATTGACCTGGGGCTTTATGATATTGTTGTGGGACAACTTGCAGGACTTCAGGCACACATTTTTATACTAAGACATGTTAGTGATGCACATGCATGATGTCTGTGAAAAGATGGCTATCTATGATGAGGACTGTCCAATTTGGTAGTCACACATCACATGAGGCAGCTACCTCTTTGGGTACTTGACTTGTGTGGCTCATGTCAACTGAAGGAATGAACTTTCAATTTTAGCAAATTTAAATTAAAAAAATCAAGATTAATTACTTGAAAATTTTTAGAATTTTAAAAGTAACATGGGCATATGAATCTATTCTTTATGAAGTCTAAATAGAAATCAAGTATTTCTAATGAAGTTTTGTTACTTGAATTGTGATGTGCAGTAACTAGACTTCTAAAACTTAGTATAGAAAAAGAATGTGAAAGATTTAATTAATTTTTACTGATTGCAAGAAAACTGCAAATCAGGAACTTCAAACTCATTCTGTCCTTATTGGGCTGCTCAAACCTTTGTCCCACCATCAGCTTCAGAGTTAACATCATGTGCCTTAAAGGTAAAGTGAGTTGACAATTAGTAAGGCTTTACAAAGCTCTTTACATCACTTTTTTTCCCCCTAATCATTTACTAACAAGCAACCCACGGTGGTTGAAATCAACCAGAAAAGTTATCAAAGGAAAACTGTTATGCAGTTCATTTTAACCAGCAACTGGTTAAAATAAATTAAAATAGGGTAACTGTAATATTAATTATTCTTACATTTTATTTTGTTCACTGTAGTGTTTTTGAGTTTAACAATAGTTTCTACTAAGTTCTTGGTAATTTATATTTAGTTGACATCAACTATTGGTTGATTCTACAAATCTCAAGTGATACATTAGTTTAAAAATCTTCAGTGTCCTCTCATATTTTGAGAATGAAATTCAAGGTCCTTTTGTTAGAGGTTGAAAACCATTAATGATATGGTCCTGTCTGTCCTTCTGTCCTTACCACTTACTCTTCTTTTATTCCAATCTGCAGTTCTTTCTGTTCATTGTGTCTATAAACTTTTCCTGCTTCTTTACCTAGTAAATTCCTATTACTCTTGAATGCTTTCCTTGCCTTCCCAAGTCCAGATCAATTGTCTTGTTTGTGTTCTCTTAGCATTTATGCATTATCTCTATCTAAACAGCATTTTTATTACATTACTTGAATGTCTCTTCTATTGTGTATGAATGTCTTGATAGCTCGAGGGTAAGGATTTTTAAAAATTCTCTGTTTAAAACAGTAACATGTGAGAGGATCTAATAGATGTATGACGATGAATAAATTGGTGAAAAAAGGCACTTTGTTTGGGAATGGATCAACTGCTGATGATTTTATTCAATGTGTGATGCTTTAAGCCAACAGAAGCTAACTAATGTTATACAACTTTTCTAATTTCTGTGTACTTTTCTATTGTAAATGTAATATGAGCTGATGGAAAACATTTTGAAATCAAAGACAGAAGTAGAAAAAATTTCACTTATAGTCACCATGATGTATATTTTGTAACTTTGTGATATTCTTTCTTGCCAGTGGTGGATTCTATTTTGTTGTTTATCTGTTCTCTTTGCTATCACACTGAATCTTCAAGTCATATCTTTTCCAAGAATTAGTCTGTGAAGACTGTCCTAAAGGTAAAACTCTTATGTGGCAAAAATTATCCTTGAAAATTCCTTAGGCAGGTAACACATTAAGCTGACACATTGTTTCTCAGCAAGTACCAAGTAAGTGTTTTTGTCAAACACAAATCACTGCTTCTCTAGTTGATTATTTGCTGAAGTAGTTGGCTTAAGTAGCTGGCTTTGTAGTCTGACAAGACATGTTTTTAAACACTAGGATTACAGTTGTCTTTTGGTATAAGAGATGGTTTGGTTCCAGGACATCCTATGGAGACCAAAGTATTCTGAGAATACTTAAGTTCCTTATATAAAGTGGTACAATTTTTGCATGTAACCTGTGTACATCCCAAATACTTTACATTATCTCTAGCTTACTTTATTTGGGATATACATAATAATGTAATGTAGAGGCAATATATGCTGTTGTTATATTGTTTAGGGAATAACAACAAGAAAAATCTGTATGTGTTTCAGTACAGATGCAACTATCATAGGACTAATTACATAGTATTTTCTCTTTTGATTGGTTAAATCCATGCATACAGAACCAGGGGATAGGGAGGGCCTGCTGTATGTATATCCTCCTTTGAGGAATGGTAGAGGTTAACGGAGAAGAGGACAGGCCTATCTCCTATTTTAGTTCACTCTGGTCTGTAGATTCAGTGGACAGAAAGGCAGGTGAAATCATCCATGGATTTTATGCCATTTAGTCTCTGTCTCTGCCATTCCTCTGTTGATATACAGTTGAATGAATTCCTACGTTAAGAACAATTGTAAATACAGTGTATATAATGTGCATCTAATTTGTATATAAAATATTTTATTCTACTTTTCTACTTCTTCTATCAAAAGATCTAAAATATCCGAATAGACTTTATAGAAAATTTGAAAAACACAGAAATGTATAGAGGAGATATCATCTATTACAGAGAGATCTCTACTGTTCATAGTCTTTTCAAATAAGACTGATCCTCTGAAATAGCCATGTTAATCTGCCATTTTCTTTTGCATATATATGTGGATTTTTACTAATACAATTGAAAAAAGTCATTTTTTATGTATCCTTTACTTACACTATATCATAAGCATATCAGAATAACTTTAGATATTCCTTATAAACATGCTTATATGGCCCATATGATTCCACTATAGAGATTTTTCCTTATTTACCAACTTATGTCCAGTTCACTATTACTGGGCTTTCTTGATTGGTTTCCACATTTATATTTATAAATGTATCTGTGATGATAATCCTTGTATGCAAATATTCATCACAAATGCTGTTCCTTTAGATGCATTTTATTTATTTATTTATTTATTTATTTATCTATTTATTTATTTATACAAGCACTGGGTACAGTCAGAAGCGCGGGAGGGTGAGAGAAAGAGAATTCACCAGAGCCAGAGAGGGGAGCAAAGCAGGCAGAAGGACCGAAGTACACTGCTGAGGGGAGCAGCGGGCGGCAGGAGAGGTCTGCGCGCCATGTAGGAGACCCTCCTCCGGTGGCCGGGGAGCAGTCGGGGATCGAACCAGTGCTGCAAAGGCTGCGGGCAGTTTCGCAACCCAGCACTCAACCGCTGCGCCACCGGGGAGGCCCTTTAGATGCATTTTAAATGTTAAATTACAGTGATCTTTTACCCACACATTCTTATATACTCTCATATATTTCAAAATTACATTCTAAAGTGACTCCAAGAATTTACTAATCCACTTAGAAAAAATGAAAATGACCACCAAACCACATTCTTATCGTGGTGAGGATTGCTATTTTAAAATGTTATATTTAACTTTTTGAGAAATTGCCAAACATTTTCAAAATTCTCACATTTCAACTGACAGTGTATGAAAGCTTTGCAAAACTTAGTATGGTGAGTCTTTTAAATTTTTGCCATTCTTAGAAAAGTGTATTGGTATTAGATCATACCTCCCTAATGTCCTAATAAGTCTAGAGTTTTAATTTGTATTTCCCTAAATCTAAAAAAATGTTGAATTTAATTTCATGTGCTGACTTGCCATCCATATAAATTCTTTCATGAAGTGTCTGCTCAACTTAGGGAACAGAAGGACTCAGGAAAAAGGGAGGAAGGCACTAGGGACTTGGAAAACTATGGGTGCCTTAGTCGAGGAAGTGCTAGGCTTGGAAATCCTGTGCTATCAAAACACTGGCAGGAATGTGAACAATGGTACTTCAATAACAATTTTAAAAAAGTTCTCTTTTTTTATGGAAGGGGCTGTTTTTTATGTTAAAATTTTGATATTATTAGTACATTCTGGATATTAGTCTTTCATCAGAAATGTGATTTGCAAATTTTTTCTACCAGTCATTGACTTTTCATTCTCATTACAGTGTCTTTCAAAGAGTAGAAAATCTTAATTTTGTTGGAGTACAATTCGTCCAGTTTTTTTCTTTTGCAGGTCTTAATTTTGTATTAGAGTTAAGACAATTTTCTGAACTCATGGACACACTATTGTCCCTGTGTTTTCTAGCAGCATTTTTATAGGTTAAAATTTATATTTAGGTCTTTGATAGAATTGGATTTAATTTGTACCTATGGTGCATGGTATGGATTATTATTTTTGCATGTATTCTCAAGCCCCATTGGTTAAAAATACCATCCTTTCCCCATATAATTATGTTTGCAGTTTTATCAAAGAGCAATTGATAATACAACATGAGTCTATTTGGACTCTCTACTCTTATCATTAATCTCTTTGACCATTTAAGTCAATAACACATTGTCTTACGGACCATACCTTTTTTTATTAATCTTGATATAAGGCAATATAAGTTCTTCAATTTTGTTCTTTTTCAAAGTTGGTTTGTCTAATCTAAGTACTTTGCACTTCCACATGAAGTTTAGAATTAATGTGTCAACTTCTATTTTAAAAACCTACTGGGATTTTGATTGATACTATGTTTAATATACAGATCAATTTGGAGAGAATTTGCATCTCAATAGTATTGAATGTGCTGCTCTATTAAGATGTATATTTTTCCATGTATTTAATTTGTCTAAATGATGTTTTGTAGTTTACATTGTGCAGGTATTACAAGTCTTTTATTAAATTAATTCCAAAGTAGTTTATACTTTTGTAAATAATATTTTTCAAAATTATGGTTTTTGATTTTTTATTGATAGTGTGTACAAATACATGTTTTTTGGCTTCTTAATCTTATATCCTGTAAGCTTGATAAAACCACTGCTTAGTGTACTTTTTAGTAGATTTAAGTTTTCTATCTGAAAATCATATCGTCTACAAGCGTAGTTTTATTTCTTGTTCAAGTTAGATGACTTTATAGCATTTTCTTTCCTTAGTTCATTGGCTAGAACCTCAAATAAAATTATGAGTAGCAGTGATAAGAGTGAACATGTGTGTTTTGTTTCTGCTCTTACAGAGCAAGCTTTCAGTCTTTCAATATTAAATATGATGTCTGTATGCTTTGCTTTAGACTCTATCAAAAGGTGGAGGAAGTGGGCCTCCCCGGTGGCGCAGCGGTTGAACGCTGGGTTGCGAAGCTGCCCGCAGCCTCTGTAGCGCCGGTTCGATCCCCCGCTGCTCCCCGGCCGCAGGAGGAGGGTCCCACCTGGCGCGCAGACCTCTCCTGCCGCCCGCTGCTCCCCTCAGCAGTGTACTTCAGTCCTCTGCCTGCTCTGCTCCCCGCTCTGGCTCTGGTGAATTCTCTCACCCTCCCGTGCTTCTGACTGTACCCAGTGCATGTATAAACAAACAAACAAAAAAAACCAAAGAAATAAATAAATAAAACATGCCTCTATAAAAAAAAAAAAAAGGTGGAGGAAGTTAAGTGCATTTTCTTTGTTAGTATAATAATTTTCTTTTAAAGTTTGTTGGTATAGTTAACCACATTGATTGATTTTTTTAATGGTATACAATCTTGTGATAAACCTCTGTCATGATGTATTTTTCTTTTCACATATTATTGGTTTCAGTCTCCTAAAATTTTGTTTAGAAATTTTGCATCTGTCTTCATGTGAGATTCTAGTCTATTGCTTTATTACACTGTTATTTGGATTGTATTCAGGGTAATGATGATTTATAACAAATTGAGAATTATTTTCTCCCTTTCAATTTTCTGTAAGAATTTATGTAAAATTGGAAGTACATCTCCAACTATTGGTAGAATTCCTTTGTGAAACAGCTCAGTTTAGATTTACTTCTGGGGAATGATTTTATCTGTAAATTCAATGTATTTAATAAAAATATAGCCTTACGGGTTGTTTATTTCTTTTTGAGTAAGACTCACCAGTTTGTTTATCAAGAAATTTGTCTATTTCATCAAAACTGCCAAATTCATTTGCATAGTTATTGAAGAAATTCTTTTAGTAACCTGTTCCTGTTTTTATCTGTACAGTTTATTTTTTTTACTAACTTTAGCTTTATTTTTTTTTTTTTTTTATAGTTTTTTTTTTTTTTTTTATAGAGGCATGTTTTTATTTATTTATTTATTATATTTGTTTGTCTTGTTTATACATGCACTGGGTACAGTCAGAAGCGCGGGAGGGTGAGAGAATTCACCAGAGCCAGAGCCGGGAGCAGAGCAGGCAGAAGGGCTGAAGTACACTGCTGAGGGGAGCAGCGGGTGGCAGGAGAGGTCTGCGCACCATGTGGGATCCTCCTCCGGTGGCCGGGGAGCAGCCGGGGATCGAACCGGCGCCGCAGAGGCCGCGGGCAGCTTCGCAACCCAGCGCTCAACCGCTGCGCCACCGGGGAGGCCCAACTTTAGCTTTAATTTGCTTATTTTCCTATTTTTTTAATGATTGAAACTGATATCCTGATTTGAGACTGTTCTTCTTGTTTTTAGTCATTTAATTCTGTAAATTTTCCTCTATATACTGCTATAGGGACATGATCCACATCTTGTTTTGTTTTAATTTTTGTTTTCATTTTTATTAATTTCAAAACACTTTTTAATATCCCTGATTCATCTTTGACTCATGAGTTACTCAGGTTATTTAGTGTCCACATATTTGGGGATTTTATAGAGATCCTTATGCTATTAATTTCTAGTTTAATATATTATGGTTAAAATATTTGGTATGAATTGAATCCTTTTAAATATATTGAGATTTGTTTTAAAGCTCAGTACTTGAAATAAATTTGTATTTTGCCTTTATTGGAAGAAGTGTTTTTATAAATATTAATTAGATCAATTTGGTTGATGGTGTTACTCAAGTCTTTATGTTATTGCTGATTGTTTGTCTTCTTTACCTGTCAATTATTGAAGGAAGAATGCTGAACTCTGAATTTAGCAATTAATAATTGATTTGTCTTTTTTCTTCACAGTTCTATCAATTTTTTTTCATCATGTTCTTTGAGGCTCTGTTAGTAAGTGAATACAAATTAGAATTGCTATTTCTACTTCATACCATTAGATACTTAGCTAATAATTGAAATATTCCTCTGGCACTCCACCTAATACTATATTTTAACATTTATATATATCATGAACTAATTTTGATTTTATTTTCAGTGAGGGAGAGTTTATGGTCTTCAATCTTGGTTTCCTTGTTGCATTGCTCTTTACGAGGCTTCAGAACATGTTAATTATAAACCTTTCTTTACATCATTAAACAGGTAATGCTCATCATTATGTATATTATTATGTTGTATGATTTAACTTCCTTGCCCTATTAAGCAAATGATGTTGTAATGCAATGTTGCACTAATTTGGTAACTGAAATTTTCTCTAAAAAAACATATTTCTTGTATTTTTATTAGCTTCATTTACTTTTTTCCCATAAAAGTAGGGTCAGGGGTACCTAACTTTATACTTTTTTAGGGAAGTATGCATAGCTGATTCAGCAAAATTATTGATTCAATGGCCAAAGCAATCTTCTCTTAGTTGGTTTTCATAACCAGAAAATCACCTTCAATTCTGGTTTTTGCCTGCCAGAAAAAGCATCTTCTCTCTTGTTACCTGTGACCTTTGACTTGTTAGTAACTTTCAGAACATTGCTATTTCTGCATCACTAATAAAATGTATCAGGTCATGCACCTTGTCAGTTGTAGCTCTTCAATTTCTTATTCCACTTGCATTATTTTTGGTTTGGGTGAGAGAGAGAAGTTTCAGGGAATTATGTAGATATTTTTGGGAAAGAGTTATTTTGAATCAAAACTATCAGATCTGGACTCTTCTTTCATCTTTTTAAACAAAGTCACTCAGGTCACATTGGAAATATTTCTTGTTGTATAAGTCATTATGACTTGCTAACCTCTCATTTGTTTCTCAGTAATGCAGATCTCTGTTAATTATACTAACTAGAGGAATATTTGAAGTAAATCTGAAAAGATGGAAAATTACTCCCTTTACTTATGTCATGCTCCCACCCCATTGGATCTGTTATTCTCTATTAAAGGAGTGAATGAGAACTATAATTTTTTGGTCCAGTTCCCTGTTGTTAAATTAAAATCTTATTTTGGCCAGAATTTTGCTTCACTTTTCACCCATAATAGTTTCAGCTGTAAATTTTATAATTAATAAAGTTTATAGCTTTGTGGTGACCAAGTCTTTCAATAAATTCCAAACTTATAAATTTCTCTTTTAAGAAATTGTTAGAGGTCATTTATATTCTTCCTAGGTTATCAGTTTTGCTGTCATTACTCGAAGGATCTGATATTCTCCCATGCTATATAATGCTATAATAGACTTTTTTGGTAATAATTCACAAAACCCTTGATGATTCATATATATTTGGTTACTGGTATTATAGCAATCAGCCTTACAAATATTTCACTCAGTGAAATAAGCCAGAAGGAAAAAGAAAAATATCGGATGATTTCACTTATAACAGAAATATAGGAGAACCAAATAAGACGTCAGTGTAAAAAAAATAGTAACAGTACAAAACACAACAAAGCAAAAACAGACAATTACAAATCAGAGACATCCTGCAGGGGAGGAGGAGGGAGAGGGATCAGAGGGTGGGAGGGAAGAGCACAGGGGACTGTGGTGATGGTGCACTGGTGCCTTGGGGAAGGAAATTCTATGGGGACTCAACCTGAGGGGGTGGGGGAAGAAAATATTGTTTAAAAAAATAAGAAAATAAAAAATAAAAAAAAAAAGAAATATTTTACTAATCAGTCTCCTGAATTTCACTCAATACCCTGCTCTTTCAGTTCCTTGGCTTTCTTAACTATACTAAATTTTTCATCTATTCCAACTTAGCCATTCACTCACATGATCGTACTCTAAATCTTGGAAATTTCCACTTCAAATATTCCACTCTCTAGCCCATTCTCCCTGTCCTTCTAGATCCCTTACTTAAATACTACCACTGTCCTTCAGCTGCTTAGGAACCTCCAACCTTTCATCAATGTCCAATGATGATAGTTTCTTTTTACTATCCATCATCCCTTACATGTCATTAATAAACTTTTCCCCCTTTCTCCCTCTGTTATATTGCCTTGCAAAACTGAAAAATTGCTTTAAATCTACCTAACTCCTTATTGTATACCTGCAGCTGAACATTGCTAGAGAGACCAATACAATTAGACTGGTCGCACTAACTTCAAATTTATTACCACAGATTCATTCAATCAACTGATATTTATTGGGTAACAACTTTGTATATACATGGTCTGAGTGCTAGGCACATACTAATGAATAAAAAATATGAAAATTCATTCCTTCACAGGATTTAAATTCTAATGGGACAGACAGGCAATGAACAAAAGTAAAATATATATGAAATTACCAACAAGTGCTAAGAGTATATAGTAGGGAAAGGATCAGAAATATTGAGAGGAAGAGGGAAAGATGGCAGTTTTAGCTAATAAATCACAATGATTTTGAAATCACAAATTTCATAGAGATTTGTTTCTTGTAGTGAATTCCCATTCTCTTAGACAACTATTTCAGACTTCCACTCTTATTAATTGTTAACTCCTCCCTAACTCAGCCATTTATGTTGCCACCTACAGATAAGAGATCCATCAGCACCACCATCTTACCTATATCTGTATCCATCCACTGTGTCTCCCTTCAGTTATAATGAGAAGTACTCTTTTATAATCTAAGTCTCTGCACTTAAGCATTGAATTTCACACTTTTTACTTCTCAAGGACTTTGCTCCGAAAATTTTCTCTTTCCTACATTATCAGCCTCTGTCTTTATGTGGGCATCCCGGTCAGTAAGCAAACATTTTAAATGTCACGTTTTTTAAAAAATCCACTCTTGACCCCAAAATCCTTCACACTTTTCTTTCTTTTTTCTTTTCCCTTCATAGCAAAACTCTTTGAGAAACTTGTCCATATTCATTTGTTTCAGTTCTTCACTCCCTATTCCCACTTTAAACCTTTCCAACTGAACTTCCTTCTTTCATCATTTTACTAAAAGAAACACTTCTTCCTTTTTGGCAAATTGTTTTCTCTAGACTTCTGTGATATTAGAGTCATTGGTTTTCTTGATTTACTTTACTTCTTGTTCTCCTTTAATAGACTTAATTTTGCAGCACTTCTAACCTTTGTCTATGGCCTTCTTTTCTATTTACATTCTTTCAGAGTTTGATCCCTTATACTCTGAGGCCATCTCCTCACTAGATGACGAGATGACTCTATAGTAACTTTGATCTCTAGTCCTGAACTTTTCCTGTACTCAACTCAGGTTTATCCAGGTAGCTACTTGAAATTGGCATTTAATCTGGTCATATCTGTAAAATGTTTTTATCCCCACCAAAAGTATCTTTTATTTCTTGTCTCAGTGATAGACACTCAATAGGTTGGGTGAAAAAAGCAAGATGTCATCTGTGATTTCTCTCCCTCACTAATACTTCTTGAGTACTCTAAAACATATTCCTAATTCAGCCATTCTCACCATCTCTACTGCTACAAGTTTAGTGTTTAACTATATCCTCTGTGGCCTGGCTTACTGCAAAAGCCTTCTAGCTTTTCTGTCTTCCTTCATCTATCCCTGACTATTCAATTACGTCTTAGAGGACCTTGTCTTACAATATGTTCTCTGTGAAGACCTCATTCCACTGTTAGTCAAAATTCTGTAGATACATATTAATCTAGTTATGTATCAATTGAAGGATCCGTTAGGATATAAGAATCATGTGATACAGGAACCCAGAAAAAATCATCATAAAATAAGATTTTGCTCTGTATATTAGATGGTCATGGTATAAATGATTAGAGTGCCATAGAATATCATTTTCTTAATACATGCATTCATATTTGTACTATGTTCACAGTCCCTTACAGTAGACTTCGATTCTGAATAGATTCCTGATAATTGCCTTTGAACCTTAACAACTTGCTGTCCCTCTCTTAGTGTGTCTCCTATTTGTACTAAGGGCTTAACTTGTGAATGCTGACTACCAACAGGTATGACCTTGTTTAGGGGGTTTGTATGGGAGAAAGGAATCTTACTCATAGGGATTTGCTTGTAATATTGCTTTATATTAATAATAATCACCATAATATACTGATCACTTAGTGAGCAAACCTCTATGTGATTGATGGATAGCAAGACAATTGTATAGAACAAACTTTGTGCAATAATGAATTCTGTGGTATGATGGATGTGATTAAATGAAACTTAGCAAAGATGGCCGATGCTGTACATAACAGTGGGAAGACAGGATAGATATTTGAAAGTTTATAAATATAAGTCTAGGTCAAACCCTATTTCCTAAATTACAGGCAGTTGTGATCCTCAGTCCCTTGCCGTTTCCCTTTTCAATCCTCTAATTTTACAATATCTGAATTATCCAACCAATTTAATAGCCTACGGAATGTTATAATGAAGTCCATACTTGGCTAAGATAGAAATTTATTGGCACCATCATAGAAAGGCTGGAGAAATAAATTTCTTTGAGAAAGAATTTTGAGTAAATGAAACTGTCAATCCTGTAGGCCTTCTTTATGATGTTCTACTTAGATTCTAGCCACACATGCAAAGAGCACCAAATATAGTATCTGGTGAACATCTTAATGAATGTTTTATTATTGCAATTAATTTTAAATATAAATACACTGTGTCAATCATAATTTTATCAATATCCGTCTTCAGCGTTAATGTTCTTTGGTTCTCTTCTCTTCCCTGTCTAGATTCACATTCTTGGTGAACTCATCAAGTTTAAAGGCTTCAAATACAACCTTTATTCTAATTTTATCTCTGGAATTCCAGATTTGTATATTTAAATACCTTCTTGATATCTCCATTTGGATAAAGAAATCTCAAATTTAATGTTACTAAAATGGAACACTTGAAACCTGCTTTACTTCTAGCCCTCCTAATCCTGATCTGGCCAAAATCCTTGTGGTCCTCCTTGACCTCGCTCTTCTTCTCTCACCCTATATCCCGCTCACCAGAAATCTTATTGCCTCTAAATTCCAAATATATTATGAATACATAGACTGTACCGTCTTCCTTGCTGCCACTACTCCTGCTACTAACTGCTGTTTCTTACTGGATCACTACAGTATAACCTTTTACCCAATCTTTTTGTCTCCTCCATGTATTCTAACAAAGCAGCCGTTAATGATCCTTTTAAAACATGGGTCTTTAAATGGTGAACATAATGTTATATATACAAAGGTTGATTTATAAATAATGCATTCCTGAAATCTATATAATGTTATAATGCAGTGTT
Organism: Talpa occidentalis; assembly: GCF_014898055.3. Classification (NCBI taxonomy): domain Eukaryota; kingdom Metazoa; phylum Chordata; class Mammalia; order Eulipotyphla; family Talpidae; genus Talpa; species Talpa occidentalis. The sequence continues at coordinate 18,276,105 of NW_023603184.1, read as the reverse complement.
ATTTCAATTTTTAAAAATTCAAGTAATGTCACCCATTTGCTCAAAACTCTGCAGTGGTAACTATTTGACTGAGATTGAAGAGCTTACACAGCTTCCAAATCTCTGCAATGTCCTGCCTTCTCATTACATTTCTGCTTCTTGATCAATTTTCTCTCTTTACTATGGCTTCCTTGCTTCTATTGCTCAAAATTACCAGGCATGTCTCTGTGAGTTAAGAATGTTGTACCAACTATTTCCTCTGCCTGGAAAAGGAGGCCTTTCCCTCTTTCAAGTCTTCATTCAAATACCATTTTCTCAATGAGACCTACCGGACCACTTTATTAAAATATTCAAGCCTAACAGGTCTGATCTCCATGTTACTTTGTATTTTTGATGTTATTTATCACCTATTATTATAATTGATTTATTTATATGCTATTTCACTGGTTTGTTCGCTAATGATTCTCAGTAGCCCAAAACAGTGCTTTGAATATTGTATGTGAAGGCACTGCCTAGAGACTTTACTTATATTATTTCATGTAATTATCATCTCTATATGTATGAATGAAGAAGTAAGATTCACAGACCTTATTTACTTGGCTGAAGTCAGTATCTCGTAAATAGTAGAGATGATATTTGTCCATGTCTTGTGCCCCATCCTCCTCTTAAATAAGGAAATATAATAAAAACATATGTGGATGGATTTCTGTTGTATAAATGTCTACACATAAGAATAAAATATTTTCATCTTAGTATGGAATTGATGGAATGATACTGTAATTGAGTAGTCCTCCACATAAATTGCTGTCTTAATCAGTAACAAACATTTATTACTTTGTTTTTATATTATTTCAGTAAATAGTATTCTGAAACAATTAAGAGTTTTATTTTTTCCTTTTTCTACACAAATATATCATCTGTGCAGTCCATAGCAAGACACTGATGTAGGAAATATTATTCTGATTGTTTATTCTGATTGATAGATCTCATTTGTATTCCCTTTAAGAGGAAACTTGAAATGTTAACATCTTTTCATTATTATATATAATACATAATTGGAGTATGCCTTTCTGAATTTACCAACTTATAGTTTCAAGTTTAGTTTTAGGGTAAGGTGACATGTCTGTTTTGATCATAAATTTCTCTGAGCAATATCCCTTTTAAAAAATTACTAACAAACCTATGTGAACTAGAATAATTACCCATTTTTAACATTCTGTAGACTTACCCATTCCTTGTTACTCCAAGTCCCTGGTTAGAATATTATTATTATATCTCTCAAGGGAGATTTACCAGTGCATGTATCACTTTGGCTTTGGGATATATAAATACTTCTAATTTGACACGGGTGCTAAAAGTGGATAACTCAGTTGTATAGCACTCTGGGACAAAATAGAGTAAAATATAGTATTTTTTAACCTAAAATTTAAGGAGCTAGATATCCTAAGCCACTAGATACTATTTTGGTATAATCTATCGCCTTTGTTAACATTTTATTGGATATAAATCTTATTGTATCAGGTTGCATAGCGACAATATGGTTCACCAGGCATTCTATTTTTATAACTTTATTTAAAACTGACATGTAACTTGCTGTACCTGAAACCCCAAGTGAGCCAGTTATTGGAGTGTAACAAAGTTTTGACGTCAGAGTAGCTATTTATTCCTCTGGAAACCATTAGCGATGCATTACCCTTTGGCACTGCTGTTTTTTGCAGAAACATGGTTAAAATTTTATGACTGATTTTGACCAATTACATTTCTTTCCCTTTCAGAACTAAGAATTGTGTATTAGCAACATATATATGCATGTGTGTGTATAGTATATAATATACATGTGCTTTATATTCCTAAGATGTGTAATATATATTCAAATATATGTATACATATGTATACCTAGCTAAATATTATACATATAGAGTCTTTTAAACACTTCTTAAAAGCCAAGTGTTATGACTTTATTTTTCTTAACTTCAAGACTGATTACAATTCCACAGAAAAGGATTAGCTGCATGTTATTGTTGTTTATTGTTATGAATGTAGATACTGATTAGCCTCATAGTTCTATCATTTTTTGGTGATTTTTTTGCTGTTACTGTTATTTTAAGAGGATTTCTTAGCATTTCATTTGCTTATTGCCAACAATAGATTCTTAAGAAATGATGGGAATATCATTTTGTACAAATGTAATATACTCAGTTATAGGCAGGTTTTCCTCCTGCTTAACTTTGTTCCCCCGGCCCCCCAAGGTACTAAAATATGCACTGTGCATTCATGCATGGAGTTAAAGTCCCTTGATTCCTGAGCCAGCCAAGTGCTTGCTTACATGCTGAGCTCTGCCAGTGCATTTCAAATTGAATCTGATGGGACCACTATCAGAATTAAGAAAAGGAAAAGTTTTTTTTGTTTGTTTGTTTGTTTTTTTTTTTTTTACAGTGAACTAACTAGTTTTAAAATCCTATATAACAACATTGCTATAATTGTTTGTGGAAAACAGTTGTGTCAGTAAGGAGATGCTTGTATTTAATCTGAGCAGAGAACATTGCTTCTCTCAAAGTTTAATTTAAAACCTCAAATCCAACTGTTACTATTATTATTTGTTTCATATGTTATCTACTCATTAGCTCTTGCTTATTATTTTTCCTTGGAAAATTTTCATTCTTATATATAAACTTAATAAGAATATGTTCCACATCAGTATCACTTACAGTATGTGATAATTATTACTAACTCCTATCATTTCCCCATGAAACACACCAAGACTCTTAGGAGGTGCAGTTTGTGTGGGTGAGTTCCAATTCTAAATGTAGTATATTTCTTATGGAGCATGATAATATTGTGCATTGGTTAAGAATAGAGGCTTTTGAAGTAGAGCAAATAGGGTTAGAATCTCAGAATCTCTGACAGTAAACAGTAAAAAATTTAAAATTGTGGCAATTCCCTAACTTATAAAATAGGTATAGTTTTAACTTCCTCAAAGATTTTAGTTTTGTAAGGAATAATTGAAATAACAAATATCAAGTTGTTATCTGACACAGAGTAATAACTCAGTAAGAGGTAGCGGTTATTTGTACTTTTGAATTTGTTCAATATTAATCTGCATAGACATTAAGCATAATCCTTAATAGCACTGGCTTTAGAATCAAATTGCCTGAGTTAGGAAACTAAAGCAGTTTCCTCGTCTGTAAAATGGGGGGATATATCAGTACCTACTTGAGGTGTGTTTGAACATTATATGCATTGAATAAGAGGAGAGTACTCAGAATAGTGCCTGATGCATAGTTCAATAAATGTTAATTATTATTATTCTAAAATTACTGAAAATGAGCTTTCAGGTATTCCAAAGATTTTTTTTAATTTTTAATTTTTTTAAATATATTATTTTTTTTAATTTTTTACATCATTGTTCATTTTTAAACAATATTTGCTTCCCCCTACCCCCTCAGGTGTAGACCCCATAGAGTTTCCTTCACCAATGCACCCATGCACCATCACCTCAGTCCCCTGTGTTACTCTCTTCCTCCCTCTGATGCCTCTCCCTACTCCTCTCCTATAGTATGTCTCTAATTTATAATTGACCATTTTTGCTTTGTTGTATTTTGTACTGTTATTATTTTTTTTACACTGATGTATTATTGGGTTCCGTATATACCTGCTGTAAGTGAAACTATCTGATATTTTTCTTTTTCTTTCTGGCTTATTTCACTGAGCATAATTCCTTCTAGCTCCATCCATGCTGCTGCAAATGGCATGAGTTTATCTTTTTTGATTGCTGAGTAATATTCCATTGTGTGTATTTATGCCATATCTTCTTGATCCAGTCATCTATTTTTGGGCATTTGGGTTGTTTCCAGGTTTTACCTATTGTAAATAGTGCTGCAATAAACATAGGGGTACAGGTGTTCTTTTGAATCAATGTTTTTGTGTCCTTTAGGTAGATCCCTAATAGTGGAATTGCCGGGTCGTATGGGAGCTCCATTTTTAGTAGACTGAAGAACCTCCAGACAGCTTTCCATAGTGGTTGGACCAGTTTGCACTCCTACCAGTAATGTAGGAGAGTTCCTTTTTCACGGCATCCTCGCCAACATTTGTTGTTGCTTGTTTTTTTGATATGTTTGTGCCATTCTTACTGGTGTAAAGTGGTATCTCAATGTGGTTTTAATTTGCATTTCCCTTATTATAAGGGATGTTGAACATTTTTTCATATGCCTATTGGCCATTTGCATTTCCTCTTTGGAGAAATGTCATTTAAGTTCTTCTGCCCATTTCTCGACTGGATTGTTTATTTTGTTTTTGTTGAGCCTTGTGAGTTCTTTGTGTATCTTTGTGATCAGTCCCTTATTGTTGACTGGGGTGCAAAGATTTTTTCCCAATCAGTGGGGTGTCTCTCTGTTTTGGTTAATGTCTCTTTAGCTGTATAGAAGCTTTTCAGTTTGATGTAATCCCAGGTGTTTGTCTTTTCCTTGACTATCTTTGCTTTGGGTGATGAGTCTTTAAAGATGTTATTGCGATATGTCTTGTAGTGTTTTACCTATATTTTCTTCTATATATTTTATGGTTTCAGGTCTTATGTCCAGTTCTTTTGTCCATTTTGAGTTGATTTTTGTGCACAGTGAAAGGTAGTGGTCTAGTTTCATTTTTTTGCATGTGGAGGTCCAGTTTTCCCAGCACCATTTATTGAACCAACTGTCCTTTTTCCATTGCATATTCTTTGCTCCTTTGTCAAAGATCAGTTGTCCATATAAGTGTGGTTTTATTTCTGGGCTGTCTATTCAGTTCCATTGGTCTGTGTGACTGTTTTTGTTCCAATACCAAACTGTTTTAATTATTATGGCTTTGTAGTATAGCTTGAAGTTTGGAAGTGTGATACCGCCTTTCTCCTTTGTTTTCATCAGTAGGGCTTTAGCTATTCGTGGCTTTTTATGGTTCCATATGAATTTCATCAATATTTGTTCTATTTCTTTGAAGAACGTCATTGGGATTTTTATTGGAATAGTTCTGTGTATTGCTTTTGGCAGGATAGACATTTTAATAATGTTATTTCTTCCATCCATGAGCAGGGGATGTCTTTCCACTTTGTGTCTTCTTTTATTTCTTTTAACAGTGTTTTATAATTTTCTTTGTATAGGTCTCTCACCTCCTTTGTTAGGTTTATTACCAAGTATTTGATTTTTTTTTGTTTCTATTATAAAAGGGGTGGTTTTCTTGATTTCTTCTTCTTCAGACTGATTGTGTATAGGAAGGCTACTGATTTTTGTGTGTTGATTTTGTATTCAGGAATTTCAAAGATATTTTTAGTTAAGTCCCGGTATTTTCTAATGTTTAACCAGGCATACCTATGGAAACAATTTGCCTGAAGTCATACAGCGTTTCTGGATGTTTTGACAGTTAGTTTAGTACTCCTGTAAATAGTATTTGAACCAATACTTACTGTAAAACACATTTAGTCAAAAACGAAATAACCCAAGTAATTGACACCAAAATCTGAATGAATTAATTTTAGTACTTATTGAAAAGTAATGTTATTTTCAGATTTTATTGTTGTTGCACTTTTTAAGAGTTGGAATATATAGCCCTCCAGGAAACCTAATTGTGCCCACATGAGGCAAATTTGGTTTATTCTGATTCAGTATTTATGTTTGGATTGTTTCTATTCTCAAACACAAAATAAGATTTGTCATCAGGCAGATAATTTCAGAGAATACCTGTCAGTGACCTAACCATCCACATTGGTGACATAAATCTTATAATTCCATTTCTTTACTGATCCCTCCTCCTCAACGGTAGATTCTAAAACTAGAGCAGTGAATAGACTTTTTCTCCTGGCATGCCATTTCACCTTTTTAAAAAAATGTATACATAGCTCAGAAATTACTATATTAAGAAGTTGTTGAATCAGTTTCATCAGAGTGATGTGCAAACAGATGCCCTGAATCAACCTCTCAAAGCTATCTATAGTAATGCTTTCACATTTCTGTCTTGGAATTACTTGACCTGAGTTTAATTCTCAGTTTTAACACTACTAGCTGTGTGACCTTGAGCAATTTACTTGTTATCCAACATCTATGGAGCACCCATTGTTTTCCTACTTAGCTAGATAATCTTACAGAAAGAAATGGAAAAACATAGTCTTGTTATATGTATTTTATAGAATTGTGATGAAGTTTTAATATGTGGTCATCTAAGTTAAAGAACATTGTGAATATTAAAGTTCTGTGCTACTTTTATTTACTGTGGCATTTGTAATAATTTGTTATTGTGTATAACAATGTATTACATTTGTTACTGTGGTATCTAATATAGTACTTGACAGAAAATGTCTATAGCAGATTTACTTTCTATAAAATCTCAAAAGCATCTATGTATAGAACAGTAACATTTCAACTTAAAAATATAGGTGATTTGTTCTTTTGATTTTTTTAAAAAGATTTATTTATTAATGCATACAAGAACTGGGGTACAGGCCAGAGGTGCGGGAGGATGAGAGTATTCACCAGAGACAGAGTGGGGAACAGAATAGGCAGACTGACGAAATACATTGCAGAGGGAAGCAGCGGGCGAGAGTGGAGAGGTCTTCTGTGCCATGTGGGATTCTCGCAGGCTGGCAGAGATCGAACCCATACTGCAGAGGCTGTGGACAGCTTCACAGCGTTGCACTTAACTGTTTGTGTCACCAGGGGAGACCCTGTTCTTTTGATTTTTAAAATTGGATTCCACATATACTTAGAATTATCTAGAACATTTCTATGCGGTTTCCTGGGGAAAAATGATGTGATCGTAGACAAATTCATGTTATATTGGCATTGTTATAAACAGACCATACTTTTTGCAACATATCTGCAATTGTTAAATGTTGCTCCTTACAGAGAGCTTTTTATGAGACAGCCTTATGAAAATCCCCCAGATATATCATGTTCATCTTGTTGATTCTTTAGTTTGGTTGTAAGACATGCATAATTTGTAAATACTTCCCAGGTGATTGTGATATTTGCCCTTAATTAGAGACCATTATATTAAATCATCTGGACCCTTCAGACCTGGATTCAAGCAGTTATCCATGCACCCTGCATCAACAATGCAAACTTTCACAACTATTAGTGTTTCAGTCATGACAGAATTTCCTGAATAACTGTTAGACTAGTAGGATATTTTGGCAATACATATGGATGGTGATTAGAGTTTGGATTCATCAAAACTATTTGATGAATAGGGGCCTCCCTGGTGGCGCAGTGGTTGAGCTGGGTTGCAAAGCTGCCCACAGCCTCTGCAGCGCCGGTTCGATCCCTGGCCGCAGGACGAGGGTCCCACATGGTGCGCAGACCTCTCCTGCCACCCGCTGCCCCCCTCAGCAGTGTACTTCGTCAGTCTGCCTGTTCTGCTCTCCCCTCTGGCTCTGGTGAATTCTCTCACCCTCCCGCGCTTCTGACTGTACCCAGTGCTTGTATAAATAAATAAATAAATCATTTAAAAAAACAAAACAATTTCAGAAGATATAAGTCTTAGAAAATGATACCTCAAAAGAGGGATACTTATTCCATTTATCACACTAAACTTTCTAGAAGATTGGAATAAGAAGGTTGAATGAAGGAGACAACAGAGTTATCTAGCATATAGGAGCCAGACATTTTAGAAATCATAGAGGGAGCAATTTAATTGTCATTTTGCAAATAGTGTCTGGTAATTATTTCTCAGAGAAAACCAGTCTATACATAAAATGGATCTTCTACATATAAGTAAAATGTAATACACCCCCCTCCACCCTCAAATACTTTTAAGGCCCCAGAATGGAGTACAGAATTCTCTAAGAGGAATTTTATTTAAATAGTATGGTGATTGTAGCACAATCCTTCAAAGTAAAGCTCTTCAATCTTCTCTGATGATTAAATTTACCTGACTGAATTCTCTGGCTTTCATTGTATGAATTGTGGATTTTATTTCCTTTGTCAATAGGACATGCTAGAATTTTATTTTTCCTTGAGTATATTTTAGTTCTTCCACGATATTGTGGGTAATAGATTATCATGAACAAAAGCTTTAAAATACACTGTTTGACTGTGGTTACAGTGTGCTTCCATAATGTTTCTCGTAACTCTTAAAAATGTGAAAAATAATTTTCTAAAAATATTAGAGTTGTATTGACTAAATGTATGGAGTATGTCCTCCATAACTACTAGCCCTTCCAAAGCTTTGGTCAATTTTCCATGTATCTTACAACTCTTAACACTTTGATCACATTTAAGTGTGATGTATAAAAGAATGTAGAGTAAGTTATTACTAAATGGTTCATCTCTGATGCCTTTTTGAAAAATGTTAATATCTTTCAAAATCATTACCACCTCCATCATAAAAAATATTTATTGAACATATGTAATGCTTTTGGTGCTGAAGATACTAAAAAACACATGATCTGGTCAATATGAAGTTTTAGAGATTGAAGGTCTAATTACAGAGGTAAGTAGGACACATTCTTAAAGAGAGAAATAATAACACAAAGTAGCCCATATTGAGTGCTAAACAAATCGTCAGTAATCTCTGTAGCAATCTAGAAGAAATGCTCATCAAGCACTGAAAAAATATACAGGTAATGTGGCACAAAATGAGAGAATAAGTGTATGGAGTTGGGATGAAAAGGGCAGGCAGATTTAAGGACAGAGGAAATAGATATTTAAATATGAGAATTATATGAAATCTAGGGTTCTGTGCTTAAATATGGTATAGAAAAGAATAAAGTGAATACTAACAAAATTAAGCCAGCAAGCAGTTAGGCTAAGAAAATTTTCTTATCAAAAAAATCTTTCTTCATTTTCTAAGCTCTTTTATAATATTAAGGTAGATAAATAGCCCTGTGAGGGGCCCAAGTGTATTGAAATCTTCCCTAGGCTATGGGGAAATTGTATTTTTGTATTGGTGTTTCTTTTTGTATCTGATAATTAATCTGAAACTGATATCTCCTGATAATTAACCTGAAACTGAGACCAGAAAAGTTCTAAAAATTTTTTAAATCCTATTATATATTCATTTGGTGAATCCTGATTATTCTAAGATAATTAGAAAAGGCATCTTTCCAGCCCTGACTACTCCTTAATTTCAGTGCTGCATGGTGAGCTGCTTCATGCATGTTGCCAGTTGAATGTATGTAGCTGCATTTGTTATGCTCGTATTTTGTTATTTTATCTCTTTTTTATCTGTTGGATTTTGAATCAGGACTATGCTAACCTTGTGAACTGATTTGAAAAATGTGCTAATTTATATCACACTTCTGTGAGGCAATTATATATATTGTGATTTCCAGAGTAAACTTAAAAAGAATAGTAAAAATGTATACTATATGAGCAAACACAGAGAGGAGATAGAATAATAATTACAAAAAGAAAAAAGATAATTCAGCACATTCACCTCTTCCTGGACATGGAGATTGGATTACAAAAACTTTAAATCATCTTTACTACATTTGCCATGTTGCCTTTTTTACCACTATCATATATTTTCACTCTTTCTATGTATCTTGAACCCATAGAAACTTACCTTATATGATGCATATTCATCTAGATTTCATTTTCATTCCCTTGTTTTCACTTGAGATTATTTCCCGTTTACTTGAAGAAAACCAGTTTTAGAATTTCTTTAATAAGGTTCTGCTAGTAGTGAATTATCTCAGATTTCTTTATCTGAAAATATTTTTGTTTTCACTTTTGGAGGAAAGTTGTCATTTATTTCTTGCCTTTGAGTATTTCAGTTCTGTTTGTTGTTCCTTTGAATGTAATGTATTTTTTTCTTCTTCCTTAGTAGTTTAACTTTCTTCTGTTTTCACAAATGTGACTGATAGCATGGATTTTTTTTTAATGTGTGTCCTCTTTGGAGTTTATTGTACTTTTTTTAATCACTAGCTTGAAATCTTTAATCATTTTGGAACACTTGACCATTATGTCTTCAAATATTGCTTTTACCTAATTTTCTCTCTCTTCACCTTTGGAATTCCATTTATACAATATGTTAAATTATCTTATGTGTCTTATGTATGCTTTGTTCTGTTTCACCCAAATTATTTTCTCTGCCTTTTTTCAGTTTTAATGCTTTCTGCTGAAGTAACCTGAATATTACCTATCCATTTTTGGATTATTTCTAAGCTTCTCTTAAACCTTTACTTTTCTGTTTTTGATTTGGTCTGACTTTCATTTTACTATTTCTTATAAAGCTATTTTTAGACTAAACTTACCTAATTTGTCCTACGTTTTCGTGTGCATACTGATCATTTTAATGTCTGCTCTGATAGCTATTCTTCTGTGTATATTTCTTTTATCAATTCATTGAAATTTGTATTTATTTTTATATCTGGATCTAGTTAGTAATTTTTCATTTAATTTTACACATTTCTTTTGAAAAATCATGAAGCTAATTTGAAAATTTGAAAGATAATCTTTCTCCAGATGTCATTTACTCCTGTTCTTACAGGCAGTTCATCCATGGCCATATCACTCTAGAGCAATGTATATTAAACGATAGGAAACTGGATTTCAGGCTTTGTGTGATCTATATTTGGTCTACCCATTGGTTTTAACCCTTCTGTTCATATTGAATTTCTGGGTGTATTATCTGGTCATATATGCATGTGATAAACTAATGAACTCAACCTCTGTCTCCCTCATCCTTTGAAGCTGCCAAAAGTTCTGCTCAGTTTTGTAACCTCTCAGCTTTCACATGCATAGCATGCAAAAACCTTGAGGGGAACAATTTCAATGTTGGGCTTATTTATTTGCACTTCCCATTTCTTTCATCAAGTCTTAGCTTGTTTTATAATTCTCTAATCTCTTCAAATAGGTAATTGTAATTATCTTAATCCAGTTTTTCTCTTTTCTCCTGTGAGGAGACTGGTATGATGAAGCTAAACTGCTTTAGACAGAAATAGAAGTCTTTGCATATACAGATTTTGATTATCCCTGAAATGTAAGCTCTGCAATCCTGGAGATTATATGATCTATTTATTTGTATCTCGGGTGCCTAGAACAGTGCCAGATATTTAGTAGTTATTCAGTACACATTCACTTGTTCTTTTATAGTTGAGCACTGGACAGTCTTATTTCTGAGCTGACTTTGTTTGCAACTCACAGAAGTCATTAGACTATTACACATTGTTGAGTAGAAAACTTACGCCATCTCCTAAGTTGTTTATTTTCAGAACAAGGAAAGGTTTCTCCGCTGAATAAATTTTGAAAGGGTTACTAAGCAATAGAAATAAAATTGCATTTTATGATGTTTAAAGTATTTCCTGATGGGAAAGACAGCATCCGATAAAGATGATGCTTTTAAAGGTTTTGAGCAAGTTATGCAAAGCAAAAATATTATCTTTTCTATTTATATAGTATATGTAAATATTCTTCAAGCAAGCATGTTTAAAGTGATTATAATTAATAGAAAATAAATGTGTTGGATAGGTATATATATATATATACACACACATCTGCAAGGAGCTCTATGTGGTGTGGTAAATATTGAGATATCCAGAAGTGAAAAGTTCTCAAACTATAACTAGTGCATGAAAAGGAAGAAGAAATATAACCCAGTAGTGTCATAAAAAACATTACAGAAAAAGTCTCATAGTAAGTATGCTATGCATTTGGTTGCTTGGAACAAATCCTCACCAATTGTTTCCAGTCCTCATTTAGTAACACAGTGCCAAAATAGTATGAAATGTGTCTAAAGAATGAAAATCAGCTTATAGCAGAAGGAGTAAGTAATATTTATTGAGGATCTTCCTATATCTCCTGCATTTTAACAGGTGTTCTCAGGTACATTAATTAATATGTTCTTGATAAAAGATCTGTGAGGTTCATTTGTTCTCTTGTCCACATAGTACAAATGAAGAATCTGAGTCTTGAGGGAATAATTAGGAAGTTTCATATTCTTATTCAGTCTAACTTTAGAACTTGTTGAGATACTCCTGTCATACTAGATTATCTCAGAGGGGAAAACTTAAACGCATGAGATACAGGAAAAGTGAAACAGGAAAATTAAATAACTTGTACAATACTATAGGAGTAATTAAGTCTCAGAGCTGAGAGTTAAACATAAACCTTATGATGTTGTTTTCCTTTTCCACTCTACCACTGCTGTCTTAAGAAATAAGCCATCCTCGCAGTGATTTCTTTATGTTTTCATGTGTACTTTCTATATTTTGTGTTCTTGTTCATTTTTATATCCCTGCATCCAACACCTGGTAGATACTCATTATTTAGTAAGTATTTGTTGAGTACTGAATCTGCAGATCTATAGTTATGAAGAGATGGCAGATATTAAAGCAATTAAATCATTTTAGTTAAAAATTCAGAAAAACTAGGCAGATTTATGTATCATCACAAGGTCATGTAATAGTGAAGAGTTAGCAATCTGAAATGATGCTAAATAATTAGAAACTTGAGAAGTAGTACAGTGTAGTTTTTAAGAACATAGACTCTGGAGTGAGAAAGTGCTTGATTACATCTTAATTCCATAATTTACTAGCTGTACAACTTGAATAATTCTTGTTTGCTCATCTACAGAATGTGGGTTTTAATGTCATATAAATCATTAGAGTTGGCCCTCCTGGTGGCCTAAGGGTTAAGTCTCAGTGCTATCACCACCAAGGCCTGAGTTCAATCCCTGGCCAGGGAGCTAACCCACATATGGAGCAGCAGATCTCTCCTTTCTCGCCTGCTGCTCCCCTTAGCAGTGTATTTCAGTAGATCCACCTGTTCTACTCCCCACTCTGTTTCTGGTGAATCCTCTCACCCCCTGCACCTCTGGCCTATATCCCAGTGCTTCTACGCAGAAATAATAAATAAATCTTTAAAAAATCATTAGGGTTATCATGAGGATGAAATGGTCTAATAAGTAGGAAACGTTAGCACAGTTCTGGCACTTAGAAAACACTTAGCAAATATTTGCTTTCAGCATTGCTCATGTATGAACTATCTAATTCATGTGTTACTCTGACTCATTCTGAATTCCTTGCTTGGGATGCATAATGAAGTGGTAAACGCAGCCATGGTCCTAGTTTTGTGCCTATATAACTATAAAATTTAGTGACTGAAAATATGTAATACACTGGGATTTACATAGCTTAATGCTGACACTAATATGGGAAGAGCTTTGGTCCATAATAAGCAGACTTTTACTATAGAAGTTATTGGGATTTTCAACAAAAAACTATGAACCAGAGACACTTTTAGGGGGGCGGGGGTGGGAGGGGAGGGATTGGGGTCAGAATGGGGGGGCTGCAATTGTATGGGGAATATAACAATAAAATTTATTAAAAAAAAAAAAGAAGTTATTGGGATTTTGCTCTTACTCTCTTAGTGGTTAAGGTTTATATGAAGTGAACCCTGGATTCAATTCACTTTAAATTCAGTAAAATGAACTTCATTAAATATCTGGTACTATTACTGGCAGGGTTTTTGTTTGTTTGTTTGTTTGTAAGTGACAGTTTCTTAAGAAATGTTTGTCTCTTCCACTTTGCATTACTCTGCTCATCACTTTTGTCTACATGATCAAAGCTCTCTGCATATTCACTGGCTAGTTCAGTGCCCCTAGTATTTTTGCCACAGAATTCTGAATATTGGATTAGAGATGGTCTGCTCTGTAGATTAGTGGAGTTAGTATCAAGTTGTATTGCTACTCCCCTGACTTGATGCCTCAGTATTAGTAACTGGGCATTGCTAATAAATCACATATCTAATTTTTTCTTTCATACCTGAATCTCTTCCCCTTCACTTGCCTATGATAACAGTTCCTTCACAACTGAATAATATACTCCTTTTTGGGAAAGGTCTGATTAACAGTTTGATACCTCTTTATTACCAGATTTGCTGACACATATACTTCATTTACTTGGTGCTATCTATAGATGCCCTACTACCACATGCTACTCTCTTCCAGATTATCATGTATTAGCCTTTGCAGACCCATACACTACAGAACCTTTGTTGGTCTCTACCCACATTTAAATTTCTGGCACCTTAGTTCTACCTCTAACTGTAGTTAGCATAAACCGCCAACCACACTGGCATTTTTCTTGTGATGTCTTAAAGAAGAAACTACACTGTAACATAAAGGTCTCAATCAGCAAAAAAGAATCTAAGATTGAAGAGAAAATACTTGTTTCCACTTTCATACTTTCAAATTCATTCATTTCAAGTTCAATTCAAATTCATTAGACATGAATTTGAAAGTATGAAATATAAATACAGAATGAATGCGGTATATTGTTTGTACAAATACCTACTATACTTGTTTCTTTGTATGTGTTCCCTTGTAATATGTCCTTATTGCTCAGGAATTGTCTGTGTCTGTAGCCCTTGAATGTGAACTTAGCCAACTACTAACTAGTGGGATGTCAGAAAATTGGACATAATCAGTTAAAAATTACTTGTGTATTGGAATTGTCCTACCTTCCTGCTTTTCATATTATGTCTCTCTGTGCAGAAACCTGGGCTAGTCAGCCAAATGTCAGAGATGTCGTCCATTTGCCAGCTTTATTCCAAACAACTTCGTGGCATATAAAGCCATATGGGACGAACTAAGCCTCAGTCAACCCACTGTCAAAAGAATCACCTAGCTGAGCCCAGCCCAATTAACTGACCCACAGAATATGAGCTGATAAATGATCATTGTTTAAATGGCTAAGTTTTGGAGTGCTTTTTCACAAAGCCAAAGTTAAGTGATTCAGTGAGAATGAGGCCCCAAACTCCCATGGTTTATAAAATGCTTGATATGTAGAGATGCTTTTACTACCCAGGAATAAATAATTTTTATTTTATATGTTTTTATCAATTGTTTGTTTGGATTATACATTTGTGTGCTATGGTAATGTTCACTACTGTACTTGAGATTAGAGATTTATAAGGACTTAAGCATTTATTTAATATTTTTGGTTAAGATGGAGGAATGTTAAATCCATGGAGGACAGATTTAATAGCAATGTTTTTTTTTTCCTAGTTTGTCTCAGAAGAATAATCTCCAAATTCAAAGTTTTTCCTGAAAATTTGTGTTCAGACTTCACATTTTTTAAATTACTTTTCCAACAGCCCATTTAAAAAAATTGATTCTACATGAATAAGTCCTCTGAAAATTATTTACCCTCAGCAGTGAAAAGTACCTCTTCATATCAAGCATTTTATGAAACGTAGGAATTTAGGTTCTCTAAAACCAAGATGGATGAATACAGTATTAACTACAAAATGTTTGATCCTATGAGTTGGATCCCCTTCTTTAATTGTGGGGTAACTTATCCTTATCCCCTCTCAGTAGACTATCTGTAGATCAAAGAATGATGAAGTCCCATGTTTAATACTTAAATAGCTACTATTATAACGTGAGCCTCAGTGTATTTGTCTTTTATAATAAAACAGAGTCATAATTTGTACATTCAGTGCAGATAGCCTGTCAGAATCAAGAATAACAGTATCTGTCAATAGTCAAGGAGCTTCACAGGGACTTCCAGCAGCCCAACTATTGTTGGTACTCTATGGCTAAGCACCTTGGCTTTTCTTGCAGTTGAGTTGCACAGAACTATTCTCATGTAACATGTGCTTTCATTTACAGTACCATTCTGTTTACATCCTAGGGAGCATAGGTGATAACAAATGATGATGATAATATAATTTGAACAAATTGTGCATTTGCAGTTACGGGTTAATGTTGTAGTGTAGATCGGTTTTTGTGACCTTGTGATCCTCTTTGATCAATTGACACTTTTATGTTAATTGCTTTATAACACCTAATATATATATATATGCTATATATGCAAAAATAGTGAAAATCAAAATTTGAAGAAAGAGGAGAGGACGAGATAAGGTCTTATCTTTTTCTCAGGTGAGAAAAAGAAGGCGAAAGGAATGACAGAAGAGAGGAAAAAATAAGGGGCATAAAATATACCTGTCTAGGTTAACCTCAGCATAATCACATGTATAAAGTAATGTCGCAGGGTCTGACATTAGGGTTTTCAACAGATGGGTCAGCAAACTGTGTGTATGGTTTCTTTACCCTGAGGACAATCTAATTCTAGAAACACATAGCTTGTGTAGCATCAGAAAATTCTGTCTTGAATACATGATTTAGCCTCATACTTACATACTTACATTTTTTCCCTATGTGCTATTATCATACATTTATATCCTAACACCGAGTTTAGGCCCACAGGGTTACATTTTTGTTTTTACTCACTGTGAAGCATAAAACTGCATGAGTGTTGCATGTTAAACAGTTAGGTTTGAGGGCATCAAGAATGCACACATCCCCTCCAAGATATTGTATTTATTTTTCAAGTGTATTAACTTCAAGTAGGATAATAATTATCATGCCTAAGGAATCAAGACCAGGCAATAGGGATTTGTTGAGACTTTTTATACAATGTAAAGAAGATTTCTGTGGTTAAAGCTAATACTTGGATATTTAAAGAATTGTATAAAATATGTAGGGTAGATATGGTACTTAGATCTAAAATAATTAACAAAAGAATTGTACATGTAGAGTTTAGAGAGAACAGTACTATAGCAGTGTACTTGGAAAGACTCAAGGGCATTAAATAGTATAAGTCAACAGTGTGAAATTAATTGTAAAGCTATATTGATCATGACCTGTATTGTACAAAACTAGAAAAAGAGAGGCAAGAATTTACTTTATTCTTTGCTGATGATTATGAAATTCAGATCTGAGGACATATGTAAACACTAAGATATTCAGAAAGGAGCAACTAGCTTGGTGAAAGTTTTTTTTGCCGGGTGCGGGGGAAGTTTGGAAATAGCAGTAGAATTGAGTTGTGTAATTTAAAGAAAATACTTGAGTATGATAACTCTAATAGTTATGATGTTTTCCATTGCAACTTAAAGAAATCCAACTCAAGCTGGTTTCAGTAACAAAGATAATTCATGTACTCATGTACCTCAGAAACAAAAGGATTTCAAATGAGGCTCAATCCAAAGACCTGATTTATCTTTCTCTGTATTATTCATCTACAATGTATACCCAAACTGGCTGCCACTCTTTCCCTTCTTTGTGTCAAGATATCTTTTGGCAAAAAATGAGGGCTATGTGCTTCTTCTTTCATAAGAAATGTGTCTGAAAAACCATTTCCCTCTACTAGCTCATTGAAAGAAAAAAGAATTTTCCCATGCTTGTAATCAGGGAAATGCAAATCAAAACTACAATGAGATACCATCTTACACCAGTGAGAATGGCACATATTAAAAAACTAGCAACAGCAAATGTTGGTGAGGATGTGGAGAAAATGGAACTCTCCTGCACTGTTGTTGGGAGTCCAACCACTATGGAGAGCTGTGTGGGGATTCCTCAACCTGCTAAAGATAAAGCTTCCATATGATCCAGCAATTCCACTCCTAGGTATTTACCCAAAGGACACAGAAACATTAATTCAAAAGGGCACCTGCACCCCTGTGTTTATAGCAGCACTATTTACAATAGGTAAGCTATGGAAATGACCCAAATGCCCAAAAATAGATGACTGGATCAAGAAGATGTGGTACATAGACACAATGGAATATTTCTCAGCAATCAAAAAAGATGAACTCATGCAATTTGCAGCAACATGGATGGAGCTGGAAGGGATCATACTCAGCGAAATAAGCCAGAAAGAAAAAAATACCGGATGGTCTCACTCATAGCAGGAATTTAGAACACCTGAATAAGGGACTAGGACAAAGACTAATTATAATAAAGTAAAAATCAAAATCAACAAGCAATTATAAACGAGAGACACACTACAGGGTGGGAGAGAAGGGACTAGGATCAAAATGAGGGTGGTAGGAATTGTATGGGTACTATAACCAAGATGAAAATGCATATATTGTGCAAAAATGAAAAAATGATGTAAAAATATCTAAGATAAAAAAAATCAGTTGTTTTAGAATAGAGATTTTTGAAACTAACAGTTAACCAAGAAATAACCTTTATAATAGTTAACATTAGCTATGTGCATGGCTGCTGTGGGTTATAGTTTTCAACTATTTTACATAGATGATGCCAGAGTGGTAAAAAAATAGAAGTAGTGAGGAAACATATACCAACTTGACTAAAAACAAACTGGCTAACAAATCAGTAGTGAATTCTTATTAGTGAGAATATTCAAACATGTGCTAGATGACTTGGTATAAGACTAAATATTCAAGTCCAATGATGGGGACAAATAGGAGAGTCTCAAATGTCTTAACCAAAAGTTCTTCTTACTAATATCCCACAGATGAGTTCCTTTTCTAAAACCCCCTCTGCTTATCCCTGAGAAACAGCTGTCATTTCTCTGCCAGCCCATATAGAATTATTCAAACAACCTAGTCAGGTGCTCATATGAGAACCAAGAATCCCCCACTCTCTTGATGCTTCCCATAACTTCTGGTTGTCTACACTTTCTGATGCAACATGCATGTGAACATGGATGACACACAGTGTCCTCTTCCCCGGGCTGTGATTATTAAATTCCTTTCAATCTCGTCTGCCCAATGTGTTCTGCTGTGTGTTTGGCCATTTCCATAATTCCAGAATGGGAATCCTTCCCTTACCCATTAATGTTGGAGAAGAAAAAGATTCAAACTTTAGTTAAATAGTTGAAATAAATGATTTGTGGGCTTTCTTGCAATTCCAAGAGTCTACTTCTGTGTCTCCAATACTAGTAAAAGCATTCATTTTATATTTTCAAAATATAGATACAGCAGTTTATCTCTTTTTCAGCACCCATTAGGTTATTTTATAAAGTATCTCTTCCTTTAAACTCTAAGTTCCAAAAGCCAGGCTTTATTAATTTTTTTATACTTCCAAATAGCATAATGCCTGATGCATAGCAGATATTTAATGAATATTTAGTGAACAAATTTGAAAATTACTTTCTCCATCAGACTATGAAGAAAAGTTACCAGTGTGCTGTGAAGTTCTCCTTTAAAAGCATAGTATTTTCAGTAAATACCATAAATGTAATTTCCCCATCACTATTAAAACACATACTTATAACTACACACCTGTAGACAAAGCCCAATTTTTCTCATTCCTCTTCCAAAGTGTATGCCAGTTGCCCTAAGGCTTCTGAAGAACCCTGAAGGCAGCATCTCGGTCTGTGTAGGAAGGAGAATTAGTATAACTGTAAGGTGATCCCAACTCCTTTCCTGTGTGTTAATTCTGAATCCTCCATTCACTTCAAAAATCCCTGCTGAGAGCTAAAACATTGCTTCTGCAAGAAGTTACTCATTTTAGGCATAGTTTCAGTTCAACTGTATGGCTGTGCAGCACAACCTGTCTTAGAGGTTTGATATCTATTTTTCTATGATTTTTGTTTTTATTGCTTGTTTTATTTTAAATTGGCTTCCTTACTAAATTGTCTTTTTTCCAGTCTTACTAAGATACAGTTGACTTACAGCACTGTGTAGTTTTTTTAAGGGATACAAAATAATGGTTTGACTTATATATATGTGAAATGATTACTGCACTAAGTTTATTTAACATACATCACCTCATAGAGATACAAAAAAAGGATAGAGAAAGAACTTATGATATCTACTCTCTTAACTTTCATATATATATATATATATATATATATATATATATATATATATATATACACACAGCAGTGTTACCTGTAGTCATCATGTTGTACAATACATCTCTAGTACTCATAACTAGAAGTTTCTGGACCTTCATCCGGTTCCCCTTCTCTTTATCCCTCATATCTGGTAAACACAAATCTGATCTCTCTTATTTATTGGTTTGTTTTCTCTTTCTCTCTCTCTCTCTCTCTCTCTCTCTCTCTCTCTCTCTCTCTCTCTCTCTCCACACACACACACACACACACACACACACTTATAAGATTCCACTTATAAGTGAGATCATATTTGTCTTTATTTGACTTATTTCATTTAGCCTAATGCCCTCAAGTTTTGTTCATATTGTTGCAAACAGTAGGATTTCCTTCTTTCTGATGGTTGAATAATACTCAGTTGTGTATATGTACCACAGTTTCTTTCTGTTCATCCGCTGATGGACACATAAGTTGTTTTCATATTTTGACTATTATAAGTAATGTTTAGGAGCATGAGTATACAGATTTCACTTCAACATACTGTTTTTCTTTCCTTCAGATGTACATATTGCCAGAAGTGAAATTGCTGCATAATATAATAGTTCTATTTAAAATTTTTTTATTTTAGAAACCTCCATACTGTTTCCCAGTGTCTGCCCCAACATACACTCTCATTAATAGTGCATAAGGATTCCCCTTTTCCATGTACTTAATGACAAACAATGGACAGTGGTTCCCTTTGCTTTGTGTCCTTACCAATTGTTATCTCTAAACTTATTGTTCTGATAGAATGACATATGCTTCTTTTCTCAATCTATCGATTTAAGAAAAAAAATTTAGAAAAAATGAAATACCTGGTCTGCCAAAGAAATTTTTCTAATTCACAAACTTGCTGTATACCTTCACAGAGGTATAAAATAAATTGTGCTTATTAGCAAGAATGAAATTATGTCACATTACCTCTAGTGTTTGTCTTTATATTGTGTCAAGCATGTGGTAAACATAATTATTAAATCTGTTTTGGCCAAATCATCTAAATAGCATGTGCTCCTTTCCTTTGATCATAGACCTTAAAGATTTTGAAGCGTTTTCTACATTTCCTGGTTTATTCACAGTAAACAGATACGAGCTCTACTAGCCCAGTTCAGCCAGGCAGAAGCCTTGTTGATGAAAGGTGGGGTGCAACCAGGAACTTTGGATGGAGTTCTTTTCGACCTTGGGTGTTCCTCCATGCAACTTGATACTCCTGAAAGAGGTTTTTCCCTTCGGAAGGACGGCCCCTTGGACATGAGGATGGATGGTGACAGGTGAGTATTGATAATACATTTCTCCCCACAGGCAGAAGTCAGATTCTCAGAACTGTTCTGAATTTAATTTCCTTTTAAGACTTAGAATGCCCATCACACACCAACACCTAACACTATCCATATACAATAAATCAATTTTGTTTGCTACTCATTATTATATAGATTAGTGTTTCTCTAGATTTGGGAATTTAAAAGAAAAAAATCCTTGTCATCTTTATATAAAGTAGTGAAGGCAATAACTTTCATACTGATTATTTTTACAGATATAGTGTGGGCTTTTAGACTACTAACAATTTTGATAAATATGATTCTACAACAGTGATTCCATTTTTATACAGAACCAAATATATGCCTCTTAGGAGAAGTAAACAAAACTAATATTCCTTTGAATATTGTATAAAAGCAAGATCCTAGAGGTCAGCAATTGTGTTTTGTCTTGCCTCTTGTACACTGTCATTGGTTCAACCTTCTTCAGAGAAACTACAATTTATGGCACTATATTAAGTCTGCATAGGACAGCTTTATATTTGCTCTTCATTAATCATCACCCTGGAAATACCAGTTTTTGTTCTCCACTATACCTACAAAGCTTAACTATATTTTTCTCACCTTTCCCACCACCACAAATTATGTGTCATGGATTCTACCATTAGAAAGCTCACCACCTAAAAAAAGCATCATACTCTTTTATCTAAATAAGCAAACTATTCTGTTACTGTTGCTGATCTGCAATTCTAGACCTGTATAAGCATTTCTACTGAAAAACATAGTTTTTGAAAATTTTTCCAATTTGTTAGATGGACCGATATATGAGAAATTTCATGTCCAAAACTCTTTTGACTTGTGGTAGATTTTAACATGTTGCTGTATGTCCTATTAATTTGCATGGTGACTTGTACTTGTGGGACCTTTTTCTTTCTGATGCTTATACCTTCTTTTGTATAAATTGGCATTCATAGAATGAAGAATATGATCATAAAAGAAAATAATAAAAATCCTTATATTAAAGGTCAAATATCGTCTCATGTTTGGAGATTGAGGTTCTTGTGCAGAGGTAATAAAATGGCAAGCAAATTTCTGATGGTCTATATCTTGGTAAGGAAGATGCCTTCTGAAATACAATGAGGAAAACTTTTAGTTAATAGTAGTAAATCCCCATGTTGTTAATATAAAGATTTATTAGCAAATTGTGCTCTGTGAATCAGAGTTTCTGAGGTTCACCCTTAAGACCTTGAAAATAAGATTTCCCTTGAGAATTAAATTCTAATTCTGTACATAATGGATGAGATTAGAATTGAGCAAATATATCTTAAAAAGCAGAATGGCTTCCAGGTAGACAGTACAGACTCTAACCTCATTAAAGATATTTTTTAAAGACTTTTTTTTTTTTTTTTTATAGAGGCATGCTTTATTTATTTGTTTGCTGGTTTGTTTGTTTGTTTTGTTTATACATGCACTGGGTACAGTCAGAAGCGCGGGAGGGCGAGAGAATTCACCAGAGCCAGAGCGGGGAGCAGAGCAGGCAGAAGGACCGAAGCACACTGCTGAGGGGAGCAGCGGGCGGCAGGAGAGGTCTGTGCGCCATGTGGGACCCTCCTCTGGTGGCCGGGGAGCAGCCGGGGATCGAACCGGCGCCGCAGAGGCCGCGCGCAGCTTCGCAACCCAGCGCTCAACCGCTGCGCCACCGGGGAGGCCCCCTCATTAAAGATATTAACAGATCTGAAGAAAGTATGTGGCATTCAGAAAGAGGTAGTTGGTTCATGTGAATTCACAGAGAAAGGAGAGTCCAAGATGCAAGTATGTGTACTACTAATCCAGGTGGGGTACTGTGGGGCTGGTCAGATCCTGGAGGCTGGTGATGAACATGAGAGCAAGAGGCTTTCTTAACCTGTTGCCATTTAACACTGATACCTTATAGCATGGTTTATTCTGTGCTACCCCAGTTTCACCAATGGGTTTCAAATTATAATAAATTTCTCATGTAGCAGAGTGACATTCACAGCTTCAAGAACTTGTGGGTCTAAGTCTGTTGTTAGTTGCAATTTCAATAGAAGTTAATAAATAAGTCACAACTTTTGTTA
This sequence comes from Talpa occidentalis, assembly GCF_014898055.3. Lineage (NCBI taxonomy): Eukaryota > Metazoa > Chordata > Mammalia > Eulipotyphla > Talpidae > Talpa > Talpa occidentalis. The sequence continues at coordinate 18,253,186 of NW_023603184.1, read as the reverse complement.
ATATTTTTTCTCTAATACCTTAAGTCATTTTAAGTTGATGATGTCTGGAGGACTGACAAGATCTCTTAACCAGTTAAGTTGGGGGTGCAAAGCATGCACCTTGACTTCTTTACTATATGAATGCCTATTCTGAAGCCTCCCAGCAACACCTTTCCAGGATGTTGCTGCCTTCTACCTTGTAGTACTATGGAAATTTCTATGCTACTATTTAATGTTAACACAAGTAAAATAAAATTATGCTTATTATTCACTGAACTAATTTTGAACAAAATGCTGTTTTAATTTTCTTACTTAAAAGTAGAAATTCATAGAAAAAACTGCTAAGTACTCCTATACTAATATTTGAAATGTGCTGGTACAAGAAGACTATATCCTATGGAATCTAATTTTACTATCATAAACAAGACTCATTCTAATGTTTAGTAGCTTGGGCAGTTAAATTCATAACTAGATAAGATCCAATGGTGATTTTTGTCAGTCTGGCTAAGAATAATGATTAGCAAATACAGGAATGGGGAAGATTTAAGGAACAATGTAGCATTGTTTGACATTCCCTATATGCCAGGCATTATACTGTTTTACACTTGGCACCCATAATTCTCCCAACAGTTCTGTGAGGTAAGCATTGTTACTTTCATATCATGGGTTAGAATCTGAAGGAGAGGGTTATGGGGAGGGAGATCATAGCAAAAATAGAGGATAAATGAAGGACAACAGAATGTTCTCCCAGAGATTCTAGGTGTTTACAAGGTGCAATGTAGTATTTTCAAGGAGGGATTCAGATGTTTCCAAGCAAGTCCACTCTGTTTTGATCCTCAGGTCTTAAAGTTACTATATCTTTGTAATTTTAAGTTCTCATAAATGAAACCAACAATCAATCTAACATGCTAATTGTAATAATAGTAACTGTACTATTAGCAAAACTAGTAAGTACAGCCTCCATCAGCTCATCACTTAGTAGTCCATAACCCATTTCCCTAAATCATACTGCAGTGATCAGGCAAAATGAATGATATTATCCGCTATTATTAATATATTTTTTCTATTTGACCAGAGGTTGGTATTTCTTTGATTCTTTCATCAAAAATTGCCATCTAATCTTGCTTAGTACTTTTTGTTGATTCTAGTCAATTACCCCGTGGTGACCTTTTGTCATGGGTGGATAGCCAATAATTGTTAAATATTTAAATAATATATGTTATTGTCTTTTACAGCTCGAGTTTTTGTGAAGGAAACTGACCTGCAGCTTTCTTTTTGTATAGATTCTTGCTGTATTTTCCAATATATGTTTTTGGTTATTTATATTCTATAGATGAGTGAAACAAGCCAATATCTATCTTTCACTTTCTGATTTATTTCACCTAACACAGTCACCTCAAGTTTTACCCATTTTGTCCCAAAAGATGTTATTTCATCTTTTTTTAATAGCAGTGTAGTAATCCATTGAGTATACAGTCCACATTTCCTTATCTAGTTATCTGCCATTAGGCACTTAGGTTGGTTCCATGACTTGGCAATTATGGACAGTTTTGCTATGAACATGGGCATATACGTCTTTCATGTTAGAGTTTTTGTATTTTTTTGGTAAATACTTTGCAGAGGTATTGGATCATATGAGATTTCAATTTTTATTTTATTATGAAATCCCCACACCATTTACTCTAGAGAGGCTGCATCAACTTGCATTCAACTGACAGTGAAGGAAGGGTCCTTTTTCTCACATCCTAACCAACATATATTATTTCCATTTCTTTTATATGGGCCATTCTCACAGGGGTGAGGTGATAATTCATTGTGGTTTGATTTGCATTTTTCCTTGTAGTAAATGATGTCTAACAAATTTTCATGTGTCTGTAGGCCATCTAAATGTCTTCTTTAGAAAAATGTCTTTTTAGATCTTTTGCCCATTTCTGATTGGGTTGACTTTTTTTGTTGATAGATTGTATAGTACTTTGCATATTTTGGGAATTAGCCCCTTGTCAGATGTGTGATATACAAATATTTTCTCCTTGTGTAGGTTACGTTTTTGTTTCTGTGAAGGTTTCTTTTATCCATCTGTAAGCCTTGTATCTTCTGCACTGAAAAAAATTTCGCACAGTAATTTAAATTTTGAAAAACTAAATCTAAGCATTTTCAATATTTTTTGTTTGGGAAAATAAGCATGAGCAATAATAGCTACCTTCTGAGTTAAAGGTTAATACAATAGTTTAACTTCATGCTGCCTTTGACTTGATGAAAGTCACATATCTTCCCCGCATACCATAATGATGGTCATTTGAAATGAAAAATCTATTTTTCTCATGTAAGATTTCAGTCTTAGACTTTAAAAACCTCAGAAACTCTCTTAGACTGTGTGTGCATGCCTGACTTTCTGTCTCAGAAGTCTGAAGGTTCACCTCTTATCGATGAAAACCAATGTCAATGAGCTAATTTGCTCTTCTTTTGTGTAGGTACCCTGACATGCCCACTGCAGCTGATGTTGTGAACGCTTTAGATCAACAGGCACTTGCATCCATCCTGAGAACATACGGGGAAGAGAAGCACGCCAAGAAAATCGCTTCAGCAATCATTCAAGCACGCAGCATCTACCCCATCAGCAGAACCCAGCAGCTTGCCAGTATTGTTGCAGGTACCCTCATTAATTCTGAACAGTGTCTGAGAGAGGGGCGGGGAAGTGTGTGTTTGTGTGTGTGTGTGTGTGTTAATCCCCCAACTCCCAAAGGGATTCATTTGTACTTGAATTCATGCAAGACAGAATCTTGCCTGTCTTTCCATCACACCAGCTTTCTTTTGGTTTTGCAAACCTCCCCCCTCCACACCTCTCCCCCACACACAATGTTAAAATATATACTGTAGTTTACTGAGTACTTTAATTATATATATATATATATATAATATATATATATATATATATATAAATAACTTAACACATGGTAATCTATCATTTGTGCCTACCAAGGTGAGGTTGGAATGACAAGAGCAGAATTTCTTGATCCATCATAGTGGTTGATAAGCGTCCTTTATAAGACCTGACATTATTTCTCTTAGTTTCACATTTCTGCATTTTAATATTTTGGGCAAAAGGAGAATTGCATTGCCCAATTGCTAAAATAAAATCCAGTGACTCATACATCTATTCTAAACAACCAGCTAACAAAGGGTATGTGATGTATAGGTTATTCCACTTTGTGAATGCTAACTAAATCAGCCTGAGGGCCTTATTGAAACATTTCATCTTTTCTGCTGTTCGTCACCATAACCCTCTTGAACTTAAGTCTAGATGGGAGGCGCTTTATTATAGCCTTTCTGTTTGAAGCCAAAGTTGTTTCACAGCTGTGTTCCATGATGAAAGTTTTCCAAGGCAAAAATACAGTTCCCACAGTTTTTTAGTAGAATTCCAATGTAAATTCTCATCTTCTATAGACTGAAACCCTAAATCATTTTCATTTACCAAATGTCTTAAAATTTCTTTTCAATAGTTTCTATTATTTAAGTAAAGAAGTTTATAAATAAAATAGAATATTGACTGCCTCTATCTTAATATTATCCATAGTTTGAGTAAAACAATTATAAATCTTAAGATCAAGATTTAGAGATTATATAGCAATGGTTTTATGATATGATTTTATAAGGCTTTAATTCAGATATTATAAGAAAATATAAAGTGACTAATTTTTTAAACTGCATACCTCAAGGTCCTTCTTACCATTGAAATGGTAATCAGTAAGTAAGAACAATATTTTTGTTGTTTATGTAAACATTAAATATTCCATGGTCTCTAATCCTCAAAAATTCTACTTTAGCATAATGACATTAAATTTACCCTCTGTCTTATATCCCTTTTTATCATCCTACTCCACACTAACATGTCTCTACTTTATCCTTTCTGTTATTCTCTAACTAGGTATGTATGTTGTTCTCGCTGTCCCATGTTGGGAAGAACAGTGGAAAAGTCACACTTTTTTTTTTTTTTAAATAAGAAAATCCAGACTATTCTGGTGCTAAAAATGAGGGCTCTGGGCTAAGAGGGCATCCTAGATATCATCCACTAAAAAAGCCTCATCTGGTAGCTAAAAGAACTAAGGCTAGGTAAAGGGAGGTCAACAATTTCCTCGAGGTTACAGCCTTATTAATTACAAAGCTGGTATACTAATCTAGAATTTGGAAGCTTGTGAAAAATTAGGAATCTGCCTTTCAGAAACTGAGTTAACTTTTCTGTCTCAGGAACCTAATCAGCAAACTTGGAGAAATAAAACTGTGATATTAGATACAAATTATATGAAACTATATACTAGGAACTATTTAACTATTTTCAGAACAACTGTGATGTTCAAATATATTAGAACTATGACAAATGATGCAGTGAACATGATGTGTAGGTAAAAGTCAATTTTAGTAAATACTGTTAAAAGATTGAGTTCTCTATAATGATTCCATTTTTATGGTTCAGGTTGACCTATAATAAGACTTTACTATTGATTTAATTCTTTGGAAAAGAGAAAAACAGAGAAAAAAAGTGAGTTTCCATTTTGTGCTTGCTTGCTATTCATTTTTTCCCCTAGACCTATATTCTCCATTTAGTTACCACTAGCCACATGTGTCTGGAATTCTTGAAATGTGGTTACTCCAAATTTAAAGGTACCATAGATGTAAAATGTAGAATAGATTTTTAAAATGAGTTTTAAAGAAGAATTTAATATACCTGGAATATTTGTTGTAATGGCCATATTTCAAATATATTGGGTGAAATACAGTATTAAAATTAACTCTGCATGTTTCTTTTTGCTTTCTTAATATGGCTATGGAAAAATTTAATAAAAGTGTAATAACATAAATCACATTTTTTAGTGGCCAGCAATGTCCGAGGTGATAACGCCGGGTGCGGGCACTCTTTTACTCATCACTGTGCCCCGGGGCTTATCATAGCTTTGACCTTTTGAAGGTGCTTTATAAATACTTTTTCAGGGTTAATGTATAAAATAAACAAAAATTCACATTGATGAGGAAGATTCTACTTTCCTAATTTGTATTCAATGAAATACCGTCAACGTTAATTTAAAAAATGATGTTTAGGCTTGTGAAACAGTGAAACTTCCATATCAGTGTCTGAACTTGACATTAAAGTATTTAGATAAATTAGAAAAATTTCTTTCCTGATAGTTTATTCATCTTTAGATTAAAATGATATCCCTCTTTAGTTTCTTAGGGATACTGCAAAGAAAAATAATACTCTCTTACTGTCAGAATATCTTAAAGTATGAAACAGTTAAAAACATTCCTTAATAGTCAAAAAAGAATCTTTAATAATGGACAATGAGACATATAAAAACTTTCAAGCTCTTCAAGAAAGATTCAAACACTTAATTTTGGAAAAAAAAATTGTTGAGATTTAGAATTTGCAGAATTAAGGTAGTCTTAAAGTGGGACGGTTCTAGACAACTGTTTGAATTAAAAAGTTTGGTTATTTTCCTCATAATAAAGGATGTTCATATTTTATATGTATTAGAAAGAGCATATTCCATTATTCTTTCCAGTTCTCGATACATCAAGGAAAATAAAGTACTTTCAATTATTTTTTTAAAGATTTATTTATTTATTTATACAAGCACTGGGTACAGTCAGAAGCACAGGAGAGTGAGAGAATTCACCAGAGCAAGAGCAGGGAACAGAACAGGCAGACTTGATGAAATATACTGCTGAGGGGTGCAGAGGGCAGGCAGGAGAGGTCTGTGCGCCATGTGGGACCCTCACTGGCAGCCAGGGATTGAACCGGTGCTGCAGAGGCTTTGGGCAGCTTCGCAGCCCAGCGCTCAACTGCTGCGCCACCAGGGGAGGCCCCTCAATTATTAATTTAAATCTAGTTTAATGAAAATATCTTAGTTTAAGTTTGGTTCTACAACTTACTTTCAGTGTACACATGAACAGTTCTAGACTTCATCTTTCTTTTCTTGAAATGGAGTTGAATAATTTTTTGTACTACCATTGTTACTTTATCAAATATAACCCTAGTAATTATATTTTATTTAAATTGATATTGATAATTCACTTTCAGTCTGTAAGCCTATATGAAAATCAAGTAACTAATGTCATCATTTTTCACATCATTGGGATTTAGATTCAGATTTTTCAAAACTGATAATTCACTGATAATCAAAGAATGACAAGGCTCAGAATATCATTATTTGAATAGGAAAAAGACAAGGAGAAGCTTCTAAAATATGATTCAATCTCATTGATTAAATATGTACACTTATACCCTACCTGAAATTTTTATGTAACCTTTATTCTGACTCATGGACTGGGTAAATAGGTAGAGCTTAATGAATACTTATTGAACAAATAAATCAATTAGGATATGTGACTATTCCCAGCCAAAGTAAAATGAAAATTCAAGGGGAAAAGTATAAGTTGTTAGATGTTACTGAGAATCAGTTATAGCCTGTCCTTCACAATCAAGAGAGTAAACCCCTAAACATCAAAGTTCTCACTATAAATTAAAGGATCTTGAGGAATAAGTGAAATACCTTAGGACATTGTTTTACCATTATTTGCTCTATGAAGTTGAGTAAGTCACTTAACTTCTCAGATCCCCATCTTCTTACATGAAAATAGGAACAACAATTCTTGGTGCATAGGAAAGTTCTCTGTGAATTTTAAAGTACAAGTACACTTTTAAGCATTTTGTTCTCCTCTGTCCAAAACTGGGATGACCCAGATTGCAAACAAAGGGTCCTGGTCAGAACCCTGAATGTTGTCTTCTCCCCAGGAATACCTGTCCACAGCCTTATAGTTTGAGCCTAGCTAGACTGATTACTTCATTCAAAACTGTTCTTCCCTTGTGGTTATATAACTTTTAGGAGGAATAATAATTACCTTTTTCTGCATTGGTACATGTGAGGTGTGTGTTTCCACAGTAGCATTAATGGTTCATGTTTCAACTTGTGTCTGAAATCATCTTCTTTTTAGCTAAATTTTGTTAATCCAAAGAGAAATCTTTGAAATAATAAAATTAAAAATTAAGAGTGGTCATTGCGATTAAATTTTAGTGGAACTTAACTTTTTCCCAGTGAATTTATTAATCAGACTAGTTTGCCATCCATTTATCTTTTTAATTAACCTATATGTTGCTTTCTTCATCTTCCCCAGATAGCACTAACATTGCCACAATTAAGATATAAATGAAGATGTCAGAGTTCAATTACCACTCATTTTTAACACTCATTTTTCTGTCATCTCAAATCTCTTGAGTTCAGTCTGTTACACTCTGTGTGTATCAGTATGGTAACTTCATGCCAATTAAATTATCACATGACATTTCATAAGCAAACATCTCTTATTTTAATAAGTAACTTTCCAAGAGACAACCTGTACAAGTCCAACTTGGAAGAGAATGAAATGTGGGGAAAAAAAAGGGAAAAGCCTAAAAATCTTTCCACCTGAAATAATCTGGCTAGTCTCAGTTTTAAGTACCAAGTGGGGAGCAGGGAGAATGCCCCAATCCCAAGTGACTTTGAGCCATGCTTAATTTAATAATAATAGCAATAAATAATATTTCTTATTGAGCATAGATTGTCCTAAATTATTTTTATTTTTTTTGAAGATTTGTTTATTTATGCATATAAGAACTGGAGTACAGGCCAGATGCACAGGAGGGTGAGAGTATTAACCAGAGACAGAGTGGGGAGAAGAATAGGCAGATCTACTGAAATACACTGCTGAGGGGAGCAGCAGGCGAGACAGGAGAACTCAATTCTCACATAACCCATGAGGCAGGTACTATTTTTATAAATTCATTTTACTGATGAGGAAACTGAAACACAAAGAGCCTAAGTAACTTCATTCTTTTCAAGTGGAGTTGAGATTGGAAGCTCATAATCTCATGCCTGTGCTCTTATTTTTGACACTACTCTAGATCCCTTTAATAGGATTCAAGTACAGCATGACTTTTGCTGGAGAATGCTGACAGCTCAGTCTTCCAGGATTTCATATACTTGTGTGGGAGGTCGTTGTATAAGCAATTGTGATAAATTCTGTATGATAGTGTTAAAAAAAGGAATGGGGACCCAGAGAAGGGAGAATTGATTTTAAAGTAGTGAGAGGTTTTGAGTTAATTGAGGGGAACTTTTGGATACAGGTTATAGACAGAGACCTTTGTGTCGTGCCTTTTAGGGGCAGAAGAAATGGTGATTTACAGAAAAGCCACTGGCACCCAATAGAAGCACATACATTACAGAAATAAAAAGATGAGGGAACAAATAAATGAAAAAGCAGATACAATTTTAGAAAATTAAGAAAAAATATAAGACAGGAAATTAAAGAGTTGAATCCCATGACCCAATACAGTTCCAATTCCCTGGAATTCCATCATTTTCTTGGGATCCTCTATCTAACATGTGATCTTGCACTGGATCAGATTCTTACAAAAGTAATTTAGCATAACAAAGTCCTGTAGCTCTTCCTGATTCAGGTTTAATGTCAAATTGATTCCATAGAACAAGAAAAAGGAAATTTGTCTCTTTACCTCATTACTCCATTTCTTATTTTTTTATATCTTTGTATTTCTGCAAGTGAAAATTAAAGTGATATGTTGCCTTTATATTCTACACATTAGCAGTTTTCACATTGGTATTAAATTTTTAATAACACATAAATATCCTGGCCATTTTGTTTGTCTCTTTATTGATTAAAAATGAAAAAAAGATTATTTATTCCTGTAACCAGTTATTCAGTAGTTTTAGAAATTTTGATTTTAGATATTTACAAGAACTATTTGACAATCACAATCAGTTTTATATACTGCTGGTACTAACATCTTGTTTTTCAGAGTCACATGATATATATCTTATTTAGCTGCTAGATATAAAATGTATTAACTTCACTCCAAAAGTACTGAGAGGACCAACAATGAGCACCCCTTGTCCCAAAAGTGATAGTTTCAAATATCAAGTTATTTTATTTACATATTGAGAATGTTCTTTGACAAGCATCTGTTTTCATTTTCAAAATTTAAAATGTTCACATTATCCCAAAAGAATATCAAAGAAAGAGAACCCCTGTGTTGATAGGTTAACAAAAATCAAAGATTGTATTTCTAGGGACAGGAAGGAGGTAATGAATGAAAGAATAATTTTGATATTCAAATTGGATTCTAAAATATTAAAATACGACTATATCAGGACAAGCATTTTTCTTTTGAGTATAACATTTTGTTATAATTCTTTCCTTTTGAATGACTTCTCCCTTTTTTTCTACTTTCCTCACATTTCAGTAAATTTTTGGATATATACATATGTGTATATGTATATATATGTTAAATTTCATATAGGATATATATCATGTGTGCGTGTGTGTGTAATATCTGTTTAATATCTTAAAGGTATGTTGGGCATCTAAGCAAAAAAATGCTAAAATAAAATTTTCATAATGAATTCACCGGGAAAGACTTCCTATCCAAGCAGTTGTCTTGCTCTTTGAAGGAATGGTTAAGATATCAACAAGTAGAGATAATTGTAGTCAAGGCACTGAGAACCTGAAAACTGAGTCAGTGTGAGAAATGGCTAAAATTAGGGAAAGCATCCCTACTTTAAAAATTTGAAATTATTCCCTGCTATGCCTTTATCTTCCTACCCCTTTTTGTATATCACATTAAAGAACTTCAGTAAAAGTATGGCTGCCAACTTATAAAGGTTGACAAGTTAGCCCCCACACATAAACTCTTGACTTAGATTTTGAAAAGTGAATGTTGGCTATATTTAATAATAATGTAAATTATTGTTGAATGGGGAGTTCTCTTGTTTAATTATTATTATTCTATGAACTCTTTTAGAGACAGCACATGTAGCAATGATATGGAAGCTATTGCATTCTTTTTCTTAAAAATAATGTTAACATTTAAGCAAAGTCCATTGGAAAGCATTAGTCTAGAGTCCCCATACTTTAGGTAGTTAACTTGTCTCAGAAATTGAAGCTGAGAATGATATTGTTCTAGCAGGTAGGATTTATAAGCTGTTGACTTCATTTCTGTACTCTTAAATGGAAAATAGACTTTGATAACAGACTCAAATTATCAAGCCAATATACTATTTTGCTTACCTATTTTTCTTATTTTAATGTCACAAAACTCTTTTATTGCCTCTCCTTCCTATTGTATCACTGAGTTACAAAACTATAAACTCATTTTGGAATGATACAAAAACCCAGAATCAAATTCCAGTCTTGTTGTTTAGTAGCTGTGTGAACCTGGACAAGTTATATAACCATTTTAATCCTCTTAAGATTGGGATAATAGTTTAACTTCAAAGACCTTTGTGATGATTAGAGATTACTTTTTAGAACTACCCTACCTAGGTTAGTAGTAGGCATATAATAGGCACTTAGCAAAAGGAAATCAAAACAAAGAATTGGCAAAATTGTTGATAAAATCTACTTCACAATTACATGTAAAAATAATTATAATTCATGATAATGAAGTATGATAGTTTCTCCATTATAAAATAATTTTCATTTATAAATCATATACCATTTAAGAAATTCAGAAGAAAACTTAAATATCTCTAATACCACTACCACCATAATATATTCTTTATCTATTTGTCTTTATTTACTCTCACATTTTTTGAGTTTAAGTGATTGAATGTATATGATTCTAAATTTTTTTACTTAATATTTTATCATGTTACTTAATTTTTATGCCAATATACTATTTGTCAGTTAGATATACAATAATTTACTTAATCGTATCCTCATTTGTAGATATTTTGCTTACTTCTAACAGACTTGTAATAGCCATCTTTATATATATTTATATATATTTCAGGAACTTTGTGGGACATGTACTTCCTTTCTAGGACAATTCCCCTAGAGATTAATGACATACATATGTCTTTAGCCCTTGGAACATTATTTTTCAGAATGGATACACATCTTTCTAGGAACCAGAAGTTTCACTGGACATGATCCAAAGCACTACTTCTTGAGAAATTTAGTAGAATAGAACAGGCAGAAAATAAAAGATGGAGGGTGCAATTTAAAATTGTATTGGATTTGGATGTGATAGGAAAAAAGGAGGTATTTATAATTTATATTTTAATTAAAAATCTATATGCTGTTGGTCCTTGGAGAAAGTGATCATTCTTTAATTCAGTCCGATTTCTTTTGGTTTTTCAACAAGTATAGTTTTTCTCTGTTATTAAAAAAAAAAAAACAAGCCTTCTGGAAGTTTATATTTTCAGTGAGCAGATAAATATTTTTAAAAGATAATTATATGCTGTTGAGAAGTGTTCTGGTGCAGGTTAAATATGCTACAAGGCCGCAGGGAACTTTACCTTGGAGCTTGAGGATTCATTATGAGTGTGCAGTGACCTCACAAGAAAAAAGAGGAACATTGTTTAATACCTTTTGCTGTTACCATTTCCCAATTCTGGCCCAACTCAGACAGTTTACTGCATACTCTATAGACTATTTTTAAAGGATTCAGATAATCTATTTTATTGTGTGTCTTAAATAAGCTAGAATCTCCTGCTTAGTCTTCTGCTTTGCATTTACAGCATCTGGCAAATAGGCCTCAGTACCTCCTTAACGAGTCAATGATTAAATTTAATGTTCACCATCTAAATACTATAGGAATCATGATTCAGTTTCAACTATCCCGTCTGGCTAAGCATTTTAAGATATGGGTAATATAGAATTAGTTTTTATTGAATAAAATGTGTGAAAAATCAATCCATTCCTTTAATTATGAGCCATGTTTCTTATTTCATCTCAGCAGGTAATTTTCCTTGTTACCATTTTCTCAAGCCTATAACTTGATTTTTTTTCCCTATTGTATGAGGATTTGTAAGCTTCTACCATCCATAGTGAGATCATGTTGTTCTCAGACTTAACCTGGTAGGAGTTGAGGATTATATGAGATTCTGAAGAAGTTTAAGAAGAACCTCACTGTGTAAAGCCGATTTTATCCAGAACCATTCAAGTTCACAGATTTTAATTAACAGTTTGAAATTTGTAATATTACTTGAATTTCAGATGGGTGAGAATTTAACACTATATTAAAGGAACCCAGGCAAAAGGACACGAGTTGCGTCACAGAGACTTATTAAATGTGATAGAAATTCAACAGACGAATGCTGGCAAACAGGTACAAGAGCTGAATTAATTTTTAAAACCTACCACTCAGGAGGAATTGCAATGCATCCCATTGACAGCCATAGCACGTTGCTAATTTCATTCACAAGTCTAAAAGTCTAAATACATTTGAACATGTGAATGTATTAAATTTTAAAAAGTGTAAGTAGCATAAGGGTATCCCAAAACTAAAAATGATAATTTCTCTCTGGGACTTCAAGTCATTTATCTAGCCAGAAGCATGCTGTTTTTTTATGAATGAAATCTATCTTAATGCTTTCCCATACAAGTTGTGTTCTATTATTATATGTAGTGCAGACTGTTACTAAGCAAGGTTTTCTCTTACTTTCGAAATATGAAATCCCTTGTGAGTCAGTGGAAAACTGAGTATTCACTATTATAGTTTCCAACTTCTGCTGTCATGCATGAAGGGAGTTCTCAGTCAAAGCTTCTGATTGTGCTAAGTAGTAAAATATTCCTAGAGATAACAAAAAATATAATAAAACAGAACCAAATGAATGCAAAGGCTTTTTGGTGATATCATTAAGGGTGGTAAATTATATGCTGAAAACTAAGCGACCTTAGTGTGTTTTCCTCATGAATTTACCTCCTTTGGGGTCTCTGGAACACCTGAGAATTTGTTAGAATCCCTTGATTAGTCTCCACATAAGACTGCACATATACACAAAATCTTAAAATGATTTCAGGGAGTTCATGAATTTTCACATTCAGAATTACTTCTTGGAAGAGTATCTCTTATTCAGTGGGCTTTCCCCTTTGTCACCTGTTGTACATCAGACCCTAGCCATGGCGCTGGGGATATAAAGAAAATAAGAAAAAGTTCTGGGCCTTTTACAGCCTACTAGAGGTTAATAGACAAATAGTACAGAGTGATAAGTAGTGTGCTAAAATATGTATAAAAAGGTCTTACAAAATCTTTCTGGAGAACATGGCACCTTAGTGAGTATTAAGCATGAGTAGATATAAACTGTTCAAAGAAGGAAAAAACATTCTAGACTGAGAATAAAAGTAAGCACTGCTCTGACATAGCTAAAATTGTGTATTTATAAAAAATACATAGTAAGGTATATGAAAAATCTTTCAAACTTCTCTTTCAACATTTCTCCAAAAGCTTTAAAGAAAGAATAAAAGGAGTTGGTTTGAATTTCCCAAGATTTTAGCCATCTGAGCCCCTTACTCTTAATTGTACACACACTTGCCCCCTCATTTTGCTTAGTTAAGTATTTGACACTTATCTTTTAGAACATAAAAAACTGTAAAGCTCTCCCTGCCTAGTATTTCAGCAAGAGCCCATTATGTACTGCATTGGATGAGTCTCGAGTCTTAATCAAAAACATGTAATCAGTACCTGCCCAAAAGTCTTTTGATAATGGCAGCAGTGGCAACTGTTTCTTTTTAAAAACTACTATCAAGAAAACTGATGAAAAAGACAGACAGATGAATACTCTTAATAACCTGAGCTAACAATACGTTATTTTGAATAGACTAAAAGGACAAAAGCCACAGGTATTCATTACCGTTCCCAGGGTAAGAGACCCAGGATAGTTGCTGCCTTCACCAGATGCTCAGTCTTTAGGCTTGACAATGCACATCTCCCAAGGGGATGTGTGGAGAGAAAGCCAAACTCTTGCAACTTGATGCAAAGTGATTTGGGTTCCATTACAACATCTCTCAGTAAAAGGCTATTCAGGCTTATAGTAAAGATTCCACACTAATTTTCCCTCAGAAAATGAGTTTGTTTTATAAAACACCAGACATGGAGTCAGAGTTTCATGGAAATCACTCTAAGCCTTGTGATTTCATCTTAACATCTTAAATTCTAATCAGGAAAAGGGAGATGAAGTAGATTGATGAAAACATTTAAAACTATATAATAAATTTTTTAAAAATGTAATGAACTAATAGTGATCAGCACTTGCCAAAGTTTCTCAGATGAACTAACCAGAAATGTTATGCCTTCCTACTAGGGAAGTTAGGTCTACTCTGTATCATAAAAGGAGGCGCATTGACATGGCCTTCATATTTAAAAGGCTTGAATTTCTATATGACTATTTATAATCCCTATGAACTTGCAAAGAGATATTTAACCCCTCAGTTTTTTCACCTTTAATTGGAATTAAGGACACCTACTCAGAATATAGGGGTTTAAAGACATAATTAAAATATGTGCCAAGTGATTAATATAAAATCTGGTTTTGGTATTTTGCCTATTGTGTTAGAAAAAAAATTCTATGGAATCAATAGTTGTTACTAAAATTTTTATGTTCTTATTTCAAAAATTTAGAAATGTCAGGGTAAACAAAGACAAACAGTAATCTTCAGAGCTTTCCATGCTTATGGGCATGTGGATCCTTAAAAGAGGAGTACAGTATACTCTCAGACCTATTTGGTGATTGACACATCAATGTTTGCTTGGGAGTTATAAGTGCTATGATTCGCAAGATCAATATTCTATAGAATAGTAGTTTGGAAAATACTATGGCTTTATGAGGTCAAGGTTCCTTTTGTTTTCTTTGCTCCCATAGTAATATGTCTAATCCTTTATAGCACTATTTCTACCATTTTGATGTTAATCTCCTCATTGGGTTTGAATTTCTTTAGGACAGGGACTATCCTCATAAATGTTTTAACCCCTGTTGTTTACCACATTGTATCTAATAGATATTGGCTAAATGAATGAATGGTATATTATTCAGGATGTAATTACTAAATTTTGCCAAATATTGCTGATGCTAGTTTTAATCTAAACAATTTCTAGTATCCTTGGATTTTTTCCTTCATAGACATATGATAGTTTGTATATAAATCTATAAGTATATGCATATATTACTTATAAAGGGATGATCCGTACAGTGATCTTTGACTTACTTTGTTTACTTGTGTTTTAAAGACATTTTCAAATTTATAGATGCATAGAATTCATTGTTTATTTAGCAAATGTTTATAATGATATGCACAGAACCAACTACTGTGAATACAATGATAATTAAGCAAGGCAGTCTCCACACTGATGGAGCTCCTGTTGCCACAGCAATACTTAGAGTGTTTTCTATTTTTTTTTATCACACACACCCCGAAAAAAATGCTTCAGTAAACATGTGAATTGTACATTTTAAATTTCTGCAAGTCATAAAAACTTCTGCAAAGTACAAAGACAGTCACAATCTGGAGAAAATATTCATAACTCTGAGAGTGTGCAGCCAAGGCGTACTCAGACCCCAAACTGTTAGGCAGTGCATACTTTAAAAGGGGTCCCAATCATCCATGAATACATTGGCAAAGGAAATAGGTTCTTAGATATGAAAGATTTTTAATAGAATTGGTATGCATAGAACGAAAGAGAGAGAAGAAAGAGTTTCAAATAAATTTCCTAATGAAACTAAAATAATTCCCATCCCCTAATGAGGAAATGCGCAACCAGTCTTAGCCTAAAATGTGGCAGGTGAAGCCCAAAAGCTTCCCACAAGTCTACAGTATTTTCTGGCTGGGAACTACAAGAAACAGGTTAGGCAGATCCCAGAGAACTGGGGCAGAAGGAGAGATTCAAAATTCAAAATGTACCATATAGTCTACACTGAGGTCAAGTTATCAACTGCCATTGTTTCTGTCAGGGCCAGGAGCAGCCTCTCACGTGTCTCAGCCGTGTCTATTCCAGGAGTCTCTCTTCCACATGTCTCTCCTTTGTCCTTCATTCCATTTCCATTTATGAATCCACCTTGCTCTTTCCTAGCAGACCACTTTTCAGTAAGTCTGATTCATGATATACTGAGAATAATAATCCCAGTTATTGGAGAACTTGTTGGAGTGGAGTTGGGGGTGGAGTGGGTAGTGTTTGTTTAGGACACCATCTACTGGCTCAGAGTTGGTCCTCATGGTTCCTCTTGACAACTGTAAGTGAATCTGTGATAGTATATCTGTAAGATTTGATTATATATACCTGTTTAAATTTGGATCAATACTTATAAATTTACTCCCTATATGATTATACCAATTTACCTTTATCAATAGTATATGAGAATCCATCTCCCCACATCTTAACTAGAAATGTATTCTTTTTATGTCCACTAGTCTAATATTACATAAATGATAACTTGCAGTTGTTTTACTTTGAATTTCTTTGTCAATTAGTTGATTTGGGCATGTTTTCAAATCTAATGGCCATTTGATTTCAGCTATGGATTGCTTGAATAAACCCTTTGTCCATGTTCTTAATGTAATGTTGCTTTTTTTTTTTTTTGACCATATTGACTTGGAAAACCTATTTATAAAATAAGGATATTAATTCTTTGTTTTTGATGTATAGTCGCAAATTTTTTCCTGGATTGTGACTGTTTTTCACTTTACTAACTTTTTTCTGTGTTATAGAAATTTAACACATATATAGACTTTTTCATGTCCTTTAGGTTTTGTCAAGTTTAGGAAGACTTTCCATACTTCAAAATTATAGGTGTAATTAACATTTTTATGTATATTTCTTGTTTTATTTCTCACTTTTAAATATTTAATCCACAGGAAATTTAGTATGGTATGAAATGGGGATCTTATTTCATTTTTTAAAAACTACATAGCCAATTGTCCTTTTTATTAAAAGGTCCATTCTTTCCCTACTCATTAGAGATATCACTTAAATCATATATTACATTTTCTATATATAAATAGATTTATTTTTGGATTGTGTTCCATTGATGTATTTCTCTATTTCTCTGCCAATGCCATATTATTTTAATTACTGACTATTGCTTTCCCCCCTACTATGTTTTGTTACCAGGTGGGGCAAGTCCACCTCCCCCAACTGTTACCTTTTTATTCAAAATTTTTTGGTATTCTCATTCACGTATTATTCCAAATTAAATTTAGAAACATTCAACAAATAATAAATATTGTTATTGTAATTGCAGTAAATGTCTAAACTGAATCAAAGCAATTCACCCAGGGAACATAGTATTTCCATTAATATTTTACATGTTCTTCATTAAAGTTTAATAGTTGTCATCACCTAAGTCATATTCAGACTATTTGTAAGTACTTTGTTTATACATATTATACACTTTAGTCATCCTAATGGGAAAGCATAGGAAATAACAATATTATATTAAGGCAACATGGTGTAATAGAAGTGGTGCTGAACTTTAGAAAGGAAAAACAGGTTTCGGTGATCATATCTTTGACTTTTTTCAATAGTTATTTGATGTGGGACAGTAACACAACTTCTGAGTTTATTTCCTCACTAGAAGATAATAACACTTCACAGGATTATTGTGAACATCAAATATATAAAATGTTTAGGAGCACCTACTACATACTTGCCATGAAGTAGTTACTTTATGAATGTCATTCACACTTTTTTTTTTATCTCTTTCGTAAATGCTGTATAACTCTTGGGTAGAATCTAGGAGGAGTGACATTAAGATTTTACTTCATATACAACTGATTTTTCTTTTCCTTTTGTTTTTTTTTCTTTAATGTGACTATAACTTTAAAATACAACCAATCATATTTAACACACCAGCTTGTTCTTTGTGCAAAAATTTACAGAGGTAAACAAATCTCTACTTTCATTGAGTAGATATCCTCATGTAGGAATACAGATGGTAAACCAATACATATTTGTGTTCCTAATAAGATATTATAAAAAATAATAATAAAACAATGTAAGTAGATACATTGAGTATGTATCCTAATGTAGGAATACAGATGGTAAACCAATATATATTTGTTCCTGATATTATAAAAAATAATAAAGCAATGTAAATAGACTCTATTGAAAAATGTTGTTTTCCCTTGGGTTAGCCTACCTTTCTAATTTAGTCACTTTTGATAGACACCCTGAAGTAGTAGTGAGTAGGCCAGCTAGATATATGAAGATAGATATTCTATGTAAAGGCTAAAGAACCTAGACAGGATCATACCATCATACCATCTTGTTCATTCAAGAGTTCAAGGTCAGGAGATGAGGTAACGGAAATGGGGGCGGTGGGAAGCAGAAGTTGCATGTTTCATAGACATTTGGTCAAGTTAAGAGATTCAGTTTCTATTTTGTGTACTGGAAAACACTGGAGGTATTGAACAGTGAGTGACATGATCTAATTTTTGTTTGAAAAGGATTGTTACAATGGATATGTAGAGAAGATGGTGATGGCTTAGACTTGAGAGATAGCAGTGGAATTGGTGAGAAGGTATGGATTCTGGATATATTCTAGAGTTAGAGTCACCAGAATTTGCTGGTGTAAGAGAAGGAAAAGAATAAAGATATAAAACTGTTAGAAACTTATAAAGCACAACCATCAAACCTGATCTGGCGTGTGAAAACAGAGTGCTCCAATGAGGCAGAGGTCTAGTGATTTTTTTGAACAACTAGGGTCAGTCTTGTATGCCATGAATTTTCCCAGCATTACTGTGAGAGATAAGTGCCAAGTATTGTCTCAAAATTATGTTGAACTTGAATTAGAACTTGTTATCCCACAGTGGATTTAGTGTATATTTACTTTTCCATGTACATTTTTTATGCATACTTAATTTGAAAACATCCTGGTGCTGAATGTATTAGCCTTCAGTTTCCTTTTGTAGTCAGTTTTACTGTTATAATTTTTGCCACTTTAAAGTATTAGGAGGAAAACAGTTCTGTTTTGAACAAGAAAGAAGTCTTGTGGTTTAGAATTTAATAATAGGAGTTAAGTAAGATAAAGTTTACATAAAATCTCAACTGTATTGTACTTTAATCTTTGGGGGAAAATTAAACTGATTTAACTGAACATATTGATGAATTTTTTTAATACAAATTTCCATATCTTACATTCTCATGTCTCATTTTATTCTGTAAAACATATGTGAAATAGTAAGATTTCCCTTGCATATTTGCTCATTTCACGTAATAAAGACTTAGAAGCTTGCAATTCCTGAGTATAAAATTATTTGCAGGTGCTTCAAGCTTGTGTCAATGATGACTCATTAAGGACATTCCCAGTAGTATCAGATATCATTAAATATATACAAATAATTATATTAAGACAGTGAAACTGCTAGTGAATTTGAGAATTCAATTGCCTTATTAAAATCATAATTTGACACCTACATTCACATTATTGCCTAAATAGTAACATATAGGATAAGATCTATTTCATGACATTATTTTAAAATTCTATTCATAAGGTTTTCTTCAACTTTTCATTTAATCACTAGCTGATGTGACTATTATGTTCATAATATATCCATCCAATGATGTGAATGAAACTATTTGTAGTAATGGTCGTGGATTTGTTTTCATTTATCCATTATTTTAGATTCATTATTCATTATCTTTTAGCAGACATATTCTGAGTGTTTACTATAATAGGTTTTTATCTTGGCTACTGTGAAACTTTAAGTAGTGATTCCTGTATTATAAACTCCTGATACTGATTCAATAGGCCTGTGCGGGGGCCAGGCTTTCTTATTTTTTCAAGAGCTTCACAGGTAACTCTAATGTGCAGTTAGAATTAGAATCACGAGCTTCTGTGTTAAGCAGGAGGAATAAGAGAGCAAACAGGAAAGTGAGTGAAGCAGACAAGTAAACGAGTCATTAGACTAGGTTGTGTAAGTGCATCACTCAGGGTGAGCACACTTCCTCTTGGTGTTAACTAAAGTCCATTGAAGAGCTACAAGACACAAAAGGAAATTTTTCATTCACTAAATCACCAAAATTGTGATTCAGTCCATATTTTGTCTTACCAACTCTATGCCTTAATGAAATTAAGCATTAGCCATATGAGATTCTGTGATTAAACTCAGGAAATAGAAAAACAGAGACAAGTTTCTATTTCTGATAACAGGATATGGAAGATGAGAAAGAGGTGACAAAGGATTACAAAACAATGAGCTCCTCAAGGACAGGAACTAGGCCTAAGGAGTATTTCTTTTCCTTTAGCCTAATTCAGAGTCCAGCACTTGGGTAGACATTGAATCTGGTTTAGGTTTTAAATCTTTTTTTCTGCTCACTTGTAGGCAGATGTTCCTGCCTAGTCTCTGTACCAAGAGAACTCTGGCCCTTGCTTTCTTTCAGTGGTGGCTTTCAGAAGGAAACTCATTTTTGCCACCCCAAAGATTTAGGACATTTATTGATTGTCTCAAACCCTCTAATTCAGACAAAGAACCATGTTTAATCCTAACAGTAGGAGTTTCTTCTCTTGTCTGTACCACTTCCAGTTAATGTTTTGTTTCTACTATTTTAATTCCTAATACCATATGCTGTTTTATATTCTTTTTTTAAACTTCATTTTATGCAATCTGCATTGTCAGCCTTTCCTCTTATTAATTACAGTTATAAAAATGACTGTATAAAGGAAAGGTAACCTAGAAATCAAATCTGTCTAAGGAAAACGTGTGCCTTTAATCCCTAGAGCATCACCAAAAAATACACAAAACACATTGTCTGTTACAGTGTTATTTCCTGATCCCTTCAGATGTGACTTGAGGTTGACAGGACCACAGCTAGGAATCCTTTTCAGGAAATTCATTGGACATTATTCTGTTTTGAATTCTCCAAATGAAAGTGAGAAAGCCCCAGAAGAAAAGCTTCAAAGAATGGAGTTACCCTACTCTCCTCAGCACCATCCATTCCTTAAATGTACATGAAACCACATGTCTTATTTTTCCATGACTCTGTAACAGTGACAAAGCCTAGTTAGATTTTATAAAGAAAAGGTTTTCTGATCACAGTGCTAGTATCAATTTTTCAGCTGTGGATTTATATAGTATAGATGTAATTAATATGAATATGAATTATATGAACTTAATGTTATATAACAAGAAATATCATGTCACATGAATTAATATTGTTGTTTAAATTACAATTAGTATGGTGACTCAGATATTATTCTAACAATTCCTATTTTTATTAGTTTTTTAAAACATATTCAGTAACAATATTAAGCAAATATTTTTAAATTCTTTGCCTTTCTATTATGTCATGAATTTAGTTACTGTATAGCCAGGCATGGCTAATTTAGTGCTATGTTTAAAAATCACATTCTCAGAGGTGTTTTTCAAATAGAGGTTCTATGATAAAATGTCAAAAAAGCTAAATAATTGTCATATTGAACACTTAATTTCTATTAATTTTAGAGATGTTAAGAAAAAATTTTAAGCACAAACAAAAATACCTGAAGAGGGCCTCCCCGGTGGCGCAGCGGTTGAGCGCTGGGTTGCGAAGCTGCCCGCTGCCTCTGCAGCGCCGGTTCGATCCCCAGCTGCTCCCCGGCCACCGGAGGAGGGTCCCACATGGCGTGCAGACCTCTCCTGCCGCCCGCTGCTCCCCTCAGCAGTGTCCTTCGGTCCTTCTGCCTGCTCTGCTCCCCGCTCTGGCTCTGGTGAATTCTCTCACCCTCCCGTGATTCTGACTATACCCAGTGCATGTATAAAGAAAACAAACAAAACAAACAAACCAATAAATAAATAAATAAAAACATGCCTCAAAAAAAAAAAAAAATACCTGAAGATTCAAAAAAAAGTGTGATTTATTGATTCATGTACTCTTGTTTACCTCATGTTTTACATTAATGTGTACATTGAATGTTTATTTTATAGTTTTTATTTTTATTTGATACTTTACTTTTGAAAAAAAATAGCACTAATTATACAAGTTTTATATCAAGGGGTCTTCGGGATGGCTTTCCTAAAGCATCTTCTAAATCTGATTTCTAAAATATGAAGAACTGTATATTTTTTCATATTGTTTGAATATTTTGAAATACACCCTGAGTCCCTGAAACTCTTTATCTGGAAAAAGAGGAAATTTAATAGCAAACAGTAAAAAAGGGACCTTCCTCTTCAGCTTTGATTTTGACTTTTTGTTTTTGAAGGAACTTGTTAGAAAATAAATTTCCTAGTGACTAACATTTTCTAGCCTTTGAGCAAAGTAGTTTTTGTAAAGGAAAGAGTGAGTCCATAATACTGACTTCATTAACTTTAGACAGTCAAGTTCTCCGCTCCCTAGTTTGTGTAACATATTTTTTCTCCCCATCTTTCATCCATTTCCATAAGAAGATTAATCAGCTATGTTCCAATGTACTTTGCTATGGGACCTATAAATTACTAGTATGTGAACTAAGGTGCCAGCATTGTATAATCTACTTTGCTATAAGAAGCATGGTAAAGGGACTCAAATGCCAGGGTTGCAGTCACGCTCTTTGTTCATCAGAAATCTGGACTGCAAAGATTACTTCTCTGTGGCATAAAATTCTCTAGGAACAGTCTCCTAAAGCAAACAAAAATTCCTGTATAAATTCACTGAGCATTATACTTTTATATCATGTTTGGCCCATTGGATAAGCCTAAAGAAGATTATTGATTTATTTTAAAATAAACATTTCCTGTTTATCCCTCTTTTCAAAAGCTATATGGGGCATGTTTGGTGTGTGTGTTTTAAAATATTATACAAATAGTATCATTTGTTTCATATTCTAACTTGCTTCTTTCACATATTCTATATACAAGTATCTTATCAGATATGTAATTTGCAATTTTCCCCCTCTTGAGGTTGTCTTTTCTCTCTCTCTCTCTCTCTCTCTCTCTCTCTCTCTCTCTCTTTAGATTTATTTATTTATACAAGCACTGGGTACAGTCAGAAGCACGGGAGGGTGAGAGAATCCACCAGAACCAGAGCGGGGAGCAAAGCAGGCAGACTGAGGAAGTACACTGCTGAGGGGAGCAGCGGGCAGCAGGAGAGGTCTGCGTGCCATGTGGGACCCTCGCCGGCGGCAGGGGATCCAACTGGCACTACAGAGGCTGTGGGCAGCTTTGCAGCCCAGCGCTCAATCGCTGCGCTGCAGGGGAGGCCCTCTTTCTTTTTTTTTTTTTTTTTTAAGATATATTTATTTATGAATACAAGAGCTGGGGTACAGGCCAGAGATGCGGGGGATGAGAGGATTCACCAGAGACAGAGTGGAGAACAGAACAGGTGGATTGACTGAAATACACTGCAGAGGGGAGCAGTGGGTGAGACAGGAGAGGTCTGCTCACCATGTGGTTGCTCCCTGGCTGGCTGGGGATTGAACTCCTGCTGCAGAGGCTTTGGATTGCTTTATAGTGCGGTGTGGTGCTTAACCCCTTGTGCCACCAGGGAGGCCTATCTTTTCTCTTTCTTGCTGGTGTCCTTTGAATGACAAAAGTTTTTAATTTTGATGAAGTCCAACATAATCTAATTTTGTTGTTTGTTTGGTCTCATACTCAAGAATCTTTCCATAAATTAAGTCTTGAGAATTTATGCCTGTGTTTTCTTTTAACAGTTTTGTAGTTTTAACTTTTAAATTTAGGTCTTTGATTCATTTTGAGTTTTGCATATGATTTACAGATCCAACTCCAGTTTTTATATGTGGGTATCTTGTGTCCCATCATCATTTGTTTAAATAACTACCCTTTCCCCATTTAATGATCTTGGTATTCTTTTAAAAAATCAGTTAATTGTACATACATGCATTTATTTCTGGCCTCTCAATTGCATTTCACTGAGCTTTATGTTTATTGTTGGGGCAGTACCACACTGGCTCAGTTACTGTTTCTTTGCAGTAAGTTTTTAAGTCCTTAAGTGTCAGTCCTCCTACTTCATTCTGTTGGGGTTTTGTTATTGCTATTGTTGTTTACAGCATCAGTTTGACTGCTCTGGATCTCTTACAATTCCATGTGAATTTTAAAATTAACTTGTCCATTTATATCAATAATGTCAGCTGGATGTGATAAGGATTGCGATGTATGTTAGATCAGTTTAGGGAGTATTGCCATTTTAAATAGTGACTTTCAAAACTTTTGGGAGCTTTCATAGCATGTTTTGTACTTTTGTTAATGTTATTCCTTAATATTTAATTAATTTTGATGCTATTGTGCATGGAAATGTTTTCTTAATTCCAGTTTTAAATTGTTCATTGTTAGAGAAACACCTGATTTTTTCATTTTTATTTATATTTTTAAATCATTGTTAATTTGAAACAATATTTGCTTCCCCCACCCCTCTGGTGTAGTCCTCATAGAGTTTCCTTCACCAATGCACTGTGCACCATCACCTCAGTCCCCTGTGCACCTCCTTCCTTCCCTCCCATCCCTCTCCCTCCTCCTCCCCTGCAGTGTGTCTGTCATTTATAATTGTCCATTTTTGCTTTGTTGTGTTTTGTACTGTTATTATTTTTTTACACTGATGTCTTATTTGGTTTCCCTATATCCTGCTGTAAGTGAAACCATCCGATATTTTCTTTTTTCCTTCTGGCTTATTTCACTGAGCATAATTCCTTCTACTTCCATCTATGCTGCTGCAAATGGCATGAGTTTATCTTTTTTGATTGCTAAATAATATTCCTTTGTGTATATATGCCACATCTTCTTGATCCAGTTATCTATTTTTGGGCATTTGGGTTGTTTCCAGGTTCTACCTAATGTAAATAGTGCTGCAATAAACATAGGGGTACAGGTGTTCTTTTGAATCAATGTTTTTGTGTCCTTTGGGTAGATCCCTAGTAGAATTGCTGGGTCGTATGGCAACTCCAAATTTAATAGATTGAGGAACCTCCAGACAGCTTTCCATAGTGGTTGGAACAGTTTGCACTCCCACCAGCAATTTAGGAGAGTTCCTTTTTCACCGCATCCTCACCAACATTTGTTGTTGCTTGTTTTTTTTTTTTTTTTTTTTGCTTTTTTTTTTTAATATTTTTTTTTTTAATAGAGGCATGTTTTCTTTCTTTCTTTCTTTGTTTGTTTGTTTGGTTTATACATGCACTGGGTACAGTCAGAAGCGCGGGAGGGTGAGAGAATTCACCAGAGCCAGAGCGGGGAGCAGAGCAGGTAGAAGGACCAAAGTACACTGCTGAGGGGAGCAGCGGGCGGCAGGAGAGGTCTGCGTGCCATGCGGGCCCCTCCTCCGGTGGCTGGGAAGCAGCCGGGGATCGAACCGGCGCCGCAGAGGCCGCGGACAGCTTCGCAACCCAGCGCTCAACCGCTGCGCCACCGGGGAGGCCCCTGTTGCTTGTTTTTTGATATGTGCCACTCTTACTGGTGTAAGGTGGTATTTCAATGTGGTTTTAATTTGCATTTCCCTGATTATAAGGGATGCTGAACATTTTTTCAAATGTCTTTTAAGTTCTTCAGCCCATTTCTTGACTGGATTGTGTATTTTGTTTTTGTTGAGCTGTGTGAGTTCTTTGTATATCTTTAGGGTCAGTCTCTTATCAGTTGATAGCAGTGCAAAGATTTTTTTTCCCAATCAGTGGGTGTCTCTCTGTTTTGGTTAATGTCTCTTTTGCTGTGCAGAAGCTTTTCAGTTTGATGTAATCCCAGGAAACACCTGATTTTTTTGTGTTGATTTTGTGGCCTGTTGCTTTCCCAAATTTGTTTTAAAAATCTTGTATGCTTATGTATGCATAATCTTTAGTATTCCTACGTATAAGATTACGTTCTCTGTGAACAAGATAAGTTTACTCCTTAATTGCTCTAACTAAAAATTACAGTACCATGTTGAATAAAAATGCTAAAAGTAATCTTCATTGTTCTAGTTACTGATATTTGAAGCAGACCTCTCAGTCTTTTCATTGATTATGATGTTAATGGTGTGTTTTTATATGTGGCCTTTATTATTTTGAGGTATTTTTTTCTTCTCTTCCTAGTTTGTTGGGTGATTTTATCATGAGAGGATATTGAATATTGTCAAGTGCTTTTTCTGATCACTTGAGATAATCATGCGTGGTGTTTTTCTTCCTCCTGTTAATGTAATAAATTATATCAACAGCTTTTACTTATTGAGCTATCTATGCATTCTAGGAATGAATCCCAATTGGTCATGGTTATAATATGCTTTTAACATGTTTTTAATCCTTTTAATATGCTGCTGAATTGGTTTTCTATTATTTTGTTCAAGATTTTTATATTAATATTCGTAAGAAATATTGGTCTGTTATTTTCTTGTAAAGATTTTGATTTTAGTTTCAGGGTAAAACTGGCCTTATACAATATTTTGTGAAGTGTTTCACTCTTAAGTTTTTTGAAGGTTTGTGAACTACTGTTATTAATTCTTTGAATGTTTGGCAGAATTCAGTAGTAAAGCCATCTGGATCTGGACTTTTCTTTCATTTTGATTACCAATTTAACCCTTAAGTTGTCATACAATAGGTCTATTCAGATTGTCCATTTCTTCTTGAATCAAGTACAGTAGTTTATGTTTTTCTAGGATTTACCAGTTCTAGCAGATATGTAGCAGTATTTCATTTTGGTTTTCATTTGCATTTCCATGACACATAATGATGTAGAACATCTTTACAAAATGTCTGATCAATTTTTTGTCCATTTTTCAAATAGATTCTTTACCTTATAAGTTGTGAGATTTTTCTGTATAGTCTGAATAAGAGAAATTTATTTATACATATACATTTAATGGTTTTAGTATTTCCCTTAAGTCTGTGATTTTTTTTGAATTAACCTTTATGGACACTGTGCAGTAGAGTTCATCTTCTTTTCTATAGATATTATGTACATTGAAAATACTGTTCTTTCTTCATTGTCACTGACAATTTGGCCTAAAACTAATTGCTTATGTAAATGTAGGATTTTTTCTGATAAGTCAAAATTTGGGGAACTATGTTATTTGGTGTCCAAATATTTATAATTATTATCTCCCTGCTGTGGTGACTTTTTTTCTCAGTAGGAAATGTTGCTCTTTAGGTCTAGTAATTTTCTTTTTTAAAGTTCAGCTTATCCTGTACTAATTAAATTTATTAATTAATATAGTCTCCCCATTTTTTAAATTTATTTACTGTTTATAGAGTATATGTTATCACAACCTTACCTTACTTTTATTTCTGTTTGTTATATTTAAAGTTTATTTCTGTTGATAATGTATAGTTATGTATAATTATGTATATGTTGATAATATATAGTCTTGCTGGTTTTTGGTCAGATAATCTGTCTTTTTATTGGAGCATTTAATGTATTTATTGTAATTATTGATACACTTGGATTTATTGTGTGCCACTTTACTATTTGTCTTAGTCTCTCTCTTTTTTTTAATTGATTTATTTATACAAGAACTGGGGTACAGGCCAGCGGCAAGGGAGGGTGAGAGAATTCACCAGAGACAGAGTGGGCAGCAGAATAGGTAGATGACCGAAAACACTGATAAGGGGAGCAATGGGCAAGACAGGAGAGGTCTGCTGTGCCATGTGGTTATCTCCCTGGCTGGCCAGGAATCAAACCCATGCTCCAGAGGCTGCAGACAGCTTCACAGTGCTGCACTTAACCCTCTGCGCCACCAGGGAGGCCCTATCTTAGTTTCTTTTTGTCTTTTTTGGTGTTGAACAATATTTTTGTTGGTTATTTAATTCTCTATTAGGTTTATTTTTAGTAATTGCTCTAGGGACCACATTGTGAAACTTTAACTTTTTGTAAAATATTCTGTTTACACATTCTCATCCTTTGTGCTATTGTATCATATATAATGCATATCTATATATATTTTATAAACCTAAGAATATCATTTAAGTTTGTTTAAAAAGTCCTGTCTTAAATTAAGAAAATAATAAATGTGTATAAATATATCTATACCTATCAATCTACCTACCTACCTACCTACCTAGCTATTCTTTTATCTATTCATTCTTTTCTGTCTATCCAATTTTTCACTTAGTGTTATTTATTTCAGTTTCCCTTATCATTCCTTAAATGCAAATCTATTTGCTGTTAATTCTTTCACTCTTAACATCTTGGAAGACAAATTTTTTTTCGTTTATATTTGAATGATAATTCATTTCTACTGTAGCTTGATTTGTTATGTCTGTATTTTGCTGCCTCAAGAGTTTTCTCATTGTCTTTGCCTTTTTCTCTTTGGGGCTCAGGAAACCTTTGATAGCTATGAGTTAATGATTTTCACCAAAGTTGGGAAGTTTTTCATAATTCTTCAAATATTTATCTACTCTTTTCTCTTTCCCTGTACCTTGTTTGACTCCAGTTACCCTTATGAGCTCTAGAAGATGTTTCTAACACAACGTTGGGAACATGCTTAGAAATAAAAGGAAGAAGTATGATTGAAATACTACAATTTTATAAATAAAGTTTGGTCTTTAAATATACACATTCACAGACACACACACAACAAACTGGATTTACAATGGAAAATAGTAATGTTACCTGTGGTCTTTTCCTGTTTTTACAAAATTTGTTTGTAGGTGCATTTCCCCCCTCTGCTATTTATGCAAGAAAAGACTTGCTACAGAGATCTACCCATATTGCTACCAAGACTTTCCAAGCTTTACGTATATTTGTGAACAATGAACTCAATGAGCTCTACACAGGACTGAAGACAGCTCAGAAGTTTCTGAGACCTGGTGGTCGTCTTGTAGTCCTCTCCTTCCACTCCCTGGAGGATCGCATTGTCAAACGTTTCTTGCTTGGGATAAGCATGACTGAAAGGTTTAACCTAAGTGCTAGGCAGAAGGTGATACAAAAATCACAACTGGATTCACATCATGAAGACAAGGAAGAGTTCTCTAAGGGAAGGGACCCTTTAATGTGGGAATTGATACATAAGAAGGTACTTACTCCAAATGATCAGGATGTACAGGATAATCCCAGAGGGCGTTCAGCCAAACTTAGAGCAGCTATCAAATTATGAGAAAGAAAGTTTTAGTCATCTGATCCTTCAAGTTGACCCTCACATTTCTCACAGTTTTTTTTTCATGTATGTTCCTGAAAACTTAATATGAAAGTGTGTGGGACATACATAGATATGTACTATATGTGTTTGGAAATTTTGTATTTAGCATTTTTTTCTCAAAAAGAAATTTCACAAAGTTCAACTCAAGGTCAACAGGATGTCAAAACTGGAAAAATATGTTTATCTTAGCATTATATGTGACTTTTGAAGTGCAGTCCTTTTTCTAGCCAGGAAATTAAAAAATGTACTATTTATATTTATCTAAATATGTAAATTCAGACTGTCAAAAAAGAGAGATTATAATCATATTTGTGTGTCCTAAATTCTGAGTTAAGATATTCAGACTGGCAACAGATTTTCTGTTGCTTAGATAATTAATAATGATCATAGAATGAATTTTAGTTTTCCTACTTGGGAATAAATAATTTCTACTATAGTTTTCTTGAGTATAGGTATTATGTAAATTTTAAATTTTCAAGTGTCATTTTAAAAATTCATCATACTGACAAATTTCATTGTTTTAAAGGGATTGTTCAATATGATAGGTGCCATGTTTCCATATATTACACATATAATATATGCAATAACATGTAGAATTCCTCTAACAGTGCTCATAAAATATTTCACAAAACTTTTTATTTAAGTTGATTTGTGTTTAATAATAGTTCAGATGCCTTTGATAAATAATATTATCTCTTATGATTTGAATCCTACATTTTTTAATTGAGGTATTCAACCTAAAGCAACCATTTCTGTTTGAAATAAAAAACTATATGCTATAGAAACTCCGTGGTGGCCTAGGATTAAGTCTCAGTGCTATCACCACAAAGTCCCACCATGGCCACCTGAGTTCGATCCCAGCCAGGGAGCTTATCACTTAGGGTGCAGCAGACCTCCCCTGTCTCACCCACTGCTCTCTTCAACACTGTATTTTAGTAAATCCACCAGTTCTGCTCCCCACTCTGTCTCTGGTGAATCCTCTTACCCCTGTACCTCTGGCCTTTCTGTGCAAAAATAAATCTAAAAAAAATCTTTTTAAAAACTATATGATATATTCAAGATATTAAAAACATTGTACACCTAATGTTTTTACATAAAGATAATGACTGTAGTTGTGAAAAGTTAATCAAGAAAAATACACTTGGTAGACGGTTCTTTAACAAATGGGTGAGATTGATTCATAATTCACATATTAACTTTTTATACATAAATATGCACTTCTAATTTACTCAGGTGTTTGACAAGTACTGAACTAAGCATTAGAGAAACAAAGATATGTAAAATATACATAGCCCAGTAACTGTTCCATGGAGTTTATATTCTAATGGAGGAGAGCAACAATGGTAAATATTTACCGAAATCAATATAAAGTAAATACAGCAGTAAGTTATAAAAGGTACTCTGAAAACATCAAACAGGAATTTTATGTAGTGAAGAAAACCAGGTGATATATGGTGCTTGGATTATGACCCAAGGATGAATGATAGATAAGTAGTCAATTTTGCATGGGCATGTTAATTAAAGTTTCATGAAAATTACTCTTTTCTTAAAAAGTAGTTATCCTTGAAATCATACTTAAGCTATAAATTTACTTACCAAATGATTTTTTTTCAAATACAGGAAAAACTGATCTTTCCCATTATGATTACAAATTCTCAATGGGTGAATGCAAGTGAATAAAATATCAACAAAATTATACAAACACAAAGATAAGAAATACTTGGATTTACCCCAGATTGACTTCATTTACTACAGTAATATTTAACTTTAGTACCAAACTTGTTTCCCTTTTACTTTACAGTCTTTATTCAAATCAGAACGATTTTGCAATTTTTTCATCACAGTTAAATGGAAAGTGCTCTGGGTTGGGTATTGGATAGTATCTCTCCAAAATTTATGTCCTTCCCAGAGCCTCAAAATGTGACCTTATTTAGACAAAGGATCATGGAGATTGTAAGTAGTTAACATGAGGTCGTACTTGAACAAAACAGGCTTTAATCCAATATGCCTTCTGTCCTTAATGAGAAGTGAAAAAGTGAGACAGAAACTCAGAATGCAAAGTGGTATGAAGATAGAGGTCACAATTGCAGTGATACAGCTACAAATCAGGAACAGTACTAGATGCTGAGGCAGAAGCAAGGAATAGATTCTCCTTCAGGGTCTTTAGCAGGAACCAACTCTGCTGACACCGTGAATTCAGATTTCCAGCCTCCAGGACAGTGAAAGAATAAATTTCTGCTGTTTTAAACCACCCAACATGTGATGAGTCATTATGGCAGCCCTGGGAAACTAATAAATACTCTGACAGAAAAAAAAATTTTGAAGAAAATGCATGAAAATCCTTAACCAACACAAAATTGATTTCAAATTGTTTTAGTGTAAATATGTGCTATTTAGAAATGTTATTAATTAACTCTATTAATGTTACATTATTACTATAATTAGTTCATAATCATTTTTGCTGATTTCTTAATTGTTTGTATGTAAAAACAAATGAGTTTTAAATTGCTAACTCTGGAGAATAATTTTGGAGAATTCACACATACATATAGAAAATAAAAATTGATTGTTAAAATGAATGTACATTGCTTTTCTAATAAAATATAGTAAATATAAAACAGGTATCTTCCATTTATGGATCTCTGTATTATTTTCACTGTCTTATAGAATATTGTTTTTTTTTTTTTTAAATAATACTTCATTCTTTAATTGTGGTAACAGTAGGCTTCTCCCCATCAGGTATCACCACTATAGGGTGACTGCCACCAAATCACTCATAGTCTACCACCATTGTCCACTGTGCTTTCTTCCTTCCTTGTTTCAACCCTTCTTTCCCCTCTTACCCCTGTTTTGGATGCCTCAATTCTCCAGCCAGTTTTTAAGGGCTAGCTTTTAAGGTTGTCATTCTCTGGTTATTAGTTTGGTTTCTCTATATTCTAAATAGTAGGGACACCATCTGTTTTTTTTTTTTTTTTTCTCCTGACTTATTTCACTTAGTATTTTCTCTTACAACTCCATTCATGTTGCTGAAATGGCATGAGTTTATCTTTTTTGATCACTCAGTATTTCATTGTATATATGTAATACATCTTCTTGATCCAATCATCTAGGGGCATTTAGGTTGTATCTATAGCTTGACAATTATAAATAGTGCTGCTATGAACATAGGGGTACAGGTTTCCTTTCAAATTAGTGTTTTTGTATTTTTTCCACAGATCCCTTCAAGTGGGTAATATGGCACATCCATTGTTAGCCTTTTGAGAAACTTCCACACCCTCTAGGTCTCTGCATTGACTGATTTCAACCAACCCATTTTAATAAAGTGTCAAAGTCATTATGTAGTACATTAAATCTTCAGGTTTAGTTTATAACTTATTAAGAAATGAAATTTAGTAACTGAACACAATCTGTAGTTGATATTCGTATTTTGTGTATTTCTTTTGATTTAAATTTTATACATTGTATACTATATAATCTTTGATGTTTTTAAGATTGTTTTTGAGACATTAATCATATCTATATTTCTTTTCTATTTCATATAGTATATATGATATGTACTTAAATTAATTTATATTGAACTGCTTATTTTGTTATAACCAGTGCTTTTTAAGAGAATATAGTACAGTATGCCTAACAAGATTTTTAAAGTAAAGTACTATCTCAAGAATTCACTTGCAAATATTTGAAATTGTATTTTCTTTAGTTTTTCAAAATACTACATATCTTCAGTCTTTTTCATTTTTTTGTTTTTAAATAAGCAGCAGACATGATGCTAAATCTATACTGTACACATTTTAAAAACAATGTTAATTTCATTTGAAATATCTCACCTAAGAAGTTTGAGACATCTCAATGAAAAACTCAAAATGAAAAAGAAATACAAAAATTTTGTCAGCACTTTCATTTGGTCAATAGAAAATACGTATATGTTAATATAATAAGAAATGTTAAAGGCTTACCATTTAAGATGAAATTTAAAACACCTTTCAGTTTTATCCTCTTTATTCTCCTTCCCTTACCATTTGTATGTTCACATTGCTACCTGAATTTCTTATGCCAACTGATAAGACAATTTATGTTTCAGATTTACTCTGGAAAAAGAAATGTTAAACAGTATTAGTTTGTACTTTTGCAAACTAAGCCCTATATGTTAGAATCTTTGTAATGGGTAAGAATGGACTTAAAATTAGTCCTAGTTAAAACTCTATAATGTTTATATTAATATAAGGATTTTCCTCTTGAGTTTTTTTGATTACTGCGGTAGTCTAATAGATCTACTAAATATTTTTGTGTGTAAGCTACATTCTATTAAAAAAAGGGATAAGTGTTAAAATGTAAAAGAAATCTTGGGAGGTGCTTGATAAATACAAATTTAAAGGCAAATCCTCATCAGAGATATGTTTTCCTCAAAACTACAATGCCATATGTTCAATGTCAAATGAAGCAAAGTTTGTAAAAATCTGTATCATTCTAAAGAGGCTGTATTGTATAACAAGTATAACTATTTTTATATTATTTTCTCAAATTTCATCTGTTTATAGCTACTATTTCCAACTAATGTTTGGTAACACACAGCGTGATCTACACAAATACTAAAAGTTTAAACATAAATTATTTTTTTAATCTAGTTACAGCATAGATTTTCAAAAACTTTAGTAGAAGTACAGAAGTTGTGATAGTGATAGTTAACAATGCCTGTCTTTGAGATGAACTTTAAAATTCCTCACAGATATTTTAACCACCTTTTTTACATAATCAAATCTGTTAGACAACAAAGAAGTAAAAATTAGTGTCTTAATACACAAAGTAGGAAATTGCCTTTTTTTGTAATGTCATATCTCCTTAGGCAGTTCTGAACAAATTAAATACTGAAAAAATTTTCTACCATGGGTATATAGCCTATTAAATATATCATTGCCAAGATGGTAGAATACAAAAGGAGGTCACAATATTTTCCATTTCTAATTCTTGAGTAATTATCCATTAACTCAATCTTTATGCTTTCTGCCTTGCACAAGATGAGTGTTTTTTTTTTTTTTTTTTTTTGAGATTTATTTATTTATTTATACAAGCACTGGGTACAGTCAGAAGTGTGGGAGGGTAAGAGAATTCACCAGAGCCAGAGCGGGGAGCAGAACAGGCAGACTGACGAAGTACACTGCCGAGGGGAGCAGGGGGTGCGGCAGGAGAGATCTGTGCGCCATGTGGGACCCTGGCTGCCGGAGATCAAACTGGCGCTGCAGAGGCCGCAGGCAGCTTCGCAGCCTAGCGCTTAACCCC
This sequence comes from Talpa occidentalis, assembly GCF_014898055.3. Classification (NCBI taxonomy): domain Eukaryota; kingdom Metazoa; phylum Chordata; class Mammalia; order Eulipotyphla; family Talpidae; genus Talpa; species Talpa occidentalis. The sequence continues at coordinate 18,219,102 of NW_023603184.1, read as the reverse complement.
TGTGCCACTGAGGAGGCCCAAGATGAGAGTTTGTATAGTTAAAAATTCAAGTGGTTCAACACGTGAGTGAAATCAACTGGTATTGTTTCTTTCTTCTTACCTTGCTTAGCTGAATCTCCTAAAGTCCCATTCTTGTGGTTGCAAATGGCAAGATTTCCTCAGTTTTTATATCTGTGTAGTATTCTATTGTGTGTGTGTACCACATATTTACCCACTCATATGTAGAAATTAAAGAAAAAAACAAGTGAACAGGTAAAACTAAGCCAAAACAAAATTTGGAACTCTAACTGCAGAATTGGGGCCACTTGAAAGGGAAGTTGGGGAGGTGGAGAAATAAAGAGGGGAGCGAGCCCAGTGGACCAATGGTGGAAGATTATAGGAGCTTTGGATGGTGGCCTTTGTGTGCTAACATACATTTGAAGAGCTGTGAACTTGGACCTCTAAATCATACACAGTTTTGTAAACCATTGCTACCTCAATTAAAATATGATACAGTTTTTAAGAAGTGAAAAATACAGTGGTATAATTCCTCATTTTTTCATAAGGAACGTGTTATTATCCAATACTTATAGGTGCTACTTTGAGTCAAAGGCTATAGAGCACTGTAAATAACACCATTGTTTATATGGAATTAGAGAAATGAGTTTGAATTTCAGGTCTGCATATATTAGCAGGAATACAAACTTGGGCATCCTATTTAATCAACTGGATCCTTGTTTATTTCACTTAAGATTAGAGCATTATTGGTGGTTTCTCAGATTACTGTGAAGCAAATAGAAAGTACTCAGTAAATATTTATGAGTCAGCTGAAGACTGTAATTACCAAAATGTAACTCACATTTCTGGACACTATGATAAAGAATGTATGGTTTCTTCCTGGTGATTTGAATGTAGCCTCGGCTCTGCATCACTAGCATCAGGAGCAGCAATTGCTTCAGGTTATAGTAATTTTTATTTGGGAATTTTATACCTATTTATTATTTATTTACCACCCCCAGCATTTGCTATACCTTGACAGGGCATATAAAACATATGATCATTGCCCTTGAGGAGTTTTCATTTATAAGAATACAAGATGGGGGAATAAAAGAACCAGTTGCTGAAATTACTTCACATGCATTTAGGCTGTAGAAAGTATTGGTCCTCCTACACTTCCATATCAGTAAGTGGCCAACCTAAGTGCTCTTTTTTGTAAGAGTCTTCAAAATACATTTTGACAGGGAAAAGAAAATAAGATATGAGATGGAATATTGCTATATGAGTATGAAATAGTTTCCTACTTCTGTCCCCTTAAGTCAATGAGAAGAGACTAAAGGACCAATAAAATGTATGTTCTAGTTTTAAAAGAAAAAGACCTTGTAAATGGTAAGTGGACAATCCACACTTAAAATGAGCTAATGATCTCTTTTATAACACTACAGTAACAGGTATTATCAGAATTGTACATTTGTAATTTCTACCCTTTCACATCTCAGCACTTACGAATCTCTTCATTTACCTCCTCTGTCTCAGTGGAAAACTTATCATTGTTCCTTTCTAACGCTGCAGAACTTAGTTCATTAACTTTGCTTTTACCTGCCAGTCTTTAATCCTTTATCTGATGCTATCTTTCCCTCAATTTATAAATATACTCAAAAGTGCCGCATTCTAAAATCAAGCAATAATGATGAATAGTTCTCTTTTACTCTGTTTTTCTTACCAAAATTCCTATTGTTACTCTGTTGTTTCATGACTAGATTTCTTAAAGGAAGCCTCTACCATCTTCATCTCCTCACCTATTTCATTTATCCAAGTTCAGTATATTCAGTATGGAAACTTTTCTCTTAAGGAGTACTAATAACCTCTTAAATTCTAATATCCTAACCTTCCTGGATATTAAATTTGACATTAAATTAAGTAAATATGTATTAACTAGGACTTCAGCATTGATAGTGGAAGATTATAATTTGGAAAAACTATTCCATTAAAAGAACTAGAAAACATAGACAAAACTTTTTTTTTAGCAAGAATTCTCTTTGAAAGTATCGAAGAGTTAATAAAGCAGTCAAAAATATTTGGAAAAGAAGCCTAAAGATGTTAGTTTAGCATTTGTAGCTGGGCTAGCATCTGTAGCTGCCAGTTGCCAATTCCAGGTGTGTCAACTGAGAAACTAAATAGAGATTTTTGTCAGTCTGTGGTAAGTATGGGTGAACTTTAAACCAAATGAACCTTGAAGGAATTGGAACTCAGTATCAAATCATCCTAGTCCTTGAAGTTGGATTAAATTGATCTTGGATGCTAGAGGCCTTAACTCTCTATATAATGCCCTATATAATGCAACTCTAAATTTTTGGGGAAAAACGTGTTGTACACAAAATAATTTCTATAATTTTTAATATAGTCCATCACTAAATCAGTACATAGGCACTCATGAAGAGAAAGGCGTTGAGTTTGAAAAAACAGCATTGTTATTGCTATTATTATTTTTGAAGAGAATGGACTTGGGAATCAGTGAAACCTGTGCATAAATCCTGTCTGACATTTTCTTAATTTCTGAACCACACTTTTCTCATCTGACAAATAAAAACATTAAAGCATATTTTATAAAATGGTTGTGTTAGACATAAATATGTGTAAAAACACTACAATATATTCCACAAAGCAGTTATTTATGTGGCTATTTACTTGAGTTCTGACTGATTTACTAGTTTGTCATACAAGCTAAAACAAACCAACTCATCTCTTTGCTTTCCTGTAACATGATGAAATTTGTATAGATCATTTCATTGTATCTTCCACTTTTCTTAGAGTTGTCTTCCTATTACAACGTCACTTTGCAATCTATCATATTATTCCTTGACTGCATTCCTTCTCCAAATCTCTTCCTCCACTCACATCACAATGGGTTGGTCTAGGGGATGACACTGATGCAAACTAGGCTAGTCCTGGCTAAAGGTGACTGATCCAATCTAGACCAATGCATTCCTCTTCTAAAATATCGTAATTCAGTTGTCTGCAAGATTACATAACTTAAAAATTCAGGACTATAGTTTCCCATCATAGATTGACTTCTAACTTGTAGAGAGAAAATTTAAAAAAAAAAAAGGGAGTTGTAGAACTACTAGAACATTCACATTCCTGATCCCAATTGTTCTGGAAGCTCAGCTGTATCCATGCTTACCCAGTGATTCGGTTCTGCAACCTATACTTTGACTCTATAATTTGTTAAATTTACTTTTCTCCTCTTTCCCTCCCTCCTTTACTTGTGTGTTTAATGAAATCACTTCAGTTTGCATATATGTTACTTATGACAAAACCAGTCATTTGAAACAAATGACTCTTAAGAATTCTTTCACCTACATGTTTAATAATTTTTTAAAACACATTTTGAACTTTCCTTATTTGTAAATTCACTTAAATGTGGTTTCCATGATCTTAATAAACCTTTATGAAATTATTTTATATGTTCAATTGTACAATTTATATCCTAGTTTCTAAGCAATAAAATATGCTCCCTAAGCTTATCTAAGTAGATATAACATGTCTTTGTTATTAGTCTTCTTAGCCATATTTGATCACCTACATCTGAAAAAGACTGTCCAGCTCATGGGACTTTCACTTATATAATTGTAAACATCTTACATTCTTACACAGTACTGATATAGTAAGAAAAAAAAGGAATGTGTCCTCTTTCTGGATTTACATATACTTTTTGTGACTCTTTTTTTTTTTTAGTGGCACTATACCTACTTTTCCTAGAACTATAAAATCAGTGTTTTCACACAGAAACCCCTTTGATGATGAAGAAAACCGTGTTTAAGAGTCAGCCATATGGTTTTTCCATTTCCCTTTTATGTACATGAAAATATATAAATTTTCATGAAGTGGGGAGGAGTCAGTGAGAAGAAAAATACCCTGTAGTGACTGCTGAACCTATCTAGTTATTCTAGGATCTATCATTGTTCCTTTGAAGAAATTCAACACTTGCCTTACAACCAGAGAATAAACATCAGCTGCTAGAGAAAGCTATTGAATTTCAAAATCCCTTTGAAATGTCACATTAACCTGTTTAACTTTCTGTCAATTTCCTGATGATTTCCAGATCTAAGACTGCTTGTATTTCTCTAAAAAGTTTATCTCCTTCGCTTGCTAATGAACTGTGGTGACTGAATCAGCACTGTTCAGGCCAGGGAGAAGTATATTGCAGCTGAAATCTATGTGCAATCTTTTTTTCAGGTTAGTTGAATTTGTGAACATTGAACAGTGTCAAAATGCTAAATCTGGTCAATAGGGCTAAAATGACATAGCTCTTAGGCTTTGATCCAGCCCTCCATTAACTTTTAATCTTTAAAGTACATCTTTTTTTAAAAAATATTATTTTTTGTAATTTTTTACATCATTGTTCATTTTTAATAAAGCATATCTTTTATTCTGAGATGTGTAGAAGTCAGGTAACAACCATAATTCATTGTTTTACTGAACTTTTATTGAGTGGCTCCTTTAGGCACTGTGACTAAAAGAGCAAAAATAATAAGTCTTGTTCTTAAAGAGCCATGTTTATATAATGTAAACTAAGGCACAAATGTAAAATTCTGAAAAGTTAGAATATAATGGGTTAGAGTCAATAATAGAGGTTAAAAATACTGTAAGAGCACCAAAGGGTGAATAAAGGAAGCTTTCTTTTTCCAAAAAGAACTGGATTTATATGTTATTCTTTTCATGGGTGAGCTACAGAAATTTTGCATTGAATCAATAGCTTAGTTTCCTGGGACATAATCAACACCAGGTGGTCTTGTAATACCATTGATAGTTTCCCATTGTTCCATTTATTGTTATTCTTGTTCACTAAAATCCATGTACTTTGGTTTCCTTGATGTGTTTATGCACATGTTCACATTATTAAGAAGACTGATGTTCACAGACATGGATGACCATCTAATAGTAATTGAAATAACAACCTGTCTGAATAAGCCATTTCATCCTATGATTAGGATTCTTAATATTTTTAAAGGCAGGGTATCTTTTGAGAATCTAATTAAAATTAAAGCTTCTCTAAAGAAAAAGGCACAAGCACATTAATTTTGTGTAATATCTTAAGGAATTTATAACCCCACTCCTACCCTATGTCTATCATGGGCTCCAGTTCGATGACTCATAGAAGAGAAACAGCATAACTCAAACTTCACTTCCCAAATTTGACCCTGTGATATGTCAGGATACAAACTAAGAATATCTACCTTTTAGCTGTTTCCTTCATTCTTGGATGCTTCAAGCTCCATATGCTATCTTAGAGGATTCCAATCTTGACATCAGCCAACCTGGTCAATGTCCCAAGAAGTTGAATCTGGGTCCCTGTAGCAATTTTGTGCTAGTCATATACAGAGAGAAATAGAAGAGAAAAAGTGATTTCTGAGGACCTGAGTAGGTCAGATATTCCAGACTAGCTCTGAACTCTAACACAATGCAAATATAGTGCAAACCAACAATTGGAGGGAGTCACATTGTAATTTTTAAACTTGAGAAGTCACACTGAGAAAAGTAAAATGAGACAGGTGCCATTTATTTTAATAGTATAGTATATTTAAACCAATATATCCAATATAGTTTAACATGTAGTCAATATAAAAAAATAAGATATTTTACATTTTTTTAAAATTTTACTGTGGGCTTAAGATCTGGTATACATTTTACACTTACAACACATCTCAATTTGGACTAGTTATATTTTATGAACTCGGTTGAGTCTATTGGTTACCATTTTGAACAGCACAGTTGAAAGCCCAGAATAAATGAATTTTTTTTCTGTATATGACATTCTTATAGCAGTGATCAGTGATTTCACCTTTTAAAAATTTTCTATCCCATAATAACTAGGAATAAATAAACTGTCTTATTTTCCATTCTGCTGCTCACACATTGGAGATACATTGTTCCCTGAAGTCTTGCGGGACAGTGACCCTTACCACCAAGACATATCGCTCTTCTCTAAAGGGTCAGTGGATTTAGTGCAGCTACACTGTCTCAAAAATAAAATCTTTGTACCCACATCCGAAATCAAGCAAACTCGTACTAACATCCTCTCTAAAAATTGCTTCAGGCTGACCACACCCTTAAGGATTAAAAGATGAATGTATATTCTGGGTGAATCAATGCTTTTTTGACCAGAAATGCGTACTAGAAATATGAAGCTAGAAATTACACAATAAAAAAATTGACAAATTATTTTTTAAAGGGAAGGAGAAATTTTTTCTTCCCTCTCCCCATTGCCACACACAACAAAATATTACTGTCTTGTTCAGGTACTGTATTGCACAGAAATTACCTTGAATCGTCTGAAGACTATAGCAAAGGGCCTCAACCTGGTGGCACAAGGGATTAAGCACCTCATTATGAAGCAGTCTGCAGCCTCTGCAGCACGAGTTCGATCCCGAGCCAGGGAGAAACCCACATGGTGCAGCAGACTTCTCCTATCGCATCTGCTGCTCCCCTCAGCAGTGTATTTCAGTCAGTCTGCCTGTTCTGCTCCCCACTCTGTCTCTGGTGAATCCTCTCACCCTCTGCATCTCCTTCTTGTACCTCAGCTCTTTTTTGCATAAATAAATAAATCTTAAAAAAAAAAGACTATAGCAAAACCTTATGGCTCATATGCAGTAGCTATTTTCAGACACTTTTTAGTGTGATTTTCTCACTTAAGATATTTCTTGTATGCATTTCATTTTTGGAATAAAAATTTTCTTGGTATTGAATGATGAAACTTGACCAGAATTCTTCCAAGCACATTTTTTTACCCAATAAAGTTCTCTGTTGTGTTTTTAAATGACATCATTTGGAACAGACATATCATTCTTTGAGGAAAGGGCACATTGTTAAGTTGTTAAAAGTTATAATGGGTGTCTTGAATCTTTTTCTCAGAGTTAAAAAAAAATCAATGCTAGCAGTTAATAAATGTTAATAAGAATTTTTTTATAGTGACTACAATATTACAGTGTTAATTGCATTGCTCACTGAAAAAATGCAATGAGTCATATTTTATAGTTGTTACTTATGCAATTTGGAGAACTTTTCAGGCACTTGCTAAAAATGAGGGGACTCCACACCTGATAAAATGAGTCTAGAAATACCATTTTCTTTCTTTATTAGGGTTTAGGGAATTTGCAATTAAAAACAGATGAAAAAACTTTGTGTTATGGGCTCATAGTCTTTTTAAACTGAGCAGTACAACAGGATGAATGGATTTCAGTTGTCTCCAACCCTTTAAAAACTGAGAATTCCTTTTGTTATTCCTCATTATAAGCTTTTCCTAGCTATGAACCCAATGTTTAAGAGGAAATGTTTTTCTACCAAATATAAATAAAATTAACTTCCCTATTTTGTTAGTGAAAGGCATATACAACTACTAACCAACTACTGTTCATTGTACAACTGTGTTACCACAATGGATTAAATAATTCTAGAAAAAGACAGTTATGTCATATTTATGGGGACTTAGGTAGCCACAGATGGACCAAAAATAGAAAAATGGAGACTTAACCATATTTAGAAGCCAAAGCAAGTTGCTAGACTCTCTAGAATTAGATATCCATGTTTATTAACTGCAGATTGATAAATGTGATTATAGCTTACCTCCAAAATGCCTGATTCATTTGTAATTAAGAAAATTGATATTTGAAATAAAGAACAGAGGTGAAATGCTAAATGTTTGTATTTAAGCTCATACACACTTCTCCCTGGAATACCTTAACTTCGTCTGCCAATAAAATTGTTTTCATTGTAAAAACTCAAATGTGGTGGCCAAGAGAATGCACCTTGCCTGCCTCCTACCAGAGGGGCCCTAAATGACCAAGTGTTCAATTTGCTGCACTCGAGTTCACCCCTGCTTTCGCAATGAGTGCATGCCTGCCATGGGTTGCTACCTCCCGCTAATAACGAGGTGAGGAAACTAAGGTGGATCCTTTCTTTGGGGGAGGGGGCTACTTCACTTTCATTTTCTGGATGTATTTACTTACTCAACATGCCTTGGTATAGCCAATCTGGTATGCTGGGCTACCATCCTCTTGCGAATGAAATTACCTTATGTTTAGGTCAGCCTTCTCTGCAAACCTGCAGCTTACCTTCTCAGGGCTAACACAAGGATATTTGACAATGGACTGAAGGACACTAATATTTCTTTAAGAAATAAAAATGAAAGCGGAAAGGGAGAGAAAGAGACATAGCTACTAGCTATGTTTATCTTTTTTGATTGCTGAGTAATATTCCATTGTGTATATATACCACATCTTCTTGATCCAGTCATCTATTTTTGGGCATTTGGGTTGTTTCCATATCTTAGCTATTGTAAATAGTGCTGCTATAAACATAGGTGTAATATGCACAGTTCTTAATGATACAATTCAGTGAGTTATGTTTTTATTTTTGATTGCGGTAACATTGGTTTATAACCTGTACATGATCTAGGGAAATCATTTGATTAGTGTTTTTTTTGTTTGTTTGTTTGCTGGTTTGTTTTTGTGGGACCCTCGCTGGTGGCCGGGGAACGAACTGGCGCTGCAGAGGCTGCGGGTAGCCTCGCAGCCCAGCGCTCAACCGCTGTGCCACCAGGGGAGGCCCCCTCATTTGATTAGTTTTAACTGAAATAAATAGACAGTTATCTGTTTATCTCATTCATCCATGACAACACAAATATGAGGGAAGTGTATAAACTTTGGCATCATTCAGTTTACACATTTCTCACAATCTTGTTCGTCATATTTGGATCTAATTTTTTTCTCTTTGTGATATATCACTAACATATTGTAATTTGACTCACAAATAGGAGAGATGCAAATTATAAAAAGGAATGTGGTCTTGGAGATGGTTAAGGACACAAGTTCTCAATACTAAAATATTCCTAGAATGTTTCATGGATTCTTTCAAGTCTAATCTCCCATGCTGGGAGGGCCACATGCACTGAAGATACTAGATTTTTTTAATAACAAGATTCTGTATTGAAAGACTGTTACACACATAAAAATATTAATGGCACTTCTTTTTAATTAAATTTCTATAGAGCAGTGCTATTTTATACAGGAAGTAGTTCCTATGGGTTTCCAACAAAATTCTTACTTTGATTTCCTTTAATATTCCATTTATGTTGTTCTCTCCCCAGGACTATGAAAGAACCATGTGTTAATTATCTTTATATGCACATCATGGTGCCTGATACACAATAGATACTTATTAAGTATAGTCTGGATGAATTAAATCATTTGTTCAAAACAATCATATTTAAGATTCCACATTGGCAAAATCTTCCCGTCCAGCACATCACTTATTAAACTCTACAGAAACAGTGAACTGGTCATTATTAATTATTCATAATTACACTAAAATGTAATAATTAATTTTAGAAGTTTCTTCCACATGTATATTATATATGCAACACTCTCTGATATCATCTGTTAATTATTATTTGGCTACATTTCCCTTCTGCTCAGAGAGCCCTGTTTTTGCCTCAAGAATTTGGAGACCCAAGATTTTTTGTCTTTTGAGTTTAGTGTTAGGTGAAGTGTAAACCTGACTGATCTTCTAAGGAGTACCAGTCAGCAAGTTCACTGAGCTTTTCCTAGGTTTCAAACATTGTGTTAAGATTCAGAGATAGTAACTCAATATTGTGTCTGCCAACTAAGAAAAAGTTATTGCATATACCATGGAACCTTGAATAACTTGAGGGTTAGGGGTGCTAAATCCTGTGTGTAGTGGCAAATCTGCATATAACTTTTGACTGCTCAAAAACTTAACTAACACCTTGCTGTTGACTGGAAACCTTACTGACAACATGAGACAGTAGATAAACACATGTTTTGTATGTTAGGTGTATTATATACTGTATCCTTATAATAAAGTGAGCTAGAGAAAAGAAAATGCTATCAAGGAAATCATAAGAAAGAGAAAATCCATTTAAAATACTGTACTCATCCATGTCATAAATTTCTGCCATTTGTTTACAAGAAAATTCCTGTCTAAGAATTCTACAGAGTTGAAGCCTGTGTTGTTCAAGGACCAAGTGTACATATATTTGATATATACATATATATATATATATATACACACACACACTTATATATATCACACACACATACATATGGACATATGCGCGCGCACACACACACACACATATATATATATATATATATATATATATATGTATGAAGGAAACTAGCTTTATCAAAGAATTTGGGACAATACTAAAAAGAATAACCTAACCAAGCAGCATCAATTTAATTGTTTTAGTTTTTTCACATTTGGCTAAAAGTTCAGAGCTAAGGCTCAGCTTTGAAGCTATTAGAACTCAGCACTTAAGTTGTAAGTGTGAATTATTTTCAGTGAATTAAGATTAGAATTTCATTCAGTTTTTCCTGTAGCAGCTATTATAAGAAGGGGAATTTGAAGCATTATCTTTATCTTTGAAGAAAACTTCTAGAGAACTCATGCATATTAAATTTGCCAATGGCATGATTGTAAAGCAGTTTTTAAGAGTGTTTTATATCACTTGTATTAAGATATAATTGACATGCAGCACTATATATGACTAAGGTGTACAATGTAGAAAACTTAATCATTTATCTTTACAGCACATACATTGGACTATTAACTGTTTTTTGCTATATCTTATTTATGTTGTAGTGTCAGATACACAAATGCTTATTACAATATTACTATATTTCGTACATACTTCCCCCTTCCCATAAAATGTTAAGGTATGAAATCTTTGTAATCATTGGAAACGTGCATCTACTGATTGACAATGAAATGCCAAAAAATTAATAACACTTCTACATGTAATATGCACAAAAATTGGGGTATATAAATTCAAGGTGGGTAATTCCCAATGTCTCTTTCTAAACTTTTCTTTGGTTAACATGATCAGAGACAATGACAGATTGCATGTTTCTCAAACTATTTGGCCAGGAGGCACTTGGAACTATAAATATTTATATAGTAGAGCATAGAGTATAAAATTTGTATGAACTTTAAAGATAGGACATAAAACTTCAAATTCCTACAGTGAACTGGTTTTGCCTAATCTTGGTTAGCTAACCCTTTCTCTTCCTCTTCACATTCTTTGCTTCACTCAAATGGTAAAGTTGAAAAATTTGCTATGCAAATTTCATGGATTTGAATTCATGGATTTGGCCTTTGGTAGCATTTGATCCTAATTTATTAATATATCTGTCATTTATGGATAACCTACTTTGTGTAGAATTGAATAAATTTTCTTCTTTTCTCTCCAGCAGTCCTATACCATTTAAGATAGCTTCCTTTCAACCTTAGTAATCCAAGTTCCACTTTAAAGCTAAACATTTTCTAAGTCTTAGAACAGCATGACTGCATTCAGAGTCATCTATGTGGAAGGGAGTCATGATGGCTCAAGTGACCTTCAGCTCAGGGGTGAGCCACTGAATACTGAGGTCCAGCTCCTCAGATAAACAGCATGCTGGTTTCCCCTAATTAGGCATCCTTCTAGGTGCTTTCTGAGAAAACAAAGAAAAGGTGAGAAATCGTTTTAAAACTAACTTGAATTAGTCAATGGAGTCTGAGTTACCCACATTCCTCAGCCCACTTAAGGTCCAAAGGTTACATATTTTCCTGACATTTCCATTCAGCTTTCTTGCTTAGCAGGCTTTGCTGCACTTGAGGGGTTTGTATTACCTAGATGAGTGTGGATGAAATCAAAGTTCCATCCACTATTGTGGGTGGGCTTGGGAAAGCGAATGAACATGTTTGCTAAATTTAGATGGCTCGTGCAAAGCTCACTAACCACAACAATGTCTTTTCAGAATACTAAATTTGGAAAGACAAGCATTTTCCCTCCTTAACCAGCATCTTACCATTGAACAAAATTGAAAACATTTGAGATTAGTGATTTATTTGAAGTCTTTCTAACTGAATGACTATCATTGGATCAAAGTGAGCAAAAAATCGTGCATGTGCATGTGAACAGCTATCAAGAGGTACATCATCACTGGTTTCTGTTTTAAAAATAGCAAGTTTTTATTGCAGCAAATGATAGGTTTTATTTGCCATAATTCCTTCTCAAATAAATCAGATGTCCAGTGGTATATGTTACAATTTTGATTTTGACTAAAATCTTCTGATTTCAAGTATATGTGAGCCTGCCATATTTGCAGTTTTAATTTAATAAAATGCCTAAATTAGGTAATCAGTTATTTTAATTGGAATTATTACTTTTGTGTTAGAAAAATCAGATAGCTGGCTTTTTTCCAAGAATGTCTGCTTTGGGGGACCTATTCCAGTAGACCTCGTAAGAAGTTATCTCTTTACCTATTTTTAAAGTTAGTCATCATTCATGATTTTTTTATCATTGTCATTTTACACATTTAGAGATGTTTTATTTGATTTATGTTTCTTCCTTTTGTTAACCATGCTGTTCTAATCTCTGCTCTTTGTATAGTCTTTGAAGCGGTTTTTGGTTTAACTTGTTATCTGAGAGAATTTCAACAGAAAAGAAACAAATGGTACTTATGGGAGAGTAAGACTATTTGAAACCACAGGGTCAGTGAAATCTTATTTTAAAGGCACTGAAATTGATGTCCAGAAATGTGAACTGACCTCCATGGGTCAGAACCCTTTTAATCACAAAGGGTCTCAATTTTAGCCTATATTTGCTAATATAGGGCTTTTGTGCTATCTAATACTGGATTCACCAGTCACTTACAATTACTGAATACTTGAAATGTATCAACTGAGGTAAGTTATAAAATCCATACCAGATTCAAAGATAATACCAAAAAGAGTATAAAATATCTTAAAAATTTTTGTATCAATTACATGTTGAAATAATACTATTCAGATATGAGTTAAAGCGAAATATTTAATTTATCCTGTTTAATTTTGCTTTTTAAATGTGGCTAGTAGAAGAAAAAAAAATGTTGATGTACCATTGGTTTATATTACCATTTAAATTTCAGAAGTGCAGCTTTATACCTTGATAAATGTATATACCACCCCATACTCACTCCCAAAGTTCTAGTACCAGTCACCATTCACCATATTCAATTGACTCTTCTATCTGTTCCTCCCACCCCTTCCCGCTCCTTCTTTTCTGTTAACCATCATTTTGTTGAAAATAAACAATTATATGTGATGTGCATTATATTTCTATTGGTTGGTATTGCTCAAGAAAAAAAATTTTAAGGGATTTATTTATTTATACATACAGGAGCTGGGGTACAGGCCAGAGATGAGCGGGGGTAAGAGACAGAGTGGGGAACAGAACAGGCAGACTGACTGAAACACACTGCTGAGGGGAGCAGCAGGCGAGACAGGAGAGGTCTGCTTCGTCATAAGAAAAATTTTTAATGTGCAGACAGCACACTCAATATAAGTGCCCTGTAAGAAAAATTATTCCCTTCTTCATTTCCCTCTAACCTTTCTGATGAGATCAGAGAAAAATCTTAGTTTAGTGGTAGATTTTCTTTAATGCTACCCAATTTTCCATTTTTTAACAAAGAGAAAGAAACCTTAATAATTAGAGCCTTAAAAAGCAATAGAATCTAGTTAATATTTAGCAACATGACTTTGTCTTGTTGTGTTTGCTTTTTAAATTGTCTTCCATTTAGGTTAGATGATATTGGCTTTCACTTTATTGTAGTGAAATAAACTTCCATTTATAAATATTGACATTTTTATTTAACTAGAAAAATGCAATTGTATTTTAAAAATATTAAAAACTTCCATATAGCATATGACTGAGAAAAAATCATGAAGGTTTTACATGAATAAACAAAGATTGGGAAACAGCCTTACTTAATACAGACTCTATTCCTGGCCAACATAGTAAACTCAGTCGTCAACCTCTATACACAGTCTGTAAAAATGAGACAGTTTGGGGCTTAACTTCCACTTTAATAAGGTCATTGCAACATAAATGCTTCAGTTTCCATTTTTTGTCACAAAAAGACTGAATGCAGGCACGCTTGCCCAGCAAGGAGTATGACTGTCAAGGTTTCTCAAGGGTTATCCTGGACCATGAACTGGGATGGCCCCTCCTTTTGGATCAGATGAAAATGCTGGCAGTTTGGGGGGAGTTGAATATAGAAGGAACTCAGTGGGCATTTTTTTGTGTGCGAGCTGCAGGAGAACAAACATGGGAAAAAATGGATGTTAAAAATGAAGAATATGGGCCTCCCGTGGTGGCGTAGCAGTTGAGTGCTGGGCTGTGAAGCTGCCCACAGTCTCTGCAGCACCGGTTCCATCTCCTGCCACCAGAGAGGGTCCCACATGGCGCGCAGACCTTTCCTGCCGCCCGCTGCTCCCCTCAGCAGTGTACTTCATCAGTCTGCCTGTTCTGTTCCTCGCTCTGTCTCTGGTGAATCCTCTCACCCTCCCGCTCTTCTGACTGTACCCAGGGCTTGTATAAATAAATTAAAAAAAAAAAATCTTAAAAAAAAATGAAGAATATATGAGCAAATTCCCATGTCACATATTAGTGGCTGTATAGCATAATCAGCTCGTAAGAGGACTATTTTGGCTCGAATACTTGCACATTTGCTAGCTGTATGATCTAGGATGAATTGCTTAACCCTTCTACAATTTAGTTTCCTTGACTGTAAACTTGTTTATAATAGTAACTAACTCAAAGGCTTCCTGTAAGGCATATACCAAATATTAGATCAATATTAATTATCATCCACATAATTCACATTTTCATCACTGTCACTGTTGCATAGTGATGTTCAGAGATGCATGCAAGTGTATGTGTGACTTTAATTTAGAAGGGGCTTAATAAATTGGAAAATGGAACTCTCAAACATGCAAAGACAGTATACAACCAAAGTAAATTACAATAAAGTTAAAGATCACCTATAGGCCATCTTTTCCAGAAATTCTCTTCCTATAGGACTGATCACAATGGTCTGTGTGTCATGGGAACACTTAACGTAGGATACTTCCATAGAAATCTGAGGATGCTGGGCATCACTAGTAAGTGAGTAAATATTGTTACCTCAGTTTTTGCAAATGATGACACTTCTATGTGGTTAATAGCTGTTTTTCTAACATATCATTAAGACATTTTTCATAGTTTATTTTTTTTCCCATGCAGTGATTGGGGCCTGGGGAAGTAAGGAGGATGAGAAAATACCTCTTAGCTTTTTTCCCCCCTTCTTTTTTTTGCAGTCATGCTGATTTCTGTACCCTGAGGTTTCTACTCCCACACATTCTGATAGTGGGTAAATTACTACAGCAGTAACTCAGACTTGAGCATTTAAATTTTAGCATTAATCTGTGCTTTGTTTTGTTCTTCATGTACCTTTTCAAAAATATACAAGAAACCTATAGCAATAACTTTAAACTCCTCTGAGGGATCGAAAATGCCATTTGAAAACCTATTATAAGCTGTGATTTGTTTAGCCATAAAAATGAATGTCCCCACATTAAGAAAAAATGTTATACACAATTTCATGGGGTTTGGGAATCCATTAAAGCTTAGTATCCCCAGGTTAAATATCTCTTTTGTGAAGAGAAATGAACCATAGGCCAGCCTGAAACCGCAGATGATGCTGAAAATGTAATTGGACAAGGTGCCTGATCCTTGGGGCACACATGTTTGTCTAGGTAAATACAAGACCAAAAAAAAAAAAAAAGAATTTATTTTTAAATTATTGATAGGAAGTTGAGTAACTATTTGTCTTATTGAATTAATATTTTTATAGTATGGCATCATTATCAAAAATGTGGACTTATATAGAAAATAAGATTACCATCAGAATTTAGGATTTGTACGGTCAGATACAGAGAGGCTGGTTAGAGCTTCCTGAAATCCATGATTGACATCAGGTAAAATGATTGAGAAAATTCTGAACATGTAGTTCAGATCAATCATTGAACAAACATTGTACAATATAACCTCGTATGTGCCAAGGAAGTGTCATGCAACCAAAGTGAATTTGCTGAGGTCACAAAGGTAGTGGCAGGGTTTCCTAACTCCTAGTCTGGGAGTTTATCACTATATTATATGATGTACACAAAAGCATGCCATGGTGACTTAAGTTCACAGTCTAGCAAATATTGCTTTCGCGCAGTTTAGTACTCATGAATGATCATTTTATATTTTTAAAATAGCTAAATAAGGAATTTAACAGCATTATTTCAAGAAAATTATGTTTCCCTATGATCATTGAACCTTCTCTAACATACTCTAATATGATTTTTCCATTGACCTAGACTGCAATATAATTTTTCTCAATTCCTTTAGAGTATTTTTGCCCAGTATGGTGTTCCACAGAATGCTTTTCTTTCAACATACTTAGTGCATGAAAGCTTTTGTCATCAAATAAGTTTGGGAAATGTTCCATGTTGTAGTCTGTTGAAAACCTAAATAAGGGACCAGGAGAAAGACTAATTATAATAAAGTAAAAATCAGCAAGCAACTATAAGCCAGAGACACACTACAGTGGGGGAGAGGGCAAGGAGGGACTACGGTCAAAATAATGGGGGTGGGAATTGTATGGGGACTATAACCAAGATGAAAAGCATACATTGTGCAAAAATGAAAAATGATGTAAAAATATATATAAAATAAAATATTAAAACAAAACAAAAAACATATAAGAACATTAAAAGCTCTGGGAAGTCCTGCAATGAAACAGAATAGCAACAAATCTTGTTTGACTCTAAGTCTGTATTTCCCAAAGTATCTATACCTAGGAACCCTTTCTTAATGTAACACCTGTTTAAATCCCATGCAATGTATGCTCTTTAAAATGAAGAAAGACTTATACTGTTTCCCAGAACAAAACTTAAGAGATTTAGAAAGGAAGGAATAAAACCAGACTCACATATTATTTTATCTTAAGTGTCTTATATAAAGTAAAATTTAGTAGGCATTAAAAAACCAGAAAAACATGACCAATAGTCATTCAATAAAGCAGCCAAAAGAAACAGATCCTGATGAGTCAGATGTTGGAATCAACAGGCAATGATTTTCAATTAGCTAAAGTTGCTAAATATTTTTAAGAATTTAAAAGAAAAAATGTATACAGGCAACATGGTAAATTTTGCCAGAAAAATCAAAACTATAAAAAGAACCAAATGGAATAGAACTAACAAGTAACTGTCTAACATTTAAAAATTGATTCTCTTGTATTAACAGCATACTGGACACTGACAAATAAAGTTAGTAAGTTGACAATAGAAACAAATTATTCGATCAGAAGAACAGAATGAAAAAAGTTTGGAAAAAAGAGAATATATGTGATCTTATAAACTGGCCTAGTAAAAGTATAATGGAGTTGTAACAGGGTGGTCCCCAGGAAAGGGGGAGGTTCCAGGTTCCCTGCCCCACCCAAGGAAGGGTGGAGCTGAGGAGGAAGAGGAGAAGCTGGAGAAGAGACTGAGGAAGGAAGCAGGATGGAGCAAGGAGACTTGGAGGAGGCGCATGGAGCCTAGAGACACGTAAAGAAACTGTGCTTGTCTTTTGGTCGTGGACTGGGTGACACAGATGTGGGTGAGACCTGTGGGGAGGTGACAATGGCAGCTTTTATCTTGATGTTGATTTTGCTCTTTTCCTTCCGGGCTTGTCCAGTTGTTTGTGACCCTTTTCTGTGGGTCCCCACTGGAAGATGTTTTAGACTTGTGGTAGACTTTGGGGCCTTGTTCTGGGCCGATCCCATATGGATGGAGTTTTACCCACGAGGGGATGGGTAACTTTGGGTGCTTCATTTAGAAACTAGACTCTTTGCCTTACCTGTATTGTTTCCTAGTTTTATTAAAGTTCCTTCCCATTAAAGTCTCCTATGTTTTGTGTTGATGCGGCGGATGCAGAACCCATTTAGAATAGGCAGGTTTGCGGGGTTTGGGCTGCCCCTCTCCCTGTCCTATAACAGAGTCACAGAAGTAGAGCTATTGAATAAGGCTGAAAAATATATCTGAAAAATTAATGACTTAAAATTTCCCATATTTGGTAAAAAACAACAAACTAACCTACAATCCATAAGCTCATCATAGTTAATATTGTATTACGATAATAACATAATTACTACATACCAAAAAGAAAATGAAAATGAGTGATAGCTGTTTGTAAATTTCAATTCCCCAAACATAAATATCTTGCTTCTCAACAACTTGCTGTTTATAAAATTACTTAAAGGGGAGTTTATTTGGTCCTTCATAAACATGATAATTTAAACAATCAGGAAAGTAAGGAGCCTGAACTCAAAATGCGATTTCCCAAACTTCAAATTCTACTCTGTTTTAGAAATTAAGAAGACCATCTTCTTTTACCTTTTAGGAATTAAAATGAAAAAAAAAAAAAAAACCAACAACAACAACTTAGAAAACAAATACAAATGTGGATTGGCTGTTTTACCCAGGAGGTTTTCCAGTCTGTTGGTTGAAGTTGATTTAAACACTGCCTCCACTCCCTCCAGACCATAAAATTCACAAAATCAAGAGCTGTGTTTTACTTTCTTGTTCAGGGATATATTTAGCAGAACTCAAAGAATGTCACATGGTACAGGCTCAATTAGCAAATGAAAGAACAAGATCATAAAGAGGGAGCTATTTCCTTGATGTTGCTTTACAACATTTTTGGCATTTGTTTTGTTAACAAGCTCATTGTACCCTTGAGCTGTTCTAATGAACATTTTAACGCAGCCCATAATAGATAATAAGCCTACTGGCATTCACTGCTCACCTAGATATTGTTTTACCTGGGCCTGGGGGAAGGAAAAAGACAATTCCCCAAATTCCATTGGTCCCTGCCTTCTAGTCTAATTGCTGGGTCTGTTGTTCCACAATTTATGCTTCATTTCTTCTAGTGTCCTAAGAAGTCTGCAAGTGTTTTACTGCATATCATTTCCTTAACATTCCTATTGGTTCACTAATAGTTACATGCATTGTTTTAAAATCCACTGTATTAAATTATCAATCAGAGTCTAACCAGGAAAGCAGAAACTACTGTAATACTTTTCAACAGAATGAATTTAATTCAGAGAAATTATTGCCCAGGTGATGGTGTTCTCAGCAACTCAGCTAAGAACCATAGAAGTGATTTGGTAATCCAGAATTAAACAGGAGGAAACCACTACCATCTGTAGGCTGGAAAGATGAAAGCTGTAACAGTGTCACTGCCCAGGGCAGGGAACATCAGCTGGAAGCTAGAAGTAAGATGTGTCAAGCAGTGATATCAAGTAGCTGGAGCTAGTTAGGTGATGCAACTGCTGAGAAATTGTCTGCAATAGGAAAGCAGGAGGAGGAATGCATCATTTCTCTCTCCCACTCCATTCTCCTACCAGTGTCATCTTTTGTCAAAACTCCGCCAGAACACAGCTTAGCTCAGATCCTGTGAACCACAGTGTAGGGCTCAGATTCCTCCTCTGGTAGACAGCTAAGCTGAAGAGGGACAAAGAATGGAGCCAGTATGTCCAAGATGCAATTCACAGCACCAGTTGTCTAAAAAGTTTAAAGCATTTACTCAACTGTACTATATAGTTTCAACTGTCTGATGCCATGCTCAACAGCTCCACAATTCCAGTCATTTACTTTTTATTCTTGTGCGTTTCGCAGCACCATCTGATACAGGCCAATGGAGAGTAGAAACATCTTTTAAAAATAGAAATTACCTAATACGGTCCTTGCTCATATCATCATGGATTTTTAGGCATTTAATTGAAATATGCCAATAAAAATGACTTTTGAAATGTTCCTTTTCCAAGCCTATAAGCCACAGAAAGCTTATCTTCCTGCTAGCAGAGGCCACTGCTATAGTAGGTTCTTAATGTGAAAAACATAATGAAAAGAAAATACATCATGTCGCGAAAGCTATTTGAAACTTACATTGCTATAGGACGAACTCTAAAAGATTCCTTAAGATTTAGAAAATCAAGAAAACCCAAGAGGAGCCCAAATGCTTGAATCCTTATCTCTGCTATTGCGGATCATGTCATTGGATACTCCAGAAAATGAATATGTCTTGAAGTGGATGGAGTGTGTGATTAAATCCCAGAGTAGGGTGAGTATGACATAATAATGCTTGACAAGTGCTTGAAGAGTTTAAATAGCAAGCAAGGAAGAAAATGGTTTCCTGTAGCATAAGGAGTTAGAACTTGAAGTACCAAAATGGAATTGGCAAATGGAAACATTTGAATGACTTTCTAGAAATATTTTCTAACAGAGTCATAAGTTAGGACAGTGGAATTGGTTTTCTGGAGCAAAGCGATTGGAGCAAAGGTTTTTGAAGTAAACAAAAGAAAAGGCATCTGTGAGTACACCACAGAAAATATACTCAAGGAGTTAGTCACTATTAACTCTTTCTTCAGTGTCAGTGTTAGAAACCGCAGGCTTATATTTGCATAGTGCCTTTCAATGAAGAGTATGTACACACATTACCTGATTCAGTCCTCCGGTGAGAAACTGGGATTCAGCGTGCTTAATGTGTACAACTATGAAATGTTAAAGCTGGGTGTCCATTCAACCTCCTGAGCTCCCACTCATGTTCAGCAATCATCCTGCTGCAGCTGTGGGAACAGGGCAAGTCACAATAAATAGAAGATATAATTGATAGTATGAGATCTGTTTTCTTGGGTTGATTTATACACAAGTAAAGGAAAATGCCATTCTTTTCTAAATATCTAAGGAAATCTAACAGCCAAGGCTTTAGAGAATAAAGTATATTCTAGGTAGTTTAGGCAGAAGAGGGTTTGTTACAGAGCATGAGGTAGCTATAGAATTTAGCCAAGGCTAGAGAATTGTCATCTTGCTGCTAGCTTTTATGGTGTTGGGGCACGAGTACAAGTAGAGACCCATATAACATGTCTAAATTCTTTGAAGTTAAACCTAAACCTCAAGTTGTTAAATAAATAAAATGTACTATGTTTCTACCTTGAGAAACTGACTTCTCAAATGACCTAGAAGGTCCAGATTAACTTTAGAATTGTCAGACTCCTCTGGTTTACTCACCCAAGCATAGTGACTATTCTGTGCTTCCCAGGTGTTCTTTTCCCATCTCTTACTCCTTTCTTAGCTGCAAGAGACCTTCATCTGTTTGTCCACATGTTCAAGATCTATCTGTATCCATTTCAACAAACCCCACTGCGGTCACCCTCAGACGTAAAGGTGTACATACTGGTGTCCATACTCAGGAGAATGTCCTCAGGAAAAAGGCCCACAAAGATCCTGGAAGAAATCTCAGTGTTATTTGGGTATGGAATCTGGGCATATGGTTTCCAGGACACAGTCTTCAGCTAGACCTCCAGTTAAGTATGTCCTTTTGGCCCAACATACCCTGACTCATTGTGGAGCTGGTTGGCCAGAGGAGGGTGAGAGCAAGAGCCTCTAAAGTGCTGGGTCCAGTAGAGGAACCTCTCTTACTTGGATCTTAGAGTGGAATCAAGTGTAGATACTGCTTGTTCAGGAAAAATGCAGCCTGTGGAATTACCCAGCTACACTGAGGTCTTGTAAAGAGAAACTTGCTGCTCTGTGCCTTTGGTGCCAGGTATTAGCCCGTGGAATCTCCTTCACATATTCCTCAGTAGACACAAACACTTCTGCAGTTGTGCTTGCAGGAGGTCAAAAGTCTTCATACAAAGCTCCCTCTTCACATTCTGATTTCTTCGTTTCAAGACTTGTTCAGGTCTATCTGCTTAGTAGAGCCTAAATGAGTGTGGAACTTCGCTGTTTGGTCTCTATGGCTTCTGATACTCAAGTAGATCGAAATGATTGCTCATAGGTGACAAAACCTCTTTGAGAAACCCCATTTATTGAGATACCAAAATACAACTGTGAATGTAAATAAGGATACTTTTTTGCACTTTTCATGATAAAACCACCATTATGGATTTATTGGTAATGGCAAGTTGGAGCACTCTGTTGTAAAGGATTCTGAGACCTTCTCTGGAGTGCGTGAGAAAAAGCACTTCTCCCAATTTTTGATATCTGCCATGGTTTGGGGAGGGGCTAGGGGTGATCGCCAATGCCATTTCTGGAGGCAGGACCATGTTTTAGATATATGTAAGTTGGCACTAAGTTTTGTTAAACAAATGAGTAAACTGTAAATAAGTGAACTATAGCTAGGACCTTAGGCAGGAGTTAAAATGATTTTTCCCACCCCATCCTAATCCATTTTCTTTTATCCGTTACTACTTTGAGGTAGATAAGAAAATGGAAATAATAAAGGAGTACCAAAAGAGGTGATATTTGCAGAAGTCAAGAAGGCAGGAGAGGTTTCCAGTTTACCTGCAAGAGAGAAAAATGATAAATGTCAATTAAGATTCTCTTGACCTTCCTACTCTGTCCAGTGTCAGTTAAGGTAATACTACCTGCTGTGACAAACAAAAAATACTACACGTAGGTGACTTCACATCATTGAAATGTGTTCCCTTCCCCATAGTTATCTGAAAAAGCACTTCTCCCAGGTGTTTTTTGTCCAGGGGGGAAGGTGGCTCAGGCTGCTAAGGCTTTAACTTCAAACATGAGCTAAAGTGTTACGCAGAACATCAATCAGGACAGCTGAATGCGTTTGGAAGAAGAAAGTGGGAGAAAAAGGGCATTTGATTTTTAACCACTTTAACTCAAAAAGTGACACACATCACTTGTATCCATACTTCCTGAAAACAAGTCATTTGACCCCACTTGGCGCAAAGGCGAGACTTGGTCTTGTGTGTGTCTGGGCAGCTGCTTCCCAGCAACAGTTCTGTGAAACAGTAGCATCGAGCATCTGAGAACTTGTTAGAAATGTGTGTTATTGAGCCTCACATAGTATTACTAAATTAGGATTACTGACCTAGGGTCCAGAAATCCGTGTTCTATTAGCCTTCTTAAGATTCTTTTTTTTTTTTTTTTTTTTTTTTTTTTTTAAATATTAAATTTTATTTTTATATTCCCCCATACAATTGCAAACGCCCCATGCTGACCCCAATCCTTCCCCTCCCGCCCCCCACCCCCCAAAAAGTGTCTCTGGTTCATAGTTTTTTTGTTGATTTTGATTTTCACTTTCTTATATTCATTTTCCTGGTCCCTTATTTAAGTTTTCTAGATTCCTGCTATGAGTGAGACCATCCGGTATTTTTCTTTTTCTTTTTGGCTTATTTCGCTGAGCATGATCCCTTCCAGTGCCATCCATGTTACTGCAAATTGCATGTGTTTATCTTTTTTGAATGCTGAGTAATATTCCATGGTATATATGTACCACATCTTCTTGATCCAGTCATCTATTTTTGGGCATTTGGGTTGTTTCCAAAGCTTAGCTATTGTAAACAGTGCTGCTATAAACATAGGAGTGCAGGTGCTCTTTGGAATTGATGTTTCTGTGTCCTTTGGGTAAATACCTAGGAGTGGAATTGCTGGATCATATGGAAGCTCTATGTTTAGTAGGTCCAGAAATCTCCACACAGCTCTCCATAGTGGTTGGACCAGTTTGCACTCCCACCAACAGTGCACAAGAGTTCCTTTTTCTCCACATCCTCGCCAACATTTGTTGTTGCTAGTTTTTTTAATATGTGCCATTCATGTTTGCTTGAAAACTCTCCTCTCTAGTGGACTGATTGTCACTTCTTCCTTACTGCCTGTTGTCATTGCATTCCAGTCCAACTGTATTTGAAGCCCCTTCCTGCGTTTTACCCCTTAAAAGTCAGGCTTCATCATGTGACTTACTTTGGCCAATGAAATGTGAGCAAAAATGATCATGGCCACTTCCAGTCAGAGATTTTAAAAACCTTGCTACTTCCTCTTTCTTTCTGCTGCTGTGAACTGCCACCACCAGATATAGCTGTTCTTTTGGCCTAGATCCTGCAGTGGGGAGAGCAGGCAACATCCAACAGAGCCCCAGCTGACCCCCATGAACATGGAGCGTGAGAGAGAAAAAAACCTTTGTTGTTTTAAGCTTTGACATTTTGAGACTGTTTATCACTGTAATATAATCCTGACTCATATGCTTCTTTCCTCCAACCTATAACACTGACCGTCACTTTTTATGAATGGCTCTGTAAAGCATAGCTCCATGGGTTATTTCCCCTTGATACTATGCTAAAAATGTTGGCACACTATTCCCAAGTGAATGGTGTTTTCTGGTTTTTGTATACTTCTCTTTTGTTGCCTTCTTTTGCGTTTTCAAGTATTGCCAATAGCTAGAAACCTTGACCCATTTGTACAGCAAATTTATATCTCAGGTTTGCTCTGGGTTTGGCAACATCTCTGATTTTTCCATTGTTAATATTTGTGAAAAGAATCATGCAAAATATCACATATCTAGGTTCTTGTTCCAATGAATCTACAGTCTTTGTCCTCTAGTTTCAAGAGTTTAATTCTATTGGGTGACAATAATTTTATTTCTTGAGAATCTGGCTCAAGTGATTCAAAGATAAATTGAATCACAAAATGCTCAGACTGTTAGATTAGATAGATGACTTCTTAAGTGGTCTGCTAAAATCAAATGTAAGTTTGGTCAGCACATACACTACCACATACTACATGTGATTGGCAGCAGGAAGCAACGTGGATAACTCTGGCAATCATATATTTAGGGTTGGTATCAGTGTGTGATTTTATTTGTGGAAATAATAGTAAATTTACCTAATTGTATTAAGTTTAGGGTAGCATTAACATAATTACTTTGTGCTTCCTGAGTATGACTCCCTGGTCAGTGAGGGCCAGGAGGGGCCAGGTGGTTGTGATTAAAATTAGGATATAAACCAACGTGCAGTAAAATGTCAACTATCTATCTAGAACATTAAGGAAATGAGTTGTTCTGGTTACAAAGTTCATATGTATAAAAATAGGTTCATTTAAACTATTTTTGGCTAACATCTTTGAAAATGTATATATACTTCCCTGCTTTATTAAATAGAACATTCTAATTTGATCTTGTCTTGATGACTCAATCATAAATTATTCTAAAGGACTGTAATAGAGACTGTTGAGTTTAAGACTCTGTATTGGCACCTAGAACCTGTGGGGGATCCATTTTGGAGTTCTGGTCTCAACTTTTCATATGTTTTCATCATCTTTTGGGCTGCCAGATGTCCTTTTTGATGCTGTCACTGTGTGACTCCTTGGTGACCTGCTGCCTCCAGGATACTTTGAACTGGAAAACTAGACAATCTGTGCTAATTGAAGTTATGCCTAAAATATAAGTAAATTGACTCCAAATCTGAGCCTCAGGAATTCTGCATGAATAAAGTGCATGATTTTTATTATTATCCTCCCTGCCTGATCAGTGACCCATTCCCCTCCTCGGGCTCCTCCCTTCTTCTCTCCCTCCCTTCCTCGCTTCCTGGTCTCCTTTCTTTCTTGTTCCCTCTTCCTCCTCCTATTCCTTCTCTCCCCACAAAAGTAAAATCACTCAATTACTGTAATTCTGCAAGTGAGTATCTATTTTGAACATGGATGATAAAATATTGACTAGAGATAGGATGTCATAGCTAAATGGGGCTAATGAAAAATCTACCCTTAATACTTTTCATTTTTAGAGCCCTTTATACAAACTGTTCAGAATGTTCTCCCAATTGGCATTTATATCTGTCATTTTGGTCTAATGCTAAGATTGCATCCCTTTCGTAGTCATAATGGCTTAAAAAATTGTCTTACACTGATCTTACTAATAAGTAAAAGTGGCTTAGACTTACAAAGAAGAAGTAAAAATGTCTAGGATGGTGCGTATTTTATTATTTCTAAGCATTTCTTTTTCTTGGCTGCATGGGTTTCATAAAAAAAAAAATTAAATCATCACCACTTGTTTTATCTTCAGGTATCCAAGGTGTATAACTACTACAAGCACCTTCTCCTATTTGGTTCCCTGCAAAGATAACATGGAATAAAAGTGTAGAGATAGTGGGTACAAATGGCAAAGGAGGTGGCAGGAATGCAAAGAGTAACATGCACTCAGTGCAACAATTAGAATGTTCTAGTCATGTTTCCTTCTGAAAAGCATTTCAAACATTCGTCAAAGCTGTCTATTATCAGTCACAGAACTATATATTCTATGAGCACCTAAATTGTTGAAATGTGTGTTATGGTAAAAGAAGTGACCACTGTCAATCTGTGCCTGAAAGCTGCTTGTTTATTGCTGGGAGAAAACATTTTGGCCACACGCGTAAGATGGGATGTACCCCTTTCTATTCTCCCATTGACAAACATGGACCGTATGATTAATCACATAAGACCAAAACATTTTGTGGCTAGGATTACACTGAACAGCCCCATAGCCTGTGGCTGTACTGCAGGGTTGTAGGAGAGCAGAAAACAAGTGTTTACAGTTAATGTGGTAGCAGTGGAATATTGTAGATGACTTTAGAAATTGGGCATGTAGTCTGAGAAACCAATGGAGGTCATGTGGCATAGATGGGAACATGAGGCACCATGCCAGTGCATGAAAGAAAACCACCAATAAATGAAAAATAGTCATCATTCCATATAAGAGCATTCCTGCTGCTAGTCTTAGCCTCTAAGTCTGTCTTCTGGGCTCCAGACCCTAAAAGAAGACTCAGGAGTAGTTGGGCTATGGAAGCAAAAGTTGGTTGTCAATCTATCAAGCCACTCCTCTGCCTATCTACCCATTCATTCTACACAGGAATCAAGAGTCATTTTCCCAAAATATTTGGACATGTGCTCTTGCTCTTTTTAAATCCTTTCCTGGGCTTCCCTGGTGGCGCAGGCAGTTGAGCGCTGCACTGTGAAGCTGTCTGCAGCCTTGCAGGTTTGATCCCGGCCGGCCAGGGAGAATCCCACATGGCGCAACAGACCTCTCCTTTCTCGCCCGCTGCTCCCCTCAGCAGTGTATTTCTTCAGTCTGCCTATTCTGTTCCCCGCTCTGTCTCCGGTGAATCCTCTTGCCCTCCCGCGCATCTGACCTGTACCCCGGTTCTTGTATAAAAATAAAAAAAAATCTTTAAAAAAAAATCCTTTCCTGACTTTTTGGTCAGAGTAGTGTACAAACTCCTAAATGTGGTGTGAACTACCAGTTCCTGCAAGATGGGCCTCTGCCTACTTCTCTGGTGATATTTCTTACCCCTTCCTTCCAACTCCTCATATATTCTACAGTCCTGTCACATGAAGCTTCTTTCAGTAACATGAAAGATATCATGATTTTTCTTAACACTGAAGCTTTGAGCATGTTGTTCTTCTCCTTTCCTTTCCATCTTTTGTCTTCATAACCATTAATCCTTTTGTCTTCATGACCATTAATCTTCCATCACTTCCCCTGAGAGGTCTCACTTTGAGAATGTGTTGGGGCCATGTGTTACATTCACAATACTCTTTAGTCTCATCAGAGCCAGAATCTGCCCCATAATAAAAATTCCACAAGTATTTGTTAATACAAATTATAAGTCAGATTGGAATGTAGTTTACAGATAGGGTTTTGTTGTCAAGCTATTTGTATTTGTATTTCAGTTCCATCATTTATTAAATGCATCACTTCAGACAACTTCTCTCAATTGCTTGTGCCTGGATTCCTTTACTATTTAATAGAATAATAGTATGTACTTCTGGAATGTGACTAAATGAGGTAACACATATCCAGCCCCTAGACTATTGTTGAGCACATAGAATACACTTAGTTATATATGATTATAATTAAGAGTCTTCTTTATGTTCAGGACTTGGACTTGAACCTGTGTGGGAATATAAAATTGTATAACCTGAAAATAATGTAGGAACTAACTTAATCCCTTTAAACATCACAGATGGCCCTCTCAGGCAAACTAAGTCCCAAAACAGATACTGAGAGAATTCTTGCTCTAAATCTGATGTACAGGCTCTGTACCATCACTCTCCCTGATGATCTGGCATGATCTTCAATAGCTAGCCAACTCCTTCTCATTCCTGAGGTTAAATTGCTGCTAGATTTCCTGTTTCCTTATGTTCTTATTTCTTTACAGGGCCCAGATACTTCTGAGAATGGGTCCTGCATTTGTCACCCCCAACAGACCTCTTCTATGCTTTGTTGACTGGAGTCCTGGTCTTAAGGCCCAGCCTCAACTGGGGCCGAGCAACCTCTTTGATGCTGACCACCTATTCTTACTGCATTCATCAGGAATGCTTGTTACCTTGTGCAACTGCCTAACTTTTTGGTTCCCATGACACTGCCTGCCTGGACTGCTACCTGCCTCTTCCCTGTATGTCTTCCACTTCTGCTGGTCTGTTAGGAGTATACCCTGATCTACTTCCCGTTGTTTACCTTGTCCTATTTTACATAATAAATCCCTCAATCTTAGCGTCTTCTTGGTTTTATCTTGCCATCACTCAAACTCCTGCTTAAAGAGTGAGTCCCTGCTCTCAAAAAACTATAATCTCTTAGAGGACATAATACCTGTCTTTAATAACAGAGAAGGTTCAAAATCAGGAGTGCCTCAGAATGAATATTGGTGGGCATTGTCCACTTATAAAAATACATTAATAGACAGGGAAATGAGGATACTTCCAACTCGTGAAATCTATACTGACACTCCAGAAAAGAGTCAGACTGACAGTTTATTGGACAACAAACAAATTATCTCCACAGTGTGCCCATCATAGGATTCTTGACTCTCTCCCAGCCCCTATTACTAAGGGAGGAATCCTTCTATTAACACCAAAGTATACTGTCTGGGCATGGGAAAACCTCCAACTTTCCATTCCAAAATCTTATGTGACTTAGAGTCGATCTCATCGATAATGCCCTTTTGTGCCATACAAGGGAATATAAATGGGAGGACCAAATTCTTAATTAAACCTGTAGCTCAACAAAGGCACCATAGATTGTTTAAATAGCAAATGAGGGTGGAAAAGAATAAAGACATCGAGTTGGAAAAGAAAATCAAACTCACTGCTCTTTTATTTTTCTTCTACATATTCTTCATAATGATATGGGAGATTCATGGAAATTCGGTGTTGTCTTTCTCTTCAAGGAATTGAATACCATTATCAATAATTATTGATATAGGGCCTCCCCGGTGGCGCAGTGGTTGAGCGCTGGGTTGTGAAGCTGCCCGCAGCCTCTGCTGCGCCAGTTCGATCCCTGGCAGCTAGATGAGGGTCCCGCATGGCGCGCAGACCTCTCCTGCTGCCCGCTGCTCCCCTCAGCAGTGTACTTTGTCATTCTGCCTGTTCTGCTCTCCACTCTGGCTCTGGTGAATTCTCTCACCCTCCTGCGCTTCTGACTGTACCCAGTGCTTGAATAAATAAACAAACAAACAAATAAATAAATCTTTAAAAAATAATTATTGATATAATCATTCAATTTACTGGAAGTGACCATTTATGTTTATTATCCTTTTTTCTCCTTGGGAATATGTTGGAGGGGGGAAAAAGAATTTCTTCTTCAACATCGTCCATGGAAGGCAAAGGGGAAATTTTCTTTCTCTTTGAGTGGTCTGGCATTCTGTTTGCATGACACAAGGAGAAAAAGATAGGGTTCTAGTGTTAGATAGATCTAAGTTTGAACCTCTCCACTATTTACTAACTGATTTTTCTCTCACTTGACTTCATTCATAAGATGGAAGGATCTAAGTGTGTAGCCATGGGAATTAAATTATGGAATGCATTTAAAGAGTCTGGCATAGTGAATAGTAGATGAAGGGATATATATATGAATTCTCAGCTATTCTTGCTAATTAGGGTCAGTGCATATGGAAGCAGGTGTACGCTGGGCAGATTGTATACAACATAGTCATTTTTTACCATAACTTGGGAAAATATTTTTTCTCTGTAGCAAACTGAGAGATCGTTTACTGGCTCATTTTATTGACCTCCTTTCCTAGGGATTTTTTCACTTCTGTCTTCAGATATGCAGAAGTCATTCTTACCTTATAAACAACCTAGTTGCCTTTATACTGACAATGCCAAAAACTAATGTTCATATAATGTCTTTCTCAAATTCCATTTTGTTAATTTTTCCTGGAACACATGGAAGAATTTTCATTTTCTTACTAGTAAAACAAAGTCCAAAGTTTTCTTACCCCCTCTTTAAAATTTCTCTCGGTTTTTTGTTTGTTTGTTTGTTTTGTCTCTCTAATTGGAACTATCATTTTTTTTTACTGATTTGTTCATTTATTGATTTTTTTCATTTCCTTCCTTCCTCCCTCCCTCCCTCCCTCCCTCCCTCCCTCCCTCCACATGCCAAACCTGAGTTGGCATTGGCAGTTAACAAGTAACCCGAGGGCCTCCCTGGTGGCGCAGTGGTTGAGCACTGGGTTGCGAAGCTGCCTGCAGCCTCTGCAGCACCAGTTTGATCTCTGGCCACCCGGCAAGGGTCCCACATGGCGTGCAGACCTCTCCTGCTGCCCGCTGCTCCCCTCAGCAGTGTACTTTGTCAGTCTGCCTGCTCTGCTCTCCCCTCTGGTTCTGGTGAATTTTCTCACCCTCCTGCGCTTCTGACTGTACCCAGTCCTTGTATAAATAATAAATAAATGTTTAAAAAAAAAAAAAAACAAGTAACCCAGTAAGAAATACAGAATAAGGTAGAAGAGTCAGTGCTTTGAGGTCAGAGTCACTCTCTTTTTGACTCCTCTGTGTCCCGGCTACTTGACATAAACTTGACCTTTAAACTCCCTAGACTTTAGTTCCTCAACTATAAAATAGGATAATATCAGTTCCTGTTTTTGTAAAGCATAAACAAAACAATTAATAGAGAAAAAGTTATTAATATGCTATATGACACGACAAGCATAAGCACTCAATAGATGTTAGTTTTTGTGAGATGATGATGTTTCCTAATGACCCAGTCCTTTGTGGAGCTTAGACTTTAGCAGGGACAACACTATTGAAGATTTTTAAGGAGATTAACAACTGGATTGTGATCATATTTGATATCTCATTTTTTACACTTCCCATCTGCATCCAGATCATAAGACTAGTCAGTTTCTCCATTATGTCTCATAGATCAGTCCTTTCTTCTCTAATCCCACTAAGACGTCCCCATTCATCCTCAATGCAATTGTTATTGAAGCATTATATAGTCACCAAATGTAGTTGAGCTAGAATTCTTCCTAAATAATGAATGGTCTCCTTGGATATGATCCTGAAATGAAAAAGTCAAATCAGACTGTGATAGAATAATCATAACTCTGACCCTGCTGTTTTCAATGATTCAGACACTGAATTGCTGAATTCTCATATTGGTAGTAGTGTCTATGCTATTCTTCTTATCTATTTGTAAATTTAGAGATGTTCATCCAGCTGAGAGTTTATGGATATCATTAAAAAGATGAATCTGTTAAGTAGGGAACAGTCTTAAAATTTGCCTTAATTAAACTCCTTCAAATAGAATTTTAGTACTGAGATAAATAATAGATTCCATCTCACAAACCATCTGTATTAGTTTTCTCTTGCTGTGATCTACCGCCCTGAACTTCATGGTCGTTATTTCTCATGAGTCTACATGTTGGTTGAATGGTTCTTATGATCTAGGCCAGGATCAGCTCTCTTAGGCATGTGCTGTCATTGGTAAATGGACTAAGAATGTCTGATCTCTAGTATAGGTTTGGATGGATCAGTTTGTTCTTTTCTCTCATTACCTCAGAAGGCTATTCCAGGTAGGTTCTAACAACAGTGTTAGGGATCAAAAGAGAAAAGGTAAAAATGCACATGCACTTTCTTTAAGTCTCTGCAGATTTTCCCCATTAGCCAAAACAAGTCATGTGATCAAGTCTAAAGTTAGCATGGGAAACTACAACCAAGATCATGCTTATTGAAGTTCGTGAAAACCTAGGACCACCAATACAAACACTCACCCATAGTCTGTTTTCTGACCACAATTACTAACATGCTGTCACATGCAAAATACCTTCACTTCCTTTCAAGGACCCTACTAAAACTCACCTTTCAGGCATCATGTTTGAAGTCTAAGGTATTATTCTCTATAGCAGGGTCATTTAGACTCCTTTTGATCCAGAAAGTAATATTATGGGGGAAAAAGTCATTTGCCCTACATATAACTCCATGTAGTGATGAAATGAGATCAGAATAACCTATGTAAATATTCCAGCTTGGAGAGGGGGTAGAATAAGAAGTACATACCAATCACTGGGTCATATTAATGCTGAACTTGTCAGAGCAAATGATGTCAGTATCTTCTACTCTGAAGGTGGGGAATGAAAATGACTCCCCAGATCATTATTCTCCCTGGCTATTGGTTCAACCCTCTGTTGTATCTTTTTGGAGCTGATCTTCCTGGCTACTTCTGAGGAAGATATTGAAAAATACTCCTGCTTCCTGTCTCTAGAGAACTGGGGGCACAAAAGTTTTTCTACAATTTTGGGGCCTTTTTCCATAGTCTTGATTCTTTTTAGTCCAGACTGTCAGAGCTTTGCCATCCAAGCTGAATTTCCTATGAATATGATTTCTTTCCACCAGCTAAGCTGGTAGAATATCCTCACAAGTCATTTTGTAAAGCAGGTACTAGGCACTGCTTTAATTCTTTCACAGTCTTTTACAAAGGGTCATATTAACCTCACCTGTGATTTGAATTTTGTTCCCAACCTATATTTCATTTTGAAAAGATTTTTGCTCTCTAGGGAGATTAGAGATGAAAAAACATTGCCAGAACACTGTGAACCCTCTATATTTCCTGTATGTTCTGCTTATTAGCTAGCTAGTTATTGTTGTTTTTAGAGCTTCTCTCCTTTTAGCAGTTTATCAAATACAGCCAATAAGAGCCAGTTGGCACTTACAACATCCTGGAAATTTCATTGCACAAGTCCAAGTGTTCATTACTATACTTTCTATCTTCTTAGTTATAGTAGATGACAATTCTACCATTTGTTTGACCACTACATAAAACTCATCACTATTTTTCCAGTTTCTATTATTTCAACTTTTACCTACAGTTCTGCCACAAAGCTGTTATCATATATACCATGTTTTCATGGTGGCATAACCCAAGTGCTGTCATGTATCACAAACTACTCTAAAACTTTGTGTCCTAAATAACAACAATATTATTTCTCACAAGTCTATGTAAGATTTTGCAGATCTGGCCTCAACTCAGAGTATCAGTGCTTTTACATTTATGGTCAGCTGGACGATCATCTCGGATGTGGCTCATTCACTCTGGCCTTAGTTGGAAATGTTAGTCTTCCATGTATCTCTCTCTTTTTTTTTTTTTAAGATTTATTTATTCATGCATACAAGAACAGGCCAGATGCGCAGGAGGGTAAGAGGATTTACCAGAGAGAGAGCGGAGAACAGAACAGGCAGACTGACTGAAATACACTGCTGAGGGGAGCAGCAGGTGAGACAGGAGAGGTCTGCTGCACCATGTGGGATGCTCGCTGGCCAGCTGGGATTGAACAGGTGCTGCAGAGGCTGTGGACAACTTCACAGTGCTACACTCAACCTCCTTTGCCACCAGGTGAGGCCCCATGTATCTCTTACACTGAAGTTGACTTTTAGAAATTCCCACATGGAATACTATGTTTGAAAACTTTAGGAGGGTGCATATAGGCTCAACAGAAAAGGGAACTATGTTTTTTTTTTTTTAACTGCATTAATTAGTTATTTCAATCATGGATGAGAATAGAAGTGGCTCCAACAGCAGTCATAAGTACTTGTTATTTTTCTTTTGGTCCTTGAGGTTTTCAAGGATACAGCTCTGATTTCAGTTGTATATGTTCACCTAGTATGAAACCTGACATGTATTAGATGCTGAATAAATATTTTCAATGAGTGAATATTTAATGGAAAAGAAAGATGCACATATAGGGGTGCAACATGGACTGAATCTTTAGCTAGTAGTTTTTCAACTTTTTCACATATTTTTCTCTTCAGTTCTTAAATCATACTGTATAAAATTGATCTAACTTTATATAGGTTCATTCCTTTCCCCCTGTTATTTCAGCAGATAAACACTGTCCTCATATCTGCATGGCAAAATCTGCTCCAATATATAATATTGCTTAAATCACTCCTTTTCAGTCAGATTTAGTCAGAAGGAATCTCATTCTTGTACTTAATATTCATTTTATTTTGACTAGTACTAGAATGAATCATTTCAATCTGACTCCTTACCTAGGTTAAAGGTGCTTGATGGCATGATCTATAAATAATTTGCCTGAATATTATTCACAGTATTCATTCGAGTTACTTCCAAATAATGCATTTAGTAAATTTGTTAAATGAATGGGTGAATGAAGTAATGAAGGAATGAATCAAATTTGCAAAGCCAGGGACTTCTTCATCTGTCTGGTTTGTCCACAGCCATTAGCTGAGTGTCTGGTACATGGTAGGTGCTTAAGAATTATTCATTGAATGAAGAATGAATGAGTGATTGGATGAATAAATGAATGAGTTTAGAAAAACAAATCCAGATTCATTATTCCTACTTTAAAAAGTTCCACTCTATAGTAAATAATTTAATGATTATTTTTAATAGTAATTCTTTAAGGCAACCCATGAAGTCAATTCTGTTATTCTTCCAGTTTCCATTCTTCCTCAAAGACCTTTTCCCAGACAGTAAGAATGAGAAATTATGCAGCATGCTTACCAGAAACTTCACTTTCAAAGACAAATAATGTTGGAGGGAATATTTTCATGTCAAATGAGTCTGTGCTTGTGCATATAGTCAGATGGGACCAGTATTTGTATCTTGGGTGGGATGACCTTGGAGATCTCAAAAGTCCTTCCTTTGTCCCCAAGTATTTCTTCTCCTGCTGAAATACATTTCCTACATTTGAATACTTTAGGGTTCAAAGTCACACTTCCCGTTTTCCAGACAGCATAATTTAGTTGGCCTGGGGTAGGTACCAGAAAATGATCTAGGCAGGCAGGCAGGCAGGCAGGCAGGCAGGCAGGCAAGCAGGAAGTAAGGGAGGGAGGGAGGGAACCAGGGAGAGAGGGAAGGAAGGAAAAAGAGACAGAAAGGGAGGGAGGGAGGGAAGGAGGGAAAATTACTATGTTGAGACAGTACCCAGGATGTGGACTGAAGGGGTTATATGGGACAGATCTGCTCCATGAGATGTCAGTTAAACTCATTTCTAAGCCAAGAAGTTAACACAATTTTAAATGAATTTTATCTGTTATGGTGTCATATCTGATCATGAGCCTAAACTTGAAATTGATAGTGCAGTACTACCTTGGAGCTCTACATTTGTCTTCTGTTATCCCTGTGCCTGGTACCAAAGGAGACAGAAGAGAAAGATACTCAGTAACCTATTGAGCAATCCTACTAAATCACATAGCCTTTGGTAGTTGGAGATGTATTTTATAAGCATTATTAAGCTTGATCTCTTTTACTCTTACTGCAATTACCTGTTGGGATTTTATAGGACTATGGACATACTGAGAGGAGGGATTTAATCACTAAGTACTTTCAGCCTAATTGGTTCTCAATTGGAGGAGATGCCTTGGGTTTGGAAAGTTGCCACATGTTAGCAGAGCATGTCAATTCATTGCCCACCTGTGGAGTTGACAGATATAAGGCAGTGTTCTGACTTGGCATCGTTTTTGGCATTTAGTTGGCATATCTATCTTTAGGCTGCTCCTAGGGCTCATATTTGTCAGCTCTGCCTGTGTTGGGCAGATATAGAGACTTTTGCCAAATTTCTTAGATCCATGGGCTAAGAACCTGATTGTGACAATTTGTGTGAGGTAGGATGGAGTGCTGTAGATATGTTACTATTCCCTGTGGAAATCCATGCCAGGGGAATTGCATGATAACCAATATAATTTTCAACATATTTTTCATTGTGATTTTTAAAAATTTTTAAATCCCTTTTATTGGCATAACATTTATTATTTTGATTGTGTTTTAGAGGTATAGAATCTCCCCTTTCAGGTGTAGCTTCCATACCACACCCACCACCAAAGCACCCACTTTGGTCCTCACTTTGGTCTTAACCTTTTCCCACCCTGACTGGTCGGCTCAGTTCTACAGTCAGATTTCTAGGTTTTGTGATTACTTGGTTTTATCTACTGCTTGATTTGTTTCTCTGTATTTCACATGTAATTGACACTATTCTGTATTTGTCTTTCTCCTGAATTATTTTGCTTAGCATAATCCACTCTAGTTCCATTCATGTTGTTATAAATGGCCACAATTTATCTTTTTTTAATAGTTGAGTAGCATTCCACCTTCCTGTATTTATACCACACCTTCCTGATCCACTCATCTGTTTTTTGCCAGGTAGGTTGTTTCCATTGCTTGGCTATTATAAATAGTACTACAATGAAAGTACTATTTTTTTCCTGGGTGAAAAATTAATGGTTCCTATGGTAGATCCATTTTTAATGTTT
The DNA here is from genome assembly GCF_014898055.3 of Talpa occidentalis. Lineage (NCBI taxonomy): Eukaryota > Metazoa > Chordata > Mammalia > Eulipotyphla > Talpidae > Talpa > Talpa occidentalis. The sequence goes on along the minus strand of NW_023603184.1, from coordinate 18,182,922 downwards.
TGAGAGACTTCCATACTATTTTCTATAAGGGCTGGGACAGTCTACATTCCTATGATCAAACCAGCAAGCCAGTTATTTGTGTTACTAAACATAAAAGTCCACTTGTGAGGAGGAAACTAAGAAGGGAAAAATAATTAAATAAATTGTATATTCATGTGATGTCTAGTGCACAATCATTGCAATCATGACTTTGAATATTATTTAAAAACATGAAAAATAGCTTACAGTGGCCTATTAAATAACTGTAGCACTTAATATTTTTTCCAGAAAAGAAAATCAATGACATAAATCTCACGAATTTTAATATAAGTGCAAAAATTCTGGAATGAGACTGGTCTGATTAAAAGAAGTTAGGTAACTTTCTCAGAGTTACTGAAGAGCTACATCATTTTGAAAAAATATTACACAACCTTATTAAGACTATTTTCTAATTTGTAATTATTCATAATACTCCACAGAGTTGTCTCAATGATTTAGCAAACTAATATATCCAATGTGCTAAATTCGTTGCCTGATATATAATAAAAGTTTGGTAAATATTGGGTCTCGCCTGGTGGCGCAGGTGGTTGAGCGCAGCACTGTGAGGCTGTCTGCAGCCTCTGCAGCGCCAGTTAGATCCCAGCCGGCTGGCGAGAATCCCACATGGTGCACAAACCTCTCCTGTTGTGCCCGCTGCTCCCCTCAGCAGTATATTTCGTCAGTCTGCTTGTTCTTTTCCCCGCTCTGTCTCTGGTGGGTCCTCTCACCCTCCCGCGAATCTGGCCCTGTACCCCGGTTCTTGTATTAATAAATCTTTAAAAAAAAAAGTTTGGTAAATATCATTATAAGTACACACATTAGTTCAAACATGCACATGTACACATGCACACACACACTTTTATATGCTGTCTTGCATTTTCTGTCTTGGTAATCATTTTTTTTTCCATTCCTACAACGCTTTGCTATTCATGTTAAATGATAAGAGTAGAAAGATGTCATCTAGAATTGCACTACCTGGTACTGTAGTCACTACTCATACTCAAATGACCATTGTTAGGTAAAGAAGTAGGGTTTGCAAGTTGGGAGTGGGAGGAAGAGATTTCATTTTTAGACATATGAAAGCTGACATGACTTTTAGAGAGATTAAATTTCCTTCACAACTAACTTACATGAAGAAGACAAGAGGCTCTCATTGTCATGGGAATTGAGATAGGAAAGGGGGATAGAAAAAGAGAATGGGGATTACTTGACAATTTCTCAGGATATGAATTTTTCATTGTACTACAAAAGTGCACTGACTATAGAAAGGTGACACTTCAGATTTACAGTTAGTTAGGCATTTGCTCTGGAGTATTTTTCCAAGAAAGAGGAGGTTTTAAGGTCTACCTCAACAGGGCATATTCTCTGTAAGGTTACTTAGGTAAATAAAACTGTCCTTAACTTCAGATTGTGTTAATATTTCTCAGGTCTTGCCCTTATGGAATTCTTTATAATTTCAAATAGTTTTCATGGTCATTAGTTCACAGGATTGTCTCATGATCATGAGACTAAATATCTATTGACAATATTGTTGTCATTAGGACAAAAAATTGAACACAGAATTTAGAAGACTTATTCAAGGACACAAAAGTTTGAAATTGGTTTCTATTGCTTTATATTTGCATAATGCAAAAATCATTCTTTACCCAAACTGTCCAGTCTTAACATGTAAAGAAGTAGATGTTTCCTGCTTTATCTGTAAGAATTAGTTTTTTCACCTGCAGAGATGAGTTCCCTTTGGGAAATCCATTGCAAAGTTTTCAGTATGTACACTATTCAATTATTATTTGCATTGGTTTTTGGTTGAGGGAAAAAATAATATTCCACTAATTCTTACCTTTACAATTCAAAGAAGTTTGACATATGCAGTAATCCAACCTTCATTGCTAACTGTTTATTTTTTATTATAAAAGTAATGAATGTTCATTACAGTAATACTGAAAAATGCAGGAATGTGAAACAAAATTTATTTTTATTTTTTTATTGAAATATAATTTGCATACAGGGAAATGCACAGAGCTTAAGTGTATAGTTTGGTGAATTTTGAAAAGTGTTCACACCCATGGATCCACACCCAAGTTTAGATATAGGATATTTTCATCACTCAGGGAACTTCTCTGATTTCTCTCTATGACCTTCTTTCACTACCCCAGGAAACTATCAATATTGTGACTTCTGTCTGGAAGCCCTAATGCTACTATTCACTACCAACCACTTCTTATCTTTTGGGCAGGTTTTGACCCCACTGATCATTCTGTTTGATCAGACCACTTTGGCTTGACTTTTGTGGCATGGTGCACTCTCCCCATTCTGGCTTGTCTCCTTTACTCGGTTCTCCTCATCTTCTTATTCTCTCTGCTTGAGCAGGGTTAGTGCTTGGCTCTCCTCTGCCCATGTCTGCACACTTTCATCAAGTCACATGGCTTTTAGCGTTATCTCTAAATGAACAATTCTTAAACTTACATCCCTAACCTGGACCTCTTCCTCGAACTTAAATCCTTTATCTAACAGACTAGAATATGAATGTCTAACTGGCATCTTGAAGGAAGCATGCCCCACATCTAAGCCTTGATTTTCACCCTCTCAGGCTGCTGCTCTTCAGTGTTTCCATCTCAGAAAATGGCAACTCTAGTTGCTTAAGACAAAAGGCTGGAGGGCATTCTTAAATCTACTCTTTTTTTCATACCATACAACAATTCCATTAGGAAATCCTGTCAACTTTACTTCAGAGAATATGAGAGAGTCTGACAGATATTTCCGACACTCACACCTGAATCCAATCTGTCTCCATCATTATTCCCCTGGACTAATGCATTAATTTCACGGGTGGGAGATATATCACCCTGTAATCTTCTCTCTGCAAGAGATAGACACAATCTTTTAAAATATGAAAGGTTTATTCTGTGCTGCAATCTATAATTTATGTTTTGCTTCTTCACTCAATATCATGATACACAATATTTTGTATCATTACAAACACTTTATAAACATAATGTTCAATGTCTGCATTGTTACTATATGGTGATACACACCATGATTTGCTTATGCACCTCCTTATTGTTGGACATTTAGACTGTCATTTTAACTGTTGTTAATAATTCTATAAGGAAAATTGTCAGATCCTTATAAATAAAATAGTGGATAGATTTTCAGAAATTGTTAGGTTAAAGGGTAGAGATATTTTGAGGCTGTAGCTGCATGTTTTCAAATTGGTTTTCAAAAAGTATGGGCCAATGTATACTCTCACTAATAGTACTAGCAAAAAAGGGAATTTCCCCCTAAATTGACTGAATTTTATCAACCACTTATAGGAGATGTAAATGAAAGATCAGCATAAAGTACTTATATTTATTGGAGTTTAACAAATAGCATATGCAGATTAGTTCAGAGTTCATTTGGCTATATTAATTTTAAGTCATTGCAGATAGTACCACTCTCCTGTTTACCCACAGAATTGGGATGCCATGTAATAAAGTCATTTAGATGAGAGTTTGGAAACATAAAGATGGGGGTTGATTCATGGCTTAATTACTTAGTAGTCATGAAATTTGGACAAGTCACTTAATCTGTTTGAGCCTCGCTGTTCTCATCTATAAAATACGCATAAAATAATCTACCTTGAAGAAGTATTAGGAATATTAAATGAGATAATGTACTAAAATCACTTAGCATGAGGTAGTACTCATAAATATTAGTTGCTATCCTACCTTCAAAGTTGTCTCCTTTTCTGGGTTAAGAGTCCACCCTAGTATATATTATAATAAATTGTGAGCAATCCATTTATCCTGTGGCTTGCTGAACTCCTATGAATATAAAGGAGATTATATTTATACATATATATATCTATAGCTGCATCTATAAATATTTTTTACAAGTATGGATGAACCAGAGAAAGAGCAGGAGCTGTGCTCAGAGGCAGCCAGCTATCATCACATATGAGCAGCATCGCGTGGGGATGGCAATGTTGGAACTGGAGTACTGGCTGAGGTCCTTAATCCTGAAGGGGTGGGCTAGATATGTGAGGAGTGAGCAGGGAAGGTTAACTGAGGGGCAGAATTGTGGTTGTTCTAGAGATTATGACCGAGTGGAAGTAGTTTTCTGAGGTTTGGCAAAGATGGATGTGTTTGCTAGTGGTTAGGAACAGACAAGGAGGAAAGAATCCTGGGGGTGAAACCTCTGAGTCATATTAAAGCCCACTTTTTAAAAGTTTTTTATTTGAAATAATTTTTAATTTATAGAAATGTTATACGTTTACTACAGAATACTTGTGTAGAACCTTTTTTTTTTTTTCAGGCTCACCAACTTTGAATATTTTGCCATTATTGCATTATCATCTATGTATCTGTCTGTCTTTTCTCCTTTGGTATCTATTTCCCAAGAGCACGGGTTTTCTCTTATATGGCCGTAGTATCATTATCAAATCCAGGAACTGAACATTAATGCACTACATCCCAGTTTCATTAATTGTCCTAATCATGTCTTTTGGAGCATGCCCCACCCCCATTACACAACCTAGTCCAGGATCATGTGTTTCATTTAGTTTCCTTTAATCTGGAATGTGTCACAGCCTTATTTTGTTTTACATGACATTGACAATTTTGAAGATTATAGGCCAGTTGTTTTATAATAAGTTTTTCAACTTTGTAGAGCTCATGTTTTGAATTTGCTTCAAAACAATTTTTTTGCAGGAGCTTGCTTTCAGGTTCCCTACCCAGATGGCTAAAAGATTCTAGGTGGTAGCAGCATGTGGGGAGCATCTGGAGCCCATTGAAATTAAGCATCCAGTGAACCCAGGTGAGGCTATTCAGGTGGGGTGGAACTCTTGGTCCTGAGCCAAAGTTGTATGCCCCAGTCTCAGGACCAGAAGGGACCTTGAAGGGTCATCAGACCCATCTGCTTGGCCTTCAGCACAAACACATTTCCACTCACCCAGATGCACCGGCCTATTTTTGAAATCCTCCAGGGAAAGTAATTCTATGTGTGCTTCCTGCTAACCCACAGTAGGGTCACTTCCCTCACTGTGTATAGTCATTCCTGTAGCTCAACTATTTTCCTCAAGGAGTAGGTCTCACACTTGTTCACTAACTCTGTAAAGGACTCACCATAAGTCATAGGCCATTCGTTATGTTTAGAGAATTGCGACTTATCACTTGCCCTTCAGGTTTCTTTTCATTAACTCGGCTGAACAAATGAAGTAAAATATATACAATTTTAAAAGCAACTTATACAGGTATAAAATATTGCTAGAATAGCAATAATGGCAATAATAACAATAGCAATAGCAATATTGTTATTAGTAGCAATAACAATATTGTTATTAATAATTATAGCAATAGCAATATTGTTATTAAGAGCAATAGCAATAATTAATAGCAATAGCAATATTGTCAATAATAATAATAGCAATAATAATATTATATCAATAATTATACATCATCATAATAATTATACTTTTCATTGTATCTTGGATTTATTTTCCATAGCCTAACTACCCAGGGAATGCTTTAGGACATATTTTCTAATCACCCATTTTTTTTCTTTTTTATTATAAAATAATTCACATTTATTGTAAAATACAAATTGAAACTTTACAGAAGAGTGAAGGAAAAACATTAAATTCTCCTTTCTTCCTCCACACTCTCACCATTCCAAAAACTTAGCCTCTATTTTTTTAGATGTCTGGAATTCCAGATTTTTATTCTATACTAATATAAGCAAATATACATGCATATAAACACACACACAAATACATCCTTTTTAAATAAAAATGGGAATATATTTCAACTTGATAACATCTTCTTAATATAAAACAATGTGTTCTCTGTGAGAAACATAAAAAGAACACAAAAGACAACAAATTAAACCACCCATGATTGTATTATTCACCTCTGTTATTTGGATATTTTCTCAGATTTTTTTTTCTATGTATGTATATTACCCTACATCCTCCTCTTTAATGTTGTTCTCTTCCTTGGTCATCTTTAAACATCTCAAAAGGTAAATGTTTTTCTTCTTATTTTTGAGATCCAGATGGATATGGATCCTTCATAATTTTAGATTACAAAGGTCAGTGGAAGACAGGAATACCCATGGAAAGGCCTACAGTCTGGCAGAGTCAAGAGATCAGACATGAGAAATATTTCCATGGGACTGTGCATCTCCTGTAAAGAGAAAGCAGCATTTGCTACCCATAAAGCCTGGGGTGAACAGGACTTCTGACACCATTCAGACAATATCTTCCATGTACAAGGCCAGATTCCTTCATTCACTATGAATTCATCATAACGACCAGTGCAGGTAATAATAATGCTCAACTCCTCAAGTTGACTTGGTTATACCCCCAATCCAAAATAAAAAAGGTCAATAGTGATGTTCTTCACATTACTCCTATTGTTAGGGTGTGATATATATCTTGGAATTACATCATGTTTCACCTCTCGGATCATGTGATGATCCCTCCACTTTGCTCCCAGGCCCCACTCTGCTCACCAGGCAGAGTGATAGCAGAATTGTAGCAGCCTCATCACTGTACCTTTCCTCTCTTTCCTTCTTTCATCACAGATAAAGGTTTCTACCGTGGTCTTCTCTGCTTAGTACGGGATGGCTGCTCTGTTTAACAGTGTAAAATCCTTTATTTTACACTCTGTTCTTTGGCTAAGGGCCCTGAGACTTGCCCTGGTGTTGGCAGTTACCTTGTTTCCCTTCTCTTGTGCCAGGGGCAGGTCTCCTGCTGTGTGAACTGATCTCCAGTAACTACACACACATTCATTTAGCCTCCTGGATTCCAGTCAGCCAATCCTAAAGAACTTTCACTGTTAAAATTAAATATTTATTGAGTGCTCATTATATGCCAGGTGTTGCTGTAGATGTCAAGGACACATAGTGAATGAAAAGACCAATATTTGCTTCCCCTGCATCTTGCATTCTAGTGTATGCTTCAGGAATGAGAAATTGTGAGGTTGGGACTGGGTCCACAGTCCCATCAGACCTCAAGCAGTTCTCCCAGCAGCCCTCCCTCAGGTAACATCTATAGCTCCCACAATTCCATTTTGTTGATTCCCCCCTTTGTTCTTGTATTCTAAGGTGTCCTCATATTTTGTACATACGTTTACCTAAATTATAGCAGGTCGGACATTTATAAAATGTTTTCTTGCCCAATATACTCAACCCTTACACTGAAAATTCCTGTGGGTCACAATGATCCAGGTACACATTGCATTTGACCAAAGCAACCGGTTCCTCTTTTGGTTCAGTTAATAGATAGCAAACACCCTGGGTCATTGAAAATAAAGGATAAATGTGTAATATAAATGCTTGTGAGGAGTAGAGATTAAGGTCATAACACAATGAGAAAATGATCCTTTTTCCTGTGGAAATAATTTGAATTTGTGTTTTTGTGGGGGGGTGTCTAATACCTTCAGAAATAAAACTTAAAATATGGAGCTTCTAGAAATTAATGTTGTGAATAAAACTTCAGTTCTCTTTGGGATTGTTTGAGATGCCCTGTGCTTGTTTGTGCTATTTGTATTTCCTTTCTTCTATGTGGTTTCTGGGATCATTGTGCTATTTTAGCTCTTACTTAGCCAAACTCCCTGTTGAGATGCTAAAATATCCTGAAAGTGGCAGTGCTGAATTTTTTGCATGCCCAGGAGTTGGATAGCACAGAGTTGATTTGTAATGACACTACTGTAGAGTAAATTTTTAGCTGTAATGATATTTTGGGCTGCTTGATCCCACCAGATTTGGAGAAGTTTGAATTACCTTAAATAACTAGAACAGAGACACTCGTATGTTACCCCTGAGACATGCTCACTGAAGCATGAAAATTAATTCAGATATGCATTCACACTTCATTGAATTTTAATCTCAGGGTTTATAGAATTATTTACTGATATTTGGGAAATGAAGCTGTTCTATGAGGATAGTCTGATTAAGGGTGGGAACAAGAGCAACTTCACGGTCTAATGTTTGTGAACTTTCTGTCTTGGTTAAGGAAACCATAGCTGATTAGCAGTGGCTTCACATTTTTTGTTCATCTTCCTGTCAAAATATGAACTCTATTTCCCCACCCCTTGAATCAAATACCACATTATTGCTACTTTGATTCATAAAATACAGTGGAAATGATGCTGCTTCAGTTCTAGATCTCATGCCTAAGTGGGCTGCAGTTTTCACTTCCTCACCTTTGCTGCTTTCCAAGAAGCATAACTACTCTGCTAGAGAGACAAGGTGGAGAGGCTCTAAACTTTGATGGAGAGGGAATGGATCCCATCTGAGAATGTTCCTGTGAAGCCACAACCAAGTGAGCAAAGAAGTCAGCTTGAAAATGAGTCTTCCAGCCACATTCATCCTTGCTGATGCCATGTGGCTTATAGAAAAGCATCCAAATGAGCCCTTTCCAAATTTCTGATCCTCAAAAAACAAAATGGATATTTGAAGTCACTAGGCTTAGGACATCAATAAATAAAGGAAAAGGAAACTTTATTGAAAAGCAGGGTTTTACATTTTTAGACGTGAGGTTTTATCATTCATCTACTTATCCACCTATCTCCTCCACCAGCATTTACCCACTTTGTTACATCAATGAGGGCACTGGGCTAATCCTATAAGGATGTCTGATAGAGTTTTCACTTCATGCTAATTTATCTCAAATTATTAAGTCTTATTAAATGGAAAACGAGACCTTTCTTTTTACATTTCCCTTTCATTTATTTCCAATGAACGATGGTGACTAAAACAATATGGTCTATATCCTGTCCTCATTTAGTGTGTTCACAATGGAGATACATAAAATAAAAAAATCCTCCATTCTATAAAATAAGGCCATAAAATAAACCTCACAAAATTTTCCTGAAAATTAAATGATAGTTTCTTTTTGTATATAACAGTAAAATCATTTACTGAATTTTGATGGTCGTAATAACAACAGAAGAACTGAGTGACAAAGCAGGTGTTTAATGCTCAGAGCAAAAATATGTGTATGTCATAAGTGACCGTCTAGAGTAGGAGTGATCTATCTGTTGTTGGTGGACTCCTTATTAGGGTTTAGTGGATCCAAAGAGCTTCTGAAATAACCTCACAAGAGACTGTGTGCTTATATATATGCACATTATTTTCTGGAGCAGAAATCCAATGGTTTTGTTAGATTTACAAAGGTGTTAATTATCCTGGAAGGTAAAGAACCAGTGAGCCAGAGAATAAAAGCAACTGCAACATGCTAAGCCCTTCTAAGGTAACATTATGCATCTTTAAAAATGCTGAAAAGGCATGTTTTTAAACACCTGTCAGAAATAAGGAAATACTACTGATATTATAATTCTTAGCACTTTATAATTAATGCAGAACTTGCACAAATTTATGTTTATATTTTTATAATTTTATCCACCTAAGCAGTCTAACAGGTTGATGGTGAGGAAAGTGAGGCTTATCAATTCTTCTTGACTTCACCTAAGAAATTAAGTGCTCTGATCTTCCACACCTATGGCTCCTTTTTGTAAGGTGCCCCATAGAACTCAAGTACCGCGATTTGAATAACTATGCCTTCAGCAGGCTTGCTATGTTCTTCCTTTGTTAGGTGCTTGTAGGGTCAGGAATGACACTGAGCAGGTTTTCTGATCCCATGCAGACCAGGTAAAGGAGGAGTCAGAGTCCTCAGTGGTTTTTTGCAGGTCTTTTATTGGGGTTACCAGGTACACAGCAGCAGGCAGGGGTGCTAGGGGGCCAGGGGTCTGGCAGGCCTCCCAGCCCCCAGCAAATCTTCACTCTATCTGGGCTCTCCGGCGTTCTCGGCTTCTCTCTCCGCTTCTGCTACTTTTTTCTCGGCTTCTCTTTCGCCTTCTTCTGGGCTTCTACTGGCGTCCCCGTGACGCCGCCCTTTAAAGCCCAGTCTCAGCCCAGATGAATCCCATCTACCTATGCCCACACCCTACTCCAGGTGCCTGCCATCAGGCATGCATTCAGGACCGCAAGGATCCATCATCTATCCTGATGGCTGGAGGGCAGAAAAGCCTGACATTTTTCCTTACCCTACATTGCTGTAAGGAGGGGATTGTTGATCACACACACCTACAGACTGGGCACTGTTGCTCAGTAGGCAGCCGAGAGATTGCAAATGTGATGCTTGGTCATTAGGAGATAATTTGATGAAAATCAAGCCAGATGGATGAAAGCACAATATTAATTTGTGCCCAGATCTAGATATGTGTCAATTATGCTGGTATTTCAAAGTGAGTTTTTGAGAATATAGGAACCTTGTAAAAAGCCCTCATGCAGGGCCTCCCACTACTAGTCAGACTTTTTCCTGAATGGGCAAAAGAACATCACCACACCTGAAGGAAGACCATCACACACTTCCCAGAAGGAAGTGGGTGAGTTTTAAAGCTGTTCCAAGTGAAATACCAATGTACTCTGGTCACCTTTATGGAAAAATGAATTATTTGACCTAATTAGTACTCATTGTGGCTGTATGTATTAGGTGATTTATTTTAACAAAACTTCATTTTCAATTTTCTGTAGGATTCCTTTACTATCAACTGCAGAAATGAACCTCCCAACCACAGCTACCATTTATTGAACATATGCTATACACTGGGGCCTGTGATACTGTTTAATTGCCACCATAACTCTGGCAGGGAGTTATTATCCTATTCATTTATCTGGGATTTAGTTATTGAAAAAAACTTGCCCAATATCTTTTAGCTCCCAAGTAGCTCTGGAAGGATTTGAACCAGTCTTTTCTCTTTCTCTAGATTGGAGCTCTTCACACCACTGTTCAGAGTAAGAGTTCTAATAGTAGAAGAGTTCGTGGTGATGTGTTCTCTTCTGGAACTATTGTTCCTTAACTGCCCAGTTCAGCAGAAGGAAAAAATGTTTTTCCACATAGAAGTCCTGGATCTCACTTGGGTCAACAAGTTGATTACGTCTGCTATTTATCTGATGCTATTCACATAGCCTGTGTCTATCCAGGGGGTTCCCATCCATCTGTATGACCATCTCTGGCAAGACAAAAATATTGCTAGTTTCTACATACCACTGCACCTGAAGGAAATTTTGAAGGATGATTATTGAAGGAAAGAGTTTTCCATTAGTAGTGAGAAAAAGTTAAGTGGAACATTCAGAATTTCCTTTTATATAGCCTCTGTTTATGTTCTTCCTAGGGCTGTGGATTTTTTATCACCCTGGCATATTTACAAACCTTCTTCCCATGATCCAGTGCTGTTGAGGTGCTCCTACTTTTATACTCTGCCTGTTCTTGTTATCTTGTTCTTTATTTTAGCTCTCTATCTGTAACTATTTCCTCTACTGTGTTCTTAAAAAAAAGACATCAGAAACTATGAGGATGTCTCCCATGTATTTTGGTGTTTCCTCTCCAAAATGGCAATGAAATAATTATATTTTAATTAAGTTATTAATATACTTTTATAAAGTGAGTATGTATTTCTTGATATGTAACTGTGTATTATATAGTGGGATAGGTCCCTTATGATATCTTCAGTATTCACAAAACTGTACTTTATTTTTTTTTCCTTAATTCCATAGCTGAGGAACCTGGTGTGCAATCAGGTTAAAAATCTTACTGAGGTTCCTACCCATAGAAAGTGACAACCAAGAAGAGACAGAACCAAGCTTAGAACACATGTCTCTCTAAAGCTCACACATTTTCCACAGTATCATATTGCCTTTTCCTTTTAAGGCCTGTAAACTAGTTTTTAGTAATCCCTTATTTTTTATCCTACTGTCATTACAGAAGTCCTATCTTCTTTTGGGATCAAGTTACTCCTATCATCAATTTTAGGAATTGGGAAATTGTATAGGTTGAAAGATCCCTTAAATGAATGTTACTCTCCAAAGAGAAAAGCTCTTTAAAGCTGTTGGAATCTGGGCTGAAATAACCAATTTCTATCTATGCTCGTGTTAGAAAGGCTTAACCTAGAATAGTTTTCTGAGTGAAGTCATTGACCTCATTTTTCTTCTTCCCCTAAAAGAACCAGTTGGAGATAAGTATATGTTTATCCCTTGTCATTTATTGTTGGTGTCTATAACTGTTTTATAGATTAGACATTTTATGCCTTTATATGTGTAGAGATTTTTCCTGTGGTTACTTCTGTTGGTGTTAATTTCCAAATACAAAGATTGCTAACAGGCATAGCAAAGACCAGTGAAATTCTCTCTGGCACTGTAAAGCCCATATTTATATGTCATTGAAGTATTTTTCATTGGATCTCAGAGAAGGCACATTTGTTTTTCCACAACAAGAAAGACTTAAATATGTACATTTGAATCCCATTACTATTTTGTAATATACACCAGTTTGAGGTTTCTCTCTTGTAAGATATACTTTCAAAGCTCAGACTATATCTCTGTGTTGTGTTGCCTAGCATGGGCAAATGATCAATATTATGATTCTTTGGGTTTCTTTAACATTCAGAAGAGGAATACACATTTATGTGTACAATTAACTGGACATTTACTCCCTCAGCAACATTTACTCTCTTTCATGTCTTTATTTTGGAAGTGAGTAGTCACTAATTCATATTAGTGTATTGAAAACTATGATTGGCATATGTTGCCTGCTCTTAAGGAGCTTGGAGTCTAGTAGAGAGACATGGAAATTACACAGAACATGGAGATGTGTTTACAGCAGTGTGGGGGCTCGGAGTGAGTAAATAAGGATATAGAGGGTTTTTCTTCTAGACAAAAGGATAAATATAGACTTCCCAGCTAACGGGTGTAGCAGGCTTGACAGTACAAGTATTAAAAAAAGAATTTTGATGAACTGGAAAATGGTAGTGCAACTAATTTGTGGAGTAGAGAGTGAAAGTGGAGGTAGTTGGGGCTAGGTAAAAACATCCAGGGTTTTTGGTCCTAAAATCAGATATTTAGAATTCATTTTATAGGCAAAGGGACAAAGATAAAAAGTACAAGAGGTCAAATGGAAAGATCATTTTCTTTCCTTCAAGATATGGACATATAATATCAAAAATATTTATTAACTCTTGTGAATCAGGAAGGACAGCAGGTGATATAAAACACGTGTCATTGAATAAGAGAAAGAGAAAACCAACTCCATTTATTTCCTCTTAGTTTTTATTAGTATCTTGATTTTCTGATTGAGATTAATTCACTTGAACAATTGCCAAGTGGGGTGTTTGATCAATCTTTTCAAGAAGGTAGACAAGAACCTCTGACATTTTCTTCTTTATGTTTTGTTTTTAATGGACTAATTCACTAGAGATTTACCAGGGAAAGCCCAACTGTATCCATCTCCAGCATTTGTTAAGGGATTCATTCCTCGGCCTTCATTCACATTAGCAGTCTTATTAAGGATTTTATGTTGATTTTTTTCCCCCTTCTTCCACATTGTCTCAGGAGAGGAGGGAAATCCTGTTTGTTATACAATGGAACTAATTGCATAATGGGTCACTGCATATTTCTGCAAAGACAGAGGCCAAGGGAACTTGGAAGGAAACAAAAAATGACATCGAAATGTGATGTGTCAGTGGAAAAGAAAGTGGCAGAGAGCTACAGAAGAAAGTGAAGTGGGACAACTATTTTTGCTTTCTATACCTCATCAGCTAGCTATTAATTCTAAACTCCATACAGTGTTAATGGGGTACACTTCAGAAGATAACAGGATTGGAAATTTTAAAACTTAAACCAAAATTGAATAAATCAAGAGTCATATTTTGGAAGGAAAATCTCTTTATTCTCTAGATGTGATTCATTTCATTCAATTCAACAAATATTTGCTGAACTTTGCTTGTGTGTCCTTGAGGATTTCAGCATCTCCTAGAAGAGTTGGATATATGAATCACTAGCTATGATACCATATTGTAAGTAAAAAAAGATGTATAAAGTGCTATGGGCCCAAAGGACAAGGACACTACATTTTGCCTGTTAAACCTGGGGAACGGATTGAAGTAGAAATACTTCCTTCCATATTTAAGCTAATGTTTAAAGAATGAATTGGAATTTTCCAGAAATGTATAAAGGGTGTTATGGGAAGAGAGACTAGTATAGCCAAAAGCTTTAAGAATGGAAGTATATAGCATTCTGTGGAAACTGTACAAGTTCTTATGGCTTTGGAATCTGGGATGTATAAGAAAGGACCTGGGAATAATTTGGAAGGTTAAGTATCAGAATTATTTTGGTTACAAGCAACAAAAATTGAGGGAAATGACTACAGTCAAATATATACATACACATTTGTACATCTCAGGCACACACACACACACACACACACACTTTATTGGAAGCATACAGTACCTCTCACAGAATTATAGGAAATGCTGAAGAGCCAGGATTCAAGATAGACAGGAACAGGGTAAACAGAATTTGATGGTGATCTCTTCAGGCACCCTTACCTGGTGATTCAAATTCAGTGAGTTTACTTAAACATCAAGGTTCAGTGAGACAGCATTTGGTTGATACAATTTAGATACCTTTTGGCTTGGAATGAACAGAAACAGCCCTTTAAAAGAGAGCTATTAAGCTGTACCAAAAGGGGAAAATAGATTCCCCAGTCAAATTTGGTTACTTTTACCCTAATAGATGGAAACAAATATTGACCAGGAAAATGACAAATGTCTATTGTAAGATGTGGCCAACTTGTGAAGGGTCTTGTGTGTTAGCTGAGACTTACAAAGCAAATGTTAGAGGTAGAGTTGACAAGGTTTCATGGTTTATTGTTTGGTGAGAGAATGTTAAGGGTGGAGTCAAAAAAGACATCACTGATGAATAATGGATAAGTAAAACCTGTTACTAAGTTGGGTGATATAGAAAGATGATGTCTATTTTGAGAAGACTGCCAGTTATGTCTGGTGAAGACAAATGTGAAAAAATAATTATAAAAATATGTCAGACTTATAATAAATCTGAAATTTTCCAGAATAATCCCATGAAGCTTTATTAAGCACAAAGTAATTAATTTATGTCTTAATCAAAAATTACCAGTTGATAGCCTCTCTGATCTAGACTAGCAACCAAATCAAGAATGCAACTAAAAAAATAGACTGTCGAATCATCAAAATGAATGTTATGTGGCCTATGCTACTAAAACAGTTTAGTTACAAGAAATTCCCTAAATGTCTTCTCTCAGAGACAATTTAACTTTAGAAATGAATGTCATGATTCCAAGTGTCTGTTTTCTTAGCCTATAGATGATTTGGAACACTAAATGAAAAATGAATATGAATGTGGGACATACTGACAACTGCTTACAATAGTGGTCTGATATTGAAGAAATAAAAAAATAAAGTGTCAAATGTCGAAGAGCTCTAAAATATCTAAGAGTCTGGAACTATAAATCATGGCGGAGAGCATCCTTATGCAGAAAAATAATCCGTAAGATCTTTCTATTTGTCCACAGAGGGTAGGTTATATTGCAGTGACAGACACTACCAGAATCTCAGGGATTGGCCAAAAAGATGATTCCTCGCACCAGACTACATCCAATCAGGGTAGCTCAGTGAAACTACTAATCTTCATGGAGAGGTTCATAAATTTAGGCTACTGTATCCTGGGTACCTGACTGTCAACATGATTATCACTGAATGCCATGCAGGGGAAAATTAACCTTGAACAGCCTCCCTCCTGACAAACATTTGGACAAATTTTTGTCCAAAAATGACACACTTACATCCACCACAGAGTAACACTAAACACATCATTTTGTTGCAATGCAAGGGGGCAAACAAGTAATGTAAACCTATCATGGGCCAGAAGGAGAGTAAAACTAAATCTGGGTGAGAACAAGTGAACTTTCCTGCATCATTCCTACATGCTAACCTAGTCTGATAGTCTAAGTTTACAACAATGCTGGGCTCATTGCATTCACTCTTTCCATCTGGCTAAGGTACTGTGGCTTTCTCCATACATTCAATGGCGCCAAATTGTCTACATATTTGCAGCAACTCCAGAGCCTCATCTTGTACTCAGCTATTTGCAAATTGTTACCTCTCTATTATGCCACAGGTTTTGTTTACCCTTTAAGGAGCTGGTGTGCAGAACACAGGAATATCTGGGCTCAGTGGTTTGGATACTGACAAGCTGAGGCTTAGGTCTGGGCAAGACACATGGAGCCTTCAATCCTCTGGAGCAGGGGTTTGCAGAAAACTACCACAAAAGAAATACTTTCTGCCCTAGGGAGGTTTTTAAAAACTTTAATCCTTTTTTGGAGAAAGTGTACATGAGTTTCTTCTCTGGTGGTCTAGCCTGAAATTTCCCTTTCCCAGACTCTGGCAATGCTTCCTTTAAAGATCTTGCTAGATGACTTTTATAAGCGATCATCAGCACCAGTTGCTTATTCTAGTAACTTTCAGGGGCATAGGATGGAAGAGACACTGTGGAGAAGTATGGCTGGACCTATGTTGAGCATCCAGGCTTCTTCAGATCATGGTGGGCTCATTCAGTAATGGCAGGTGCTAGGAGGGTGTGGGTTGAGGTGCCCAAGTAGTGGTAACACATGAAGTCTTAAGAAAGGGATTTGGGGATTTCAGAAACACTTTTATTATCAGCCTAGGCAAGAATGAACCTGCATATTGTCACTGTAGGCAACTCCAATCCAACTCATGAAGGAAAAACTCAGCTCATCGGCCTTCAACAAGAAATTCCTAACAGCCTTACTTCACTCTTATGCATCTAATCTTCCTCATATGCAGCTCCTGCTATCTAACCTTTTCTCAACTGCTCACATTCATCCGGAAGTCCACTTCAGTGCTTTTCTTGCATCTCTTACCTGCATAAGTCATGGCAGGACTATAGCTGTCTTGTCCCCTCTGTCCCATTTGCTGTCTGAATTTGGCTTTATCTGCTGAAGTACTAGAGGCTTCTCTGAACAAAATGCTATATTAGGCTTCAGGCCCATAATGGTGAACAATTGTGTGTCCCAGTGAGGATGAGGGGACACAATAAGCAAGAAAAATGGTTTTCTAGGTGTGATATGTATTATGAAGAAAATAAAGAAGATAATCTGACATAGGATCTTGGGGAATATTTTAGTGGCTTGGCCAAGGTAGTGTACTCTGAAGGATTGATGTTTTCCTTAAAGAGAAAGCCAACAATATGGATTTCCCTTCCCAAATGCAGATACTTATTTCTTGCCCTTTACCATTCTAAAGGAAAAAAAAAACAAGATCAAGGAAATAATTTTTTACTCTTGGACTACCTAACTTGTAGATTGTACTTTAACTACCCCTTAAATGATTGAATTTAACAATCTCAGCATAAAACATAACATCCCAGTCATTTCATTCCAATGCTGCTAATATCCCCAAACATCTTAACATTGATATACCCCAAGTAACTTACTTTTTAGGCCCATCCCTTACTCTGGAAAGTAAGGGAAAAAACCCTTAGTCTTTCTTCACCATTACTGCTTAATCTATAAAATATGGAGATTAAACTACAGGTTTTCAGGGCCTCCTTGGTGGCGCAGGGGATTAAGCATCGCACTATGAAGCAATCTGCAGCCTCTGCAGTATGAGTTCAGTCCCCGGCCGGCCAGGGAGAAACCCACATGGCAAGGCAGACCTCTCCCGCCCACTGCTCCCCTCAGCAGTGTATTTCAGTCAATCTGCCTGTTCTGTTCCCCACACTGTCTCTGGTGGATCCTCTCACCCCCTACATCTCTGGCCTGTACCCCAGCTCTTGTATGCATAAATAGATCTTAAAAAAAAACAAACTACATGTTTAGTTAAGATTTTATTCTAGTCAGAGATTCTATAATTGAGATATTTACTCATGGAATGAGAGTAACTCCTGGGAAGGAGCTCCAAGGAATTGGTATAAAAACACAATGAGTGGAGAAATGAAGAGACAGGATGGAAACTATTGCAGTGCATCCATGAAAAAACAATCTTGTCTGCCCCCAGAGTAGTTACAAGCATGGCAAATTTGGAATGGCAAAGCATGTCAAGCCACATAATTTAGCTGTGTGTTGATGTGATGTCTTAGCCTAGTGCATGTCCTCTAAAGAGACCAAGAGATCATACATTAATCTGTGAAGTTCTATTCTATGCAAATTAGTATTGTTTAATAATATATTCTGGCATAAAATGCCCAAGCACTCAGATTTCTCTAAGTGCCTCTAGTCTGTTTCTTGGACGGTGAGAGAAGAGTATTATGAACCTTTGCAAATAATAGCTTGTATACCAAAATCAGCAAAGGGAGGTTTGTGATAAGGACATTCAAACTGGCCACAGTCTTAGCACCCGATTTCCATACATTCCACACTATTTCAGGGCTCTGCCTTATTTACCCATCTTGGTATCTTTAAGTCTTTTGATCAATGAGTGTTTTCTAGTGAAATGAAAGATTGAATCCTGATGGGTAGTCACTACTGAAGGTCTATTTTATATGGCAGAGGTAAGACCAATTCTGGAGGAGAAAATCAGGTTGAGACTTGATTTTAATCTGCTACTTCGTAAACATTATATAACCTTTCCAAAAGTTTTAGGGGGGTATTTTTAATTGAAAAAAATGATGTAATCATCAATTTCCAAATTTATTCAGTTCATAGGTTTGATCATTTATGTCATCCTGGTTCTGTATGTGCACATGTGTGTATTGGTATGTGTGTTTGTTATATGTGATGTATTTAATGTGTTGTGTGATACATCACATAGGCAATAATAATTAAGATGTGTGCTTAGTTGAGTCAGTTTCTGATATCTGGCTTCTGTATTTGAGTCTCCAGCCTTTAATTTAGCACCTAAATCCATTAGTCTCACTAATGATTGACCATGAGTCACCACATTCCTGAATTCAAAACTATTTCTCCCCAGCAAGTGGGAGCACAGGGGTCCTCTTGATTTTTTTTTTTAATCTTTAAAATATTTTCTAGATTTAAAGCTTTTATATCCATGCCATGAGAAGAGGTGTTAAACTTTGTCTCAGGATTTCTATAAGTTAGAAAGAGGGCATTGCCCTCTTTCTTCACAACACGTTTAATACTTCATGAAAGACACTTTAGGAACATTTGCTCTTTACAATTATACCTTGAGAAATGTTGCTTGAATTAGGCATGTTCTCAGGTACACCTTTATTCTGCATAATTTTTTCTTTGTGACATTCTCCCCATCAAATTGGGGGCTGAGTTTATTACCTATTGCTATAATATTTTCTAACATATGCACTTGTAAATATTTGCTAAATTATACTGATGCCACAATACAAAAATAACATAGTTATTGGCTACTTATGTTTCATTTACCTATTTGTGATTTATTCTTTTTGTTCCTTGGAAAGTTCAGAAAGAGGATTTCAAGTATACAAGTACAGCTTACAAAACATTTGATTATTTTGAGTTAGTTGAGAACAATTCACTGCCTTGGATTGGTGATAAACTCCAGGGAAAATAGTTGAAGTGTCTGTCGTGTAGACATATTTTCCAGTGCGGTTGGTGTTTTTGGACAATGGGCAAAAATGTTTTTCCTTTCACATATTTATTTTGAAATAATTTTTTCAGTAACATCTGTACTTTGGAGATACATGTAAACTCAACCTTTTTCTACTGATAACTGCAACTGTTGCGCAGTATTAGTTATTTTCCAGAAATCATCATCTGAGATGGTGAAAGAAGTTTTATTTGGGCACAAGTCTCTATCAATCAAGACTTCACTTCCTGACTCTCTTGCAGCTAGGCATGGCCAAGTGACTCAGGGTTGAACTGAATGTAAGCAGAAGTTTAATGTAACACTTTTTTGTGATAAATATCCTTCCCTCCCCTTTCTCCATTTTCCTACCTGAGGGAATGTGGTCATGATGGATAGAGTTGGAGCAGTCATTAAGTCAGGAGATGAAACCTATGTATTAATAATGGTAGAGCAATAAAAGTTAAGATAATCCTGGGTCCTTTCTACCTTTAAGGAAGAGAGATGCTGCATTGTTTGTGTGAGGGAAATGAACTTATTTTTTAAAGCTGTTTTAAATTTGGGGTTTCTATAATTGATCTTGATGTGATACCCTAGCCAACATAAGCATCTCAACTTTCTTTAGGGAATCACTCTTTTACTCTGAGTCCACGTGTATATGAAAAGTACTGATTTCTTCTTTGGCTTCAGGAGTGGACTTGTGACCCAAACCAGGCCAATCTACACCAGTAGTATATGTACATTGCACTTGTTGAGAAAGAAAATCTCTCTTTCCACAGGGCCTTCCAAAGGATAAACTTCAACCATGATATTGTTGGTGGCCGATTTTTTAACGTGAGCAAAATTCTGCATGAGAGTGGAGCCAACTGAAGAGCATGAATGAAGTAAGATTAATTCCTTACTACATCATTTGAGATCTAGTTATGGATGGAATTCTCTACAGCTAAGATTTTTCAGTTACCTGAACCAATAAATTCTCCTTTTGTAGTTCAAATCACTATGTACTTGTCTCTAACACTTTTACCAGCAAAGCCTGTATAATGCAGGGCTGATACCTTGGAATCAGCACCCCAAACTTTTTAGGATATTTGTTTCTATTGTCAATGACTGCATAATGACATCTCTTTCCTTGCCTCAATCTTAGTGGCTTAAAGTAAATTATTATTATCACTCATATTTCTGTGTGTTGAATGAAGGCAACAGTTAGTTCCTGCTCAGTTCCTCTAACATGCTGCAGTCAGATGTCATCAGAAGACCCAAATAAGCATAAGGGTTTCTTCACTTGCAAGTCAGACTTGTTCCCCCAGAGCGAGCATTGGAGATCAAAACAAAAACGGCAAGATGTTTTTTGATCCAGTTTCAGAAGACACAGCATTGCACTATGTCTTTGTAGTTTCAAGAAAATCAAAACCTCCAGATTCAAGGGGTGGACATCTTATGAAGGCATGAATTCTGGAATGTGTGGTTCATTATAGGACATGCTTAAAGACCAGCTGCTTCCAAAATTTTTCCTTTTCATTTTTATGTTTCAGAAAAGTCCAGTTCTCTTTTGTGGTATGAATCAATAGAATAAATGATTGTTAGTCTGACTTGCAGAACAAGGTTGAACATAAGTGATTGAAAGAACTTCTGTGACTTGCTTGCTTCCATTTGTAACCTTCTCTTCACTGAGGATTATGTCCTAACTGTCCCATCATGCAAAGGTGCTCTTCTGTTAAAGCTTTTGTCATCCCTGGAACAGAACAGAACACATTCTGAATCAAGGTCTGGGTACAATATAAACTTCTCTGAGGAAGTGTTAGATATTTCTTTATAACCTCCACCCCTGTAGACTTTAACATTGTTGTTTTTAGAGAAAATGTTTCCAGGCTGTAGATTATAAAACTCCCTGTACAGGTGGAAAAAATGTCCTTGATCAAAGAAAAAGAACTGGCTGGATTCTATGCTAATCAGAACAGACCTCATGCTCTGTGGAGGAAAAAAAAAAAACAAAAACCTCTCATTGACCATGTTGAGGTAAAGCTATTTGAATGGTTTTTCTGAATGACGCAAATTTGAGCTCAGGAGAGGCAGATCAAATCCAGTGAAAGAGACTAAGATGTTGAAAAAGACTGAATGTCCAGCTGAGATTCCTGCTGATCAAAGGTATGCAGTAGAAAGTTTGAGAAAATATGGCCTTTTTGAAGCACCGATTCTCCAGAAAAAGTAAAAAATTTAAATGGAGACAATGAATAAAAGAATGGTCCTCATAGTTAACACATGGATGTGGTGGCTATAACTTGACAATGGAGTTGTTGGATACGTTTGCTGTCTTAGTTACATATATTTGAACCTAGAGTCCAGGCATGCCTGGGAGCTCACTATTGATAAATACTATTTTGGGGGCTTAATTGCTTTTAAAGTATTTAATAAAGTGATTGTCAGTATGCTAAAAAAGCTCATTTAAGAATCTCCATACAAGGGCTCAAATAGATCACCATGGTCTTGGATTTCCAGGGGCATGCTGGTTGAGGAATTCTACCTAAGGTATTATGAGACTCAGGAAATTAATTGAGGAATTCCAGGAGGGAATTCAAAGGACAGAATCCCAGAGATAGCAGAGGCAAACATCATGTCTAGCAGGATTAAGAACAAGAAGAAAGCATATGTGAACTGAACTTAAGGAGGAAGGAACAAGGACTGTGAATACACAAGGATCATGAATTCAAGGAATGCTTGCTTCACATTTCAAATGCTAACAGGTGCATGAGGAGTAACAGTAGCAAAACAGCAGCAAAACATTTAATGAACAGTTACTATGTGCTAGATTTTGTTTTAAATGCTTTCCATGGATTATCTATTTAATTTTCAAAACAACTATAGGAGGAAGGTATGATTACTAAATTTTTTTTTTAAACATGGGACCCATAAGAGTGCCTCACAATAGGACCTGAGAGATAGTAAATGTTCAGTAAGCATTAGTTCTCTTGATGTCCCTTTCACAGATAAGGAAAAAACTGAGGCTTAGCAAACCATAATTGCAGAGACTTGAAAATACTCTGAAGCTTTGTAATGACCTTCCTTTTATGATTAGTAGTAAGATGATATGATGTGAACAGATCATGAGTCATGGTCCCTCCCTCCATCCCTTCCACCATCCTTTCTTTTACTTTTTTTTTAACTTTTCTATATTAGTTTATCATCCATTAGTATATCTATACAATAGTATTCCATTGTGTGTTGAGTAACAACTTTATTCAATCTTTATCAGTGGGCTCTTAGGTTGCTTCCATATCTTAATTATTATAAATAATGCCACAATAACCATTGTAGAACATATCATTTTTTGAGTTGATGTTTTTATGTTTTTCAGATAGATACACAAGACTGGGGATACAGGGTCATATAGTATTTCTATTTATAGATTTTTAAGATAGGTCCAGACCACTTTCCAAAATGGCTGTACCACTTTATATTCTACCAATAATGTATAAGAGTTCCTCTTTCACCATATCCTCTCCAATACTTGTTGGCAGTCTTTAATGTATGCCATTACCACAAGTGTGAAATAATATCTCATTGTGATTTTAATATGCATTTCCTTTATTAAAAGTGACATTGAGCATTTTTTTCATGTGTCTGTTGACCAATCTGTAGATCCTCTCTGGAAAATTGTTTAGGCCTGCTTCCCATTTTTGAATGGCTGGCTTGATTTTTTTTTTATTTGGATGAGTTCTCTGTATATTGTGAATATTAACCTCTTGTCAGTTATGTGATGTTTGAATATCTTCTCTCATTTAATAGGATGCCTTTTTAATCTGCTAATACTCTCACTGTGTAAAGTTTGTTGTTTTTTTTTTTTAATGTTGGGGTAGTCCTAGTTATTTGTTTTTGGTTTTATTTCCCTATATTGACCTTGCAATAGGGGTCAAGTCCCCAGATATAGCTCTATCATTGATTTCTTGAAAGATATTGCCTATGGTTTCTTTTGTTTTTTATAGCTTTGGGCCTTTATCTAAGTCTTAAACTCACTTTACATCTATTCTTATAGAGAGAGTTATAGTGATTCAACATTTTTTACATATGACAGTTCAGTTTCTCCAGCACAAATTATTAAAGAGACTATCCTTTCTCCATTGTATGCCTTTGGCTCCATTGTCATTGATATCTGTACTGATGGATTTATTTAATTTTGATTTGGTTCCATTGATCAGTGTATCTAATTTTATTACAGTGTTATATTCTTTTAATTTCTCTTGCTTTATAATATAGTTTAGAGTCAGGTAACATTATGTCTCCATTTATCTTGTTCTTGTTTTTTTCTCAAAATTGCTCTAGCTATTTGGTGTCTTCTATAGTTCCACATAAAATTTAATATGTTTCGTTCTATTTTCTTAAAAATATATTGGAATTTTAATGAGGATTAATTTAATCTATATATCACTTTTTGTAAACTAGTCATCTTGACTGTTTAATTCTCCCCACACATGAACATAGAATATCTTTCCTTCTCTTTATATCTTGTTCTATATCTTTAATAATGTTTCATAATTTTTGTTGTATAAAACCTTCATCTCCATGGTTAATTCTTAGGTATTAATTACCTAAGGTTAATTCAGATGCACTTATAGTTTGCACACTTGAGTGATGAAGATATATCTTCATTTGCAGTTCCCCCTTGAATATTTTTTACAGTTACCTCCATAAGTACCCTATATTTGCTGGGAAATGAGTCCTTCCTTTTGATTTGTGTGATAACATCACCATTCTAACACCTAAGGGAGATATATAGCCTTCTGTGTCTAAGTAATGAGTACAGTTTTTTGATGAATTTTTTTTAAATTTCTGGAACACAAGTTGACTAACAGTATAATGGGTCAGTAGTTTTGAGATTTAGTCTATAATCATATTATCTGGAAGCCTCGTCCCTCACCTCAGACCTCCTTCTGAATATTAGTCTTCAAGATAGAGTACTGCAATCTGTATTTTTAATACTTTTCTCTCCCTAGATAATTGCAGTCTGTTTAACATTATTTTCACCCCAAGGAACAGAGTCTCACTTAGAATCCATAAGTATAAGAATAAGTGTACTGTGTAAGAATAAGTTATTGACTAGGCGTAGGCCTCAAGGCAATATGGGAATTGTCATACAACCAGACTGCAAAAAAAAGTAGTTTGATAAGTAAGATGTCTTTGGGTATTAGTGCACTGCTAATAGCAGTGTTATCTCTGGCTCCTCTCAATCTGATTCATGACCCCTCTTTTCTTGTGTGTGCTGCTTCTCTTTTACTTTCCCTGCAGATTTCTCTCTTTCTCTTAAATTCCAAGTATTGAGTGAGAAAATATGATCAATATGGTTTGTCCCTCTCATCCTCATGGGCAGAATTCATAAATAAGACCCTTCCAGTTGGCCTACATACTGGCTGAACTTGAAAAAGCAGTCTTCCATTCCTGTCAGTTGTAACCAAGGTGGGATGGTGACATGGAAATGCATATTTCCACCTACTTAAAAAAAATTATAATACACTATAAATAAAAATAGTGACCTCAGTGGTAATAGTGTGTGGGAAGCATAGAAGGATGTTGAGGCCTTGGCTAGTGTGCTGGTGTTGACCATTACTGCTCAGGGAATAATTTCATGGTGATATGATCTCAAATAGGCAGTCTCCATCCTAGTAGTAGCATCAGGGATTTGACCTGGGAAAATGAAAAGTATGTCTGAGACACTGCTGTTATTAAAAATGTAAGGGTCAGAACCAATCATTAGTTCACTGGATTCTGAGCAGATCATTGAATGGTAATAGTGGAAATTAAATCTCTGGACTACCTGGACAATATTATGTCTACCGTGTTAGAGTTAATATTTCTCCTTTTCTTTATTTCTCTTGCTTCCTTTATTTTCTCATTCTAAAGGACTTTAGCATTAAGAATATACTTTGACACAGGAGTCTTGCTATGCTTCCAAGAAAAAAAACTATACATGTGGAATATTCTGAATGTCTGTGGGCTAGAACTTAATCCAGGCCAATAATTCATCAGCTCTCTAATGTAAAGTGAATCCCAAGTTTCCAGCATGGATCAGTTATTTTATGTAGCTTATCTCTTCATAATCAGCAAACAAATAGGGGCTGTAACTGGGCTGGAATCATTTCAGTTCCTACTGGTCCTGCACTTGTGTTATTTCAGGTCATCTCAGAAGCAGACACTCATGAGCAAAAATTTTATTGGGAGAAACAACTGAGAGAAAATAAGGAGTTGGGAAGGCTGTTTAAATTGTCAGAACATGATGCAGATCTTACCGTGGATGAAAGAGAGAGATGACCAGAAAGTAGAGACACAGCAACTTAGATTGCAGTGTAGTCCTAAGAAAAGTTAGCAAGGCAAACAAGAGGTCCTCAAGCCAACACTTCCCGTACAAGGAATCCCTTGTCTCTTAGGAATGGACCTGACTGAATGTTGCTGCCTTGCTCAGGTCTTAGTCATTGGCTGTGGCCTCAAAGCAAATAGAATGATGGAATTCAGAGGATGGTATCTGGGACCATCAGACTTCCAACAATTAGAGATGTGAGAGGAAAATCCCAAGGGCCACCACAAAATCTATCCTTATAGGGATATGAGAGATGTTCCTGTAGGAACCCATAGAATATGGCACTATCTGGATCATACCTAGTAGGAAAGATCTTAAGAAATCAGCTCATTTCAAGCACCATTTGTTTCAAAATGTAGAATTTATTATAAGTCAGGTATTGCCATTGAAAAGAAGCTTCATACACACAGATTCCAAGAGGAAGTAGTGCACGTCCTATGGGGTTCCCTCGGGGTAGCACTAGGCTAGAAGCAGAGGGAACAAGGTGGGGAGGGAGGGAATGTGATCAAGAACCTTTATTATGCTTTCTTTGGGAAGGAGAAGGCAAGGAAAGGTAAACAGGTTTGGGATTGACTAGTTTGAATTATTTCAGGGGGCTCTGAAGTATAGGATGTGTGCCAAGCTGTCTATTTTCTTGCCTGGCATTTGGCAGGAAGGTAGTGGCTCCAGGTGTAAGAACCTACAAAGGAGGTGGTGGGGGTTGGGCTCTGGGTTGGTTGGTTTGCATCTGAAAGGGGTGTTTGAAGACTTGTGTATGACTATCTCTGGAAATTTGCTTGCTAACCCTGAGAGAGGCACTTTTTCCAGGGTCAGCAAGATTTCAGGACATAAAAGCATCATATTTAGAAACTAGAAGATAAGTTATTACAACACTGCCTCTTCCTCTTGGGAGAGTTTAACCTCTCACATCTCCAATGACACCTGGGATTATAATATTGTAGGCTGATCCAAATAGTAAAAGTATTATATTATTCCCAAATCTTCACATTCCTGTCCTTTGAGCTCCCCAGGTCTCCATCCTCAAGTTCTTGACATCTATATATATCAGGCCTTTAATTATGCTGCTGTTGCTTCTAATAATAATAGTATAATCATATTCATAATATTGCATAGTTAAAAGCCCTTAGGAGATTAACTAGGGGAAGAATCTCAAGGAGATATTAGATCTGCTCTGAGGATTTAAAAGCAAAGAAAGTATAGCAGAGGAAGAGGAGAGAAAACAGAAAATTCCTGGTATGTGCCCACAAAGTAAAATAACTACTTCTCAAGTTTAAAGCAAAAAAAAAAGTATGAAATCCTTGTGAAGTTGTAGTTAACATCGGCCTTAGAGAAGGAGACTAAGCATTGAGTGGGAAATGCAACTTTTAATTTAAAAATGTCTATTTTTCCCTCTAGACTTTGAGCTACAAGAGGGCCATCTGTTGATCTGCTTACTTGGTAGATCACAGAGCAGGGCAAATCATAACTTGAGTAAATGTATATAAGTAAATGTATATAAAAATATATATAAATGTATATATAAATGTATATAAGTAAATGTATATAAGTATATAAATGTATATAAGTAAATGTATATAAATGTATATAAGACAGTGACAAACAAGCAGACATCAGTTCTTCCCTGCTGCTTCTCTGGAAGCAGGTCTTCTCTGGAGACCTTCTAAGATGTCACTTGTTTTGTTATCTGTCATCAGTGGCAGTGAACTCCAGGACAGGTACTGTTACATACCTACATCTATGCATACGTATTATGTGTGTCTATACACTTACACACAAGAGAATATATATATATATATATATATATAATTTTTTAATGAGTATACTGACATAATTTTTGTGTGCTTTTCTAGCAGGGGAAAATTTGTAAATATTGTCATTTTTCTCATTCTGTCTTCCCTCCTTGTATTGAGTATACACTCAATAATTTAAGATTTCTAATCATAGTTCTTCTTCCTTTAATTCAGGAAATAATGAAAGAATAAATTTATCTCCTTTCCCAGTTTACAAGACATATTTATAATGCTCCTTTTAGGAAGCAGAGTACGTAGATTTCAAGCACTTTTTGGTTTGTTTTAAAGAATGAATTTGTTAATTTTTGAAAGTTTGCTAAATAAGTTTTATTTTTCCCTAAAATGACCAGTTAGAAAAACTTCTAGGGAAATCAGCAAGAGAACTAAATGTTGCAAAGAACTCCATAAAACAAATCACTAAGCCCACGATTGAAAATATGAGCAAGCCCTTTCAAAACATTATAGAAATAAATATTCATGAATCTGGGCACATGCATGTGTATAAAAAAGTAAGCTCCTAAAGATAGCTGAAGGTGACCTAAGGAGCAAAATCCATCTTTTTCTGGGAGAATATTCATAGCCTGACAATCTTAAAGTCGATGGCAGGTTTTTAAGAGATGAAAGTACAGCAAGACACCTGGCATAATCTCTAGGCATTTAAAGGTGATGCAATTGAGCTAGGTACCTGCACTGAGAAGAGCAGATGACACAAAAGTTAAGGCAAATGCATTTTTTAGTGATAAAAATCCATACTTGGTTTGAAAATGCTATTGACACAAAATTCTCTTGTCTGTGGGATTTGACCAGGCATTAAGGATGAAATCTACATGAACATGCCACATGAGAGTAAATGGTTTGTTTTATCAATACAATCTTCAACTCCTATGCAACTTTAGAAGTATGTGATCTTTGACCCTCCTGGCTCTGAGAATGAGTGCCTCATTTTTACCACATGGATACTTTCAAGTCAACATGGTAGCTGGATATACAGATGACGAAGAAGCAGAGGTCTTTCGTCCCCTCTCTCTGTCTTATTTAACCAGATTGTTTTGCTAGCCAAAAGGCGATTGTTTGAGCTGGAGCTGGGTTAGCAGAAGGTGTACAGATCAGTTAGCGTTTGAATCTTGGGCAAGATTTTATTTGAACCAGGTCCCTGGAAGGTGTAGATGGAGAACAAACCTGCTAGAAAGACTCAAGATTACTTCAGGAATGGAAACAGTGTTCGGAGGCTCCCAAAGCAGGTGGGAACCTTGGAATTGCCTTGACTAAAACTGAATTATCAAGTGAAACCTGCGTGATACTTTCCACTGATCTGGAGGTCTGCGTAATGTCACTTCTTTTTCCTTTTTAATATTCAGGGTAATTACTGGATTGATTAGAGATTTTCCTCAATAAGTTGTCCACAAATCTTATTTCCTATATCCAAGAAGCCCAGCCTTACTGGAATAACGAGCAGTCTGATGGGAAACTTCAGGTCTTGCCTAGGTTGCTTCTGTCACAGCCACCCAGTGTTGCTGTTGAAAAATGGTCTTTGGGATTTGCTGCCTCATTGCATCCTGCTTCATTGATACCCTTGCTGGGTCAGGTCCTTCTTCATTCTCTCTAGTATTATGCTCTGAAAAATGCCTTTTCTTTTGGGCTTCAAAGGTTGAAGTTCTCGAGCTGATATTTTCTGGTACTTTAAACTTTTCCCCAAACAGTGAGGCTGGCTGGTTGGCAAGGAAATCCAGTGTTGTCCATGTGCTTTTCCAGGACAAACCCTCATGGGCCACCCTCAGATGACCCTTTTTTTTACAGCTTCTGGAAATTGATGTGACTTGCTTGTTCAGTAAGTGAGCACACCTTGATGAATTTGTAGGTCTGCCAGTCAGTCATACAAGTCCTTTCCTCCAATACTCATTCAGGTGCCTGCAGTCTCTGTGGCAAGCACCTCTCTTTGGGAAGCAATGATCTTTAGCTGAGCTTAAGACAGGAGCCCTATCCTGATACCCTCTGCTGTATTCTGATTGCCTCTGCAGAACCAGGCTTACTGGGGGTAATAGACAAAGAACAGAAAATGAATAATTTATATTTCACTCTCTCACAAAGGCTCCCCACTGGGTTGCTTTCTAGGAAAAATATTCCTGGCTTGCAGTCTCAGCATGAGAGAATGTGCCAGACCCAGCCCATTGTCCCCCTCTTCATACTGAAATATTACACAGACAGAAATATCAGGGTGCTAGGTCTGATTATTGCCTTTTTATTTTCATCCCTGGGATTAAAAGATTGCTTTCTAGCATTCATTCAAACACGCACATTCTTAGCTTTTAGTTGCTGTCAAAACGACCCAGAATGTGGGTAAGGCAATAGTGGTGCCTCTACAGGACCACCAGAATTCTTATTTGATATTGTCTGAGTTTGCCCTCCAGAGTTTGGCCTTGGGATGTTTGTATTCATCTTCCTTGCATACCGACTCCCAGATGTCATAATTTTAGGAATAAAAGTTGAGACAGACCTAGAAACTTATTTGTTCCACTTTATTCTTGCCCACTGTTCTAAATGGTTTAATCAGGATGTTCACCTTTCTTTGCTAAGAGACATCAAATTGCCTCTAACTCTGGGCAACTGTGTTCTTCACCATATGACTCCATTCTACTCTGAACACAGTTTCTGGGATCAGATGTCTAGCTCTGTCCCAAATGGAGGTAAATTGTAAAGTAACTGGTGGTCTGTGGTATAGCTTAGTGTTAAAAGCTCCACAAATCATAATTGTTGTTTGATAATCGATTCCCTTTCTATACTGCAGTTTTCTGTACTATAGAATAAATCACAATGGAACAGAGAAAGTATAGAGGAGGGCCATGTCAGACATTAGTGAGCAAAGTAAGTAAAAGCTATGAAGAAGCAGAAGTTTTGGGAAAAAGCCTACTGGGATTGAAAAGAAAGTCAGGAGGACTAAGAAGAGAAGCAAGAGACAGAAAGACAAACAGGCAGAGAAGGCAGCTAAGACTGAAGACACGTTGTGACAGCGCACCTTAGACTCAAATCCCCAGCCTTGTATTGCCAAGGTCCTAAGAGTTTCATAAATAAAGAATAAACTTATGTTCCAGTTTCTTTAGGTAGGACCATGTTGAAATTTCTATCCTTGAGTATCTGACATTTTTCTTTGTTATTTTATTGCCACAATTATACTTAAAAGAAACAGGAATTAGTTGTAATAGCATTCTGCATTTCACTATAAAGATAATAGATCACCCTTTAGTTCCCACCTAAGAATGGGAATATGAGAATATTCCAATATAAGAATATCCTCTATAGCATCCATACAAACATTTGTACATTTTCTGCTTAACATCTTTAAGGTGGGGCACTCTACATTACAAGAATATCCCTCCCATTTTTAATCACTTTGGAGAGTCAGTCTTGAGATCATTTTCCACTAACCCAGTCTCTCCATAGTTTTCCATGTTAACCTCGATGAGCCCATGATCCTTGAACTCCATTTCAATGTTTATCATTATTATTTTTAAGATTTTCAACTTTTTTTAAAAAAAGATTTATTTATTTATGTATACAAGAGCTGGGGTACAGGCCAGAGGTGTGGGAGGTGAGAGGATTCACCAGAGACAGAGTGGGGAACAGAACAGGCAGATAGACCAAAGTACACTGCTGAGGGGAGCAGCGGGCGTGTCAGGAGAAGTCTGCTGCGCCATGTGGGTTGCTCCCTGGCCGGCTGGGGATCAAACTCGTGCTGCAGATGCTGCGGACAGTTTCATAGGTTGTGTCTTAACCCCTTGTGCCACCAGGGAGGCCCAAGATTTTCAACTTTTTAATTGGAATTTGTTGAGGATAATTCTCAAGCTGTCAGCCTTCAATTTTATTTTCCATTTTGGGATGTATCCCCTGCTAATTGACTCCATTAAGACCTGATTCTTAAATGCTGGTGGTCGGTAATGGCTGTATACCATCTCTTGATTTTAAATTATTTTTTGAAGATTTTTTTCCTTTACCCATTTATTGTCATGATTTAATTCTCTCTATACCAAGTGTTATTACTTTAGGCCTAGAGCTCTGATCTTAAATCTTCATTTAAGAAAGAACAGCACATCTGGAAGAAACTAGAACCTGTAGTCATTCATTTAGCTGAGGAACATAAGTAGGTATCCTATGAAGAATTTACCTCCCTCTTGCCTTGGTAAAAACATTCAATATGTATATTTTAATTCAAGCTCTGTTTATGTCATTAAGTTATAAATCTAAAGATTATTCATGGACATGGTCATGGGGGAGTTTGTGCTTCCTCTACTCTGTGCCTTTAAATAACACCCCACCTATCACATATCACATAATAAGAAGTGAATAAAGATGAAGATTAGGTGAGTCTGTGGTCTCAGTCATGGCAGTTATCTTGACTTTCTTGATTTTCTTCTGCCTCTATTTCTGTACATTTTCTGTTCTACTTATTTCTAGAGCCTCTTGCACTTTGTCTCCAACTTTTTCATGTCCCAAATTTGCAAACAGATTTGAATTCCTGCGTTTTGATGTTTGGGATGCCTAGGACCATCTCTTGCATTCTCTGACTTGTTAAGGTCCTGAATGTTCATGGTCACCACCTGTCATTTATTCTCCTCCCCTGTCCCCAGGAACAAAAACACAACAAAAATGAAGGTCAGGGGCCTCCAGATGGCACAAGGGGTTAAGATGCAACCTATGAAGCTCTCCGCAATCACTGCAGCACGAGTTCGATCCCCAGCCAGCCAGGGAGCTACCCACATGGCACAGCAGACCTCTCCTGTCTCACCAGCTGCTCCCCTTAGCAGTGTATTTCAGTCAGTCTGCCTGTTCTGCTCCCCACTCTGTCTCTGGTGAATCCTGTCACCCTCCACACCTCTGGTCTGTACCCCAATTTTTGTATGCATAAATAAATCTTTTAAAAAATGAAGGTCAAATAAAAGGTCTAAAACACAACAAAAAATATGCAGAGTTAGGTAAATTGGTAACTTGAAGAAAGAGATCAATATGCTATCATTACTCTTCCTGAATGAACTGCAAATTTGGGGGAGGCCATAGGGGGCCATGAATGTCTTAGGACAGAAAAGAGTTTGGTTTGTGATTTGCCTTTGATTTGTAAAAGACAAAATCAGATTAGCTTATAGGAAGGAGGCAGAAAACAATATGGCCCCTCCCAATATATGGTTAAAGCTCAGACAACTATGAAAATAGAACAGAGAGACCTGGTGTCTTGCAAGCATTCTGGTTACATAATACAGGAACGGGAGCTTGTACTTTGTAAGCTCTACCTTTTTTGATTTTTGCTTGTTTCTCTTTGTACATACATGAGTGTGAGTGCATGTACATGTGCTTTCATAATGTCTTTACAAAATTCCAGCTATTATAAAAGAATCATGTCTCCACTTTGTTTTATCTACTAATTATTTAAATTAATATTTATTAATACACCATATATCTTAACTATGTCAGGTGCTAGGGCTTACAGAATGAACAAGACATACAACCCTTGCCCTTGTAAGACATAGTCCATAAATATTGTGTAGAGGAGGAGAGAAAGTCAGGTAACTTAAAGGGGCAAAGCTTATCAAAGTGATCGATCCAAAGTGCTTAATGATATCTTGAAGACCACATACTGAGGAATCTTATACAGTTCTCATTGACTTTCTTTTCTACAGAAGATGACCTTCTCCAGAGCTGTCTTAGTTGGACCCTGAGATTTTATTCAAAATGGTTCTTTTACAGTCTTAAACTCTGCCTGCTTTGCACAGAGAAGGTTTTATAGTACTTCTAATATAGTTTCCATTGTTTGCTTCTAATCTCTGCTCCCATCTTTAGGTCCACGTGTATAAGCCTCTGTTAGAGACAAAAGATATGGCTTTAGATTATTCCCTTTCTCCTTTGTAACTAGTTTCAGTGGGCAGGTTTTCTTTCTGAAAATTGCAACCAGTGATATGGCAGTAAATATCTAATTACCAGCTCTATTAAAGTATATGTGAATACATAGATATAGATATGTACTTGTTTACAAGTATATCAGAAATGTTACCAACATAAAGTATGTGTAAATCTGATAGCAGAACATTCAGTACTCTTTATCATGCGTTCCATGTAGTCCACTGATTCTCACAAAATGTTTTTGCTGATTTGTGCTGAACTCTTTCATCCTTACCCAGTCTATTGTTGCAATTGATGAAAGAGTGTAGTTCTGACATGAATGTTGCTTGGTATTTTCATTTACATTAACTAATGAGATGAAAGTGAAAAATGAAGATGTATTTTGGAGGTTTATTCATTTGTCACTGATGTGTAGGGCTTTCTGGCTAAATTGGATAAAAGGTTTATAATACTGAAAAATTATTTCCTCAAACAGTTATAGACCTGACACACTTCTAAAGTATAACTTGCATTATTAACATGTTCTACATCTTATTTCTTAAGTTTAGAGAGTCAGCAATACAATAAATCAAGCCCTGCATTGTAGTGTTTGCCAGTTTCCATGTTGTAAATATTCTCGCTATGTCTGATATTAAGCTATCACTGGATGTAACTTGATGCAGGGTTGGGAAGGTGTGTGTAGTAGTACCTGCATTGTATAGTATTTCCACCTTTCAGCTATAATATTGAGCTGCAAATCACCTCAAGAGCATAAATAATTTTAAAACAGTAAAGTCATTAGGAGTGGTGAATTTTGAATATTAACTTTGTATTACTTAGTTAATTTTATTTATTTTTTAAAGAAGTTTTTTTTTAAAGATTTATTTATTTATGCATACAAGAACTGGGATATAGGCCAGAGGGGCGGGCAGGGGTAGGGGGTGAGAGGATTCATTAGAGACCGAGTGGGGAACAGAACAGGTAGATTGACTGAAATACACTGCTGAGGGGAGCACTGGGCGAGACAGAGTAGGTCTGCTGTGCCATGTGGATAGCTCCCTGGCCTCCTGGGGATTGAACTCATGCTGCAGTGGCTGCAGATAGCTTTATAGTGCTGCGAGTTAACCCTTGCACCACCAGGCAGGCCCCTTAGTTAATTTTAAATTATATAATAAAATTGTTAAAAATGGCCCTGTTTAACAATCAGCCCTTAAATTGATGGAAATTTAGCAACAGCTCTTGCAGGCAATACAAGTTGTCTCCAGTGTACCACTCAGTGTAGCCTTTTCGTTTTAGTGCAGTGAGCCTGGGTCTCAATCCCCGAGAACAGGATGGGCCAGACAATTGCAATCAGGGGTATAACTTCATAATCATATATCAGTGCCTCACCTCTTCATCCTTGTTTTAAGGTTTTACAATTCTGAATTGTGAACTGTGAATAATCCTTACTTGAAGTTTATGCAGAGACATTGATAGGCTTTCTTGGTAGTAAACTTTTCTCTTTACAACAGTTTCAGAAAGAAGGAATAGACACTGGATCCAGTTTGCACGATCATCATTTCCTGTGTCACAGATCTTGGTCCCTGAAGAGATTTTTGAGGCTTTGTCTCTTTGATAAAAATAGAGACCTCTGTTAGTAATTCTTCCTGGGACCTAAACATGACATCCCCTATGTTGTTGACACAGCCAGGAGGCTCTCCTTCCATCCTGGTACAGAAGAGCTCATGCAAAAGCCTGGCTGTGCAAAAGCTTCTTTGAAACTGCAGCTCAGGCTGCTCTGCGGTGCGTGTGTGACAGCTCCATTAGAGGGGTGTGTCACACAGCCATTATCCAGTCACATCTTAAGTGCAGCCCGCTG
Source organism: Talpa occidentalis (assembly GCF_014898055.3). Lineage (NCBI taxonomy): Eukaryota > Metazoa > Chordata > Mammalia > Eulipotyphla > Talpidae > Talpa > Talpa occidentalis. The sequence goes on along the minus strand of NW_023603184.1, from coordinate 18,147,675 downwards.
GGCTCAAATACCACTTTGGGAAGCAACAAATAATTTTCTGTTATTGGCAAGGGTCGCTGCAAGTCTCCTCCTGCTCTTTGGCACTTGTTTCCACAGCCCATTGCTGTTACGAAATGAAAACCTAGTATTAAACGTTTAATTTTGAAATATATTTTCTCAAGAGGTGTTCATTGGAGCTCCCTGGGTTTTGAAAGTTGTTTTTTTTTTTTTTTTTTTTTTTTTTTTCCACTCTTGGCTACAAGCTCTCTCAGCCCCAGGCACCCCTGCTGCAGGTCGTTGAAGGATGAAGGATGGAATGATTGCTCTCAAGAGTGGGTAATCACTGGTCTCAAGCACTCAGTCAAATAGCATCATCAACAGAGGCCAAGAGGGGAGGCTCTGATAGCTGGGGACTATGGCTGCTACCTGTAGACATGAGCCCCAGCCTTCTGCATTCTGGGTATGAGTTACCACTAAGTAATTTCTGGTAGAGTAAGAAGGTTCTCTATGCCTATTTAGGGGGGATAAAAGCATGCTCTGGTGACATACAAATCTGGATTGGAATTGCAGTTCTTTTCCTAGCTCTGAGTCTTGCACAAGGAGCCTTTCTGGAACCTCAGGGTCCCTGTCTGTTAAACAGTGATCATATCTCCCTTGAAAGATTGTTATGAAGATTAGAGAGAATATGTGGTATAAAATTCCTAGCACAGGACTTGGCAGAGAACTGAATAGTTGCTCAGGAAATCCTAAACTTTATTATTAGTAAATATGGAAACAAATTCTGTATTACAGTTCCCTCTTCCATTGATTATTAGATTGCTAACTCCATTTCTCAGATGAGGATGGTAGAGCCCAGGAAGTTAAAGAGACTTGCTCAGGTAGGAGATTGTGTTTCCCAGGCTGGTGCCAGTTTTTGTAGCCCAGGGCTCAGCAAAGTTTGGCTTAGCATCACCTGGGAGCTTCACAGAAATGTGACTACTTGGGCCCTCTCTGTAAAGTCAGCATCTCTTGGGATGGAATCCAGGAAGGGATAGCTTAGCATTCTCACTGGGTGACTCTTAGTCACACTGAAGTTCAAGAGGCACAGCTTGAACCCATGATTCAAGTCTCTTTCCAACCTAGCATGCTACCGTCTTAGCTCCAGCTTAAAACTAAGCCGTCAACCTGGAGAATCTGACCAAAAACTAATCAGATGGGACTGACCTCTTTGGGGCCCAATTGACCTCCCTCTTTATTCCTCCCCCCTTGTCCACAAGAGGCATATACATGTGAAAGAGAGAAATGCTGCCAACTAGCCCTACACCGGGAACTTTGCTAGTTGTAGAGAAAGGAACACTAATAGGAATTTTCTTGTTTGATGAACAGCAACAAGAAAGACGTGCTGCTAGAGTAACATCTTGGGTATAATTGGAAGTATGTGAGCTTTGCGCTCACTCCATGTTGCCTGGCATTTAAGGAGATGATTGAGGACAGCCAGCCTACCCAGTGGGTGGCAATGGCGGGAAATGCTGTTGACTCATGGACCTGATGTTTGGTATTCAGACAACTAATTGATGTTGATAGCTCCATCTGCTTATTTCGTCAAGCCTCTGGAGACTTCCTCTTGGCCTTTCTATTAAGACCAATAACTTTTGAAACTGTATATTAGCAATCTTGTGCTTGAAGTCAGACTAACTTGGCTTCAGTCTTTTCTCTGAAGCTAGGCTACATGATCCCAGACCTGTTCTTTATTTCTGAGTCCCAATGTTGCCGTCTCTTTAGAGGAAATGTTCGCAGACATTTTCTATAAAGTATCAGATAGTAAATATTTTTCGCTTTGAGGGGGGTCATATAATCTCTGTCTCAACTAATCAATTGTGTCATTGGAATATGGTCAAGTATAGATAGCTATAGACAATCTGTAAATGAGTGGTGCGGCTACATACTAATACAACTTTATAAAACAGTGGTGGGCTGGATTTGATTGTGATTTGTAGTTTCCTGTCCCTTACTCTAGAAGAGATAGTAATCGTGTTTTTGAGACTTCACGTTAAGAAGATTAAATGTGCTAACTGGGCCTCCCCGGTGGTGCAGCAGATTGAGCACCATGCTGTGAAGCTGTCTGCAGCCTCTGCAGTGCGGGTTCAATCCTGGCCACCCTGGCCGGCAGGGAGAATCCCACATAGTGCGGTAGACCTTTCCTGTCACGCCTGCTGCTCCCCTCAGTGGTGTATTACTGTCATCTGCCTGTTCCGCTCCCTGCTCTGTCTCTGGTGAATCCTCTCACCCTCCCGCGCCTCTGGCCTGTACCCCAGCTCTTGTATAAAAATAAGTAAATCTTTTAAAAAAAATGTGCTAACCTAGTACCTAGTAGAAAGCAGATATTCAACAATTGGTATTTATTATTTTGTAAGCTATATTAAAATGGCAAATTGGTACATATTTAAAAAGAGAGAGCCAGATGGCATGACTGATTTCCTAAATAAGGACAAGATTCTAAATTCTATTTTTAAATTAACTATTCTTCCCTGCTAAGACCTAGAGCAATATATATATATATATATATATATATATATATATATATAGTCACTAAATAACAATGATGGTGATGATGATGATGATGAGATGATGACACATATTAAATACTTGCTGTGAATCTGGAGTTACCCTAAATACTTCGTTACTATTTTATTTAATATTTACAAACCACCCTGTTAGGTTATACTATTTTTAGCCCCCTTTTGAATACAGAGAAATAAAATCACAGAAGGTCAATAATTTGTCCAATATATCGCAGTCAGTGGCGGCACTGAGATATGAATGTAGGCTGTCTGGTTGGGGGGGCAACTCTCTGCCTAGGCTGCCTCACACCATGCGCTGCCGGACAGTCCCCCTAACATAATTCCTAATTTCTGAGTCTCAGTCTCAGTCCCGTTGAGGATACACACTGAGTCCTAGGGAGAAGAAAGGTCCCTAGTGGTTGCTCAGTCTGCATGAATTTCAACCCTGAACTTCCTGAGTGATGCTCCTTGTGGAGTTTTTATCTGCTTTGCTGTCTCCCCACTGCCATTTTCTATCTAGTCTCTATCCAGGCCATCCAGTATGTTCTTGTTGGGGATCTGCTCCTGGTTCTACAGCTTGCCTCTGTATCCCTTAGCTTTAAAACATTGCAAACTCTCTTAATGACACTGACAATATCTCTGCCACCTCCCACTAAATCACCCCCTTCTTATTCATCAGAATCCCCTGCTCTTCTGTTTGGGAACTTGATAGGTCTGAGTGGAGATAAGAAAAGATACAGAAGCTGAGGCCCAATCCTAAGATATCAACTAAGACTTCCTTGTAATACTTGGCAAGAAGTTTCCAAAGTCTATCCAGTCTTAGGGCATACTTAGGACTTCCCTGTTGGCCCTGGGCCCATGTTAGTTCTTCACCTGTTCATGAGTTTCAGGTATCTCTGGGATTTATCTATCTCTTCCAGGCACATGGAGGGCTAAGCTGGGACCTGGAGAAGAACTATCCTTCCGATTCTTTCCAGGTTCTTCCTTGTTCTGTTGCTGGATTCTTTGTATCAAGTCTTCCCTAGTTTTTGATATCTTACAATCCAAAAAGGAATTTTCTCTCTTTCTATCTCCTCTCCTCCCATCCTCTCTCTCACACATACCAAAGGGCTATAATGGACATGGGTACTCTTGTTTCAACTTTTTAAACTGTTCAATGGAGACAAGTGTGGCTAACTAAGTGTACTTACATAAATGAAAAACAGTTTAATGTCAGGATGCAGGATAATAATGATGATGATATATAATGATAATTACATGTACAGGGTTTACTGTGTACCAGGAACTGTCTAAAGGTACTATAAGTCTTTTTCTTACCTATACAATTTCATTAGTCAATATCAAACACAATTCAGCATTGAGAACATAAAACCAAATGGCCAAGAAGGAACATTCAGAAATTGAGACTAGTAATTAGGATGAGAATGGTGATATTGAGGTCATGGGAAGAGTGGGAAGAGGCAAGGCCAGGACAAATTATGTTGTTGGAAGCTCTGATACATGCTGAACAAATGTCTGGGTGAGAGGGTATGGGGAGGGGAGAAGGTAGAAAATAGGACATGTAAACTTAACTTTTTTCAACACTTAAGATGTGGTATGTATTTCCTATATAATTAAATTTCATTGACTTCTCCCCTGATAATAATACCTTACTCAGCTTGGGCTACCACAAGAAAAGATAATAAGGACAACAGACTGAATAACTTAAACAATAGGCATTCATTTCTTATAGTTTTAGAGGCTGGAAGTCAGAGGTCTGGATGCGAGCCTGATGGGGTTCTGGTGGCAGCTGTCTTCTTGGCTTGTTGTTAGTTGCTTTCTTACTCTGTTGTCATGTGGCCTGTTTGCAGTGCATGGACTTGGGGGAAGGGAGGAGAGCTTTCTGTTCTTATAAAAACCACAAACCTATCAGATTAGAATCCAGCCATCATGACCAATCAATGTAATTATCTCTAAAAGTCCTGTCTTCAAACATAGTCAAACTGGAGATTGGCATTTCAACTTGTAAATTGGGGAAGATACAAATCAGTCCACAGCAAACACTATAAAAAATGTTAATTTTATTTTATAGCTGAGAAAGTCAAAGAGTAGAGGAAGTGATAACTTGTCCATGGCCTCTCCTATAGGATGTGGTATAGCAAAGTCCAAACAGAGAATTTCTGATTCTTGAGCTTTCCTCCATCTCAAGCCATTTGGGGGACAATGTAACAAGCTTATGGGTGTCCTCACTAGTGCTGGGGACAGGGCTTCTATGTTAGTCTTTCCCAGACGGGCATGGCTTATCAGGTGAGAAATATAGAAATGTGGTTTTCCTTTCTCTTATTTTCTTACCTCTCTTAGATTATTGGTTCACTGCAGTTTTATACAGAAATTGGCAGACCCTGGAGACAATGAATGGACTTCTGTGACTTTCTCTGTGCCAACAAGCACAAACCTTTCGCTGTTTCTCTTTCACCCAATGCTGCCAGGATTGTTAATCAAGCCCACACCTCTGAAGTGGCAGCAGTAGTAGTGGTAGCCATATGCCCTCTAGGTCATTTATCTGGTTGACCGGAAGTAACCTCTCACAATAAATCCAAACTAGAAGCCGCTCTGACAGGAAGCACGTCACCACCTCACCTTTTTTTTCCATAATTTGTCTCAGAATGTCTTTTTTTGCCATGCCTCAGATATTGTAAGGAATAAGCTACATTCTTTATCCATTCAGCTTAAAGTATACTCTTGGGCATCATTCACCTGGTAGGAAGAATCAGCTTTTCCAAGAGACTAGGAGGAGAAAGCACCAAGGATATCAGTTGTGGCCACATATTCCTGACTAAGTGTAGACAGGCAGCCTTGGAAAACAAAGTATAGGGATGAAAATAGACCTTTAAAAAGATACATAAAAAATGCAAATTAAGAAAAAAATTCTCATTTCTCTTATCAAATTGTCAGAGATTTTTTTAGAAAGACACCAAAATACTCAGTTTTTGTGAGACTGCAGGAAAATGCACACTGCATGTATTTGCACAGCTCTTCTGGACAGTAATAAGGTTCATGCTTCAGAAGTTCTCAAAAGGCACCTACACTTTGACACATTTTTAAAAAATGTTTTCCAAGAACATAACCATGCATCATTACAAAGATTTTGCTATGCTATTCATCATAACATTTATAGAAGTGAAAATTTGAATAAGTGAATGCTTGTGATTACATAGTAAGAAATTTATGGCATATTAATAAAATGGAATAATATCCAGACACAAAGAACCTGACAAATTAAATATTTTTGACATAGTAATATACATATATTTTAATAAAAAAATTGTACTATAGCAACTTTTTTTTCAAATAAGTATATTCAGCATGGCTATTATACATACTATTTGCATAATATTTAAAGAATAAAAAGTTATATATTTCGGTTGTTTGATAGTGAAATACAGACTTATAGTTGCCGTTTTTCTTTGCCTTCCTATCTTTTTGTTAAAATTATTAATACAATAAAGAGGCCTCATTTTTATAACAGCAAGAAAAGGTTATTTTAAAACAATTGCTGGGAAAATAGGACTACAGATGTAGGTAGAGAATCTAGTCCTATTTACTATCTCATCACCACCCGCTTTCTCTATCCTTTCTGTCTTATGTGCTGTTCTTTTTCTCACACCCCAGGTCCTTTGCATGGTCATCTGAGATACTGAACATCACATACTCACTGCACATACATCATGACAATGTAGAAATTTTTCAATAAATTGTCTACGGTTTAGAAATAAGGAGAACACATTTTAAAAAGATGATTGGAACCACAAAAAAAAGGAAACATTTAATTGGATCACTAAAAGAGGGAATTTCTGCTCCATTGAGTACAATGCAGAATCTAGCTAAGATTTGTACTCTTGCTAGTGTCTACACTGAGGAGAGAGCAGCAGTTTCATAAATTATATTTCTACCCTGAGTGGTAGCTCTATACATATGACTTATATATGCAAGGGTTTCCAAATTAGCATTAAAATTAATTATACATTTTTCACAATATGTTTGAAATGAGGAACATGTTTTGAAATGGTTTAAGGTAGCAATTCCAACTAAAGCAAAATTACTGTCTTAAAAATTTTTAGTTTTGAGAATAGAAATCTAAAATGAAGCACACATTGTGAGTTAACTTGTGTTTATTCAAACTTTTAAGTATTATGATCTCCAACCAAATGATAGCAAATTAGTTGAATTCTGTCACTGACTTTGTCTACTCACACTTACTTAAAAACTTCTGTTTCTCAAGAGGGTAAACACAAACTCAATGTTGCAATAAAAGTGTTGCGTTGTTTTATGTCACTTCTATTTTCTCATCTGGAATCTAAATGAATATCAGCCTAGCTCTTCATAGAATCTTATCTATTTACCGCCTACCTAAGTTAAGTGGACTAATTTCATTATGTCATCCTTGACACTACATTGCTTCTCCTTCCATGTGGGGAGTTGAATTCTCAGTTCTGAAATGGCCTCTGGGAAGTGTAAATCTTGTGTGCAGAGGTTGAGGTCGTGAGCTGCCCAACTCAACAGGACTTTTTATTGTCACTGAGCTGTCATTCTTTTTTTTTTAAGATTTCTTTTTATTTATGCATGCATGCAAGAACTGGGGTATAGGTCAGAGGTGAGAGGATTCACCAGAGACAGAGTGAGGAGCAGCACAACTGTGAACTGTCATTCTTATTGTGTGATTCTTGTCCTGTTTCTCATCCTTTAATTACCAGTCAGATATACCCTGACACCACAACTGATTCCAAATAGTGCTGACATTTGTGGATTTTCCTTGACTCATTGTCCCTACTCCCTCTTGCTTCTCTATCACATTTCTAATATGCCGGATCTTAGGATTCAGCATTGGTATTTGGTAATGAATCAAATGCCAAGAAGACCTTCACAAAGAGATGTTAATGTGAATAATCTTAGGGATAACATTTATGTGACAGGGCAGCAATCTTTCCTTCCTTTTCTTGACCCATGGTAGACATTGCTAATCAAACATAGCGCTCTTTTCCTGCTATGCCACTTACAGTCTTAGATCATTCCCAACTGACATCCTCAAGAATTCATGACCAATGCAATGGGTGAGAACTGTGCTAAATTCAATTTACCATTTCTAGACTGATCCTGCTTGCTCTTCTTGCTTTGGGCAGCTGCTAATATAATCTCCAAATGTAGAAACTTTAAAACCCAGTTCCACAGGCCACTTGGTTGGCACCCTAGCCCCTTCCTAGGAAGTCAGCAGATAACTTTAGTGAACTGAACTTGTGATTCTAAAACAAGATCTTTCAGATCTCAAATACATTACTCAAAAGCTTCGTGGTCTCCTCAGAGCGTGCACTGCTAAATGAAATAGTTGTTGAAGCATACACCCTTTCACTCACGAAACCACTTAGCTTCACTTGCTGTTGATTGCACATAGCCCATACCAAATATTGTGCTGGCACAATGGGGCACACCCATAAACAGGAATGTCCTTAGGAAGGAAAAATAAGTGTTGCAGAAGCCGAGAGAGAGAGAGAGAGAGAGAGAGAGAGAGAGAGAGAGAGAGAACAACAAAGTGATGCTGATCATGGAGAAGGTAGTAAGTGAGGTGTACGCTGGTTCTATTAATTACTAGGTGTGTAGCCTTGCTAACCTTCAGATTCTTCAACTTCAAAATGAAGATAATATTGGTTACTCTACAGGGAATCGCAGCTAGGATGTAAGGACGAAAAGAAGAGAAACTCAAGTTAAGAGCACAAAGTGCTCCCTAAATTTTAACTCTATGAATGCCCCCAGAATTAGATGAGGAGAAGTGGACTTCTAGTTACTGGTCACTCTGTGAAGATGATCCTGCTCCTTCTTTTCCTCCTTCATCATATGTCCCCTTCAGAAACCTTAGTAGGGGTGTTAATGGTAGAAGTAGAAGGGGAGGAAGAAGAAAAAGAGAGGGAAGAAGCTAAAGGAAGCCTGTAGTGGGGAAGGATGGAGGAAGAAGACCAGCTTTCCTAAAAACTTTTCTGTAATTCTCTTTTTCAGAAGTTGAATTATGATGACTGAGAGAGTTTTTGAAAGGGATTATGCCATCTGGTCCAGGGAGGACATGTGAGCTTCTCTTACATGCCCATGTGATGCAGCAGGTGTGGGATTTTAGAATTGCACTCTGTCTAAATCCAAGAGGGCTTTCAGAAAACATCCATCTCCCCAGAGTCATCCTCATGGCTAAATGTCCTCTGTGGCCTTTGACCCTTCAGAGCCACCTTGATATTAATTTTTCCCCTAAAACCATCTCTTCATAATGCTCCCAGACTGGATGATCTACTGTTGGCCTCACATACCTTGCGAGGATAATAAAAAGATCTAATGCCATGGAAACAATTTTGGTGACTTAATTTAGTAGATCTCAGTCCTGGCTGTGCACTAAAATCACTGACAAGTCAGGGTCTCCTCTCCCTGGGATTTTGATTTAATTTATCTAAGGTGAAACCTTGGCCTTGGTCATTTTAAAAGCTCCCCAGGTGATTCTTAATGTGCATTTAGGGTCGAGTACCACTAATTTAATTGAATATATTAGGAGAGGAAAACCTTAGCTATAATTTGCCTATTAATTCTAATGTATAAAAAAAGAAACACTGAAGAAAATTAAAGGAGGAGAAAAATAGTCCTTATTTGTTAGAGGAAAATGTTTTCTTTTTAAAATAGCTAGATGAAAAAGGCAGCATTCGTGACCAAGACTATGCCCAAATAGATAATTTTTGTCAAAAGGCTTGGCTTATTATTTAGGGCATGTATAATGATAGAGAAACTACAAGGAGGTGAAACTGGTCCCAGGATTAGAAATTTGGAGGAATTTGTGTTGAATTATAATATTAAAACATGGTCTAAGTATAGCAGAAATAATTTTCCAATGAGTTATTGCTCAATATTATCTTTACATATTAAATCTTGTCCTCTCTAAAAGGGAAATTGAACAACTTTATGTATTTTTTAATACCTAGGTCTGGCCCTGGATATACATACACAAGGCAAAGAGTTCTGACTTGATTGAAGTGGGACTATGAAGACAAACCATCTATCTATTCTGTCCCTTTGATTTTTACAATTGAATAAGTCAAGGGTCAAGAAGTGAGAGCAGTTGTACAAGAACACAAAGCTGGGGCTCAGTTTTCACCCTCTGGTTCATTTTGTCATATTGCTGAATTAAGCAATTAATGTTTATTGTATTTTTTATTATGTGCTTGGTTCCAAAAGGAGTTCTTTTGCTAAAACTGGTAAATAAGATAGGAGCTTAGACACAAAAATTAGAGAAAACAAACAAACAAGATAGGATCCTCACTCATTCGTGTAGCTTACAAATCTTATTTTTATCTAGCAAAGTGCACGGTCTGAGCAGACTAACAGCATTGTCAGTGAATTAAGTCACCTAGCCTTTTGACTTTTCTGTTAAAGAAGAATTAGATCAGAACCTAGGTGGATTGTAGCTTGGAAGGTAAGGGTTAAGTGGCACCAACAGTCACCAGAATGGAGGGACAGGTCCAGGCAATGGACGGAGCATTTTCAATCTTTTCTCAAAGTAAGGCTCAGTCAAGCAATCTCTGTTAGGAAGAAGATTGCCAAATAGAATAAGACCCAAGTTAAATTTGAATTTCAGATTCACAACACATAGTTGTTTGTGTTTTTATAATGGCCCCAAATACTTACATTTAAAAAAGTATTTGTTGTATATCTGAAATTCAAATATGATTGGGTGCCTTCTGTTTTTATTTTCTGAATCTGGCAGTCCTATCTAGGAAACCCCTCTAAACCACCTTTCCCCCATAATCTGGCTTAGTTTCCTTTCTTCTGTGTTCACATAGAGTTTACTTGTATCACTATTAGATTAGCACTGGTATCACTATTAGATAAGCATGTCCCCTTTACCCCCATTTTGTTGTGTGGGACCTTTGAGAGCCTGATAGAAGTAGGCTCTAAGGAACAGTTGATTAGGTAGATGATGAATGGAATAAATGTATCTGAGCCCAAGGGTATGGCTGGTTCAGGATGAACTCTTTCCTGCTTTAGACAGGCAATTTCATGTGCAGCTGACACTGTGTTACATGAAAATAATTTTGGGGCTGATCTAAGTTTTGTTATTCAGAACCACCCTCTCTATTCTGCCTTTCTAACAGCACAATGAAGCAGCTTATGACGTCTCCCAAACCCATGGTGGGTCTGGCATGGGTTGTTAGGCTAACAGAGTTGAGAGGCTCATCATGAGGCAGGTGCTTCTCTCGTTGTTCTTGAAATGTCCAAAGGCTCTGTCCGCCTGCTGTACCTCAAAGCTGCAAATCACTGAATCAGATCCTGTGGAGGGTGGTGAGTGCATAGGTTTCCTTTGACTTTATCTTCTTGCTGTGTGAAAATGTCAGAAATTGATAAATTTTAGAAAAGGAAAGTGGGGACAAAGAACACCTTGAATTCTGACTTATTTCCATTGTCATGAGCAATGCATGATTCACCTGCCTGTTGATACCTCCTGGAAAGCCTATGTCATATCTCCATTTGTGATTTTCAGAAATCAATTCTGGCTTTTCATTTTATGAGCACAAGTCAGGGTTCGTGGAGTTGACTAGCATTTTCCGGAGACAAAGATAAAAATGTTAGTTTCTTCTATGAGTATAGAATAGAACAATTTAATGTATGTTCAGCCCCAAGCACAATGTAGTCAGTAAGTGATAGCTGAATTTTTCAAAAAATATTTTCAGGTACAGAGGGAGGTTGGCACACTTATGAGATTGTATACCTCAAGTGCATATCGTTGGTATAAGCAAAACCAGAACTACAACTCAGTTCTGATGATTCCTAATCCCGTAACAATCCCATCTCAACAGTGACAGACCCTGAATACCTGGGTAATTGTGCAGTCTTTGTTATAAAGGAGAAGAATCTGTTTGGAAACCCTTCCTGTAAATCCATGAGTACTGACCTTCATGTTGGGTTGTACTAATGACAAAGTCATCTCCTAGTTCTTCTCTACTTCCCAAGTCTGACACTCAATGCTCCCATTCCTTCTGTTGGCATCCAATCTGAAGGGATGCCATAAAATCAGTCAATGCTTGGAAACTCCATGTTTTTTAATGTGTAGTAGTCTTGTGGATAGGATCAAGAGTGAGTCTCCCCATGCTTAGTTCATCATGTGGCTTCTCTTCCGTCACGTTGCATCTTAGCTCTTGGGCCTGAAGACTAAGAATGGAGCATCAATAATTAAAGGTACAATCACAGCTGAAGCTTCTGTTAGTTATTTTTCTTCAACCCTGACATTTTATGAGTCAACAAAGCCAAAGCCATCAATATGAAGCAGATTATTTTTAGCAGTTTCTTAACCAGTGTGCTCTAGCTTTAAATTAAACATTGACATGGGTTATTATTAAAATTCTCAAAATTCTGGGCAGAGAGGAGCCCACGTTAGTACAGTAAACACTGGGCTTTCATTACCTTGTTTTGAAAAACATTGGCTCACTCGCTGCTGTTACCAAACACATCTGTGTAAAACTAATGGATTGTAGATTTGCTAAGGATTAGTTATTCAAGGTCAAAGTGTGAGTGTGTGGGTATAGTTTGATGGTTGAATATTACTATGGGCTTCAACCTTTTTAGATTTTCAGTATCTTAGCACTGACATTATCTTATTATCACTTGGGTCTATGAAGTTTTTCCCTTTCTCTGATCAACACCAAAAAATATGCTGTTACGTATTTTTAAGTAAATTATCATTTGCTTTGAGAATTTTGCTATGTCCTTTGCAAGATGAGGTAACTAGTACAACCTCTGGTAGCATGAAACTAGGGTTGGGAATCAATTCCAATGACTGGCGTGATGTAGTGGAAAGAACACTGTTTTTGGAGTGAGAAGACCTAGTTTCTGCCACCATTATCTATGTGTCCTTGTACAAATGATACAGTGTCTCAAGTTCTTAGACTTATCAACATTTCACTGAAGGGATCTGGGATAGAACAGTAATATCTAAACTGAGTCCTACATATTCACCAAGATTCTGCAGGGCAGCCCATGGAGGAGGCAGAAAAAGTCTCCAAGCAAGTATCTCATCTCTCCACCCTCCACCCCCTCAATTACTCACTACCATTTGTTTTACCTCTTGAGCTTCCTGGGAAAGAAAGGTCTCAGTGCTAAGTAAATTTGAACACTGGGCAATACTCTCCCTTTAGGTTCTAAAGTTCTATTACTCTACATATCAAATTGTGTGAAAATATGTTATCAAAACATTCATCACTGACAGTTTTTAACTACATCATTCAAAGGTTATTTTGTAAAAAGATACCTGGATATCTGAAGGGCCTTTGTCCTGTCCTTTTTTTCAGTGTAGTTGTTAAGGCTCTGCTGTCAAATGGCTCAAGTTCAAATTTTGCCTTAGGCCCTTGCCATAAATCTTGACCAATTCACTTTCCTACTATGTTCCTCATTTATCTCTGTAGGTTCTATTGTCCTCCCCCTTTATAAAGAGGAAACTGAGGCATAGAAAGGATTTAAGATGAGGATGATAACCGTTCCTGTCTCCTTTAATTTTATGATGATTAAATGAATTAATATTAATAAAATACCATGTACTGAACAAGTTTCAGTTGCTGTATTATGTTTATACATGTATCACATATCCATGGTGTATCTATTATGTGTTGCTCATTCACCTCTTGTGCTAAATTCATGAACATCTGGGTTAATAGAGAGAAACCCTCAAAACAGTCAAGTAAAAATGCTTGAAAAGCAGTATGATAAGACTCTGAGGGTGGGACATGTACAGGCAAAGGAAGAACTGATGGAAAGGAGACAACAACTCGTGAAGGGTCTTTGAGACTCTCTCAGTAGTTCATCTGAGCTGGATCATGGGATGACACCAAGTGATAGAGGAGGAAAAGGATGGGCTGCATTTGGACCTTCCGTAACTGAGATCCAGATGGTCTAATTTGTGAACTATCCTAATGTCGACTTTGAGGACCCCAGTAATGCGTGTAGTCACTGCTATTTCTGCCCTTCCCCAGGGCCATTCTTGACTTGTTCCATCCAAATCATGAGACATGACAATGCACATCCACTTAATAAGCCTGAGCCTGAAAGTTTGTGTTTGCTTATATATCTCAGTTATTCACTGGAAACTTGAGAATTTCTGATAATTTCAAACACATCCATTGGAAGAAAGAGAAGATGAGATTAAAGCTAAAAGACCCTTGTCTTTTCTAATAACATTTAAACCCCAAACACTCTGTCTTTCTTCTTTCTCTTGAGCCAAATAAAGCCCTCACAGCAAAATCTTTGTTGTCTTTAGTTGAAAAATTTAGGCACAATCAATGTCTAAAGAAGAGATTGTGCTGGAAAGCTCAGCTTGTAGAAACAATTCGTTTGTATATGAAAATATCCTTACTGAGAAATGAATCCAAATATAGCAATTTCTTTTCTTTTGGACTCTACCCTTCTTTGCTCATGGCTCCCCAAATTTTTCAGACAAGTAGATTCTGAATGTAACGGAGGCACTGATTTTTTATGTTTAATGTTATCTAGTCATGTGGCATAATTATTGATCCTGGCACAAAGTAGACTTTCAATAATATGCCGTAAAAGTAAATGAGCAAATGAGTAAAAGACAGAGGAAAACACAAGAGAATATCCCCAGGGGCTATTTGAGCCACCACTAAATCTTTAGGTTTCCTTTGGACAGGGGTTGTGGCTTCTACTGTCCTTTGTGACCACCAGAAAGCTTTTGGGGCTCATGAAAAATGCCCTGCTGGAAACCTATGGGGTCCAGAAAATATTTGGTGAATACTTCAATTACTTAGCTTGTGTCCTCCGTGGGCTAATAGTTTCTACAGAGAAACAGAACTAAGGGAAAGCAACATTCTCTTTGTGTGCCTATAAATAGTGATGTAAATATGAGATTGAGACTCAGCTTGCCCTCTGACTCTCTACCTGCCTTTAACATTGGCTCTGATGTGTGCAATATATGTAACTATCCCTGAAAATTCAGTTCTTTCCAAAATATGAAACTGTATCACTAAAACAGCAAGATCTATCCCAACCTTCCCTTGCCAAATACTTCTGGACCTTCCTCTCTCTCTCTTGATTGAGATCTTTCCCATTTAAGACAGTTAAAGGGAACCATCACCAGGCGCTGCCTCTGTGTTTGGTATTAAATATCAAGGGAGCTGAAGATTCTATCTCTGCTCTTCAGGATCTTGTAATCCAGTCTGGGGATAAATGAGACCTAGTTAACAATTAGGGATCAGTTAACAGGCACAAGATAAAGAGGTAAGTTGTTTTTTAGAGTTCAGAGAAAGGATAAATTGCTTTATCTCCCTCAAAAACCTTCTCCTGGTGGCTCCAAATGGATACAAATATTAGTGTTTGCTTCATGCACTCAGATTCTCACTCCCCATGGAAACTGTAATATAAGGATGTGTGCTGGGATGAGAAGAACTGAATTTCAATCAATGACACCCTTCCCCCCACCATCACACACACACACACACACACACACACACACACACAAGGAGTATATGAGAATTATATTCTATGTAAGAAAGAAATGTTTATTTCTTTCACAGGTCCTACTTTTAAAGGAAAAAAAATAATTCAGATGCTTTGTCTATGACTATATTCATCCCATTAGATTCTAAGCCCTTTGAATGCAGGGGTAGCCATTTCTTCTTAATTTTTGTTACAAATTCTTATACTTAAGGATCTAACAATAGTATTTGTCAATTACCTATATAAATTAATTGAGTAACTATTTTAATAATTCTCAAAGAAATCACAATCCCTCAATTCTCTCTCCTGACTCTATTTGTCCATTTCTTTTTAAACTATCTCAGAAAAATCCCTCATTGGTCTTTGTAGCTCCGTTATTTAAAGATCATCTGTTGATGTAATCACTACCTTCTTCCTAGTGTCCCTTCATTAAAAGAATGGCTCTTGTACTAATGAGCTGTGAAATGCCTAACATTCAATTACGGGTACATTTCAGATGTTTCGTGATACAGCAAGGACCCCACAGGCAAGAGTACTCAGAGCTGCCCAGATACTGTGCATGGCCTACCTTCTGCACTGTGCTGCCTTAAAAATGTTCTTATGCCATTTCTCAAGTGTCTCTGATCTTAGCTACTTATTCTTTCTTTTCTCATGATTTTATAGTCCATATTAAGTGGAGGGAATATTCAGTATTGGAGAGGGCAGGGTCTGCAGTTTGTCTGCTTGGTTTTACATCTTGACTCTGCTATATGACCACACGCAAGTTTCTAACTTATCTATTCCTGTCCCACAGTGTTGGTATAAGTAGTCAGTGAAACTAGTATATGTTATGTTGTCCCTCATATAACTTCTGGCTTTCCCTTTTGTTTCAAATTTATAGTTGTCCCTCATATAACTTCTGGCTTTCCCTTTTGTTTCAAATTTATACCTGTTGTGTGAGTCTGCTGGTCTCAAGCAGACCTGTTTGCTTACTCCTACCTTTGGACCCTTCCTTAGTGTTGCTGGTGTTCTCCCCAGATTGTTCTCCTGTTCTGCTAGGTAAAAGGGCAATTCTGAGCCCAAGGTCACAAAAGGTAATAGAGTATTCAGACATGTAGTGAACATGAACACACACACACACACACATTCACACTCATATTCACACAATGATTGACATTATAACTTGTAGGTACAGAACTTCCATCTTTCCTTTATCCTGTAATAAAAAGGCCTTTGTAACTAACTATGGAAGTGGAGTGAATTCTAACATAAATATTGGCAATGCTTCAGTGAAAGCTTTAAAAAAATTATATTGTTCTTTTAATTCTCTTTATTTTTTAGATGATACTGCTTTCTTAATTCTCAAGCCAGATTTGATATCAATCAAAATTGTGGCCAATCCGATTCTTCCCATAGCCTCTTATGTGGGAATAATTAACATTACCATCTCTCTAAACACTCTAGCACTTGATAAAATAATTTTTAGAGAAGCCACTGAAAAGGGGACCTAGACATGTTTTGGGCTGTGACTTTTTGATCTGGATGAATTATAAATGAATCACAAGGAAAGAAATTTTGGGGAGTACTCAGGGCCCTCGAAAGCTTCAGTCCTAGTTCCTTGCATGACTCAAGTCCGGGAACTGGGGCTAGACCTTCAGCAATCATATGGGAAAGGTAGGAAGAGAGGGGTGTTCGATGAGATTCTGACAGCCTGCCAAACTTGAATCTAACTTTGCTGATGCATGTGGTATTCCGGGTAAAGCAATTGTCCTTTTAGTTAAAAGTAATAAATACATTTTTGTTTAAAGGGCAGGTGCTGGGACTGCTATTTTTTGCCTGTGGCAAACCCATAATGCAAACCAATGTGGTCTGGATAGGAGTAAATAATCAGAATCCATGATGAGGTCCTAATCCCTTAGGAGCCGAGACCCATGTATAGAAACTCTAGTAGTGACTGCGAATTTTGCTACTAGGTGGCAGAGCCAGGATTCAAATCTGGGCTTGTAAGACCCCATAATCTGTTCTTTTACTACTGTGCTGTTAACGCTGCTTCCTTCTCAAGTTGATTCCAGAGCTGAGAGTGACTCAATCAACTTCCACTTCATTTTATAGAGAAGATGTGGACTAAGTAATTCCCATTAACAGACTACATTGAGAGCCATCTGACCTTGTGAAATGCCTCCTTCACAGCTGGGGGAGGGGGGGTGGACCCAAAAGTCTTGATTAGGAGGAGGCTTGAAAGCAGTCTCTCCACAGTGTCGGTAGAGTTTCCATATTTAATTTCTTACATATTTTTCATGGATTTCTTGTCCCTTCAAATGGACTTGGTCCAGGACATATGACAGGTGAGCTGAACTTTGGGAACACCTTTTATGTGCTTAACGTGCTATTTTCTTTTTTTTTTAATAAATTTTATTTTTATATTCCCCATAAAATTGCAACCCCCTTATTTTGACCCCAATTCCTCCCCTCCCCGCCCCCCACCCTCCATAGAGTGTCTTTGGTTCATAGTTTTTTGTTGATTTTGATTTTCACTTTCTTATAGTTATTCATTTTCCTGATCCCTTATTTAAGTTTTCTAGATTCCTGCTATGAGTGAGACCATCCGGTATTTTTCTTTTTCTTTCTGGCTTATTTTGCTGAGCATGATCCCTTCCAGCGCCATCCATATTGCTGCAAATTGCATGTGTTTATCTTTTTTGAATGCTGAGTAATATTCCATGGTGTACATGTACCACATCTTCTTGATCCAGTCACTTTATGTGCTATTTTCATTTGCTTTTCAGTGACTATGGCTTTCTGCCCAAGAACTACATCTATTACATGTTTCATCAGGAATGAAAAAAAAAAAAAGATACCATTAAGCTTCTAAAACTCCAATTAGAGTTTTTTCAAAGCTTCACCATTGCAATAGTCTTCATTCCTGATTTTATTAAGAGGAATTAATATATTAAATGTCTTTTATACTCATACCCCTCAATCTTGTCTTTTAATATATAAGAGCCTGGGCTGGTATTATAGAATGGACTTCATTGTAGAATTTTAGTAATAGTTACCCTTAATATGTGGGAAGAACAAGGTAGAGAAATACATAAGCTAGAAGGATTTTGGAAGAGTTGGGAGAGTCAGAAGTAGAAGCAGATGATGATCAGGCACATGCCCTGCTCTCCCTCCTGTAGAGTGAAGTATCAGGGAAGGGAAGAATATTAGATAATTAGAAAGGATGTCTGAGGACTGATAGATATATGTTCCCCTTTCTACTTAGGATGCTAGAAGGTAATTTCTCATAGGTCATCTACCCCAATTGAAACTAGCCCTCACTGTTAAGCAGAGAGAAAATTTGAATGTAGCCCTTTCAAAATATCTATATTTCCTATGAAGCTGGGGTCGAACCCAGAATTTCCTATACATCCCTGTAACAAGATGTGAAGATTACTTGAGATTTTGTCTGAATTTTCCAGAAGGGATTTCTGGCATAAAGAAATAGTGGTTCTATATTTGAGTACTGCATGGGAGTTACAGCTTGCCCTCAGTGGAGTCTGTGACATTATATAAAGTCAGATCCATCAGAAAGATACAACACCCTGACCAGATAAATGAAGAACTGACCAGTTTGTGAATTTGAATTGTTGCACAATTGAACAGACTAAATTTCGCAAATTGCAAACTTAAACATTGAATGTCAACAGGTCACTGAGGCCAATCTCATATCAATGGTCACTGGTCCACAAAGCAATCCACACCAACCACTGGACAGTGATATGAGCTAGAATACAGAGGACATCAAAACATTTGAGGAATTGGCTGGTCTTTCTCTCCTTTCATCATGAAGTCACAGAGACAATATGCTTTTTAAAACCCAGATAGCAATTTGGAGAGGAGTTATATCTGAACTAAAATGAATTTATCTTAAAGAAACTGGTTATTTACTTAAAGAGAATGTTCTTACCAGGGACCAGCAAACTTTTCCTATAAAAAGCGAGACAGCAAATATTTTAGACTATGAGCTATGTGGACTCTGTTGTAACTACTCAATTATTTCCTTGTCCACCAAAGCATCTATAAAAATATGTAAATGTGTGTTTTTGACTGTGTTGCAATAAAACTTTATTTACACAAATAGGCAGTGAGCCTAGAGGCCCTAATTTGCCAAGTTCTGGCTTATATCATTGATTCAGACTGTTTCTTCGATTCAAGTAATTTTCCCCTACTATGCAAAAGAATAGGACTTCAAATAAAGACAAAATTAAAAGTAGAAAGAAGTGGCATTCTCTTTGCATATTATTGTAAAATATGAATATAATTATGGATGTTTTCATGTTGAAATGGAAGAGACAACTTTAATATAAAGAGGAATGATTTGTTTTTAGCCTCCAAAGCCTTATGATCACTGGGAGTGTGGGCTGTGAGAGGTCAGCAAGGTAGCGCAGAGTGGGTGATGTTGGAGAGAGAGAGAACAGAACAGAGTTTCTGCATTCCTGCTCCTTTTTAGGGTCCCTAGAAATAAAGGAAAGAGAGGCCTGACAAGGGTAGTAAATTTGAATGTCAGCCATAATTAGGATAGTTATAGTGACAACAATAATAATAATTACCATCTGACTTAAAAATATTAAAGACAATACAAGTTTTCTAAAATAATTATGGGCTAAGTAAATCTATAGGCCAAAGATGCACCACAGGTCAATGGTTTTTAATCTGCTAACTTGGTCATCTAATGGACTCTGATGTGTTGGGTAAAGACTAAACTAGTCATAATCTACTAAGATTTATTATGTATAATCTATGTTAATATGTGTGATCTCTATTAAGCAGCAGAGCTAGTGCAGTGTGGCAAAAGCTGGAAACGGAATTCAAATGATTGTCATCAACATGCATAAATGTGTGTATATATATTGGAGACATGATTGTGTACACACATTTGATTTTGAGCCAGTTTAAATGTTTAAATAGTCATAGAGCAAATTTCATTTACAATCTGCTGTCACTGAATGTGCACTAATTCCTTCATTCTCTGGCCAGTGTAGAGCTGTCATTCACCGGGGAACCTTCCAAAAAGAGGGATGCTTTTCAGCTCAGTTCATGCTGCACCACCAGACTTAGCAGCTTAGCTCCTGCCGTGTGTCAATTACAACAGAGCAAACGGAAGGGCTTTCTCAGTCGCAAAGCTGCCCACTTTTGCATCTGGTATAAATAGTCAAGACTTGGTGGGGTAGAAAGTTGGCTGGATATGGCTTTTCCTGCAAAACCAATAGCTGGGGTTTTTCTTTCTTTCTGATAATTTTTAATATGTAAAAATCTACTGTAAATAGATTATTTAAACTCCATTAGAGTTTAAATAGATTATTTAAACTCCATTAGAAAAATACATAAATAGAAAATTCATGAATATGGAAACAACTAATAAACCTCTAGAAAATTCAACCTCATGTATAGTTTGATGAATGTAACAAAATTACAATGAACAACTATTTACATGTCAAAAATTTTTAGTTACTGAAGGAAGCCACATTACCTGAAAGTATACAGAAATTTTTAAGGTTATTTATAATTTTATTGATTTTTTTCTCTTTTATATTGAAGTAACATTGGTTTACAAAACTGTGTATGATTCATAGGCATAGGATCCCATGTCTTCAGATGTATGTTTCCACACACCCACCATCAACACACCCATAGTCCTTCACCAGAGATTTTTAAGAAATCAGGAAAGTGTGTAACTTGGGACTTTTTACCTCAGGATTAGGGTGTATTTTCCTTGGGGGGAGAACTATTGCTTATCAAATTCTCAAAAAGGTCTTGTTAACTTTAAACCATTTAAGCTGGAAGTCCACCAAAAGAAGTGTAGAAGTACTGCCCCAATCAGAGACCATCTTTTTTAAAAAAGCCAAAAGTTTTGTGATCCCTCAACATAAGTCACAATTGCTGTTTCTATTCACCTGGAGTGCACTTTCTGACTCTTTGTCTAGCCAATTCCTCTCTTAAAAAATACCCAAAATACAAATAAAAACTAATCTATAAAGGATTTCCCAATCCTTTCTGAGGCTGTTTTTATTGCCTCTGAACTCTGAGAACATTTTTGATGTAGTTATCTGATGGCATTTCTATTCTGCTCGTCACAATTGTGTGTGTGTGTGAGCATGTACAAATGCCATTTCTTTGCAGAATAGTAAACTCCATGAGGGCAGCAAGAATGAGGTATGTTTTATTCATGTCCTGTCAGTTTTCTCTCTGACCAGCTCTCATTTAAACTGCTACTCCTAGTCCCCAGTGCCATCCTGTCTTCCGTTAATTGTCACAAACTCATCCCTGCATTTCTCCCTCACTTCACTCTAGTTCTCAATCTTTTCTTCATGAAGTAGTGAGACTAATGTTTTAAAATGCAAATCAAATCACCTCACTTCCCCAAAATCTTCCAATAGCTTCCAGTTTTTCATAAAATATCCAAAATCTTTACCAAGTCCACTAAAATGATACATGACTTGGTCTGCCTAACCCCTAAACCTGTCACCTGCTTCTTTTTCCCTGGCCTTTCAGTCATGCAATGATTTTCAAACACTCCAACTTTATTACATTTTGGGGGCCCTCCCTCTGTTCAGATGTGGAAGTCTCAGAAGAGTCATCTTTAATTACTTACATTAATGCCTTTAGCTGGATTATCCAATACCTTCTCACTGTCTTATTTTCTCTTTAGCATTTATGACCACTTGGATTTTTCTGTTGGTTAGTTTTATTTTCTGTCTTTCTCAGTAGACTGTAAGGCATATGAGGGACAGGACATTATCATTTTACTGCTGTAACTCCAATACTTACCAAGTACCACCATACATTCACTGGTATAAAGTGATGCTTCCACATTGCCGCAGAATCTCCTTGTTCCTTAGTACTTCCTTTCATGACCATCAGCACATAGACTCCCTCTCAACACTTGCGAGTCCTCTTGTATAAGTCTGGATGATAATTAGACTATTCCTGATCTTAGAGATTGCTGGCCTAAGAATGGGATACCAAGACTTCTCTTTTCTGTAATAAGTTGGAATCCAAGTATTCTTTCTAGCCAAGGAAAAAGTTCAACCAGAAAAGCCAGTGGCAACATTAAGAGATAAGTCTAAGGCATCTGGTCCTGGTCTGACAAATGAAATGAGTTAACATTAGGCCAAGATGGACACGGTACACTGATGTTAACCTACATGTGAATCCTGTCAATATTATACACAGAAGAGTAGTTTCCCAAGTTACTGGATCATGTTATGATCTGGTTCAGTTTACTGTGCCTTCTATTTTTGATCAGCTGGCATGCACCTTTTCATTGTTGATAACTTTAAAAAGCCTCTCTCATACTTGTTTTGCAATTTCTGCTCTTTCTTAGTATTGAAGGCATTATAGAGTTCAAATCTGACCTCATCTGTTGCTTGTTAGTATCATAACTTTTCCATATGTGATAAAGTTTGTGGTATGGAGACTAAATCCCTTGGAGATGGAGATTTTGAGATTCTTAACTCTTGCTGCAAACATAAAGGTGGTCTGCTTTTACAAGACCTGTGAATGGCTTAAACACATCATCTTTGATATCCAGAAACTAGCAACTCACAGAATACATGTGTAATTGATGTATGGCAAATGAGATCTTTCCAACTTTTTAATAACTAGCTGATCCTGAGATAAATTTAAGACTAACCCATCTTCTTCTTCTGCGTTGAGTAAGTACTTTCTAATTAAAAAAAAAAATAGTAGCAAAGATTCCAAAAGATCTTATGGATGATTCCTTTATGCCCTTAAACCCAGGGGTAGAATGATTAAGAACCCTTGGCAGAAAGCAGGACACCTTTTTCTGCTTAAACGTGGGCCCAGCACGGGGTATGTGAACTTGCATAGATTTTTCTACGTCTCTGGACTTCTGTTTCTTTATTTGCAAAATGAGGGGCTCAAATTAGATTTCCTAAGAGCTCTTCCGTGTTTCACATTCTGTGACTTTTTTGCTGAGACACCCCCAACCTTATGCCTAAGCATGCTAACTGAGAGCATATTATGGGGGAGCTCATTGTGTTTCAATTGTTTTCCTCCATATTGAATTAAATCCCTCATTTGTGTTTGCTGCATACCTCCCACAACTTTATTTTAGGTTGTAGAGTTTGCTGCCAGCAGCTTTTTTTTTTTTTTTAAATATATAGATTCTAGTCTTCTTGACCTAAAGTAGTAAAAGAGTTACTATGACAACAGAGTAATTTTCCTGGATGGCCACATTCAATTTGCTTAAGTAGATATTAGAATTGCAACATGTTTCATTATCTCCAAAGCCCATGGGATGTAACACTGAAGTGCTGGGCAGACCATAGCTTCAGGTTAAGCCCAGGGAAACCATGGTCTATTGACTGTGTAGAGATGACATTTTCTTTCCAGGGCCTGTGTCTTAAATGCTTACACTTTGTAAGTACCAAAAATAATTACTAAAGGAAATTGTAAGAGATCTGCTACTTCAGCTAACAAAAAAAAAAAAAAAAGAAGACGTGAAAGAAAAACTTTAAGCACAGTGTTGGATAGCATAAATCAGAAAGTAAATAGCCAAGATATTAAAAAATACGTTTCATATCTGTTTGTTTATTTTTATTTTACATGTAAGAGGAAAATAGACTTTTTTTTTTTAAAAAATTAAAGTTTAGATTTCCACAGGCAGTATGCATTAAGCAGACAGAAATTATATGCAACTAATGCCCAACAATAAGGAAATAGAATGAATTTGGTCATTTGAACAAAATGCTAATTCTAATCAATAACCATAAGAGTAATAAAAATAAATATTAATATTTATTATAACTAAAGCAGTGAATATTTTTGAATGCTTTAAATATGCCAGTCATTGTGTTCGTAAAAACGTGTTCATAAAATAGGTCATTCCAGTTTTGCAGATAAAAGAAACAGAGGTTCAGAGAGCTTAATAACCTACCCAGAGTCATAACTATTAAATGGGTAAACCAAGTAGCAAATTCAAGTATTATTCTCACTCTCACCTCTTGCACTTAGTCCTATACCATACTTACATATTCCTAACATACTTTGTAACTGCCCACACCATTGAGGATGAAGAAGGCAAAAAACTAGACAAAGTTGAAGGTAGCTTTTCTAACGATTGTGTGTTAAGTATATATGTGTATAGACACCAATTTGGAAAAGACAGATTATACAGGCAGTTGTCTGAGCTGTGTAGCAAACCCAAGATGATTTCACGGGACATATTTTATGGAGGGAGGCTCGCCACATGCCCCAGCCTTATGAAGACTTTTTTTTTTTTAATAATTGAAGAGAAGAGAACCCAGGAGGGCCACCTATTATCGAGATTTTAAGAACACTAGGAAATGGAACATATGTGCATGTGCAGTCTCACATATATACACACACAAATATGCTTTATATTCAACCAAGTATTAGACACTAATGATTACAAGGACTTGGCATGCATTTTTTTCTGGTCTCAAACTATAGAGTCTATACTACAGCAAAGATTAAATGTAAGAAAGAAGGGCAGATTCTACTGTTCTGTTTGGACAGTGTCACCTAGCATGGCAGACTAAATTAGGATGATAATATATTCTAAATGTGGCTTATCTTTGTATCAGGATGGAGATATTATAGTGAGGCATGAGAACATGGAGTTGAATCAGGAGGAGCAGTGTCTACACCATTATACCACTTACTACCTGCAACAGCTTTGATTTAAATCCAATGCCCATAGTAAACAGATTTACCTGTTACAGAAATTTCCTGTTACAGAAAATTCAAACAGATATAATAATTGCGGCGGGGATAGTGGACTGGGAGGGGAGGGAAGTGAGAGTTTGGTGTGGTCCTGATCTGTGCTGCTCCAGATGTTGGCTGTTAGTGTGTGAATGGGGAGATTGAAGAATGGATTGGTTCAAATGAAAAGACTTAAAGCAGGAACTGTCAGAATTGGCATTCTGTGGGCGCTGTGGGTGGAAAGCCAGTATGCATGGAACATGACATGACAGTTCTCTAGAAACTCTTTCGGAAACTGGGGAAGACTGGAGATGTCAACAAGTAAGCTTACACTGGAAAGTCGAGGAGGCAAATATACTTGCTTTTGAGGTCTAATTTAAGGTCAGTGCTTTTCCCTCTGCTCCATACCACTCTTTCTTTCTTCAATTCAATTCAATCAACTTTCTACATTTTGCTTGGCAGCAGGTATGTCTTACTTGTTTAGTAAGACATCATCTTTGCCTTGAGGAACATATGATTCAGTAGAAGGAAGGAAGGAGGAGATAATCACAAAAGTAGACAGTTTCAATAAACTACGGTAATTCTCCTGAGGAAGTCATGTCCAGGTGCTTAATCCCATTGAGAGAGTAGTTTGGGGTGTTAAGAATGACTCCCTAGATGTAGTTACACCTGAGTTATATTTTGATAGCTAAATTGTAGGAGAAGGAGAGGGAAAAGATTGAGTAAGGGGAGAGGTCATCTAGGGAGATAGAATATCACAGAAAAATCTAGAGTTCTAAAGTACTATAGGGGTTTGAAGGAATTTTTTTTTTTTAATTATTAGAACATAAAATTCAAAAGGCAAAGTATTAGGACATGAAGCTGGAATAATAAGTAAGGGACAGATTAGAGACTACAATAGACCATGTTGAGGACCTAGGATTCTATTATTTTGGTGGTGGGAGGTACTGAAACATCTTTATGTCATCATTTGTTTATTAACAGGCGATGCCAGAACATTCAGAATAGAGGCTGCTGATTTGTCATGGAAACTCTAGTATAAGGAGATTTGTAGAAGATGCTGCATAGTCACAAAATAAAAAAAAAAATCCAAGCTGGAAAACTGAGAATCCCCAAGAAGGCCCTGATCAATAGTAGCATCCTGAGTTTGGACCTGGGTTGAACAAAAAAGGGGAAAAACTACTCTAAGGCCATTTTATTCTTGAACTTATGAAAGGTGATTTTCTATTTTTGCGAGCTTCTTCTTTCTGCTTCAATATTATATATATATCCTAATTTTTATCTTCAAACCTGATTCTCCCCATTGCACTGGACTTTGTTTTACCTCCCCAAATTAAAAGGCAACATTTTCTTTACGGGCAGGGATGGGAATCCACCCTGGAGTTCTGGATGAGTCATTTCTTTATCTGTTTACCTTTAAAAATAATTTTGTTCTTGGTCTAGCTTTGCTGGATGATGAAAGGCACTTTGAGCTTTTAGAGAAGGAACTCCTTTCCCTTTTTAGCAACTTCTCTTGTTTATATTAATGCCTTATTCCTATATTCCACCTCATACCTCATTCTCGCCACCCTTCCCATTCTCAACTGTCATTGCCATTGGCTTTGGCAATAAATAAGGAATGAAAGGCAAAACAAAACAGCCCGCCACGGTTGCTGACAATGATAAGTCTGTGGGGAAATTTTTCAGAAACCTCAGAGAAGAGACTCCAGTGGTTTCTCAGCCCACAGGTTTCAGCTGCGCTGGGAACAATGACTCTTCTGCCTAGCTCCAAAGGACAAGATGAGACATGGGCCTTGTTTTTTCTTTCTCTTCCAAGCTTCAAACTTGAACAAACAATCTTTACTTAACCCACATGGAAATCTTGCAAACACAAACACATTCCTCGTCTCCTATTAGTGCTAGGATGAAAAGCAAACTTCAAATTAGTTAATGTTCATGTAGTTAAGTGGTTCCCTATTGACTGGGAGTTTGTAGGTGGGGGAGCAGGCTTGGAGAAGGGCTTTTGTGTCGGGCCAACAGCAGAATGAAAGCCAAAATCCCTCAGAGGGTTAGAGAAATTTTTTTTTTCCCCCAAAGAAATCATCTAGGTGATGGAGAACCTTGCCGCTGTTGTCAAGTCGAGTTCTCATCCCTCATGGCACATCTGGGTGGCACTGTGGAGACTGAAGGCAGACACTGGAGAAGGGACCATCCTGTTTCTTGTCATGGTCCATGAATATTTATGGAGCAGCTCTTTATAGGGGCCCCTGGCGCCACCACACAATTTTACTGCTTGGCAGATTGAAAAGTAGTCCAAGCTCATTCCTTGGTCCTTGCAAAGAATGTCTAGGCTTCTAGCAATGAGGTGGTTGCTCCATTCATGCTGGAAGACACGAACCTCTTGTTCCATGGGTATATCTATGTATATAATTTGAGAAAAGAACCAATTGAGGACTAAACAGTTCTTACAGCAAAAATCTTGGTTAAGTGTCAGTTGATTTGCTGGGGATATGACATTTCATCCTCACTCCTATAGTGAAGTATTTGGAGAACATTCTGGATATACTCTCCTGCTAATTAAGCACAATAAAAAAGGAAGTACCATATACTTAAAACTAGTTGAAAATTGAGTTGAGCTTGCCACTTGGGGGCAACTTTTGGTTTATTGCCAAAACAATAGCCCAAAGAGTAAGATTTAATCCCAGACGAGTTTATTTGCTAATGAATCATCACATTCACCCTAAAGTATCACTGTAAGGTCGCCTGTGTCGTAGTGGTTTAACTACGGGCACATGGTGTGTCCATAGATAGACATTAGGGGGTCCATAACTGGGTATTTAAATTTCCTGAAATTCTAGGCAAATTTTATGTGTGTGTCTGTTTATTTGTGTGTGTGCATGGGTGTGTGTGTTTGCTCTTTTTCTCAGAGAGCAGATTCACTGCTTTCATTAGATTTCAAAGGATTTGTAAGTCTTAAATATAAAGAACTACTATTAGAGTATTGGAGCGGAGAAATGTTTCAGAAAGTAATGGCCTAATATTTTTTAACTTTCTTTGCTATGCTCAAATTTCATGTTCATGATAGTCACCTGAGTTGTTGGTTTAAATGAAGATTTCTGAGCCTCATCTCAAAGGAGGCTGATTCAGTAATCTTGGTGTTGGTTCCCAAATTCTGCTTTTTAGTAAGAAATTCAGAGATCACAAGCTACACACTTGAACTAAAGATCCTACCTTGGATGCCAAGTGAGTTTAAGAAAACAGGTAAGTGTGATGGTTAATGTACAAGTTTGGTAGAAATCACCTCTTAAAACCAGAAAAACTTTGGCTTTTTTTCCCCCTCCACATATTGAGCTTCATGTACTATTTAATTTGAACAAAAGCTTAAAAAAAAAAAAAGATGGAGATCACGGACAGAATCCTATACCTTCAGCCTATAGGAAAGGAAACTGAAATCCAGGCACAGAAAGTGACTATGTCAGGATCGTAGTAGCTATTGTGGAAGGGTCAGGAGGAAAAAAAACCCTCAAATTCCTTGATTCCTTCACCAGGACTTAATTGTTTTTAGCTTATTATCTGTGACAAAAGATAGGAAGTCTTTAAGCTTTCTTATCCAGCCAAATAAAGAAGCCCCCATCTTGCCTTGCTATGTTTAAATTAGAAGAGAACTGAGTGAATAAGAAGGTGTGGGTGAGGCTGCCCCTGCAGCCTGATAGATGTTATAAGGCAAATGAGCACATGTGGCTGATAAAAAGCTTCACCAATTTATGTAGTACCAGCCAAGAGATAGTTCCTCCATGATGGACCCAAGAAGACAATTTAGTGTAAGGCCACCCTGTGAGTTCTTTTTTATTCATCTACAAATCTGAGTCTTTTCTTTGGTTTTTGTGTTACCTGCTAATTACTGGCTTCAAGGTAATTCTTCAGACTTGACTTTAGGATTTCCAACAGGGTATAAAATTTCAATTCACTTTAATGGGGGAGGTGGGGTGGAGACACTTACCATTCTTCACGGAGTTTAGAATTATGCTCATTTAGGAAGGTGAACTTCAAAAGTTTTAAAACCCAGTCAAAGTAAATTTGGGTGGTGATATCAATTAACCAGGCCAACAGGAGTTGTAAAACCAGTCTGAAAAAATGTTTTCCAGCCTCTTTCATGATTTCTGATGCTGCCACATTCTGACTTATGAAAATAGTTTTTCTTTGTTCTCAGTTTCCACTTTGTTCTGGCCAGTATTGAGAACCAGGAATTTCAAGGCTGGTTTACAAAACTATCAAACTTTTTTTTTTAAACTTCAGAACTGTTAATAAGGAACATGCAGTAAAAAACTATTTATGTAAACTACAAATAATCAATTTCTTTTAAAAAATTATATTTTATTGTTTTGTGCAATGACTATTGACATTCAGAATCCTAACCTGAAACCTTGCCAAATCCTGATGTGTCTAAGTCATCAAAGGAAGGTTTCCCTGTAATCAGTCACTTAGTGCCAAGTATATCTTTCTAGATTTTATTGTGTCATGGAGGTCATAGCATGGAGGTCTTAGCAGGGACATGTCAAGCCAGTTCTGACATGTTGGAGCCTGTCTCAAGGCCTGAAGGATGGGCCCCCTCTTGCTGTATTTCTAGAGTAAACAAAAAGGATAGTTGGGGAAAGAAAAGTCAAAACATTACTATGCCAGATGAAGCAGGAATTCACCCTGATGGGAGAGAGCTGAGTGTATAGGTTTGTAAGGTGGATAAAGTTATTTAAGAAGACAGACGGTTGGCTTTATCCTGGAGCAAACACATGAAGTTAAACCTTTCTGAGGCAGTGCCAGAGTTTTAAGAAGGTGGGGTGATGTGCTGGAAATCTGATGTCTGTGGCTTCTCCAGATTGATTCTCTACCCTTTTCCACTTTGCTCTGGCTCCCAGGCTGTCCGGAGCATGCGCAGTGTTGCACAATACGTGCCATCAGTTAAGTTTCTTTACCGTTTCGCCTTCTGAGAAACCACTGCGTTTTCCTGTAAATCATGTGAGACTGGGAGGTACGATGGGAGGAGCTACCAGGGTATAAGAGGAGAACCCAGAGAGAGGGAGAGAGAGAGAGAGGAGAAGAAATAAAGAAGCATCTGCTAGCGTCAAGTTGTCTCAAGCCCCTCATTTCAATCCTCAGCCCTTCTCTTTTCATGCCTACGAATCCCACGGGTTGGGACACCAGGCCTCAGCATTCTAGTTGGGTTTGGTTGGGGTGTGTAGGGTAAATGGAGTGGTCAGGCTTTTTCCCACCCTCCTGCCACTATCCTCTATGACTGCCACCTGTGGTCTTGCACCCGTCCTGAGTTGCATGGATGCTGGGGGACCAAGAGGCACAGGCACAGGGTACATGCACCTATGATTATGGACACCTGAGCTCAGAGAGCAGGGGTGTACACATGTGTAAATGCTCAGGCCTGTGCCAAGAGGAGAGGGATAAAGCAGTGGCAGCAGCATGGTGAAAAGGACCACTCTGAGGAGAGACCTCAAGATGACATGAGTTGGAGAACACCACAGAGAGGCCAGAGAAAGAGCACAAAGATGATCGGGTAGGGGGATAGGAGGCTTGGGTGTCTGCCTTCTAGTGCCCCTGTCCAGCTTGCACCTGCCTCCTTGCAGGTCAGCCTCCCAGCCCACCTATTGGTCTGCCTGACAGCTGATTTGCCTGTTGCACCTGGGTTCCTGCCCCAGTATTAAAGGCCTGTAAAATCCCACTGAGAGCTCCAGACTCCCTTTATCCATCTGCCTGAATGGACAGTGAACCTGTCCACCCTGGCTTGCCACTGCAGGGTGTTAGCAGGTCATCAATAGGGGGAAAAGAGAGTCAGGTTAGAGTATTATGACTCCGGTTCCCTCAACATCCTTAGGCTGGATGTGTCTGTTAAGTAAAGATCATAAATCTGACAGTTGTTCTTCTCCCTGCTCTCCAGGTCTTCCCCTTACCCCACTCAACATGCCCTTTAGCCTAGGGGGTAGTAATGATGACTCTCTGTCACTTGTGTTGGGGTAGTGCATGGCCTGTTATAGTTTCCATATATACTATCCACAACCCTGGCAAGAATCCTTTTATTCAAATCTTAGGTTTCCCATTTGAATATGTCATCTGTTTCCTGCTGGCATAGATGTGTCTAACAAGTTCATGAAATTAAGGTTATTAATAGTTTGATCAGACATTGGAGTACATGAGGTAGGGAAACTTGGGGCTTTAATATGGTCTGGAGGAAGTCTTTGGGGGGGGGTGTAAGCTCTGCCATTGGCATCAGTACATTATCTCTGGTCTCAGCCATCTCAGTACCTGTTGGAATCAGTTAAGACACTGTCACTATCCACCTAACTCTAGTCTCTTTAGATAAACTGGTTTGCTCAGATATGCACACCCTAGATGTAAATATCAGGGCCCTCAGGCAAAAACATTACTTTCAGAACTTATTGAGACCATATTCTACTTGCCTGTTTCACTTGGAATCCAATTTTCCAGGTTCCTCAGTTTCTTTTACCTCTTCTTCCAACTTGCCATTACAGTGCAGTTTTTATTCTTAGCTTACTTTTTTTGATTAAAGATTGTTTGGATTGATGTCCTGACTTTGACCTTGGCACTTTTCCGGGACACAATAACAGCTATTAATAGTTAATGATTATTGCACTTTTTCTCTGGCCAGGCATTTTGATAAATGCTTTATATGCAAGATCTCATTTAATGCACACTACTATATTATGATGTAGGTGTCATTGTCATCATTATTATTATTACCAGTATACCAATGAAGAAGCTAAGGCTTGAAAGGTTATATAGTGTGTGAAAGGTCACACACTAATAAGTGACAGAGCTGGAACTTAATTCATGTCAGACTGTGCTAGTAAACTCTATGTGGTATTTACCATTTGCATCTACACAGTGTTTTTATAGGAAAAAGAAAAGAAAATCACCTGTGTTGAACTGTTGTATGTGAAAACTGAATTTATGCTGGGTTTAGCCACAGTAATGTTGGTATTTGTTTATTGTGAAGCTAAAATTGCTGAAACTAATAGAAAACTAATTCTGTGGTTATGATTCCACATAAAATTGAAATGAAGTTCTATCTATAATAAATACTTAAAATAGATGACATTAGCCTCTTAGTAATATGTTAGGCTGCCAGAACACTCACAGATGTGGAAAATATGGAAGCCATGCTATGAATTTGAGTAAATATTTGGTAAAGGAATTGCCTGTGATATCTTGAAAACAGAAGATGGGTCTATTTGTCTATAATTTCAGTTCTCAGTTGGGGATGATTTTGTACCCTATGGTACATTTGGCAAAGTCTAGAGACCAGTTTGTTTGTCACACTGGAGATGAGAAGAGTATAACAGGCTTGTTGTGTTAGAGACCAGGCATGCCCCTGGACATCCAATAATACATATGCTAAACCCCTATAATATATAATTATCTGGTCTAAAATGAAGTTGAAAAACTGTTGGATGGAGTTGGAAAGACTCAGGATAATAATGAAAATTTGCTTCCATTCCCACACTTCACCATACCTGGAAAAATAAAGGTAATTCCAGAAATAATAGTAAGGGGATATAGAGAATCTTGAATTTTGGATTCTTTTAAAAATCCTGCTTTAAGACCCCAAACCATAATATATGCATTCTAAAGTAGTTTCAGACAATGGCAGCTAGCTTAGATAACTCTGGAGTAAAGATCAGACTGAGAGTATGTGGCCATAACCACCCAAGTCTTTGAGTTCAACTGGTCTCAGTTATCTGTTAAATGAGAGAGGTTGCCCTGGGAGCTCTAAAGCAAAGAACTAAGTCAGTCTTCAGGATTTTATCTAGGAAAGAACCTTTGACATTGCACCTATTAGATATTGATTAGAAGTTTTCCAATAAAGCTACTAAGTATTTGAGAAAAAAGTATAATTAAAGAAATTTTATTTAGTAAAGCATTTAGTATTACCATATAACTAGTTACTTATTGTAAGAGATTCAAGAAGGTGTCTTTGTGGAAATGGCGTTCAAACTGCATACTCAAAGATGAAAGGGAGGGCCTCTCTGGTGGTGCAGCGGATTGAGCACAGTGCTGTGAAGCTGTTCACAGCCTCTGCAGTGCAGGTTCGATTCCCAGCCTGCCAGGGAGAAACCCACATGGTGCGGCAGACCTCTCCTGCCTCACCTGCTGCTTCCCTCAGCAGTGCTTTCAGTCATCTGCCTGTTCTCTTCCCCTTTCTGTATCTGGTGAATTCTCTCACCCTCCTGTGCCTCTGGCCTGTACCCCAGTTCTTGTATAAATAAAAATAAATCTTTAAAAAAAACCCAAAGATAAATGGGAACTGTCAATAATTAAAGGAGTAGAATTGTGTAATCCCTGATGCCAGGTGCTGAATAACAACCAGAATAATTGATATACAGTAAATTAAAGGGGTTCTGATAATAAACGAAACTGTTAGGTAAGGGCAAAAATGCAATTTATGGTAAGTATTTTTGGTAGCTTGTATCTTTCAGGAATTTGTCCATTGCATCTAAGTTTTTTTTTCACATATAATTGCTTGTAAAGCTTTCTTATTATTCATTTTATTTTCCTTTAAATAGTTTAAATGTCATCCCATTGCTCTCTGACTTCCATAGCTTCTCATGAGGAGTCAGCTGTTAATCTTACTGAGATGCCCTTCTTTGGTACCTGATGGGTCACTTTTCTTTTCCTATTTTCAAGATTCTCTCTTTGTCTTTGACATAGACACACAAAGAAAGGGCCATGTGAAGACACAGTGAGAATTTGGCCAGCTGAAAGCCAAGGAGAGAGATTCAGAAGAAACAAACCCTTATGACACCTTGATCTTGGACTTACAGCATCCAGAATTGTGAGAAAATAAATTTCTGTTTAAGTCACCTGTCATGTGGTTTTCATTATGGCAGCCCAAGATAACTTGCAAATTATTCAAGTACTGACTCAGGCATCATGTAATTTCATTCTTTTAGTCTTAAGTTTCTCTGATGTTATATGCTCTATCGACACTTAAAACTAAATGGGTATATTATTGTGTGAAGAAAATCAAAGCAAATCAAAGCCCTTGTTCTGGTTTAAATTGATAAACCTTTTTTAGAAAGTATCTATTTGTGCACATAGTTTTCTTCATAAAATGCAGACCTTATTTCACCACTTTAAAAAAACAAATAACTATTTTCTGAGGAGTTTTTTTCCTTTGATTGAATGATGTTTAATACTGTTTTATAAATAATCACTCATCCAGAATATTGCTGATGGCTATGCAAGCAGAAATGAATATTTGATTTATTTTATTTCCGTGGTTGGAAAACAAATTTGGTTAGTTAGTTTACACTTTTTGTTGTATTGATTTGAGCTATTATGCTCTGGTTTATAGTTTTTCTAATAAGACACCTTGGAAAATGAAAATAAGTTCCAGTCAGCACTGTTCTTAAATGGCAATGTTAGTTTAGTTAACTGGATTTTCTGAGTCTACTAACTATTTTGTAATATGGCACTAATCTCATAGTTTTCTCACCTGGTCATTATGGGATGGAGGTGCAGGTATTTAACTTCATAACAGTGTTTGAAGGTCTCCCTGAGGAAGTGCTTGTTGAACTATCACCTGATAAAAGGAGTAGGTGCTATGATGTCATTGGGAGGTTACAAAAAAGACAGTGGCTATGAAATTTGTTACTGTTTTCTTACTGTCATTACTATTATTTAATAAATGGAAAGCTACTCAGCTTTTAAAATATGTAACCATTGAAGTTACTATATGTCTTATGATAATTCCTAGTCTGGAATAACTATATCCAAACTTGAAGCTCTATACCCACAAAAATCAGTCTCTCAAAGTAATTACCAACTGTCACACTCATGGAAAGAACTAGTGAAAAACAATCTCGTATAAATCATGGCCCTTTTATATTTTCCTTAGTGTTTTGATATTTACTATTCTCTACCTATATTAAATGATAACATTAAGATCTTCAATAGTTTTCAAGATAACCCTGAATTATGGATTTCTTTCTGTACCTAATTTCTTGCAAAGCAAAGAGAATTAATTCTCTTCAGCTTAATCCTACCCAGTTTAATATCCTGGTAATAATGCACTTTAATTTTGAAAACTTTTGACCAGTAAACTGCATACTTTGAAAAGGAACCATCTAAGCCCAGTAGGCACCATTCAACAACAAACCAGCAGATTCCCTAATACCAGGCAATTAAGTAAGAACTATCCAAATCTAATAAAACATCATTTCCTCCTCAAGGGAGATTTTAAAGGGATATTCACCTATTTACTCTCCTTTCATGTAACATTGTTATTTTCCCATTTGAACTGAGACCAAGTCAGTACTATGGGTTAAGCTCTTCTCACTGAGAACAAACTGAACCAGATGTGAATTGGGGAAGGTGGGCCAACTTTGCTTTTGGTTGTGGCAGTGCTAAGGGGAAAATTTTTTGAAAGGTTTGCAGTACCTGGGAACTTTGGGCCAGGTACTGCAAAAGTCAAACTTATGAATGTTCATTAGCAAGTCTCTGTTAATTATTTTGCCATCTATTTAAAAAAATTTTTTTCTACCTTTTATGAAATAGTTCTGATATGTATTTTTATATTATAGGCACCAAATAACTAGATTTCAGATCATTTTTAACTGGCTAAATTTAGCTCCTTTAAAAATTTAGTTGAAATTCAGTCTTTTCATTGATAATTCTGAAGCAGAGATCATTATTAGGTCTTTTAATTTGTCTAATTTTAAAAGGTATGAATAAAAATGTCCCTGTAGAGAAAAAGCACATGAAGCAAATGTTTGACGTAGTAACAGAGCAAAAATAAGCAGCATCCTTACCTCAGATCTAGGGCTTAAATTTAGCAATTACTAGTGTCTCACTGGTGGGTTAAGAATGCTGGAATGTTTGGAAAAGATGGAGACATAGGTGAAAGTTACTTGCATGAAGGAGAGAGAGAGACTATAAGATCAATAAACAGCACTTAGTGGAAACCACTAATGAGTTACACAACATGTCTCAGAAATCACAAGTTTATTTTGCTTTTGCGAGAATTTGGAATAACTTGTGGCAAAGGCTGTCAACACGCTAGACCGCAATCTTGTGGTGGCCTCTGGTTTTCCTAGTGCCTGAGAAGTGTAAAGTTCCAAGACAAGGGCAGCAGCCCTGTCATCTGAAGCAGGAAGCTCATCACTTTCATGCTGGAAAACAACTTGAGATATATTGTCTAAAGCACAAAGGATGTAACTTTATGAAAAGCAATTTCTTGATATTCTTCTGCACTCCCACTTTTAAAGAAAAATACACCCGATTGCAAAGCAGCCTCTTTGAAAACGTAGAGAACAGAATTTCACTCTGATCTTATTTTTTTGTCTTTTTTTAAAATTAACAAATATATTTGAGATTGTGTGTGTATGTGTGTGTGCATGAGTATGTGTGGGGGGGTTTGGGGGGGTGTTGGGGTAGGGGTGGAAGTGAGAAAATAAAATGGAATAAAAAATAGTTTTATTCTTCTGTCTGGCATTTTGTGAAGACTTGAGTAATCCTGGGGAAGGGGGGTTCTTTTATCACTAAGATTTTTCTTCACATCACCATTATTCTTAGTTCTGTACTTGAACAATATGAGTGCCCTCTGGTGGACAAAATGTCATTTTTGCGTCGTGTATATGGACTGAACAAGGGTGAGTATGGAGAAAATAAGTCTTGTGTTTCAAATGTCCTCATTGAACTTCTGAAATTCCTGGAAAATTAGTTCCTGATGTTCTGGGGTGGTGACAGCAGAAAATAGTTCCATAAAGTAAGGGATAAAAGGCAAGCTGGGGTGGCACTCCAGGTCCCATTTGCTACCAAAATAGTGTCTTGGAACTGTGCATAATTTGGAACCTAAACAGGGAACTCAAATGTACAAGGGAAAGCTAATAACTCTACTTCTTGGCTATCAATGCAAAGATCAGAAATTCTCTCATTAAGAATGAGACACTAATGAAACAACTTGGGCATAGGCAAAACCTCTAAAGATCTGTGACTGTTGGCATTTAGCGGTGAAAATTCTTAAAAAAAAAAGAAGGAAAGGAACAAAACCACATGAGTTGTGTAACTCATTCACATACCCAACTAATACAAAGGACCTTTAGGGCTCATGTTTTACACAGACACTCTTTACGTTCTCTGTTGTAAGATACCATATTAAAGGCTGAAGACTATCTGCATCTTATTTTAAATCTCCCTTAATTTTTGATGGTTAGCAATCTGATTTAAGATATACCAAACTGACAAAAGCCCTAGGATTATGGGCAGTGGTATGCTGATACATGTTTAGCAACTGTTTCTTTAGAAAAGAAGGCTCTGCTTTATAACATTTGCCAATTTCCATGGTGTAAATAATGTTACCATGGTTGATTTCAAGCAACCTGCATAATATCATTTAACCTGTAATTGGGAAGAGATGGACATAAGTGATTTTCACAAATGGGTACAAAGTAGCCCGATCCTGCTGCTACTGAGGGGAGTTGATATTATTTTTTTCCCCTGCAACTTTGATACTTTGAGCCATTAAGATCTATTATTCTTATAATAAGAAAAATAAGACTCAAATAAAAGTTATTTGAAAAGTTGACCCCAGCCAAAGAAATTGTTTGTAATAAAATGTGTTTTCCATATTGGCACATAACCCACAATGTATAATTCTCTCAAATGTTTCCAAATACGCAGTGTGACTAGAATCCTTTAAAAAGTCTGTAAAGTAGATACAGAAGTTCTACATATTACCACTTGAAAGGAGTGGACTATTAAGAACAAGGGGGGCACAGCAATTTCTAGAAATGGCCCTAGAATTCTAGTTTGTAGCTGTTAATCCAATGATTTCCCTTCTTTATGTAGTTAAAGAAAGGAAAATTTATAACTGATACTAGTGAACTCTAACTGCATTCATGGATTTGGTTCAACTGTGATATTTACTCTGTTCACTGCTTTGAACAGAAGAATTATCTACAGCTCTCATCAAAAAAAAATTTTGACTTCACAAAGCTATATATATACATTGATCAGTCTATGCTACCACAGCTATGTTCAAAAATGATTACAAAAATCAACACCCCTCCTTAAATTCCATGGACCTGGGTAATAAGAGTAGAGTCTGTTCCCATCTCATCTTCCCTTTTGTCTCATAATTTTGTTGATTCTACTAATGTTGATAGAGCCCTTGATAATTCATTTCTGCCAATGATCCTCACATCCTTGGGCTTAAGGAACTCAAATGCCTAATTTGAGTATCTTCAAGACCACTCCAAATCACTGAACCACGTGAAAAGCAGTAACTTTGGATAGTACAAACAGGACAGACATGGGGATCAAAAATATCTTCATGGAATGCTGCTTTAGATACATATATGTGACTTTCAACAAGTTACTCAATTTCTCTGATTTGTTCTTTCCTCTTCTGAAAATAATAAACCCTGCCTCATAGCAAAGTTAGAAAACTAAATACAAAGGTATTGATTAAAAGCTTACCAAAATATCTGGCATGATATAAACAGAGTGGTAATTGTAGTGACATTAGTAGTTGTAAAAGTACCAAGTACAATAAGGAAAAATAGTGAAAGACAATTGTGCATCTCTCCTTAAACCCTAAGCACAATTTATATCAGGAACAATTTAGCTGCTTTTATATTTTGTGTAAGTTTATTAGCTTTCATATACTTATTTCCAGGGTCATTTTAATGTCCCTTTTAAAGATGAAGAAAATTTCAGGTAAAATTAATGCAACACTGCCTTTTTAAGCTAAGGCTTAAAAATAATTTTCTGTTCTTTAAGTCAATGAAAAATATATTTTTGGACTCTGTCTATAGATCATCTCTCTACCTGCCCCATCCATCCATCCATCCATCCATCCATCCATCCATCCATCCATCCATTTTCTAATCTACTTATTTCCATACTGACAATACTCTCACGAACTTACGTTGAATAACTGATTAACTGAAACTAACTGATTAAAATTCTTGATTCTAGAGGATTGCTTTTTTGCTCGCTACTTTGCTGAGATTAGTCACCAGTTTTGATCAGAATGTACTTTTTAAAATAAATACTAAGAAATGAAAGAAATGAGCATTTCTATAACTGTATCAGGAACTGTAGTTCACCTTGAACTGTAAATTTTGGTTGAAGTTAATCATTTCAGTGCCTTTTAAAACATGAAATTTTTCTAACTATAAAGAGTTCAAATGTATTATAGTCTGGAGACTTCAGAAAAACACCAGCAATGTCTTACAAACCAGTCATAATTATATTACCCAGACAAAACAGCTCTTCACATTTTTTCAGTACATATATGGGACACTATTTGCAAATGTATGTCTGGGGATACATGTAAGTTTAAAAAATAAAATTTGTATTAGTAAATACAAAATAATTGAAATACAAAGTAGTAATACAAAGTCTCATAATAGACTTTGCTTAAACTTAATAATATGTAAAGATTGTATTTTCATGTAATTTAATATTCTTCTGTGATCTCATTCTTAATGATGGTATGCCAGGATATTCTGGAAAAAAAACAATTTATTTTCCTCCTTCACTAATGTTGGACATTCAGAGTGTTTACAACTTTTACTTTTCAAAAAATACTAAAATTTATGTCCTTGTCCTTTCAAAAATGTTTTTAAGTAATATTGATTTGCAACATAAGTTTCGGGTGTTCAGCATGACAAATCAACATCTATATGTATTACATTATGCTCACAACTAAAAGTCTAGTTCCATCCTTCACCATATAATTGTCTGTTTTTACCCAATTTACCTACTCACTTCCTCATCTCTTTTAGTAACCATTATTTTGTTCTAGTCATTTTGTTTCATTCTTTTATTTGACTTGTTTCTTTATTTTCACATATGAGGGAAATCACAGTGTTTGTGTTTGCCTGACTTATTTCACTTAGCATAATACATTCCAAGTCTATCCACATTGTTGCAAATGGCAGGATTTCATTTTTTATGGCTAAATAGTATTCCATAGGGTATATATACCACATCTTCTTTATGCAATCATCTGTAAATGGGTGCTTCGGTTGTTTCCAACTCTTGACTGTTGTGAATAATGCTGCAATAAACTTGGGGAGTGTGTGCATATATCTTCCTGAATTAGTGCTTTCATAATCTTTGGGTAAACCCCACAAGTGTGATAACAGGATTGTATTGAATTTCTATTCTTAATTTTTTGAGAACTCTCCATCCATTTTCCATAAATGCTACACCAATTTACATTCCCAAAACATTTATATTCCCCACAATACTGATAGTTATACCCATAGTCTTGATTATGAGCTAATACTTGAGATAGATATATTTAGGACTATCCCAATCTGACAATATCTTCCCCCAGGCACAAGATTTAAATCTTGCAACTATGTTACTGCTGAATTTGGTGAACTTAAAAGGTTTCTTAACACTTCCTTTTCTAAGAAGTCAGCAGCAAGAAATAATAATATTAATAATGAAAGGAAATGTGTTGCTTTCAGAACTGGCTTCTTTGTTGTAGCCAGGGGAGATAGTATAAGGAGAAATAAAAAAAAATAAGGAGAAATAAGAAAGACCATGTAGGAGGGTTTGCTTTTTTCCTAGATAACGGTTGTTCTTTTAGCATCTTCAGAGATTCAGTTTCCTGCCTGAAACATAGCTACTTTCACCAATAAGAAGAAGGCAGTCAAGGCAGTCAGTGTTTGCCACTAGCACAAAGTGTATATAGTAAGAGTATATGTGAGTTCAGTGCTAGAAAAATCCATAGTAATGACTCAAAAGACTTTAATGAACCTGGACCTCAAAGTTTAAGATCAAACTGTGTGATGTGATAGCACTGGAGGGAAGGCTAAAATCCTGAAATAGTCATTATGTGATTATATATAAAGATTGGATTGGTGGCCAAAAATAAGCATATACTAATATGATGTGTTTATAATTATTTGTGCTTAGCAAAACCTCTTAGATGTATAACTTTGCTTATTAGCTTAATACTTGTATAACTCACTCAATTTATCATAATAAGTAGTGAAATAATATTCTCAAAATAA
Organism: Talpa occidentalis; assembly: GCF_014898055.3. Taxonomy (NCBI): domain Eukaryota; kingdom Metazoa; phylum Chordata; class Mammalia; order Eulipotyphla; family Talpidae; genus Talpa; species Talpa occidentalis. The sequence goes on along the minus strand of NW_023603184.1, from coordinate 18,106,907 downwards.
TAAATTTCTCTAAAAATTGTACAATATATAATCACTTATAAGATAAAAATTTCCAATATACTAAATTACACATTTGTGGGCATATATGTGTGTGTGTGTGCATGTGTGTATGTAGATACAAACTTGTGCGTGTGCAATTGAACTTTGAATTTCCCAAATAAATAATAAAAGCATAGTTAGTATACTAGTCTAGCCCCAATGAAGAGAAAGAGAAACCTACATGGTAATTTTAAAGGGAAATTTTAATGTAAAGAATTTTAACTACACTTGGAGGCTGAAGTAATAAGACATAGGGTAGTAAGAACTAATGAGAACTCCTAAAGAACATAGCAGTAGTATTTATAAAGAGCATCCATTATACCTAGGGCTGCCATAGAAAAAGATTATACCTCCTTGTCACCCCCTCACCTTTGGGCTGAAAACCTGGTGGAACAGGCATGACTGTGGCTCTCTGGATGGTACAGAAATCACTGTGGGGCTGGCAATATGCCCTTCTGATAGCTTCCCTCTAGAACATCCAGAAAATCTGTACATGGAAGAATGTCTTAACAGACACAACTTGAGAGATACAGGGGAGTAGTTTCTTAACAGTGGGTCCTGGCTTCTATGCACTGAGGAAGCTTTCCATGACACTGAAGGAATATCTTCCCAATGGGAACTTGTACTGAGGAAGCCATATTTCCTTCAGGAGACCACTCTGAGACATATGAGATCCAGAAATAAAAACCTTCTTCCAGCAAAGCTCTGCTAGTACCCTCTGTTAGCCAAGCTTAATTCTGTGCCTTCTGGTGAGGAAATATGTTTAAGGGAGCCAGATAAATTTTCACATAACAGGCAATGAAAGGTGAATTTAGAGCTAAGAGGCAAAAAATTGATAAATAGGACAATCAACTATCACAATTAAACCAGGCCAAGTACCAAATTCTGAGACTTTCTCAAGAATCCCTATGAAATCCCCATAAAGAAGGTATGAATTGCATAATAAAATTTAAAGACAATATCCTAAAAAATAAATAAATCCTCAATATATTCATTCCAATTTTCCACAGTGGAATTATTTGAATTAAGTCTTATTAATGTATGCTAACGAATCTTAATTAGTTATATTCTCTGAAGCAGAAATTTCTAAGTCTGGTTGAATTTTATCAGTCAAATAATTAACAGCCCTGGGGTCTGTCAAGAAGGATTTTATCTTCACAATTATTTGTATTTCCCCTACCAAAGACTAGAGCAACAGGATGGAGCACAGAACAAGAGTGGTAAGATGGGCAAAACCACTGAAGTATATGTAGCCACCATGGCTAAGAAAACTTTTTGAAAAAGCTTCTGCAGTTCTGCAGTCAGAGTCTAAAATGTAAAAGGGACATTACTCAGTGAGTGGCAAATCTTGCTACTGCCCTATATTGTGGAGTCTGCGAACTTTATATTAAAGAGCCAAATAGTAAATGCTTTAGCCTTTGCAGGACATACTTTCCATCACAGCTACTCAACTCTGCTATTGTAGCTCAAAAACAACCATAGACAATCGTAAACAAGTAAACAAGTTAGCTTGCTATGGTTTTTTGCCCTGCTTTTGGGTAAAGGATATTACACATCTGTGTTAGTCTTCTGAGGTTTTCATGCTATCCCTTGCCAAAGTAGAAACATGCCAGTTTTTTCACTGATCTTGAACAGAGGTCAGGAAACTTTGTCATTAGAGAGTTAAGTAGTAAATATTTAATACTTTGTGAACCATGTATTATCTTTGTTACTTTTCCTTCTCCTTCACCATCTATTTCTTCCTAAAAACCTTTAAAAATATAAAATATTCTTCTCCATTGCAGGGTTTACAAAACAGACCGTCCTTAACTGTAAGAGTGTTTCAGAATTTTTTGTTTTAAATATTAGAGATTTTGGAGGCACACTTCAAGGGATTAAATTGTATCTAGAGTTTTTTGTTTGTTCCTAGCATGGCATGGCTGTTAGAGCAAAAATTGTTTACTTCCTTGAACTTACTTTCTTATATATTCATAATTAAAGGTTTTATCATGCTCTGATAAACACCCAGTCATTCTGTGGTTCCAGTTTGGGATTATATAATATCTTTTATTCTTGTAAATTATGCCATCTGTGAGTGTTTAACCTGGCACACTTAATTTAACATTTTATTGTAGATGTTTCCCTAAAGATAAGTATTCTCTATAGAAGCAAATGTTTTCCTACCTATTGAAAAAGTTTGGCATCATGCCTTTGAAAGGTTTACAGTATACATTTTCCCCCATATTAAGGTGTGGCAGTATTTGAGCTATGTCAACTACTTAACCATGTTGCCTTTACTGTGCCTATAGGAAATTGCAACAGAACAAATTGTATTTAATGCATTTTTTTCAAAGAGTGAAGAAAAGGAGAAGTTATAAAAGTTTTTCACTGTATTTCACAGGGTATAGTTGCACGGTCCTTGAGGTAAGAATGCAGAGTTGAGAGCAAAGAAGTTTGAGGGCTATTTAGAAATTCTTGTTTAAAATCAAACTCAAGGGCCTCCCCTGGTGGCGCAGGCGGTTGAGTGCTGCGCTGTGAAGCTGTCCGCAGCCTCTGCAGCACCGTTTTGATCCCGGCTGTCCGGTGAGGGTCCCACATGGCGCACAAACCTCTCCTGTCGCGCCCGCTGCTCCCCTCAGCAGTGTAATTTGTCAGTCTGCCTGTTCTGTTCCCCACTTTGTCTCTGGTGAATCCTCTCACCATCCCGTGACTCTGGCCTGTACCCCAGTTCTTGTATAAATAAATAAATAAATCTTTAAAAAAAAATCAAACTCAAGCTATAATCTCTGTAGAACTGCAAAAAATACTTTTTCTTCTGTTGGACTGAGTGATAAGTATCAAATGAAGGCTAGACAAAAATTTATGAATTGATTTGATGTAATTAAACTTGTATATTTTGCTTTTGTTGTCTTTGCCTTTGTTATCAAATCCAAAAATTCATTATTAAGATCCATGTCAAGTAGATGGCACCCTGTTTTCTCATGGGAGATTGATAGCCTCAGATCTTAAAATTTAAGTCTTTGATCCATGTGGAGTTGTTTTTTTTTAATGTGGTGGAAGTTAGATTGCCAGTTTCATTCTTGTGTATATGGTTGTCCAGTTTGTCACCACTATTAAGTAACTATTATTTCCCATTGCATATTATTGGCTCATTTTTCATAAATTTATTGATCATCTATACCATATAATAAACCCATATATGCATGGGGTTATTTCTGGACTGCCTATTCTGTTCCAATGATCTACCTGTTTTTATGCCAATACCAGACTATTCTGATGACTATAGCTTTGTCACATAGTTTGAAATCAGGAAGTGTGATGCCTTTAGTGTTTCCCCCCTACCCTCAGGATTTTTTTGGCTATTTGGAGTCTTTTGTGGTTCCATACAAAATTTTATAATTGTTTTCTTTCTGTGAAAATGTCATTGGATTTTGATAGGTGAGTATAGTTATAACAATGTATTGTATAATTTAACTTTGCTGAGTGGAAATTAAATATTGTCACCAAAAATGTGCACACATGCACACACATACATATATATGTGTGTATGTGTAAAATGATGAATGTCAGATATGCTAATGAACTAGAAGGGAGGGAGACTTTCACAACACATACATATATCAAATCATCATGATGTGCACTTTAAATGTCTTACAGTTTTGTTTGTTTTACCCCATTAAAACTGAAAAAAAAAGAATTCACAAGTTGGGAATTTCTATTATAATTGGCTTCTTATTGTCACTCTAAATTTGGGACAATTCACATACCTCTTCTCTTTATTAATTTCTTCATATATGAAATTGCAGTTAAAATCCTTACTTTGTTATCATGATGAAGACAACTTATTTATAGTAAAGCACTATCTATATAAAAAATAGATACCATTGATTAAATACCTGCCCTGTGCCAGGTATTTTCTTGATATTCCTATCCCCTGTAAAAAAAACCTTAGATTGCTTAGTCTCATTTCCCTGAGAATCTGATAGGGATAGGAGACATGTGATAATTTATTGTGGAGAATATATAGATGAGATAATATTTTAATAAGTTATCTCTCTCAGGTCACATACATATATTTGAATTGGGACCTGGAAGTCTTTCTTCATATGTATTTATTGAACAGAACTGGGTTGATAATATTCATTATATGGCACACAATTGTCTGTTTTAGTAAGGCACTATTTTTTATAAAACATTTTGTTTTTATTTGCATAAATAAATATCTGCTTGATTCCCAACCCCAATCTATTGTATGAATTATATTTTTTATGATTGATCTCCTACATGTTTATTTGCACATCTCTGTGCATGAAAAATAAATCATGTATTGTTAGCTTTTAAAAAAAACTGTATTATGGATTTTATTTCTGATATTAAAAAAATTTCAACTTCGAACTTATCTATCTTTGCTGATATATTGATATATGTTTTATCAATTCTGAATTTATATGAAACAGTATGACTGTATGTCACATAGAATTTATTCATTCCCTTTCTGAGTAGAAGATATATAACTCAAAATCTTGACAATTATAAACAGTGCTACAAAGAACATCCACTGTGGTAATTTGTGACTGTTCAATTATAATTGAGAAGTTTGGCCTTCGTTTAGCAAAGCAAGCATATTTCCTCTTTGTCATGTTCTCAACAATACTTCATATCCATATTTCTAATTTTTGTCAGTCTTTGGGTAAAACTTGATATGTCATTATTGCTTTCCAGATTCCCATGAGTGCTAGTGAGATTGAATACCTGTTCACTTAATCATTTTGAGTCCTCTTCCATGAACTGTGTAGGTTTAACTTTAGACTATTAGTGTTACTTGTAATTTTCTTACCGATCTTATGGAGTTTTTTTGTATATTTTGGATGTTAAAACTTTCGTCAGATTTTGACAATGCAAATATCTTCTCTTCATCTGCCACCCATCTGTCAACTCTGACAATGATGTTCATTAAACAGAAATATTTAATTTTTATATAATTTCATCAGTTTTTAGGCTCATAGTCTGAGATTTTGGAGTCTTGAAAGAAATCCTTCCCTATTCACAAAGAATCAAAAGTAATCTCCTGCCTCAACTTTGATCATTTTGTAAGTTCACCTTTTCTTTTAATCTATTTAGAATTTAACTTTTGTGTGTAGTGTGAAGTGGGAAATATGAATTATTTTTTTTTCTTGATGTCATTTCATAAATAATTCACACAGTCTCTATTGATAAAGATTAGTATGCTTCTAGCATTATGGTAGATTCTTATATTAATGAATCTCTGGTAATCTAGGTTTTCTATCATATTCCATTGCTCAATTTATAATAGATGGTTATTTTTTATGACACATATAAGAATGCATTTGCTCAATTTCTCAGAGTTATTTAGACTGGAACTGCATTAACTTTATACATCATTGACTTGCTTACAATGAGGTAATTTCCATAAATGAAGCGTATTTCCCTATTTATTTGAGATTTTTAGGGGGAGACAGGCACAATAATCAAAAATAGCTTTAATCTCCCCATACAAAATCTTGATCAGTTTTATTAGTTTAATTCCTAGATGTGTTTGGTTTTTGGTTGTCATATCATTTGGTGGTTATTACTGATGAAGATGGATGTTACTGATTTTTAGGAACTGATGTCTCTAAATACTTTGGTTAAATCTTTTTAGTTCTAATGATTTTCTCTTGATTTTCTTTTTTTTTTTCATGTAAATATATCAATTTTTTTTTAAATGGTAATGACTTTTTTCCCTTTTCATCTCTTTTTTTCTTTGTATACCATCTTTTTGTATTGGTCAGGACCTCTAGTACCATTTAAACTACTGAAATGATAGCACATACTCTTTTTCTTCTTCCTAAATATAAATTTGGGAAGATATAAATTTACAATTTCATAGTATGTATATTTCCTCTTGTATTTTGGCAGATAATAATAACAGTAATTATTATTTAGCAGTTTTTCTATTTCTTATATACATTTTCTTAAAGCAATATGTAATAATTTTATCAAGTGATTGTATAAATTGTCTTCCTTAATGTGTTATATAGTGAAATTACATTGTTTAATTAATGTTTCATGATCAATAATTTTTGAAATAAATCCCACTTGTTTATTTTTGGTAATAAAGTATGATGTTGAATTGGCTAATGTAGGATTTTTACATCCATATTTATAAATAAAACTGGATCAAATTTTCTTTCCTTAGTGTGATGATCTGGTTTAAATATGAAGCTTTTAAAAATCAATTGGGTAATTTCCATTGCTTTTATATTTTCTGAATGACTTGAATTTATGGTAGTTATCTGTTTCTTTTAAGTTTGCTAAGCTTACCCATGCACTTATCTGAGTCTGAAATGTTTTGGGGGAATTGTGGATGGAGAAACATTTTTTAATTGTTATTATAATATCTTTGATGATTTTGGTATATTTAAAAGTTCTATTAATTTTGTATGCCTATTTTCATATTTTATATCTTTTTCCAGGACAGTTGGTAGTTTCTAAATTTTTAAATGTAATTCAAAATGGCTGTTCTGTTATTTATAGTATTTTCTATAAATTTAGAAAAAATCTGGTTCTTTTGGTAGTTAATTGTTAATTTCATCTTTGCTCCCACGAATCTATATGTATTTTTCTATTTTATTATACTTCTTGAAAGAACCAGCTCTTCATTTGGTTAATTACCTCATTTTCTGCCTTTTATTCTGTATTTCATTGATTTCTAACATTTTTGTTCTTTTTATCATCTTGTATTTACTCCTTTGTAATTTTTTTCTCATTCTTGTGTTGAATACTTACATCTTTTGTCTTTAATAAACATAATTTAATAAAAATAGTTTCTTGGTTAGTGTATTAAGAGTTATACATTTTTCTCCAGTGCTTTACTTACATTCCATAAATGTTGGTGTGTAATTCTTTTATTGCCATTCAGATCAAATTGTTTTGAAATTTCCTTCATGATTTTTCCTTTGTCAAAGAGTAATTTAATAGTATTTAACTATTATGTGTATTTTTAAAAGTTTGTTATAATTTTCAATTTTATTACATTTTGGTAATTTGCAGAGAAATCTGTGTGATATTCTAGATATCAGAAAGCCAGTGACTGACTCTAGTATATATCATACATCTCAAGCACCATGGAAAGACATGAGGGAAATTTGTGTCTGGTACTGATTTTATGACCAATAATAAGAGGATGTAATTAACAAGAAAAATGCAATTTTCTCCATGTAAAAGATGGAGAATCTGAAGCTGACAAGAGAAATAAGGCTTAAGAACATGGGGAGAAGTCTTATCACACAGTCCCCTCACCATATTAATCTTAGGGGGATACTGATTGAATCTGGAATTGGGAATGTGTTGAAGAGAGGGTAGAGGTTCACCAAACACATTTGCTCTTCTTTGTATGCACATTGTTATCTTGTCCTCCCAGCTCAGCTAGACCAAGGCAAGACCACACAACCACTTCTCATGAATGGAAAGTGAGGAGGAAGCCTGCACCCCTTGACCAACCTATTCAAAGTGAGTATAATGTCACTATACTCTCCTTTCCTTACTACCACTTTGATTTAGAGGGTCCATTGGAGGACTCCAAGCCCCAGGGGTTGGCATAGTTACCAAATGAAAGAAGCAGCCTGGAATCTCTGAGCAACTGAGTCTCTTCCCCTGCATCCCCCCTTAGCCCTATCCCCAGTGCGTCACATTGGATTGTGATTGAGCCACAAATAAATCTTCATTAGTTAAGCCAGTGAGGTTAGGAGGCTGTTTAGTACATCAGCTAACATGTACCCTGTCTAATTGAGTTTATATACTGGTAGAAAAAATAAGACAAATATAGAAAATTACAGGACAAATTGGAAAGTGAGATGTACAATGTGAGAGATGAGGAAGTGCTTCTGGGAAAGCACTTTGATTTGGGAAAATCAAAGAATATTTTATCCGAGAAGATGATAACTGAGTCAGGTACTTAAGAGACTTAGGTAATATATAGATAATTGGAAATGAAAGAGGCAGAGAGTGAGTAATTATTTCAGAGGTAGAAATAAAAGAGTAGGGTGTGGGGGGAATTGGGAGATATAATTAGGCCACATGTTAGTTTGGATGGCAAGAAAAGTATGGTACAGGCAGAAGAAGAGAAATAAAATTGGAGAGGTTAGAAATCTGCATTCTAGTCAAAAGTGCTAGGATTTTATTCTCTGGGGTCTGTTTTATTTTGTTTAGAATAGAGGAGTAAAAAAAAATTAGGTTGGAAGGATATTTAAGAGAACCCTTCAGTTTACATCCCATTATGCTGGTAAAATATCTAATTTCAGGAATGCCTAATTATAGGGTGGAAGTCACGGGGGAAAAGTTGTTGTACGAGCTATGGTTAGGTAAGTGACAGAAGCAGGTCATGGTGCTGTCAGGAGGATGGATTTTCCTCTAAGTTCCATAAGGCATCACCAAAGGGTTTCATTCAGAAGGATTTTCTGATCTTATTTATGTGTTTATAAAACTATGACAGCTGTGTAGAGAATGGACAGTGGGCAGGGAAGTGTAGAAGCAGGGTACCAGTTAGGAAGTAATGTCAGAGGGGGAGAAGTGCCTCTCAAAGCATCTGAAGCCCCAGTTTCAGCATATTCTTTTGAAGTGAATAAATCATTTGTAGATCAAAACAAGAAGTTAGAGGATAAATACATTTTTACAATTCCTCAGAGTAGAAATATACAACAAATGACAAATAAAGGAACAGATCAATTATCAAAACAGGGTCATAGCAGAAAAAGAAAAAACATGAGCTAAATAGTCTTTTCTAGTCATGTGATATAGAATGATAACATCTCAGACAGCTGGCCCTGGTGATTTTGCTTATCCTACCCTATCCCACCTGACGGTTTAATTTTCTATTTTTCTGCGTCTATCGCCACTGACATAATATGATCTGCATGTTCACTCATTTACTGCTAGTTTCTCAGACTCCTTTAATATAAGGTCATAAAGGATCGGGAACTCACCTTTTCACTATTGCATCTCCTATCCTTGGGAGACAGGAGAGAATATGTGGTGAATGGATGACAAAAATGAATGAAAACTCACCATTCACATGTTTGTGTTTTCTTGGGCAAAACACATTGCTATGGTAGAAATCTTGAAGACTCAGGAAAGCTAAGGATCACATTCTTTAAACAAAGGAACCCAGCAAGGAAAAGCACAAAACACATGCGCTTGGGAGTCACACAAGAGTGTATTCAAATCCCAGCTGCTTTTGTTCTAGCTCTTTAATCGTGGGTATATGAATTACCTCCCAGAACTTAGTCCTCATCTGTAAAAGAATATAATTACTCTCCCCATGAGCTAATATATATCAAGCATAATACCAGTTAATCCCCAAATTCTAATTTTAATTTCTCAAAAGTATACTGAAGTTTTTCTAGAATGCTTGATTTTTCTAGAATACCCATTTCATATCTTTAAATCGGGCTGTGACTCTTATGTATATCTGCCTTTGTCTCCTTCATCCCCACCCTATTAGATAATGTCATCCTTTTTTTCCCTTTGCTTTTCTTGCATTTTGCTTCCTACCTACTAAAACTTGTTTAACTGCACAGCGTTGCTTAGCAATGTCATGTTCCTCTCATGGTCTCACTCTGGGACACAGTAACTGGACTCCTGCTACTAATTCTTCCGTCTTCATATCTCCATATATCCAGTCTTTTAATAAGCATTAGAAGGGACATTCTGCTTCTATTAGCTGGAGGTCTTATGGAAGAATCGTCATTGTTATTTATTCTAATAAGATTAAACTGAACTGTTTCTCTCTCTTTTCTCTAAATCACTCAGGTTCTGTGTTTAAAAAGGTCAATTACATTTATTTCAAATTGGTGGGACAAACATTTCCTGTGTATCACGAAGATAAAATAGCCCAATGAACAATCTCTTTAGGACATTTAAATTTCTTTTTTAAAATATGCATAAGACACTGAAATTTTCCTCCCCAGCCTTAGGACTTTGTTGAAAGTGATAGTGAGCATATCCTGGTGTCTGAAATGCAATCCATACCCCAGGAAGCTGATACCAGGAGTGGTGTGGGTGAGGTGACCTGGCCCTGTTATTGTATCCTGCGCCACAAAATGATCATCTTGGCCATGCTATGAGTTTGCAAGTATTAAACAGAAAAAGCAACAACCTACTCACAGTACTACATCATGGAACATTGGAGGTGGGCCAGATGTAATAAGTATAATAGGAAAGAAAAGTCATTTCATATCACTAATCTGTAGATGACAGGTGATCACAAAGAACCAATAGATGGCCAGCTTGTTTTTAGAAATCTTTAGTACAAGCATATTCAGAGGCAATAAAAGAATTTGAAGTGTCCTACTGTGTGGAAATGGGATTTGATCTCTTACCAGCAGGTTTAGCGATGCCCCCAGAAGCATAAGCTGTTACATGCAGAATTAGGAATCAGCCTGCCTGACTGCACACGTTAACTACTACCTTATACTACATGTTTTACAAACTCAAACACCAGCTGGATTAACCTGAAGAGAATGTGCCTGTTTAAAAGGTCAGCTAGGACTTAGTTCCAGGAGTAGAGTCAATGAAGCCAGCTGATCAGGTTATCTGAAATTTATAATGAAATGTCTTGATTTAAAAAATGCTGATAGTTCAGGAAAACAATGTGCTTATACATGTCTTTGGGACATGTAGCTTGGGGTCCAGCAATGGGATGACTTCTGTGTATGGTCTCTGGTGGTGGTGGGCACTGGCTGGGTACAATAAAGATTATTCATGGGGCCCCACAGGCTCTTTGGGAAGAACACATCTATGTTCTAAGTGAGAGGTTGTAGGTTAAAGATCATCTAACAAAACCTACTTGTAAATGGAGAAAATACAAATATTCCATTTATGTAGCCACTCCAACCCCAGGGTAATAAGAAGAGGTTCTCAGGGAAAAGGAAGGAGGTAAAGGGGGAAAAAAGAAAGAGAAAGGAAAAAGTGGCAAAGGTGGGGAGGGAAGGTAAGAAGGAAGACATGGTAGCAGCCTCTAGTTCAGTTCTCGCCCCTCTATCAGGGAGGGTGACCCACTATCTATTGCTAAGCAAAGTTAAATTTTGCTGTGACCCCGATAAACTCTGAGAATCTAGAACTTCTTTAAATAAATCACTGTGGTCTTGACCTGCAAATTCTGGTAAACTCATTACCATTTTGAAAGGAAGATAAAATCCAGTCTCAGCAATAGTCACTCTCTTTTCTCTGCCCCTGTGAAAATCTGGTCGGTCCTTTCTCAACTACCCTCAAGTCTCCCAAGATAAGGAGACAAGGGGTCCTTTGCTGTAAGCAGGGAGGGTCATAGAAATCTTGTATTAGTTAGAAGAGAGTCACCCCTGCACTTGAGCAAACTGTTGGGATACTTTCTATTTGATAACACTGAAGTCAAAAGCTGAGCCTGCCGAGTCAGTGTGGTGAAGAATGTAACCATGGAGCTGGCCTCTGAGCATCCATCCCTCCATCCTGAGGGCATCCACCCTCTGAGACTCAGGAATCCATCTCATGTTGTATTCTAACCCTCAAATGATGGTATATAAATATCTTCAAAGTAAAAATACATAATTCTTCACAAAAGGTTTTAATTTCAAATATTTGAAGAGAAGAGTAACTGACTTCAGGACCCAAAAGAATGAAGTTACAATTCCTGGACAGGGATTTGTTTATTAGAGAGAGAAACAGGCAGTAAGGGAAAGTCACAGTGGTAAATATTTGAAGTTGGAGAACAAGAGTTTCCCATCAGCAAGTTTGATACCTCACTATGTGTAGGGTAAGGTAAAAAAAGTATCAGGCTTTTCTGCCCTCCTGCCATTAGGATAGATGAGGGAACCCTGCGGTCCTGAATGCATACCTGGTGGCGGGCACCTGGAGTGGGTGCACCTGGGCTGAGAGGCTGAGTTTATAAGGGCGGCGTCACAGGGAGGCCAGCAGAAGCAGGAGAAAAAGAGAAGCCAAGAATGAACAGAAGCTGAGAGAAGAAGAAGAGAAGCAGAGAGAAGGCCAGAGAGCCCAGACAGAGTGAGGTTTGCTGGGGCCTGGGAGGACTGCCAGCCTCCTGGCCCCCCAACACCCCTGCCTGCCATGTGCCTGGTAAATCTAAAAGACCTGCAAAAGCCGTGAGGACTCTGACTCCTCCTTTACGCGGTCTGCTGGATCAGAAAACCTGCTCTGTGCCCATTCCTGCCGCTACACTATGGATCAAGAATCTCATTGTATGATCTTTAAAAGTAGACAATGTTGCAGGGGCAGGAAAGTGTGTGGTTAACAAGATTGGATGCAGAGACTAGAGACATGACTGTGAGCACTAGAATCTAGTTACTGAGTAGAGGACACAAGACCCAACTTGACATGAAGCTAAATCTTGGAGCTCTTTAAATTACCTAGATCATTGTAAAATGGAGGTGTGATAGAATAAAGATATTCCAAGATCAGATTAAGCCTCCTTACCCCAATCCTCAAATCTGTGAATATGTTAATTTATATGGCCAAAGTACTTTGCTGATACCATTAAATTAAGGACCTTCAGGTGGGGAGATTACTCTGGATTTTCGGGGTGGGTCCAATGTAATCACATGGACCCTTATAAAAGTGAAGCAAGGGTGTCAGAGAGAGAAACTTGAAGGTTCTATGCTGCTGGCCTTGAAGATGAAGGAAGAGGCCATTCGTCAAGGAATGTAGGCAGTCACCAGCAACTGTTATCTCCTAGGACCTCAAAAGGAATGCACCCTGCTGACAGTTTGATTTTAGCACCATGAGACATAATTTGGATATCTGACTTATAAAATTGTAAGGTAAGACATTTATGTTGCTTTGAGTCATTACATTTGTGGTAATCTCTTCCAGTTGTGACAGGAAGCTGATAGAGTGGGCAAATATATCTTGCTTTAAAAAACAAACCAAAAAAAAAAAAAACCTTGCCTAATTAAAAAATTTGATTTTATATGTAAGAATCTGTATTTCTGATGTCATAAAAAACAAACGGGAGGCTCTGGGAAGAAAGGTCTTGCACAGATCTAGAAAGTGTCCAGGGGGGCCTTATGCGCCGTCCCTCAGATGAGCATGGGTACCTGGGTCCATCATGGTTTTCACCCCTCCCGACTGGCACAGTGATTGTAAACTCTCCCTGTTTTTACATCCTGTGATCCCTTTGGGTGTTTGAGTTGAAAGTGCTTACCTGTATTGATTTAGATCATCCACTCTGAGAAGCAGAAAGATGGGCTACAGAGGTTGGAAAGAGAATGAACTTGCACATTGGTGTTAAATAAGCTCAGGCTTCTTTGTGGGAGAAAAAAAAGGGTCATTCCATTAAAATTAAAATGAGTGGTGGGGATATTGCTTGGTTTCTTTTAAAAAATCAAGTTGGGCAGGCACCTGCAAATCTCCCCCTCCCCTGGCTCTGTTTAGGTTTGTCTTGTCAATAGCTCATCAAGCCTAGCAAGTGACATCAAAGAATCAGCTGGCCAATGGAAGAATTCTGCACAACCCAGCAACCACGAGGTTCTGCTCACCACTGTCCTCTCAGAGAGGCAGAGGACCCAACCTTGGAAGTTGGCAACTCTGAAGGCAGATGCATGAAGAACATGTGGCTGTGGGCACAGGTGCAGTGAGAAATGGCTGACAATGTGTCAAAGTTGCTGCTGTTGTGGAACGTGGTATCACCCTTATTACCGGAGAGCCTCTTTTACTAGAAACAAGTAACTTGGTATAGAAATAACAGCCCTAAATGATGTTGTTTGCCTATTACCCAGCATAGTAATATGTTGGGAGCATTTGCTCTGCTCTGTCTAGCATAATGGTGTCATGGTGAGTTTCTTAGGATTTTATTGGCACTAATGCGAAATAGCTGTTTTTTAGTATTTTTTTTTTACCTCTAACGCTATAATTTTCCGTGTTCTGATCCTGCAATCATAGCACCATTTGGGTTAACTCAATTGCTTCGTCGCTTTGGTAAAGACAACCCACACATAATGGCAATTTAAAAAATCATACAATTTTAATAATTGAGTGACTAAGACCCAAAGTGTCTGATACAGGAAGCTCATAATATTTTGTAATATGATTTTGAAAAGATAATAGAGGGTAGAGAAATGAGTCTGACAAGGAAATGACAACACTTTCTTAAAGTACAGCTATTAAGTGGGCATGACAAGCCAGCTGGTTACCTACAGCATTTAACAAAGAACGGGACCCTTCTGAGCTGCTGCCAGGGGCAACTTGAGTACAGTGAGAGTAATGCAGCGGTGAGTTTGTTTTCTTTCCTCTTTCCTGCAGCTTTTGCTCCTCAGGACCATTTTACCATTCTCCTGCTCCTCCCTGCTACCATCAAACCTGGTGGAGCAAAGGGGCGTTAGAACTCACTGCCGTTTTAAGTTTTCTCTTTAATTTTTGTCTGCTCCGGGCAGTGGTTTTCAAATTGTTTTGTTTTTCCCCAAAGCACTAGAATCCTTTCTTCAAGAGAAATGCATTTCATGGAAGCCCAATACCTATAATACATTTCCAAGCAACACACTCTGACTGAAGAGTTGGAGTGACAGAATGGGTCCTTAGAATCCAGGCTTTCCCTTCCATACATGACTCTCAAGGACACAGGGGGAAAAGGATTGAAATCCATTGGCTTGGAGCTTGCTGAGAACCTGTGAAGGTGCTTTGAAATATTTCCAAGATTTCATCAAGTCAAGATTATGGAATTTCTAATTCAACTGTGCTTCTAAAAATCCTGTGTCTTGAAACCCTATGGATAAGACTCAGAGAACCTCATTCAGATTAAAGGGACAATTCTTTTATTATTTTTTGGTAAATTCTTTGTTTGGTAAGCTTGAGGGAAGTCACAATTTGAAATGTTTCTTCAATGGTTTGAAGCCATCATAATTTATCTAAAACCGTACCCTTCAGATTGAGAGAAGGGTGTGTGTGTGAGAATCCCATTGTCTGAGGCAGTTGGTTTTCTCTGCAATAGTGATTTTGCTTGATCTCTCAGAAATTTTGGAAGCATGATTTTTCAGCTGTCTTCCTCAAAGCACCATTCACTTTGGGGTCTTCTCTCTCAAGTAACTAAAAGGTAAACAGTGGCACTCAAGTCACACCACCTCAAGTCTCAACGCCACTTCTTTCAGAGAGGTCACAGAAGCTTCAAGAGGCCAGTTGATTCTCTAATGTCCCATGTTATTCTTTTTTTGGTTTCTATTGTGTCAAAATTAAAATAGAACTAAACTACTGAAGGAGACTTGAAAAGCTCTAGGTCACATAGTCTTGACTTTGATAAAAGAGGTGTTAACTCACAGAGAAGAGTTGAAGTTCATCCTAGGTCATCCGTCACCAGGTGGAGAGTGCAGATTTCTCTGATGTCAAAACCAAACTTCAGTTTGCTCAGTGTTTCTGTTATATTCACAGGATACCTTCACACTGTATAGTTGAAGTCTCCTTGGAGGGGAGAGCTGTAAAATTAAAGAAAACAGCCCATGTTTTATTCTTGATCCCAGGATCAAACTCAGAAAGTAACCTTAAGGCAATCTCAACTCTTCAGGGACTCAGTTCTCCAAGGGAAAATCACTTCCACTGTGTAGTTAGTGCTATAGAAAAAAATTGGTCTTAATGCCTTTCTTACTTCAATGCTGTGGACAGTGAGTGGCCAATTTACTCAGATCTGAGGACTGTGAGCTCAGACAGGTGGTTCTGGATGTCCAGCCCAGCTCAAAGTCATGAAAGGAGATCTGAGCAGATGGCGCTGTTTGGTGTTACTGTCTAAATTATATGGTTACTACTGTCAGACATTTAGGCACACAGTTGGGAAGAGAATTTTCCTTTTCTCTGCAAGGCTGAATGAGTCTCTTTTCTATTCCCCTCTCATTCAATGCCTCTCTCTTAAACTGTGTCAGGTCAGCCTACACATGCTTCCAAACCACTGTTTCTTTCTGAACCTCCTAAATAATGCTCCATGTTGACTTGAAATTCCACTCTATGTGCTTAACTGATTACCTTTTATGGCAATTGTAGACTATTACTCTACTTAGTATCTGCCTCCCTATTTCTACTTGACTCCCCAAAACTGCAGACTCCTCCCCATAAGATAATTCTGCTGAACTCCACTAACAGTTGACTTGACTTGTATGTTTCTTTGTCTGATGAAATGTGAATGAAACTTACTTAAGTCATTCTGTTGAGTAGCTTTAAGAGTCATTGCATAGTCCTGTCATTATTCTTTATGCTCTGCCATTGTATGGGTAAGTTCCAAATAGAACATGTTCTGTCTGCCTAGCGGAACAATAAAGAGGATGTGAAACTGATCCACAATGGACATGTCATACACATGTTACTGGAGGGGCTTGTACTAAGCAGAATAAACCAGGAGAAAGACAAATACAAGACGGTTTTGCTCATGTGTGAAACATAGAGAAACAAAACAAAATATCAGGCAAAATCAAACTGAAAACAAACCCTTAGAAATTAAACTGTAAAACTTAGGTTACCAGTGAGGGAGGGGAGCATGGAGAGAAAAAATGGGAGGGAACACAGTAGACTATGATGGAAAATTAAGGGTTCCTTGTTGGTGGGGGTGATGTGATAAAATACATCCTAAGAAATGGGATTCTGTATTTCTTTAATCCCCTGCAGTGTTGTGATTACCTTGACAATATTACCTTAATAAAAAATTATTTTACAAAATTATATAAAAAATTGATGAGATTTTGGAAATGTTCTCTATGGATACATGTCCTAGTGTAATCTAATTCACTAGATGATCTCTCAAAGCCCAATTCAGTATCATCCCCTCCATGAAGCCTCTCATATCTATAATTTCACCTTCTTGGTATGCATCCTAAATTTAGCACTTTATAAGTAATATGATATTACTTAAAGTTAAATACTTAATACTAAATACCTAAGTATTTAATAACTTTAAATACTTAAAGTTATTTAACCCTTAAGGTTTAGTTCCTCCACCTGTAAAATGAGGAAAATACTAGTACTTTAAGTACTGCCATAAGGCTTAAAATAATCCATATACAGTTCTTAGCACCCACTAATTATTCATTATTAATATTTATTTTAGTTTTCTACTTATTCTTACTAATTGGAAAACTGCCTTGTATTTAGAAAATGTTCAATGATTGTTGAATATATAAACAAGCAAAGAAATATCTAATAATATCCATATTATTTTGCTTCCTTATTAAGAGTCAAGAGTATATCTATTAAATGGTATAGTCTGGAATTTCCTTGGACCAGACAGCGTTAAAACAAAAGAACTTAGTTTTATTTGCAAATCACCTTGAGTTATTGAGGAGTCAGAGAAGAAATCAGAAGTAGAGTCCCTTGCCTCCCATTTGACAGAAAATACTTGAGATTCCCCCAATGTTAAATGAAGCATAAATCCATATATTTTTGCTTAAGTGTTTTTGCCACTCTTCTCCAGGTAATTCTGTATGAATGAGCTAAATAATGCTTATAGATTATATCTTTCATGTTATCCAAGCAAAAGGATGATTGTAAAATAATAAAATGGAAGGATGGATTTTATTGCTCCCTAAATTCTTTTATAAATTTTTCTAGTTTTATGTAAGACTCATGCTGCTTTTATACTTACTCCATAGGGTAATTCCACTTTTCTATTCCTAATTAATCCTTTATTAAATGGCTCCCCAAAGTCTTCCTTTTCTAATAGTTGCTCACCCATCTGTGCCTTTGTATGCTATCCTGTAATTCTGGTTTGAAAGCACAGAAAATATTTTTCTCAAATGATACTAAGTGTAGGACAGAGGATGTAAATGAACTTGTAAGTAATCATCTCCTAAATATTATTACTGTGGACAACACAGTTCAGGTGATAAAAGAAAATATGAAAGAGTTATATAATTAAGAATCCAGTCACCTAAGTCTAGATCAGCTTTGTTTCTCTCCAGTTTGGTATTAAAGTCATTGGAGGCTTCCTTTTTATGCCTCAGAGAACTGAATTAGAAAGATGGAAATCACTCCATCAATTATTGGGGGACTTACTGATTACAATTTTGCTGAAGTGATGAGACTTGCTCTTGTAACAATATTATCAAGCAGTGTCTACAAAGTCAATTGTTAACTATTGTGGCATAGAATTCAAGTGCAGTAGAAATTAATTAAATGGTCTGAATAGCTACTGTAGAACCAGGTGTCAGACATAGTCTATGTTTAAGAATAAGATATCAAGACCAGTTTCTCTACAACTTGATAAGAGCAGCATACATGGAGTTATAGCTACAGGGGGAGCAGGGAAGAATGGGAGATTGTCTCAAACAGGTACTAGAAGATTCTGCATAAGAAAGATGGGTCTGGAGGAATAATCCTATATGGCAAAAGAACAAAGTGGAACGATTAAAACCATCACAGCAAAAAGTGTGGGAGGCTGAATAGTAAAATATGCTTGGCAAAACTTTAGAACTATTGAGTGTGAAAGGGTTTGATAGCGAGAACTAAAAAAGGTCTCTGTGTATGGACTGATGGTATTTTTATAATTTTTAAGGTTGCAATTTCGACAGACTAGAAGCTATGAAGAGATGAAGACAGTGTTCCAGGAAGCTGGTCCGGAGGAATGGAGAAGTTAATGAGTGTAGGCTGAAGGTAAAGGACAAGTGTGACATTGAGTCAAGTGGATTTTGAAATTTAACTGAATCTCTTGTGACCAAGCACAGAGTGCTTGTCTTAGTCTGATCTTAATAGTAAATTCATGTGTATTCGAAAGTTCCTGAAGATCGGTCCATAGTTGTTCTTATTAATTTCCAGCTGTTATGGGGCATATCTGGTGGAAAGGGATGACCCAGTTTGAAGTTCTCACCCACCCACTTCAGGAAGGAAAAGACACAAAAGCAGACACTGAAAGATACAAGCAGTAGAATTTATTTACATATGAATTGAAGAAAGGGACAGTTAAGAGAGAGAAGGAGAAGAAAATCTATTGGCTGGCATGTTGCTTGAAGTTAACTGTCTGTGGACAGTGTCTACTGAGCAGAGACCAGGGTGCAATAGGAGACTGTCAAATCAGAGTGGCTTTGTCTTTTTTTTTTTTTAAAGATTTATTTATTTATGCATACAAGAACTGGTGTACAGGTCAGAGGAGCAGGGTGAGGGGGATGAGAGGATTCACCAGAGACATTGGGGAGCAGCACAGGCAGATCAACTGAAATACACTGCTGAGGGGAACAGGGGGTGAGATGGGAAAGGTCTGCTGCGCCATGTGGGTCACCTCCTTGGCAGGGATCGAACTTGTGCTGCAGTGGCTGTGGATAGCTTCAGAGTGTTGAGACTTAAACCCTTGCACCACCAGGGCAGCCCCTGGTCTGTGTTCTTAAAGTCCACATGGCAGCTCCACTCAGCCCATCATTTCCAGCATTACCCCCCCCCACCCCCGTCAGGAAGTCAGAAGGTAGAGTCTGAAGGCCCCATCTTTTACCATCAAGTTGGCCATGAGAATAGCCCTCTGGCTTGAAGGTTGTTCCTTTTACACAGAGATTACTACCTGCTTGGGCTCATGCTTAATGAAAACTTGCAGGAGCAAATTTCATCAATCCTTTTTTTTTTTTTTTTGCTTTGTTTATTCACAACTATGTACCAGTGCCTTCATCAATTTCACCCCTTCATGTTTTGATTCACATTGATAATAACAAAATAGAATGTCAGTTATGGACCAGGCTTTGTTCTAAGTCCTGCATAAGTGTTACTTCAGAACACATACACAGTGATAAAAGTGACACTGCCTTTGTGTTACCCTTCAAAAACCTGTCTATGGGCTTCCTCATGAAAACCCTGTGAGTGAGGTATTGGAAATAACAAAGAGATCTGAAGTATATCAAACAACTTTCCCAATCAGATGAAGTGGTATTTGAATTCAAACTATCTGGGTCTCTAGTGTTAGCAGTTAGCCCCTATGCTCCACTGGTTTCTACACTGTCGTTATGTTTGCTGATGAATTCCAGAGTGCGGTATTTATGTACAATTTGCTTTATGATAATCCTCCTCAATTTATGACTCTCTGGCAATGTGTTGCACCATTTCTGAAGGACATGACAGAGTGAGTGGAAGGAAGACCGACTCCAAATGTGTTAGATGCTTGAAACCTTCCCTTAGCTCTTGTAACCTTCCAATAGCTCTTGATTTGTAAAATAGAAATATAAATTTACATATTGCAGGGTTATTAGGAAGACTATAAGTAATCCAGGTAAATTGTTTTGGCATATGGTGAGTTCTCAAAGAACATAAACCTTCAGAAGTGCTTGTTACAACTGTGCCGACCACCTGCTTCTCTTACATCCCTAGGTTTGGATACTTTTGAGAACAGATTAGGTACTAAATAAAGACTGGCTGACTAGTGGACTGATATTTTTTGCCTTGCTTGGGGGAAGACATCTCAGAACGATATGTTACTATTAGTCATTTTTCTCTAATTTGTACACAATCTCTTTAACAATTTGCACTTGCATAGCACTTTGTATTAACCAGATTTAGTTGTACTAATATTAATGAGGTTGCAAATACCTGTGTTATGACAGAATCGTGTTTTCCATTTCTAGAATCGTGTTTTCAATCAGTTTAAAAAATTAATAATTTAATGGATAAACAAAGATGAGAACTATACATATTCCACAGTGGGCCCTATGGAAAGTCCACAGTTTGAAAATCCTAATACTTTTTCCTTTTCATGACAGTTTCCAACTGAAGCCCACTGCAGACATTGACAAGCACTGATGTTGCAATTTTTTTGTGTGTATTTGCTATTCTTCTACCTTATTCTTAAAATATGTTGATGCTTTGCACTAGCTAGTTATTTCTATTTCAGATAAATAACTGAGGACTATATTTAGGTCTTAAACAATATAATTTTAAATAAACTCTGTTGCAAAAAGCAGGTCATGCTGTTGACATGAGCCAATGGCTTATTGTATTAAAATATGAACGAAATCACCAATATTTATTAACATAATAGCCAGGATTCCATTTTACAACCCAAATATGCATATTTATGTTCCAAAGAGTAAAGGAATCTATTTATATAATGTGAGCTATTTTTTTTTTTTTTAGCTCAAGCAGCAGATAATGGGATAGTCAGTAATTCCATGTGGCAAATCCTACTCAAAGAGTACTTCTTCTCTTGCAGCCAATCTGTTATTTGTTGTTATATTTGCTATTTAGTATTCTTTTAAAAAATTGAGTAGAGACCTCCTAGACTTTTGGTCTGCAAGGCAGAAAAATGTTGTACTACATGTTACTTCTCCAGATCATCATATATAGAATAGATCCTCCTGGGGGCCTCCCTGATGGCCCAGCGGGTTAAGACACAGCCTATGAAGCTATCAGCAGCCTCTGCAGCACAAGTTTGATTAAAAAAAAAAAACCTAAAGTAGTAAAAATCTACACACCTAGCTTGTGAGAAAACTTGAGGGATACCACCTATGATGTAAGATAGTAAGGGGAAAATAACAAAAAGTTAAGGAAATAGCTTTGGAGGATTATTTTTTTAAAAGATTTATGCATACAAGAGCTGGGGTACAGACTAAAGGTGTGGGGATGAGAGGATTCACCAGTGACAGAGTGGGGAACAGAACAGGCAGATTGACTGAAATACACTGCTGAGGGGAACAGCGGCAAGTCAGGAGAGATCTGCTGCACCATGTGGGTAGCTCCCTGGCCAGGGATTGAACTTGTGCTACAGTGGCTGCGGATAGTTTCATAGGTTGCATCTTAACCCCTTGCGCCACCAGGGAGGCTCTAATTTAGGTCTCTGAATTAAATTTTTTTTAAAAAATCTGTATTATGGAAGAGAGTTTAGAAATTATATTTTTAAAGATTTTTTCCCATCACTAGATTGAATGCACTTGAACACAGGCATTAAATAGTCCATAGTTAATAATTTAATTTTACTTAACTTTTTTCCTTCTAAAGGATTTAAGGAAAGGTACTGAATTTCTGTGGGCAAAGCAAGGGTCTGGATTATTGTACTATTTTCCTATTACTGCTTCAACAAATTTTACAAATTTATGAACTTAAATAATAATTAATTGTCTTCAGTTCTGTAGATTAGAATCTGTTGTCTCAGGGAGATAACATAAAGGTATCAGGGGAATGTGTTTCTTCTTTAGGAGGCTTTATGGGAGTGTTCACTTCCAGGCACTTTGCAGACTGTCCTATTATTTGACTCATGTCCCCTTACTCCAGCTTCAAGTCAGCAAATCATATCTCTGCCTATAGTTCTTGTCTCAATCCACATCTTCCTCTGACCTCTTCTTTTCTTCCCCCACTTCTCACTTTTAAGGACCCTTGTGATTACATGGACCACTTCATTAACCAGGATAATCTTCTAATCTTAAAATCAGGTGATAATCTTAAGATTATTTGCAACCTTAATTCCCCTTTGGCAAGTGCTGCACATATTCACATGTTCCAGCAATTAGGACATGACCATCTTGAGTAGGTAGGAATGACACTATTGCTGCCTACAACAATTATATAAGCATTTATGTAATAAATAGATTTTTAAAACGTGCTAGGTAGCTTGTAAGACACTGGGCGTTTACCAGAGAACAAAATTTGACAGGGTCTCTGCCATCTTGAAATTTACAGGGCAATGGCAATATTTAGATTATCACATATTTAATTATTTAATTGCAGCTGTAAGAAGGAAGGACTAGCTCCATGAGAACCGATTAAAAGTTTATTGACCTATAAAAAGAGGCCAGAAAGGTTGCTCTTGGGAAGTAGTGACAAGTGAGTTGAGATCCATACATGCTGTTGGGATTTATCCCACACAGAATGAGAAAAGACTTTCAGACAGAAGGAAGAACATATGCAAAGACTCTGGAGCAGGAGTGAGCATAGCCAGTAAGGAGGACTGAGACTAAGCCATTATGACTGGAGACCCATCAGGAAAGTGCCATGATGTCTTATGAGAAGTGAGAGGAGCCCAGATCATGCTCTCCCCTTTGCTGGATCATGACTACAAAACTTTGTTTATGCTGATGGTAGTAGTATAAGTAGTACCAAGACCTAACAAGCTCAGATTTTTAGAAATTGATTTTGAGGATACAATATCCAGTACCTACCTTCAAATTTTTTTTAAATTTTTTTTAAGATTTATTTATTTATTTATACAAGCACTGGGTACAGTCAGAAGCACAGGAGGGTGAGAGAATTCACCAGCGCTAGAGCGGGAAGCAGAACAGGCAGACCGACAAAGTACACTGCTGAGGGGGCAGCGGGTGCAGAAGGAGAGGTCTGCACACCATGTGGGACCGTCGCCGATGGCTGGGGATCGAACCGGCGCTGTCGAGGTTGTGGGCAGCTTTGCAGCCCAATGCTCAACTGCTGTGCCACCGGGGAGGCCCCATTCAAATATTGTTTATTTAATAAAAGTATAAACATGCACATAAAAAGTGAAATTACTTGAAAAATAGCCAAGACAAACAATAGGTGTGTGCTAGATGGTGCAAGAAAATACTCTGAAGTAGAGGATGAAAATCAGAAAGAATGATCTAGGAAATTTTTCTGGAAGAAGAGAGATTTGAGGTAACCATGGATACACTACAATATGAATATTTTATTAAGGACACTGTAGTAGTTGTCTATGGCTGCTGTAACAAATTACCGTACACTTAGCAACTGAAAAGAACATTCAGTTATTGTCTCACAGTTCTGGAAACCAGAAGTTCAGTGACCTGCTTGAAATTTCTGCTCAGGGTCTCAAAGGCTGGAATCAGTGTTATCCGGGCTGCTTTCCTTCCTGGAGACTCTGGAGAAACCACCTGCTGCCAAGTTCATTCAGACTGTTGACAGAACAGTTTTTTTGTTTACATGTGGCCCTCTCCACCTTTCAGCTAGCAAGAGCAAATTCTTCTCATACTTTGAGTCTCTTCTTCTTCTGCTCTCCTCCTCTGTTTGTGTTTGCTCATGTGATTACACTGTGCCCACTTATAATCCAAACTAGCTCCCTATTTTAAGGTCAATCAATTAACCTTAATCACATCAGTAAAGTTCGTTTTGCCAAGTAAGGACACATATTCAAAATGCTAAGATTAGGACAGAAAAAAAAAAAAAAACACTTGGAGACCATAATTCTCTCTGCCACAGACACAAAACTAGGCAGAATGAGAAATTCTAAAGGATGTGCCTTTGAATTTCCTACAATATGACTAAGGAGGTAAGTGTAAGTGCAGTAATTACTGTGATGGTGGTGTGTGTTGTTACTCCAAGTCTCTCTTTTTCCAATATGTGTGTGTGTGTTTGATACCATTAAGTGCCTACTAGACCTGTTTTAATCAGACCTTTGGGTAACTACAGAGCACACGGTCAACATACAGTACAGGCTTTCAAATTCAATTTTTTTTAAACAAAGCCTGAGCTGGCCAAACATAATATATTTGTGGATAAAATCTGGATCAGTCTGCCAGATGAGGACTTTGGAATTGATTCTCTATAAACTGGTGAAAAAAAAATGGAGAAAAATGGCACTTAAAATTTGAATTAAGACTAGTCCTTCCTTTTGTTATCATCAGCATTTGAGAAACATCTCCAGGACACCACTTTGCTTCTCTTCTAACTACCTCATTTGCTCTGCTTTCTCCCCAACTCTAGATTTTTCCAACTCTGCTCTTTCTCCTTCTGGAAGAAATTTTTGTCTGCATAAGAATTTAGAAAAGTCATCTAAAATTTAGACAAGCAGTTATCTGTGCCATAAAGTATATGACTCTATTTTAATCCAAAGCCAAAACCTCAAGACTAGAGCCACCTCAATCTTGGCTCCAATCTTGACCCTGTGTCCATTAAAAAGGGAAAGTAAAGGCACTTCCCTGATGTAACTCTAGGATTCCTCATCTGTGAAATGGACTTGACAATCACACTGAATTATAGGGAACTTAGGAAAAGATAGTTGCTCCTTCTGAAACTAGACTTGGGGATGACTGGTGCCACAGTACATTCACTTCTGTATTCTAGAAACTGCCCCTACCCTTAAACACTTCTCTCGCCTCCTTCATCTTCCCCAACCCTAGAACCTGTCAGTGTCACCACCTACCTAGGAGAGCCATTTATCACACCTTCTTTTTCCTTTATGTCTCTTATACCATCCTTAGTGAAGACTGGCCCTCTGCTCTTGCCAGGGCTACAGTACATAACCTTCAAAGGAGAATTCACAGGTGCTTCTTGGTCTTCTTTCTCTCCATTGCCATACTGCAGTGAAAGTAATGTTTTTAAAATGAAAATATGATCAGATTCCCGTCTTCAATACTCTCCAAACTTTAAATCTTTTGCCGTTTTCTCTTTGTTCATAGAAAGATATCCAAACCTATACTTTATCTCACTTTATCTCTCATCATGTATTCCCCCCTGCTTACCCTGCCCACTTTTTCTGTTTTCTAATTCTCTGGCTTTCTTTAAATTCTTTAAGCATGCCACATTCCCAACTGCTTCAGAGATTTTGTATTCCTTTTGAATTTTTTTCCCTCTACCCTTCCCACTTCAATTTTAGTGACCTTCATGATTCCGTGTTTCTTTACCTCACAACCTGCCATGTGTTAATGTGTTTATGAAGTCCTTGCTATTGTCTCTTTATAGCTCTGCTGTCAATTTGTAACTATACATTGTCACTGTCATCATTTCGTTAATTCACCCAAGTGAACTCTAAGCTCTTTGAGAGTGGAAATCTGTGTGTCTCTGCTGCCCATTCTATCTCCCATCCTTAGCAGCACTTCTTCTATATACGAAGTGTTCCATTAATATTTGCACAATATCTGTCACATAGTAGGCTCACATAGTAGTTAAATATTGCATTTTTTCACTTGTAAAATCACCTCAGTATATTTTACAGAATATTCAAATGGATTCTACCATTTTGCAAAAGCTGACTATAAATGTCCTCAGGTTAGCTGAAAAACTTGTGTAAGATTTTTTAGTCAACATTTAAGTCTGCTTTTAGAATGCAAGCCTGAATTCCAAGTAAAATAATTTTTATTTTTGTATAATATATTATCAAACGATGTCTATGATAATTAGCCCAAAGAATTCTTTTCTTAAGGCCACCCCCAGTTTATATAAAACTTGGTATCATGGAGGAGGATTCCTAGTTTTCTTTGGTACGAGGGCAAGCTGGCCATCCTTCTAATGACTGAATCATCCCATGAAATGTAAGTGAAACAAGAAAGGGATTATGACCCAATCTTTCTTCCATTAAGTATAACTAAAAATTTAAACTGTTACAATATCATCGCTATCTTTTCTGATTTTAGACTCTATATAGGTCTAAATCTATTCTGTCTTTGTAAATTTATTTCATGCTACTTCCTTTTAGATATTGTGTTCCATGGACACAGAGTCAATTGCTACACCCCCAAACACCCACCTTTTTTGCTTTTACTAATGCTTTCTTTGCTGCCTGGAATGCTTGCTTTCTGTCTTTGCCAGTAACTACCAATACTTAAAGCCCTATTCGATGGTAATATCCTTGCTGTTCTTCTTCCTGGAAAGGAATCCCTATCTCTCAAGTCTTCTAGCAATTCCTTTCTTTTTCTTTTTAATTTCTGAAATGGCATTTGTCATTTTGTGTTTTGAAACATTTCAGTGTTTGTACTTCTCATCTTCTCTGCTAGATTTTAGGGTCCCTGGCAGACAGTTCACATCTGAATAAATCATTTGGCCTCTTTCACATTGATAGTCTTAAATAAATACTTAATAAATAAATGAACAGGTAAGTATTTAATGAAGGGAGAGATAAACAGACTTCAATAAAACACTACCAAGGCATAAGAATGTAGAAATAATATTGATAGTATATGTTCATGCCCCTAGGTTATACCTGTCTCTAAAATGAAAAATGGAAGAAGGATCAATAAATCCTAGGAGAAGTTCTTATATTACTCTTTATCATTTTCTTGAGACATGAACTTTAGTTTTACTTGTTCCTCATATAACCTATTAGAAAGAAAAACACAGTTCTACAAATTGTTCAGTAGAAACAAGTAAGATAACATTTATAATATTGAAGAGCTAGATGAAACTGGATATTGCAAGTCCATTCATCTACTTCATCTATGGAGTTACCTAGTCTACACAAATAATGATCACAATCACTGAAAGTGGTATCTGGATCAAGGACGGCAAATATCAGGTACATGCACTTTTCCTCCACTCCATGAACAGAATAAATATCACTAATCAAACACAAAATTCTTTCTCACTAACAGGTGTCATCTTAGAACTTTTCCCAGGCCACTACCCCAGACATTACCAACTGGTGTGACTTGAAACTTTAAAGAATATCTACTTGCTGTACATCACATCCAAATGATCCTAAATGATGAAGGAATTCCACTAAGGTGTTTTATTCTATTTTGTTTTGTTTGTTTTAGTTTCAGGTGACTGATAATGCATTTTAATTTATTTAAACTTCTTGAACCAAAGTGAAAGATATGTATAGATCATCATAGAGTTGGATGTGGTCACAAAATACTAGCTCATCTATAATGACTCCTGAAAAAGTCATA
Organism: Talpa occidentalis; assembly: GCF_014898055.3. Taxonomy (NCBI): domain Eukaryota; kingdom Metazoa; phylum Chordata; class Mammalia; order Eulipotyphla; family Talpidae; genus Talpa; species Talpa occidentalis. The sequence continues at coordinate 18,079,377 of NW_023603184.1, read as the reverse complement.
TTGTATTCAGCAATGCCCCCTAAACTGTGTTCATTATTGGATCTGATAGATATCAAAGCTTCACAGGCTGTTGAATTTAATACTCTTTATTTTCCTCCTGAAATAGTAACTTGCCTGGGAAATGTTTGAATTTCATAAAGTATGAGTGTAACTTCATCTGAATTCTATTGATGTGTTGTATCATAAACTTTTCCAGGAAACCAAAAATAGCCTAGAACTCATTTCTGAACCAGGAAATTTCAGTGACCTGGACAAAGAACAGTACAGGGAGCTTCTACTAACTACAGTTACTTATTGGCATATAGTCTAGACAATTGGTCTTTAATCAAAAAAAAATTTTGTCCCCAATTTCCTTTCAGGGGACATTTATCAGTGTTTGGAGATATTTATGGTTGTCAAAAGTGACAAGTGTGGTAGCACAGGCATTAATGGTTGAGACCAGGGATACTTCTAAATATCCTACAGTGCACAGGATAACCCCTACAACAAGGAATCACCTGGCCTAAAATGGCAACTGTACCGCTTTTGGAAAACCCTGATTTAAAGGGAGGCCCTCTAGAATGTCAGCTTACTGAGGTTAAGAAATTTCTTGTCTTAGAATCTCTAATAAAGGCCTGAAATGTGGTAGGTGTTTATTCTTACCTAATTGATTTACTGTAAGAATAAATGAATGGTTCTCTACATTTCAGGAACTTAGTTGTTACTTAGGAAAATGTGGTCAATCTTAATTTATCATGAGTTTTTATTTCCATAGCCTCTCTGCTTGACCAATGAGCATGTCCACACTTAAAAATAGCAATGATGAAGTTCTCAGTATATTTAAATAAAGACTCTTGTGTTGGCCCAAAATATCAATTTATAATGTGGAAGTAGACAATGAAAAACTGATAGTTGAATCATCCATGACACTATCTCTCTCTTTAGAAATGGAAGGACTATCTTTAGACCATAAAGGAACATCAATTTCAGATTATGAGGACAAATGCTCTTTTTGCCCAGTTAACTTCATTATTATTACTATTATTATAATATTATAATAGTAATATAAAAAAGAGGATTAATATTCACAACCCATGTGGTAAAGGGTTAAACCTTTGACAAAATTATTTCCGATGATTTAATCTCTAAAACTTATCAAACCACCTAAAGAGGTTCATATAAATTTCAAGATGTTATTATAGGTTTGCAGAAACAAGAATTTATGTTATGAATTTCCAAATCTCCAGGGCTTTCTGCTCTCTTGGGATTGAATTTTAGTTTCAGGCTCAGCTAAGGTAGAATTAGGTGTGTATCTATCAGAATTGCTCTGGTATGAATTTTTCCTATTTTTCAGATGTCCAGGGAACTCTGAGAGACCCGGAGTGGGTGTGGTGTTGGTGGTAGTGGTGGGGTGTCTGGGAAACATGAAATAGAGATGAGAATTGACATTTGCCAAGGATAGCATTATGTCAGGTATTTTAAAGTATATCTTTTTCTCAATTTATACTTATGATAACTCCATGCAGCAGAATAATGGTTTTACTCATTTTATAGATGGGGAGACTAGTCCACAGGGAGATGAAAAAATCCAGCAGGAACACTAAGCTATAAGTTGCAGAGTTGACAGAGGACCTAGGTCTGCCTTATTCCAGTCTCAATTCTTTGTAGCTTCTGCATCTAATATTTATTTATTGGGACTTTGGCTAGCTACATAAGTATTTCCTTATCCAGGCACTTCTCTACTTAAGAGTAGATTGAAAATATGTAGAGAATATGGTAAGTGGTAAAATAGAAGATAAATTTCAGTTCTTTGTTATAACAATGAAGCAGCAAGAAAATTCCTCTTCTTAGTGAATGTATTTAAAATAAGTTTAAAGAATACCCCACATGACTACTGTAAGAAATTTGGTTTCTTTTCAAAAGAAATATACAAGGGGTTCCAGAAGGTCCTGTAACCTGTCCTTAATCATTTACATATACATAAACACAAGCATGCACATTCCCCAAATTAGATTTGAAATGTTGATTACATATGACTTGTGAATTACTAAAATTTTCTAAACTCTTGAGTAACTCTGAAATGATAATCTTGCCTCACTGGATTAGTGGAAAGAGTGAACAAATTGATGGGGGAGAAGTGTATAAAATAGTGCTTGGCATGTTGTAAATACTCAGTGGTGAATTCCTTCTCATATCTTTAGAGAAAACAAGTGTCGTGACTTTCTAGTAGCAGTGCCTTCTTGTCACACACCAATATAAGTTTGTAGATATTCCATTTTCCCACCATCCAACTGGATTTCCAAGGAACCTCTTGAAATCAGTTCATTGTCAGCCCATGAGCTGTGTAAAATTGCTCTCTCCTCACCAACTCCAACCACTTGAACATCATCCTGAGAACAGTTTGAAGTTGTATATTAACATAAGGATCCACCATTGAAGAAATCAGAATTGTACATTACCTCTGCAATGTACATAACTCTAAAACAATTATAATTTACAATTTCAGCATATACATATTTGTGTTTTTTAAACAAACCTAAGAATCCAAAATTTGGGTGCATATAATCAAGAAATGCCCTATGACTTGCCAATGTAACAGGATTCTCAAATTCTTTAAATAAATGGATCATTTTCCATGGTCATGGAGTGGACCCCATTTTATCCTTGTAAAGGTTTTTATAAATTGGGCTTCCCCGGTGGCGCAGCTGTTGAGCGCTGGCTTGCGAAGCTGCCCGCGCTCTCTGCCGCGCCGGTTCGATCCCCAGCTGCTCCCCGGCCACCAGAGGAGGGTCCCACATGGCGCGCAGACCTCTCCTGCCACCCGCTGCTCCCCTCAGCAGTGTACTTCGGTCCTTCTGCCTGCTCTGCTCCCTGCTCTGGCTCTGGTGAATTCTCTCACCCTCCCGCGCTTCTGACTATACCCAGTGCATGTATAAACAAACAAACAAATAAATAAATTAAAAAAAAAAAACATGCCTCTATAAAAAAAAAAGGTTTTTATAAATTAAAATTTGATTTATTCAAATATTTGTCTTACTTTCTCCAAATGACTTCACTTAAAGGAGATAGTCTGGACTGCATCTAGAGGAAATACGTCTAAATTAAATATGACTCTTAGTTTAATAGAAAGGGGGAACATGTTGCACTTTTTTTTTTTGGTTTATAGTCAATTCTTTGCTGAATAATACATTGATTCGGAGAACTCCATTCTCAAACTGGTTATCAGAGCTCAAGAAGTCTGAGAAAAATTCCTTTTCATTTTGAAGACTGACCTTAATGATTTCAGTATAATATTTCCTTCACTAACAAAGTGCTTACCTCCATAAGTTTTGATATAAGCAAATTGAACTAAACTGTATCACCAACCAATTTGCTTTACTTACATAAGAAAAGCTTCATTTTAGCCAATTGGGAAAATCATCTTTGAGGATAAAACCTGTGATTAACCTTGAAGAACTCAAACTTGTATAAATCATTGGATTGCTTCTGAGGATCAAAATGGCCAACCAACAAGTAGAGCCTGGTTATTTCAGGAAAAAGGATACTGTAGTTACTAGCTGTTCCCCTGACCCCAAGATACCACACCCCATTCTGCTTTTTCAGATTCAATTTTCATTCCCAAATTACTCCCCTATTGCTGTTAAATATAGTACTTTTTCGGCTTGCCAAGTGTAACTCCCTGAAAGTTGACTTGGAAATATCTAAGGATTGCAGCTAGTGACAGAATGACCACAGCAGGCCTATGACTTTCTTTCAAGCAGAAGTGCCTAGTGGAAAAACCAAGTGATGTTCTACTTCAAAGGATTTAGTCACAGTAGTGGAAAATGTGGTGTCCGGAAATATTACACTTATATTTTCTAGTTTTTCGATGCTCCCATTTTGGCAAGAACAAACAAGCAAATGAAATTATAATAAATTCAACCCAGCAGTCACATCAAGAACCTGAAAAAAGGAAATGTGTGTATGTATTCTAGAAACTGAAGCTTTGGGGTTGATTAGTAATGAAAAATCTGTGGAATTAAAATAACAGTAAGTTTTTTTTAGAATAATCATAAACTATCAAGTATATTGCTCTCCTCAAGATTCTGCTTGCTCCCTGCAAAGAGTTTCCAGCATATTCTAAAACAAGAGTAAAGTTCACATTTGCAAAAGTACAACTAAAGGAATGGATGGGAGGCAGGGAGAAAGCTTTGTCTTTCCTTCTCTCTTCATTGTGGCCGTGATAAAAAGCTCCAGGGCCTCCTGCCCATGACCTTAGTCTTTTGGAGAGGACCAGGGGGTGCAGGCCAGGCTCAGCTTGCCTTTAGTCAGTGATCTGTGAATAGCTCTTGGTCCCTTAATGACGTGAGCGCAGGCTCCAAAGGGAGCTGGTGACTCAGAGCGCAGGAGGCACGGAGATTGCCTGAGCAGCCATTAGCACGTCATTGGTAATCCCAGCGACACCTTTCACATCCGCGGTATTTGTCTCCAAGCTCTCCACGGAAGGCTGAGAGAATGTTTTATTTAAGGGCTCTGGGCTGCCTTCTGCCTGACGGATTGCTTGTCTGCAGGCTTACTAATACTTGCAAGAGGAGAGGGGTGGGGGATGTGGAATTCCTAGTATAGTTACAGGCCATTTCTGTGAAGGCAGACATGATGCTTCTGCACGTTGCAAACTGCAGGTCAAATTAAAACTGCAGCCCTAATTTCACCACACATGACAGGAAGAAGAAAAAACCCAGCCGTTATTATGCACTGCAAATTGTGTTTAATTCCACAAATATTTGTTAAGCAACTAGGAAAGTAGTAGAAAATAGTGGTTCAGAGTACATCTTGTGTCATCTGACTGGGAGCCATCTGAACGCTAGTTCTATTGCTTTCTATTTGTGTGACTGTAGATGAGTTACTTATGGGCACAAGTCCTGATATCTTTTATCTGAAAAAATGGAAATCACAGCGACCCTCTCACAGGCTCGTTGTAAAGATGAAATGATTGAAAATGCTTATGCAAGCACCTGGCCAATAATAAGCACAGAATAAGTGATAGTTATTTTATTTCTCCTTACTGGACCCCAGACTAGGTGCTGGACTCCAGAAATCCATAAGACACTGTCCTCCTTGGAACAGCATAGGGAGATACCTTCAAGGAAACAAATAACTGTAATAATGTGAGTTACGTTTATTAGCACAGAGGAGCTAGGATCTCAATGTGCTTAAGGATCACCTGGAGCAGCTTGTAAAAATGAAGATTTTGATTCGGTAGGTCTGGGCATGACCTGTCTGCATTTTTTTTTTTTTTATCACTACCCAGGTGTTCATGAGGATATTGGATCAAACTTAAGGAAGAAGGACCCAAAGCAATGTTATAAGGTGCAAGGGGAGAAAATACAAGGGCAGCAGATACTGACTGACTATCCACCTCTGAATATTTGCTCTGTGGATGCTGGGAACTCTGCACCTTTTTGAGCAATTCTTGTACCCCGCTCCTCACTGCCCCCAGGACCTCATGTGCAACACCAAAATGTTAAGCAAAGGAAGGAAGAGATCAGTGAGAAACAATTAGCCAGGGAAAACTTTTGGAAAGACATAAATCTTGAGACCTTTGAGGTAGTGGTGACATGGACAGTCCCCAGAAAGGGGAAAGAAAAAGGAGTAGGAAAGTATGTCTTTCCTGTCAAATGCATGAAATCTTTGGTTTAGTATATTTCAAAAGCCAGGGAATAGGCAATGGAAGTTAAATATAGTTATTGAACATTTGCCACATTTATGAACTTCAAAAATGTTGAGAGAACATTTTTATTTTTTCCTTCTCACACGGGAGGCTTTGGAAATGTGTACAATTAGCTCAGATTATCAACCGCAGTGGGTGGGGAGTTCCACGTGCACCTCCCACGATTTCTTACGAGCGTAACTCCTGTAAGCAGCACCAAGCAAACACAGCTCTGGCTGCTTTCCTTTTGACAACTTTCATTTCAAATCAAATCTAGAGGCAATTCTTGGGCTTAGTCTAAGGGCATTTGAAAGCTGAATTGGCTAGGTTAGCAACCAACCTGTCTGTAATTGTGTGATTGGAGATCTGATACTTTCTAGTCCAGCTTCTCTGTATCACCTACATCTCTCATTATGTTTGTCCACACCTCCAGGACTCAGCTCACACTGATTCTCGGGCCTGGGGCGCTCGCCCTATTCCCCTTCCCAGTTGAATGTTAAAACCTAGTTTAAGATGCTGTATAAGGAAAAGTGTCAGGCTTTTCTGCCCTCCCGCCATCAGGATAGATGATGGATCCTAGTGGTCCTGAATGCATGCCTGATGGCGGGCACCTGGAGTAGGGTGTGGGCATAGGTTGATGGGATTCACCTGGGCTAAGACTGGGCATTTAAGGGCGGCGTCACGGGGACGCCAGCAGAAGCCGAGAACAGAAGCCGAGAGAGAAGCTGAGAAGCAGAAGCAGAGATCACTGGAGAGCCCAGATAGAGTGAGGATTTGCTGGGGGCTGGGAGGACTGCCAGCCTCCCGGCCCCCCAGCACCCCTGCCTGCCATATGCCTGTTGAACCCCAATAAAAAACCTGCAAAAACCACTGAGGACTCTGACTCCTTTACCTGGTCTGCTGGATCAGAAAACCTGCACTGTGGTCTTCCTGACCCTTACAGATGCATTGTTCTATAGAGGTCAAGGCAATCATTACCCCTCATTGAATTCATTCTTTTTTTTTTTAAATAATTTTTTATTAGAATTTTTTAAAGATTTATTTATTTATGCATACAAGAACTGAGGTACAGGCCAGAGGTATGGTGGGTGAGAGGATTCACCAGAGACAGAGTGGGCAACAGAACAGGCAGATTGACTGAAATACACTGCTGAGGGGAGCAATTCTTTCCTTTTTGTCCTGCTGTAACTGTAAGGTTGGAAGGTCTTTGTATGCTCACCATCCACATTGTAGAGACCACAGATGTACACACTAGTAGTGTTTTAGGAGTCTGCTTTGCAGTGGGACAAGCCTAGATTTAAAGCCTTGTCCTGCTACTCAAAATCTGTCTAAACTTAGGGAAGCACATTAGCAATAAGACAACTACACTAACAGTGTTAATAATTAGCATTTCCTGAGTTTTTACAGAGTACTGGGCCATTGTTTACAGAGTACTGGGCCATTGGGCAAATATTACATATATGTTTTCTAATTCAACCACTATGTCAACTTTAGGAAGCTGATATGGTTTAGTTTGCTCAAAGTTTTAAATTCATTTGTAGAATGTATTAACAGTAATTGCTATTTAAGTAATAGCGACCTCTTCTGTAAATAAGATGATATAGGCAAAAAATTGATCACATGTGACACTAATGAACATGCATGTGTGAGTCTGCACACGGCATACACAGACACACTGTATCTATGCTGAACTTATATTTTTGGACAACGCAAGCATCTCAAACTCATGATCTCGAAATACCTGCTCCTTTGCTCTCCCAGTTATCCACATTGCCACCCACCTACTCACCCAAGTAAACAATCTAAGATGTATCCTAGGGTCACCTTGTTCCTGTAGTACTCCAATGTGTCATAATCAGTTGTAAGTACTTTGTGACATGAATGTTGTGTCACTAACAGAGGATAGGGGAGAATTCCCCCACCCCTCTCTGTTCTTCTGAGGCTGGAAGAATAGACAATTTAACATGAGACAGATTAGGAGGGGATAAGACCAAATTTAATAACATACGGCAAACTTAGGGGTTTATATTGTGCTAAGGAAACTGGGGTGTCAAGGAGAGAGGAGGAGGTTTCACATGACAAGGATGAGAGACTTCATATAACAAAACCTTGCCTTTAGATATTTGCCTTGCCTCCAGATAAATTTCTCCAATAAAAAAGTTCTTTATGGAGATGCCCCTAAATCAAGGTAATTTGCATGGTATTGATAATAGTTTCTTCTAAAGTCCACCAGGGCTTAATTGACCTTAGCAACACATACCAAGATGAAATGTATTGGAAAAATCCTACTCTGGACACTTTGGAAAGAGCTGACGTGAACCTTTTGGGGAAACTGAACATACACATCATAACCCACACTTAATAGTTAACTAAAAAACTTTAATATTCACACATGCTGGTAAGTACTATCAATATCTTTATTTTACAATTTAGTAAACTGAGGCACAGAGTGTGTAAATAACTGGTCTATGATCCCAGGGGAAGGAGCTTACATGTTTTTAAAGATTTATTTATTTATACATACAAGAACTGGGGTGTAAGGCAGAGGTGTGTGGGTGAGAGGATTCACTAGAGACAGTGGGGAGCAGAACAGGTAGATGTACTGAAATACACTGCTGAGGAGAGCAGCAGGTGAGACAAGAGGGGTCTGCTGCACTACGTGGATTAGCTCCCTGGCTGGGTGGGGATTAAACTTATGCTGTAGTGGCTGGCAATAACTTGATAGCGATGTCTTTAACCCTGTGTCACCAGGGAGGTCCAGGAGCTCACATTTTTAACCAACAGGTTGCAATGCTCCTCAACTCTATATCTGACCACGATGTGCTATTACTCTATTTTTGAGTGGCTTTGAATCCATACCCTTCTTTCAAACCCCACTATTGCCCCATGTAACTATTGCTTCAACCACCTAATTACGTTAGCTGGCTTCCAGTTTTTCATCCCTTGTAAATGATACTCTACCTGCTATAATGAGCTTTCTAAAATGCACATATAATCAATGCCTATTTTCTAATCTTTCAATGGTCTTAATTGCCTTTAGATAAAAGCCTGAGTTCCACGGCCCTCCCTAGGTTGGTTTTTATCTTTTACCTTCTACTTTCTTCATTTGTACTATAGAAATAAATTGGACTACTTGCAGTTACCCAAATTTCCACTGTAGATTGTTTGAATAGAAACATAATAATATAAGGAATCAGATAATGTGTCAAGCCCTTTACATGTGCTCTTAACTCATTCAACCTTCATAACAACCCTTTGAGATCTATACCACCGCTATAGTCACCATTTGCCATACAAGGCACAGAGTGGTTTACTAACTCAGGCAAGGTGTGTGTAAGTAACTTGCCCAATTTCACACAGCTTGGGTTTAAATCCAGATAATGTTAGCTCCAGAATACATTGCCTTTTCCATTAAACTTGGAAAATCAGGTAGAGTGTGCTGATGCCGTCAGGGAATACTTTCATATTCCTTTTTGCATTTAATTCTTGCCATAACATGTGAAGGATGGCCAATAGCCCAGTTTTTAAGGTTAAGAGTCAGAATTTTGCTAGGTTATAATCATCCGAAGTCACATTATTTTGGATCCAGCAGAGTTAAGGTTAAAACTAAAGCAACTGTCTTGGAATTCTTAGCATTTTCTTCCCAAACAGTATATTCATATTATGTGATTATATTTCTTTTCTTTCCATATTCTGAAAGTACTCAGGAGTTTCCATTTTATTTTGAAAATTTGGCTCCACCCTTTGTTATCCAGATGGAGCTTCCTCCATCTCTTTTTGAGAGAATGAATGATACAGTGGACAACAGTAGTAAATATAGGGGATGGGCCCTTTCTGTCAATAAATGTCTTGGGACTAATGCAAACAGCTAAGCTGGAGGCCACAGGCTTCCTTTGGAAGGAAACTATTGCAGGCAGGTGGGAAGTGAAATTAAGATAGTCTGGCAGATGACAGTCTACCCCAAGACCTTGCATCACCCGTAGGACACTTGGCCTGATATATTGGGCATGAAAATAAAACAAAAAATGGGATATATTCATATAAATTAAGAACAAGGGAGGGGCCTCCCTGGTGGCACAAGGGGTGGCACAGTGCTGCTACTGTGAAGCTATCCACAGCCACTGCAGCATGAGTTCAATCCCCAGCAAGGGAGCTACACTCATGGTGCAGCAGACCTCTCCTGTCTCGCCCACTGCTCCCCTCAGCAGTGTATTTCAGTCAATCTGCCTATTCTGCTCCCCGCTCTGTCTCTGGTGAGTCCTCTCAACCCCCACACCTCTGGCCTGTACCCCAGTTCTTGTATGTATAAATAAATAAATCTTAAAGAATAGAAAAGGGAGTACATTGTGCAGTCCTAGGAAAACTGTCCATAAATAAAATGATGGAATTACAGCTAAGCCTCCCATGATTTGGAAAATCATCTGTCACATACTCTCTCTGTCCCTGCTCTGTTTCTGGAAGCACACTGGCTCTCATCTCCCCTTCTCTAGGCAGATTTTTTAGCCCTTCTCTTTCAGTAGAATGAACTTTTTACTCATTCTCTGCAATTAATTTATATCAACCCCAGTTGACAGTCTTTGTTCTGTATGACCTCTCTGCTTCACTTGCCACAAAGTGTAGTAACCTTTTAGTTTTCACATGCAAATGTATAAAAGAAGAAATATGATTGGCCAGTTTGGAGCAGGTGTTTGTAACTGGTTCAGTCATCTGTGATCAAGGAATGAGGTAACATGGTATGAGTATGAGTAATTCAAGGCTATAGTTTGGGCACTTCTCTAAGTAAGAATGGATATTGAGAAAATTTATAGACTTCTTATTTATCTATGAGCCTATGAAACCTAGGCTTAGAGGAGTAGAACTAGGAAACAGTCAAAGAGCACTGGATCATTGATCATTGGAGTAATATAAAGGCAAACCTCAGTGCTATATGTGTATCCAAAGATCCTTCAGATGACTTTAAATAAGGGTAGACTTGCTCCAGTAGCCTGTGGCACTGTGGAACTGACAGTGGAGGAGTAAGTGGTTTTAGCTGAGAAGAGTAGAGAGTCATAGGGGCAGATAATTGAAGAGATCATTAGGTTTTTGAAGCCACTAGAGTAAATTCCTTATCTGTGTTAATCTAAAATTAAAAGTTTGGCTTTCTAGGTGGCCCAATTGTTAAGCCTGGTGTTTCTAGGTAGTTTTGTTATAATATTTGCCACAAATATTTTTGCTGCACAACTGAAGCTACATTAGCATGCAAAAATCATTTTTTCCATAGAAATAAATGATAAAATAAAAAAAGACTAATTACAAAAGGCATAATCAAATGTGAAAAAAATAACTCTACTATCAAATAGCAAAAGATCTTGTCCTTCTAAGAAACTCTTAAGGAATCACTTAACCATTTCTTTTTTGACATTATCGGAGATGATTGATTCTTCTTTTGCCTCTAACTTCTATTATTGCTTGATAAATTTGGTAAAGATAACATTAGAGAACAAACAGTGGTATCTAAATTAGCTAAAAAAAAATTGATACTTAAGGCTTTTGACGATTGTTGTGAATTGCTAGTTGGCCTTTTTATGTTTGCAATCGCTTGATAAACGTTCAGTTTTGATGGGTGGGAGGAATGACTATGCTCACTAAAGGATTTGCAAACTGATATTTTATCATTTTCTAATATAGTATGCAATCTGGCTTTGTGTGCTCTAACTTCACACTTCAAGTAAGTTTTATCTCTGTATTTCTATCAAGACGATATACATAGTTGTCATCCACTATTTTAAGATCATCACATCTACTCATCACTCTATAGACCACTAGGAAGCCTATGATTTATAAAATATAAAAATGGGAGTACTGTGTCAGTTGAAACCAAGACTTGAAACTGTCAAACCAAACTGTCAAGTAGCTATTTTATCTTTTAAGACAAAATTGCCTTATGGCCAATTAGTTATATGATGAAAATATTTGTGGCGAAAATGCTTTTGGCAAAAATCTTATAGCGAACATACCAGACATGTGGCTTAAGTGGCTCAATAAAAATAGCAACCAAAAATTCCTAGGCTGCTGCTGGAGCAATCGTGGTTATTGGGGAAGACAGAAAACCAACCTCTGATGAAAGACTACTACCTGCTGGGTACTTTTCCTATGCTATTTAATTCTCTAACAGCAATCCTGTGAAGTAGTCATAAATATCACTTCCATTTTACAGAGGAGGAAACAGGCTGGATGAGAAACAGAGAGTTCTCTGCTGTTAAAGTTACTAGCCAGTTTGAAAAGAAAGGAAAAAACTCCCCTCTTTGCTTCCCTTCCCTCCTTTGCATTACTCTCCACCTCCTTTTCTTATTTTCTTTTAATTTTCTACTACATCTCTCTTATCCTTTAAAGATTTTTGGATTAGACTTTGTGTCTCAGTGCCTTTTTGGGTCCTATATTTGTTATGGGTGTGAATAGTATGTATTTGATTCCCTGCTTTGACATATCTTATTGAAGTTGATGATGACTTGTTCTCAGATTCTACCCAGAGGTCTAGAACTGTTTTTTTTTTTTTTTTTTTTCCTCCTAGTTCCTGCCTCTCTCTTTATGGCTGCTTATCTCATGAGGAGCTGTTGTGGTTCAAGCAGCAGTGTTTTGAGTGTTGTCCATTGCCATCACCATCACAACCACCCTTTATCATTCTTATATTGTAGAACTCCTTTTATTTCTTGGCAATCAACAGTCAGAATTTCTTCTTTAAACTAGAAATTGCCCAAAGCATTCCACATCATTAGTAAAAGAGACTCAATACTCACACTTTCATTCTAGTCAGATTTGGGTCCAAATGTGATTACAGTGAGAGCAATTGTGATGATAAATCTGGCTCCTCTGTAATTCAATCAGTTGGACACTAACAGAGGGAATTGTAGGGGCTTCAGGGAAGAGTAGGGACAGCAATTAAGGGGCTGGCCTTTAAAAAAGATATTGGGAATATTTAAGCCTTTACATTTAGACCTGGTGGCAGAGCAAAAAAGATGATTATAGTCACCATCTGAAGAGTAATTTCCCAAGTGCTAATGTAGCTTGAGTGACATTTGGGGTTGAAATCATATTGGCTTTTTGTATAAGATTCTTTCTTTTAGTTCTTTTTCAGTCACTTTATTGAGACCTGATCAACATGTGAAAAACTGTATATATTTAATATATGCAGTTCATTGAGTTTGGAAATAAGTATATATCTGTGAAATCATCACCACTGTCAAGACTATAAATATATCTATCAACTCCAAAAGTTTTCTAATGCCTTACATTATTACTATCATTATTTTGTGTGTGTGATAAGAATACTTGAGATCTACCCTCTTAAAAAATACAGTATTGTTAATACAATGTTGTATAATAGATCACCAGGACTTGTTTATCTTACATGCTAAAACTATTCCACAGAAGGGTCAAGAAAGAGAAAGGAATAGAAAGTTCATTTGAAGAAATAATGTCCAAATTTGGGGATGCTTTTTTATCAGCATGCAGATCTATGACATCTGAAAAATCCCACTTAGACTGAACAGAGAGTTCTTCACTAAGCCACATTATAACCAAATTATCAAAAGTCAAAGTATCATGAGAAAAGTAACTAGCTACATACAAAGGAACCCACTGAGAAATCTGGCAGATTTCTCAGCAGAAACCTTGCAGTCCAGGAGAGAGTGGGATGATATATTCAACGTGCTGAATGGGAAGGGGAAAACCTATCAGTCAAGAATGCTATACTCTGAGAACCTGTCCTTCAGAAATGAAGGACAGATAAATATACACAAAATCTGAGGGAGATTGTCATACTTAAACTAGCCTTACAAAGAATGTTGAAAGGAATTCAACCTGAAGTAAATTTTTATTTGTGGCTGAATAAAATTCCAATTTGTGGATATTCCTTATCTTCTTAATCCAGTCTTCTGTCAGTGGACACTTAGGTTGTTTTCATGTTCTAGCTATTATAAATAATAATGCAATAAACATTATAGAGAGTATGTTTGATGGTTCTACAGTCTACAGATATGTTTTAGGTTCTTTGGATAGATACCCAAGAGAGGATTGTCATAAAGAATTTGCATATTCATTTTTAAGCTAAATCCAAAGCATTTTCTGTAATGCTTTCATCAGTTTACATTCCCACCAACAGAGTAATAGGATTCCCTTTTCACCATATCCTTTCCAAAACTCTTTGTTTAAGGTGTTTTTAATATGTGTCATTTTCATGAGCATGAGATGGTATCTCAATGTGCTTGTAACCTACATTTCTCTTGTTGGTAGCAACGATAAGCATTTTTTCCATGTGTCTGTTGGCCTTCCATATATCCTCTTTGGTGAAATATCTATTCATATCATGTCCATATCTGTTTCTCATTTATGAATTGAGTTTGTTATTTCCATTGCAAATTGTGTGATTTTTCTAGTATATCTTAGCTATGTATATATGAGGTATATATCTTATCTTAGATATACAGTTAGCATAATATATATTTTATCTAATATATAGATAATTTTATTTAATATATCCCTGACAGGTAATTGTAAATATTTCCTCCCCTTAAGTAAGATGTGTTTTAATTTACTGTTGTTTTCTTTCACTATATAAAAACTTTTTAATTTGATGTAGTCTCAATTGTTTATTTTGCTATTTCCTTTGCCATAGGAGTTTACATCTTTATCATTGATGTCATGGTACACATACCGATATTTTCTATATATTTTGTTTCTTATCTTTAAATCTTAAATGTATTTGGAACTTATTTCTGTGCATAGGCTTACGGAGTAATCCAACTTCATTTTTTTACATTTTGTTCTCTCAGCAACATTTACTAAAGATACTGTTTTCCCCATTGCATGGTTGTAGCTGTATTATATTAGCATTGATATGTACATGGATTTATTTCTTGGATTTCAGTTCTATTCCATTGATTCATGGGTTTATTTTTATGACAATGCCACATTGTTTTTAGTACTGTTGCTTTATAATATAGCAGTGCCTCTATTTCTCTTTTTTATCAGCATTGATCTTCTGTTAGAGGCCCTTTTTATGGTTTCATGTAAATTTCAACAGGTCTTGTTCAATTTCTTTAAAGAAATTGTTGGTTTTTTTAAGATTTATTTTTATTTATTTATGCATATAAGAAATGGGGTGTAGGCCAGAGGTGTGGGGGTGAGAGGATTCACCAGAGATAGAGTGGGGAGCAAAACAGGCAGATCTACTGAAATATACTGCTAAAGGGAGCAGTGGGTTGGACAGGAGAGGTCTGCTGCACCAGGTAGGTTATCTCCCTGGCTGGGGCTCAAACTCCTGCTGCTGTGGCTGGTAATAGCTTAATAGCACTGAGACTTTAACTCCTGCGCCACCTGGGAGGCCCAGGAATTGCTGGCATTTTGATGGAAGTTACATTAAATTTATACGTTGCTTTAGGTAGGTTTTTTTTTAAAGATTTATTTATTTATGCAATCAAGAACTGGGGTTCAGGCCAGAGGTGTGGGGGGTGAGAGGATTCACCAGAGACAGAGTGGGGAGTAGAACAGGCAGATTGACTGAAATACACTGCTGAGGGGAGTAGTGGGATAGTCAGGAGAGGTTTGCTGCACAATGTGGTTTGTTCCCTGGCCAGGGATTGAACTTATGCTGCAGTGGCTGCTAATAGCTTCATAAATTGCGTCTTATCCTCTTGCACCACCAGGGAGGCCCCAGGTTTGTCATTTTAATTATATTGTTTCTCCCTATCCATGAGAATGGATATCGTCCCATTTCCTTGTTTAATTCTTTTAATATATGGAATTGTTTGGTTATTCTCAGACACACAAAAATAACTTATCAAATCATAGCAAATAACATGTAAACTATAAAATATTATCATCAATGTAAAAAGCAGGAATGATGTGTGTAAAGGCAGGACAGGCCCACTGAGCAGGTTTTCAATGACTCCAGCAGACGAGTGAAGGAGGAGTCCTGGAGAGTCCTTGGTGGCTTTGCAGGCTTTTATTGGGATTTACCATGTACACGGTAGGCAGGGGTGCTGGGGGGCCGGGAGGCTGGCAGGCCTCCCAGCCCCCAGCAAGTCTTCACTCTGGGCTCTCCGGCCTTCTCTCACGTTCTTTCTGCTCTTCTCATGGTTCTGCTTCTCTCTCGGCTTCTGCTGGTGTCCCCGCGATGCTGCCCTTAAAAGCCCACTCTCAGCCCAGGTGAATCCCATCTACCTATGCCCACACCCTATTCCAGGTGCCCGCCATCAGGCATGCATTCAGGACCGCAGGGTTCCGTCATCTATCTTAATGGTGGGAGGGCAGAAAAGCCTGATACTTTCTACCTTACCCTACGATGTGTTAAACACATAGTCTGTATAAAATTATTCCCAGGGGCTGCTTAGCAATGTCACTTTTGCTCTCTAGGGTAAGTGCTGTCTCTAGAAGGTCTGCTACAAAACAAATGCTAAATGTTATTTTTGCTTTTCACCTTTTATTGTAATATCAATAGCAAGAATCCTCTTTGGACTTCTTTTGGTTTGCAAAAACAGGTACTACAATTTAGTTCCTTCATAAAAGTGAAGCAAACAACACACTTTTGAAGAGCAAGGGGTGTCTTTATATTAAGTATTTTCACACACATAGTTTCATTATTCTTGTGATAATAAATTTCTTTAAAATGAAATATTGAAGTATTCTAAGTTTAAATGGCATTAACACTGTTCTGCTTCCTGACATATATTATAAAACCATAAAAATTGCTGCCTTACAAAAGAGTAAAAAAAACCACTGCATTGATATCAAAAGCAGCAAGAGATAAGGGTTTCATCAATATTGTAAATAGCGTATCAGATTTTTTAATGCAAACTTAGGGGAATTGTAGGAGTGCAATTGGGATGTTTTTCTTGAACAAAAGAATCTTGCTCCTGGTTGCTAATCCTGTTCCAAATGCATTGTCTGGCCATCTCTTAAACATATTTTTATGGTGGGAAATATTCACAAAGTGTACCATTTTAACAATTTTAAAGTACACAATCAATGGCATTAAGTTAGTCATATTATATAACCAAAACCACTATTTCCAGAACTTCTTCATCATCTCAAATAGAATCCTCATACCCATTAAGCAGTCATTCCTCATTTCTCCTACCATGCAGCCCCTGGCAACCACTAATCTTCTTATGCCTCGATGGATTTGCCTATTCTGAATATTTCATAAAAATGAAATTAGGTGTTCAAGCAAACATTAGTACTTGAATATTCATAATAGCTCTATTCATAATAACCAAATGGTGGAAATAAATAAAATGTCCATCAATACACGAATGGATAAACAAAATGGGATATATCTAAACAATGAAATATCCAGCTATGAAGAGAAGTGAAATGATACATTCTGCAATGAAATAAATATGGATATATCAAGATAATTGAAAGAAGCTAGATACCCATCTCTCTTTATATTACACATCAATGTACACAGCTGAGGAAGACATTGGACATTGAAAGGAGCAAAAGATGCAGGAAAAGGTCAACCTGAAGCATTCATTTGCTGGGACTGATGTTATAGTAATTGAATTCAACAAGCATTCATTGAGTACCAGCTGGGAGTCAGGACCTGCTCTATGAGCTAAGGCTACAAAATGAGTCAAAAATTTCCCCTGATTTAAAACAAGTCATAGTTTAGCAGAGATATAAAAGTTGTGGGTTTGAAGCTTTACTCTTTAGCAAATTAGGTAACTTCTCTGAACCCCAGCTTCTTTGAAAAGAATAGCTGCCAATATTTACCCTAAGGGTGGCTGGAGGATTAAATGAGGTCAAACATGTGAAAAGGCACAGCTCTAGTAACTTAGAAGGTACCTAATAAATAAGTTTAGGATCTCCCCCCTGTCACTTGCCTAATTCCTTCTGCATCTTTCTTCCAGGCATTTCTTTTGTTCAACAAATAAAAGACTTGTAGTCAGGTACTGCTCTATGTACTAAGGCTTCTATTATCCTGCAGTTGCTTTTACTATTGCGGTTTCTGTCACTGCTCCTTTTACCCCAAGGGGAAAATGCGAACCATCTTCTACTTCCCAGTCTTTCAGACTTTGTCACTAAATTCTGTTAATTCACTTTGAAGCAATTCTGATTCTTCCTCTTCCTGCGAGCTGACCTAGCACCACCCTGACATCAGTGATGGTTCATCACCACTTGCTCCTATTATTTCATTAGCTTCCTGTTTTTCCTTCCTTTGTTCCAAGCTTTCCAACCTTTGCACTATTAACATTTTGGTCTGGAGGATTCTTCATTGTGAGGGTCATTGTGGGATGTGAAGTATTATCCTCACCCTCTACAAACTAGATGCCAACCAGATGCCAACTGAATGTGTCTCCAGACATTAGCAAATATTTCCTTGCGGGGGTAGAAGAGACAAATTGTCCTCAGTCAAGAACTACTGTGCTAGTCTTCTATTTTTAAACAATTTTACCTAAGCTAAGATATTAATTCCCTATAAATAGTGCTCTTGGTATGATAGTTCCTCAATTTAAGAACTGTCAATAGATTTATATTTCCTAAAGAATTTACTATTTTTGACTAGCTGTCAAGTTCGTCAATAATTGCCCCTAGTTATATTTCTTTGGACCTTTTCAAACTTTAATGTGGCATTTTAAACTTTAATGTGCTAATGAATCACAAGGAAATCTTTTTAAAATGCAAATTCTGATTTAGTAAGTCTGGGTAGGGCTTGAGATTCTCCTTTTCTAACAGGGCCCCAGGTGAAGTTTATGGTACTGGTCCACAGACCTCTTGGAGTAGGAGTTTGGAAAAATCTTAACTAGGTGATTCAGTATCTGTGGATAGTTTGTAAAGTACCAGGTCCAGCTTAAAGACAGCAGGAGAGACTGAAATTAGTAAATAATGATAGGTTGTTATCATCATGGGAATCTGCATACAATGATATACAGATGCAAATGAATGAGAGACTCCTTCAATATGGACTGATTGGTAAGTACAGGGTAAAGAAGAAATCAGTGATAATTAGAAAAAGGTTTGATCAGAAAGTGATCTTTGATTTGAATGTATAAATGGTTAGCCAGGTGGAGAGGATAGGAAGCACCCTTCTAGGTGGTGGGAAAACCATAATAAAAAGCAGAGCAGAATAAGCAGTGTAACGTGTTCAAGAAACTGAGTTTAGTGTGGCTGGAATCCACACAGGGCCGAAACGGCTTCAGATTAGGATGTGCCTTGTCTGCCATAGAACATCCTGGACATTTATTATGTAAGCAAGAGAGCCCCAGTGAAGGTTTTTAAGAAGGAAAACATGCTCAGATGTATGCATTTGAAGGATCCTGCTGAGGGAAGTGTGGATGAAGGGTCACAAGGAGGAGCATCCAGGAAGTCAAGTGTGGCTGCTCGGGGAGGAGGATCTTGACTACAAGGGGAGAGATGGAAGCTGTGGTGCACGACAACTGGACCAGCCCTGAGAGCTGACTGTGGCCTCTCTTCGCAACCCTGTGTATCATGAGGTTGGTTTCTTGAAATTGACCATGTTGGGAATATCAACACCAAAAAAATTTGGCAGATGTCAGAAACATTTCCCTAACATTTACACTCAGTAGAAGAGACTGAGGCTGATGGGTGTCAGGACTACCTGGAGGTGATTCATTAGATGTGTTAGAATGAAGGACTAGAATGCATCACAGAGCCTGCTCTCATGGGGGCTATGGAGTAAATTCATTTATCTATGCAGTAAATATTTACTGCATTGGCATTGTTCCAAACACCTGCCCCCATGGAGCTTACATTCCGCTGATAAAATATCATTAATTGAGATCAGGAAGATGGGGCTTGATGAGGTTGAAGATACTTATTCTACCTATTTTAGCTTGAGATATGGATGGTGTCCAGGCAGAGTTATTCAGTCAGTCACCAACATCCAGTCATAGTCTATGCTATACTATTCACAGATTAATTCTAATTTAATGTTTACAAATGGCTTTTTAGGGTGGATGGGGGACGTAGCTCTTGCCCAGTTGGGAAAAATTAAGGCTCAGGTATTTGAAGAGATTTGCTCCATGTCACTGAGCATGTTGGTGTCAGTCAGGATTTGAATCACAGGTTTTGAATAACTGGCCCAGCCCTCTCTCCCCAGTGCTGACTCTCCTGTCTGCTTCCTGATCAGTAGAGATGACATGAGGAGGCAATAATGGAAACTTCCCTTGCAGGATGATAGATTTTTCACCCTCAAAGTGCTTCCCCAACTGTGATCTCAGTTACTCCTCACAGCCCTAGGTGCTACTCCATGGTGCTCATTTGGGCTTGTTGCTAGGTGCGGGTGAGTTAAGGAGTCACAGGATCTCTGCTCCAGGCTTCAGTTCTGCAAACCGTGGTTGCTTTGATGATGTTAATAGTGGGTTTGCCTGCTGCTGCTCTCAGAGAACAAGCCTCTCCCCCTCTTGCTTCTTGCTTCTGCTCCAGAGTCCTTTCCATTTTAGTCACCTCTGTCTGTCTCTCAGTGACATTCATACCTTAGAGGTTTACAAAATAATGGTGATTAAAGGAAAAAAGTAAATCAATAAAATATGTATTTATTGAATGCTGTGTACAGTACCTGTAAAATAACTTTAAAGTAGAAACTGTACCAGGTTAGTCCAAAATTATATTGTGATGTTATAAATATTAAGTTTATAATATAATATTGTAACATTTAAAAGGGAAAAATATAAGGTCAGATGCAATAAATTTCGAAAATGGAGGGTACAATTGCTCAAGGGTTGGAGTTAATAAAACCAATACTTCTCGTGTTTGGGATTAGTAAATTCCTCTCTGTGGGCATTTAGATGGACACCTAAACAAACAGGATCTATTTTCCAAAAGGATATCACACTAATTTTCCAAAGTACAGTGACTTTCATATGACTAGCTTCCCTTTTCTTTTATAAAAGCATTTTTGCATGCACGAGTATATGCCTGAATATATATTTATATATGAGACTATATATATAGATATGAGTGTATCTAAAGCAGCTACAGTAGTGTTGCTTGGCTGAGTGGGAGGTGATACAGGACTGTGCTATTAGTGAGCGGGAGGTAGGAGGTGGCTATGGCTGATGGGCAGGAGTGTGAGGTAATCGCAGGGTAATACTGTCTGCAGGTATTTTTAGACGACACCAAAATGAGAAGATGTTGGTTGGTGGTGATGGTCTTTCTTCTTCTAGAACACAGTGATGAAACATGCATAATCAGAACATAAGGATTACCAATTTGGAGCAGACCTTTTGTCCATCTAGCCTAGAACTTTCGATGATAGAGGCACCAACAGCTGTGCTGTGGGAGAGCAGGTTTTTAATCTTCTTTGGCATCTACCACTAATGTTAAGGATCTTGCTCTCAAAATCCTGGGTTTCCCTTAAGATGACTATAGATATGTCATCTTTCAATCTATTTCAGCCTTTTAAATAAATATTGGCTAGGGCTATTTCTTTGGAGAAAGTATTTTTTGGTTTGGTAAGTTTGCTATCTACTGTGTCAAGTAGAATCTTTAATTTGTCCTCAAATTACTCATTTTTCCCAAGTTTTAGGAAGGTACTTTAGTTATAGTATTACAGACTTTAGTAATTTTGTTGGGTTTTTAGCTTATCATTAAATTTCCCCACAAGAAATTGACCAACTGTATTGAGATTACGAAGATAAAACTTTTCTAAAAATTGTAATATTTCTATAGTTATATGTTTTTGCTTTTTTTTGCTGTTAAATTCACTCATATTCAAAACCTAGAAGTCTTATTTACCTAGGTACCGTATTGTGTATATACTTTTCTCCGTCTGCACTCCCACAACTTCAAGTCAAACTGCAATAAACTCTTGCATGGGCTCCAGTAATAGCCTCTGACTGATCTCCTTGCATTTACTCTTGGCTTTCTCAATTCAGTCTCTAGCCAGAGTGATTTGTTAAAAACCACAAATAGAAGGTTTTCTCTTACTTTTAGGTTGAAGTCCATTATTCTTACAATAACCTACAAGGCTGTCAGGATCTGGTCAATATCCCATTCTCCAGATTCTTTTCCCTTGGTCACTAAGTCATGATACCACAGCTCAGAAAAATTTCTTCTTTACTTCCTTGTGTCATCAAACATCACTGTCCCCTCTTTCTGGAATATTCATCTCCTTTCCTCCCCCATGCATCCCTGACTGTCATGGACACACAACTCAGCATTCTTTACCCAGTTTACTCCTCCTTATTCTTTTGGGATTGTCCTCTAAAGGAATTTCTGAAGGGGTTCTCTGTTGGTCCCTCAATTACCCAGACACTCAGCCTAAATTATGTCTTGAGGATTGGGTTACATCTGTTAATATCCATTTCTAATTTTTCATTAAAACACACACTAAATACACAACTGAGTGGGAGGTGATTCTTCTGTGTGTCTGTCTGCCCTAGTAGACTGTAGGCTCAACACAAATGAAGAGCTCATTTGTCTGGTTCACTGCTATATTCCTAACACTTGAGATTGGCTGTTCTACTTAGTAGCCACTCATTCAATGCATTCTTATTTGACCACATACTTATTTGATTGCTCTCTGCATCTTGCAGTGGTTTCTTCCAATGTGACCTATTTCTAACCTTCATGTTAGTACTCTTGTACTATCAGGTTAATCAGGAGTTTTCTCAACTAGGTAAATAATAGTCATATGCCTTAGCACCAGCAAGTTGTGGCAAAATAATCTTAATATCATTGGTTTACACTTGGAAAATTTCAGTCATTCTAAATGACTTAAAGATTCCTCAGAAGCATGCATGAACTCTTTATTGTATTCTATCAGAGAGGATTTTCATAAAATTTCTTGTCTTTAAAGCATCTCATTTCTATTAGTTGCCTTGCAAAAGTAAAAAAAAAAAAATGTAGCTTGTCTATATATATGGTCTGGAGGCCAGGAAATACAACACTATTCACCATGCATGCGTCAATCCTTAATCTTCTGGTACTGATAGCATCAGGGCACACAGTGGGTCTGGCACATACATACACTGAGAGAATGAGACTAGGTTCTTTGACACTGGTAAAGTGATTTTATTATTTATAGGAAGAATAGGCATTAAAGTGCAGTTTATCAGTAGCTGTTGTCTCTTCAAGAATTGCATATTTGGTGCTTCCTTTTGGGTTTAACTCACCCTAGTCTGCCTAACAGCAAAACTGAGTGAACAAATGAAAGGAAGAATGTTTAAATTTAGGGCAAAAAGTAAAAATTAAGTAAGAATGAATATTCTATTTTCTATAGTCAGGTTATGGAATATTTAATTGTGCTTCCATCTCTAAAAGTCTATTGGAGGAATAAATACCACTGGTTTCCTGGCCAGAATTAGATTACGGACAGAATTAGATTAGTGGAGAGTTCATCACTTGGCAGAACCTCCCTTTGCCCCTGACCAATGGAAAAGAATTAGAAAATTATTTCTGTCCCAAGAGGACTTTCCAGCAATTGCGCTCAAAAGGAGGTTCTGACAGCAATAAAAAGTATTTTATAAGTGCTGATGAAGTTCTTAAATGAAAAATGGATGGTTTTAATATCTTCCTTAAGCAATTTTAAGGAAATATTTTCATTGTAGTCTGATACCAAACTGGCTTCTCAATGTTTAGTATAAAAGATTGGGAAAATGAATTTTTTTTCTTGCAGTAGTCTACAATGCTGGTAGTATCCGGTTCACAGCTGAACAAACTAATTTTTAGGTCTATGTTCTTTCCTTTTTCCTTGTCTACCTTTACCATGTTGAGTAAAGCTGGCTGACGTAAGACTTTCATATGGTCCCCCACACAATTCTCTCTTTCATAAGACTATTGTAATTTGGTTAATTTTTAACTAACGATGACTAGAAAATATGTCATGAAAGGACATATGATTTTAGGGACATGAAAGAGTTCGAACTTAAAACCTCAGTTTGAGTTCTGACTATTCCTTACCTGATACACTATAACTGACTACACCTTACCTGATACACTTTTATAACAATTCCAAACCTTCCTTTTTTTGTCCCTAAAAGAAGGTCGATGTGATACCTGCCTGGGTTATAGGGCTTAGGAACAATTTAATATGACAATGAATGTAAAAAGTGCTTGGTAAACTGAACAAAATATCCTCTATACTCATTAGTTACCACTCTCTTTAATAAGTACTACAAATTTTTTTATACCACTGACAATTACTAGGGAATGTAATCATAAATTTAGTGCCAGCTAAGAGATCTCCTAAGATAGCTGATATTTAAATAAGCATGTCAATTACCTGTGGACTGGAGACTTGACATTCTATCCCTGTTAAATCAAGCAAAGTATTTAAATGACATAACTTATATATTATTCTGCAGCAGTGCCCTAAATAACTTTAGTTTGTGACATTCTCTGATTCTGTTTAGATATGATGTAGGAAATTGTTCATTTAAGCAAACTTTCTCTGTCTTTTGAAGAACCGGGTGAAAGATAGCACCTAACTGTTGTAATACAGCATCCTTTTTGCAAGTTTAACATGCTAAACTCCTCTTCATTCTAATTCCAGGGGAAGTTTGACGATCTGGATTTAAAACCTTGCCTATGATAGGAAATGGGACTGCTATAACTCAAAAGTTTTGCATTTTTTCAGATTTATCAGAATGTTTAGAGCCAAATTTTGCCCAGCCCAAATTTTGTTCAGCCCATTCAAAATGCACAGGAGCATCTTTGCATTGAGAATGTTCTTCGTTCGGAGGCATCTCTGGTTTGCTTTAAGCAACACTATGTTAGCTAGTAAGTCCTTTTGTAATCAATAGAAAATACATCTTAAATATAAAAATAACTATACTTAGGACAAGGTTGTTTTATGATTCAGGTTTTCTGTGTCTGGTGAACAACCACATGGGGTATATTCAATTCTGTATCCTTTCAGGATTCAACCTGATGGACAGAAAATTGAATACATTGTGTAGTGAGTGGCTTTACAATAAAGCTTTACTCCCTTACAAAAACTTGCCACATTCCAGAATAATTTAATGCTTGACCACTTATTTCTTTCAGTTGCCCCCCTACCCTGCCACTTTTGAAAATCATAAACATTTGCTTTTCTTCTCTACTTCCACAAAAATTCACACAAATGCCTTCCATACTTTCTCAATTCTAGGTGAGGTTTCTTGGCTTGGCCATCACCAATCCAATGGTTTCCCTGATAGCTGGGCAACCAATGGGACATCGGCTGTCGGGGGAGGCAAAGCAGGATGTGCTTGTTCTACCTGTGCTCTCAAGAATCAACCTCCTGATTTGGACTTTCATGTCCTACTAGCAACCTCCCAAGCCTACATTCTTTTAAGCACTTGTTTTTTCAAGTAAAATAAAAGAGAATCTGATCCACCTGAAGATGCCTGAAGGTTTTTATCTTACTGTGGCCAATCTTGTCAACTTTTTAGATTCTCCTTTCTTATGTCAAAGGATTCCAGATCCAATTAAGGCCCGTCTGAAAAAAAAAAAAAAGCTGTATCCCACCTGATATTTAGAAACAATAACAAAATTTGTAAGTAGATGTTTTAAAACTTAGAGATTTAATCTATTTTATTGATTCATTGGACATTTGAGAACCATTAGTACACACTTAGTATATTAGACATAGTCCTTATCCTTAAAGCTCTCACTGTCTACAGACTGTCAACCCTCAGCACCTAGTTCAACACCTCATAATGAACATCCCCACAATGCTCCTTTGCTCTCCTGAAAGAATGAGATGTCTGGTTTTATAAATTTTGGAGCATTATAGCTATAGTAGTTTACAAAACAGGAATCAAGATCTACAGTCTTGTGTTTATTTTATCTCAGATATCCTTTTAGGGAGTTTAAATAATTCACTAGAATCTGCATTCAATTTTTGATTATTCCTCCCAGTGACAAAATATCTGTACCACCCCATTAGATCAGGTACCACTTTTGCTTTTTTTACCAGCGTAGAGTGGATGGGATGGAAATGATTTCAGCAGTTAGCCCCCTTTTCAGCATGAAAAATTTCCTTCAAAATTCTCCACCACTGTAATAGCTACTATTTGAACTTTATCACTTAGAGTTGGGAAGCAGAAGACAACTCTTGAGAATGATTCATTAGGAAAGTGTGTTGTTCCTGCAACAATCCAATTCTAAGGGGAAATGGTATGACTTTCAGGGTCAGAGAGGGCATGCACAAAAGAACACTGTTAAGACTGTGTGAGATATATTTAGGAGACCAGTCTCACTTGTGTGGAAGTTTTCTTTAGAGATGTAATAAATTAGAATCATAGAGTCATGAATTTAAAAGATAGCTAAATAGTTTTGAAATTTATATAGACCTTTTCAGATTTCATGCTAAACTTTAGTAAATGTCACTAGTGGAATTAATTAGTAAAGCTAGGATATTTTGTGTGACTGTTACAAGCATGTTCAATTAAATGAACTTAGAGAGCAAAGCACTTTATTTTGGTCACACCGGATTAAATTGCACTGTCTTTACATTTGGAAACAAAACTAAACTTTGTTGAAACAGCAGCCTGAAAGGGGTAACTTGTTTCTTGTTTTGTTTTCTTTTCTACCCATCTGGTTATCATGATCTCAACTGTGAAAGTAATGCAGTCATCTTAGTTATTTCATCCATTTTAGATATAAAATTAATAAAAATAACCAGTGATTTTTGAATTTCAACTCAGGACTTGTAAGGACAGCAACATAGTTTGTGTATAAATGAATGGATCTACATGTTGGAATGAAACCCATGCTAATCTGCAGCTACACCAGGAATGTAACTTATTTATACACCAGGAACATAAAAATTTATATTGAATAATTATGAAAATGATAGAGTGCTATCTTCAGTTCAAACCATACTGCTTTGAGCCTTCTTATATCAAAACCTTAATTTTTATTTATAGACTAGTTTGCTATTTCTACTTATCATTGTTCAAAGTTTAGTTTTGTTTATTTATGCCTGTTATGGTTCAGAGCAAGGACATAAGGTCATTGCCTAATTGACCATTTTAGTGACCATGTGTCAGGCTGGTTGCTTAACTTCTCAGTTTCTTCCTATGTGTGAGCTGGGAATCTTTATAGCACTTAGCTCACTGGTGGTTGTGAGGACTGACGATAGGTACATGGACTTTGTACATATCCAGCATTCAATAAATGTTAACTATTATCATTATTATTGTTATTGTCTATAGAAAATCAATGAATTTGAACATTGGAAATTCTTTCCCAAATGCTTAAATAGTGACCATGAAAAATAGTCTGAGCCACCAGGGATATCCTCTTTTATGGTCTCACATTATGGGCATCACCTGTTCTATGGGCCACAATTCTTATTTAAAGTTAACTTTGGGGGCCTCCCTGGTGGTGCAAGGGGTTACGACGCAACCTATGAAACTATCCGCAGCCACTGCAGCACGAGTTCGATCCCCCACCAGGGAGCTACACACATGGTGCATCAGACCTCTCCTGACTCGACACTGCTCGCCTCAGCAATCTGCCTGTTCTGTTTCCCACTATGTCTCTGATGAATCCTCTCACCCCTCACCCCACCTCTGGCTTAAACCCCAGTTCTTGTATACATAAATTAAAAAAAATCTTAAAACAATTAAAATAAAATAAATAAAGTTAACTTTGGGCAATTTAAACTTCTGCAAATTTAATTGAGAAAACTATGGAGGTCTCAAGTTGATGACGATGATTCATGTTCTTGTAGACAAGATGCTCTTTCCTTAGAGAAACTAGATTTGGGTGAAGATATTTGTTACTTTGAGAAATTCTCATTTACACTAATACCTAAAAGAGAGAACCTTGCATGTGCAACTACATTTTTAAGTTACTGTTTTATTCAAGTAATAGTTTTTGACACCTGTTCTATTGTACAGACACAACTGAGGTAATTTACTGACTCTACAAGCCATAGCCTTCTACTGTGGTATTTGAGGAAGACTTTTCATTGTGTGCAATGATTTGCTAGGACAACACAATGTGTCCTTCTCTTTGCTCCACATCCTCGAGGAACTTCTTTTCCCGTGAGTTTCAAACTGCCTTGGGTGATCTCTTGACTCTTACACACAAGATTGATTTTCCTATGGACTCCTAATGTATGTGGGAGGGATACTAGGGGTGAAGGTCATGATGACTTATTTTTAAGTTTTAAGAACCCCTAACCTATCCTCTTCCCTCTTATCACTCCTATTCCATAACCTCTGTTAGTCCTGGGAATTTGTAGTTGTCAGTTTATTTTTGTGTGCAAGTAAAATGTTGTGGTCATATGGAGATGAAACTTTCCCCATATTAGCTGGGTCCTTTCTCCTTACTGTGCAAATGGGGCTCAATGATTAGAATAAGTCCCTCTGCCAGTGAATTTAGGCTGTCATTACAAGAAAAGAAAATAATTCCTGTAAACATGAGTGAGTGAGTAACAAATGTGGACTATGGTACTGTGATTGTCCTGGGCCAGCGGCTCATTGCAGTTACTCAGGGCCAGCAGGATACAGTTGTCCTGAGATGAAAGTACCTGCAGGAATTGAAAAGTCTCCAGATCAGCATTTGGAGTCAGGGGTGATGTAAGCTCTGCTACAGGAACAAGGGCTTGACCACCTTTTGTCTGTCCTTTCTGATGTATAAAATAGATAAAAGCATCATCTGCAAGTTTCTCTGAGATAAGGGTTTCTCTTCCGTGGGTTTCTGTTGAGATGGTTGAGGGTTAGCACCCTTACTCTACTTAAAAGCTCTATTATTTGGCAGAGTGTTTCTTTGAGGTACTGGATTGAATCTTCCTGAGGCCGCAACTTTGGCTTCATTTTTAGATGATGTTTTCCTGAAAGTGTCGTAGATTTAATCTTTGCTCAGAACCTATTTCTTAATTTTAGTATCAGAGGTTGCCTAGAAAGGCTGGGGATTTCTAAACATAACAATTCCTGGCTCTGTTTTATTGGGCTTTCCCTTGTCTTTTTCTCTCTGCTTGTACTTATCCAAAAGTTGCAGCAGAAGTCGGCAGCCCCTTCAGCACTCCACCTGGAAATTTCCTTAGTGAGATCACTGGGTTATTAGGAGCAGCTCCTAATTCTCAAACTTTCAAAGGGGACAGTGTTGCTAAATTTTCTGCCATTACATACAAGGATCCCTTTCCTCAGGTCTATGTAATATTGTGTTCTTTTCCTTCATTTCCCACACTTGCAGCCTCAACAACACTTCTACTAATATACTCCTAAGACTTTACAGCCTTGGACTGACATTTTCCTCAAAGTCCTTCCAGTTTCTGACCACTGCCCATTTTTAAAACCACTCTCACATGTTATGGTAACACCCCAATCTCAGCACCAACACCCGTATTAGTTACTTGTCACTGCATAGCCAATTACTCTAAAACTTAGTGACTTAAACAAAAATCATCAGTTCATAGAGGTTCTTTATGTCAGGAATCCAGGACCAGCTTAACTCTTAGCTTTGACTTTGGTTTTACTTCTTTACTATATGGACTTGTCCATAAGGATACTTGAGACTCCTGATGGAGCAGCTGACTTTGCCCTGAGGGATAAGGCAGAAGTCACAGTGCCTTTTCTGGCCTGACTTCGTGATCATACATCATTATTTCTCCAGTAAGCTAATGGTCACACATTAGATCAACCCTACTTAAAAAAAAAAAAAAATTATTTCTGTATAGAAGAACTGGGGTGTAGACCAGAGGTGCAGGTGTGAGAAGATTCACCAGAGACAGTGGGGAGCAGAACAGGCAGATCTACTGAAATATACTCCTTGGGGGAGCAGCAGGTGAGACAGGAGAGGTCTGCTGCACCATAATGGTTAGCTCCCTGGCCAGGGATCTAGTGGTGATAGCACTGAGACTAACAGAGGCCACAACAGAGGCTGTAGATCAACCCTATTCATTGAGGAAAAGGACCAGAGGGGGGGGAAAGGAGGGAGTGAGGTCAAAATAAGGGGGTTGTAATTGCATGGGGAATATAACAATAAAATTTAAATTTAAAAAAAAAAAAAGAATGTGAATGAGGGCCTCCCCTGGTGGCGCAGAGGTTGAGCGCTGGGCTGCGAGGCTGCCCGCAGCCTCTGCAGCGCTGGTTCATTTCCTGGCCGCCAGCGAGGGTCCCACAAAAAAAAAATGTGAATGACAAGAGGCAAGTATGTTTGCTTGGGAGACCTCTTCGAAGTTGGATACACAGATGGTTGCCCAAAGATTAGCAATAATAGAAAGCCAAGTGATGGTGTGCTGAAAAAAAGTTCTCCAAAAATTTAGAGCAATACATAACTTATTTGTAGTGTTTGTTTTAGCATAAATACTCCACTTGGGCCATTTTTAAGTTACCTGCATTTAACAAGAGCTGCAAAGTTTGCAAATACTAAAAAATTAAGACTCTCAATGAGATATTAAGAGCCATCTCTATGATACCATTGTCCCCAAGACTGGAGAGGATGAAGGACGCAGGATGGATTTGAGAAGAAGTGTAGGGTTTACTTACTTGGGTGGCAAAAAAATGGAGGAACTGGGAAAAATTTACAACGGTGAAAAGCACATTAATGGTTGCCTGTGACTAAGGGTGAGGACAGAAATTAACTATAAAAGAGTACATAGTATTTCCCTGGGATGATCTTCCTCTTCCTTTCTCCTCCAGTGGGAAGAACTTTAAATCCTGTTTTTGCTCTAGATTACTCTTCACTATATTCCTCCAAATATATCCTAAGGTTAAGGGGTACAAATGAAGTTACTGATCTGCTTTTTTCTTTAAGTTCAACATTTTAGGATCTGCTGAATCAGTCATCACTCATCCATCTGCCTTCCAGCTTCAAAATGTTGCATTTTCTCTTTTAAATTTTTTTTTTGTGTGTGAGCTTAGCCCTTTTTAAAAGATCACTTTACTGCCATTTCAGTGTATTTTTGGGAATAGAAGAACATAAACTGTTTGATCATTATAATATCATTCACCAGAATCTGACCTCTCTACATTTAACTTTCCTGTTATTGTCTAATAATAGTCCTGTGAGGTAAGCAGGAAATATATCATTGTCCCTCTTTTACTGATAAAATTTTTGAGAGTCAGAGTTTAAGTGACTTGCTCTGGATTGCTAGTTACTAGAATATTCAAATCTTAGTAGTCATTGTGTGTGTGTATATATGTATATATATATACTATATATATATGTAAACTATATACCTATATATATATATATATATACACACACAAACACATATAGATATATTGTTTCCTAATTCTGACCAACTGACTGAAAGCTTAGTAAATTTAGAAGTGGCCTTCTATTCCAATGTTTCCCAACAATACACCATAGAGCACTAATCCCAAGAGAAGCTCTGTAAATAAGAATTCCATAATCAACCACATTGAAAAACACTTTCACTAATGGATTCCCCTAATTCTATGACACCATTAATTGTAAGATTGTGATATTAAGATTTAATAACAGATTTGGTTGGAGCTGTAGGTAGGGTGGAGAATGCATTAATATATTAAATACAATACTCTGGGAAACACAAGAATTTAAGAAATGTAAAGTTTTTAAAAGCGCATCTTAGAACTAAGCAAATACAATGTATATACCTTTTCTGTAGTTGTTCACATATTGAGATTCTGAAAAAACGTAATAAGGAATTCTGTTAAGAATATTTAATTCAGTATTTTGCAAATGAATTTGACCATGAAAGCTTATTTCATTTATCACCTTTAAATATTCCAAGTAATTTGTTTATTTATGTAATAACTATTCCTTGAGCCTCTGTTTTTGGCAAAGTTCTGTGCTGTGTGCCAGACATTAGCATGATAATAGGGTGTTTTTTAACCCTTCATGGAATTTAAGTGAGGTTGGTGTATGTGTAACAGAGGTTTTAAACTACTCTGAAAAACCAGGAAAGTTTACTCTGAGGAATTGCATTCAAATTAAAACCAGAAAAAAGAGACTGATCTAATTTGCTTTGTATGGGGTTCAGGTTGGAAGAGGGCAGAGAGCAGTACAGGAATAAGTAGGTAGTTTCAGAATCCACCTTGAGGAATGCTGAGTTAGTCCAACCTCCTTCATTTACAGACAAAGGAAATACAGTTTAGAGAATTTAGAATCAATGAAATTCAATGTTGGGTGGAATCTTAGACATCTAATCCAATATTATACACAACAGAAA
Source organism: Talpa occidentalis (assembly GCF_014898055.3). Classification (NCBI taxonomy): domain Eukaryota; kingdom Metazoa; phylum Chordata; class Mammalia; order Eulipotyphla; family Talpidae; genus Talpa; species Talpa occidentalis. Next base: position 18,047,611 of record NW_023603184.1, on the reverse strand, counting down.
AATTACTTCCTCCTTTTGGACCATGTATGTGGTAGGAAACCATCAATTCTTAGTGGTTAAGAGAAATCTGAACCATTTCTGATTTGGATGTGCCTAAAATATTATAAGGGAAAAGAGCCAAGATGGTGTTATTTGACATTACAATATTATATTTTACATTTATAATATTTATACTAAATACATTCATTTGTTGATACACATGAAAAACAGCACCATGGAGGGTTAATTCCACTGGTGTTGACTTGAGACTCTTATGAATATGAGACCAAATTAAATTATGCTCCCAAATGCCATCTTACCTATTCCTATCATACAGACTTTACTAGTTGTGTTCTATTGGTTGAACTGGTGACGTAGCATCCACCCATTGAGATACACTGGGGGACAGTAGACAGGGATACCCATTTGGGATAGTTTCTCTTTCTTCCATCAAGAGTGTCTGCACACATGAGTGTATAGACACTCACTATGGCTTCCCAAGGTTGAGGTCTCTCTAGGGCCCTTGGTTTTTCTGAGATGCCAGTTTCTAGCACTTTCATCCTGTTTCATCTCATATTAACTCTGCAAAAAACTAGAAATTTGCATTCATTTGGCTCTTTGAAGCTCCTCTATATTGCAGTATATAATAACTTTCTACTTAACTAATCCAAAGTCCTCACTGAACCATTTCAGCTCCCTTTGACTCAATTCATATTAGCTGACAGGGAATTTCCCCCTCTCAGCTCTAGCCTGTCATCACTCTTTCAATAGTGCACTTTCCCTGAATAGAGTGGGCTCTTTCAACAAAACGAAATTAGTTTTGCATGTTACTCTGCAATCTGGAAATTTAAATGGAACATTTGGACCCTGAATCTCTATTTCAGCCAGTCTGACGTTCCCAGGGCCCACACACACGCCAGTGACTGAGGTGAGCCAAGGATGTTTGAGAGAACTTTTTGGAATTTTCAAGACTCCCCTCACTTTCCCTGTCTGGTTCCCACTTGAACCCGCCCTGTATCTTAGACTTAATACTTTGATAGTTTCCTCTTGACTCTGACTTGAGCATTCCTTTAAAGTGCTTTGATTGAATCTTAATTTTAAATTTTTCTCTTTCCGATGACCTTACCAGAGATATCTTTCCCCTTATTTTGCCTCTTGGAATATTTTCTCTGTAATACCTTTTTGTATATTATAAAAATGTTGAACATTATTAAGGTACTTATATAATCATTTAACATTCAATAATTTAAAAATACACAATCCTTTCTTGGCTTGCAGCTTACTGGATTTGATCTGTGTGATAATTTGTTGACCCTTGGTCTAACACAGCTGTGAACTATTGTCCATGGGCCAAATCTAACCAACCACTTGTTTATGTAAATAAAGTTTTATTGGCATATAATCACACCTATTTGTTTACATATTGTCTGTTTTCCTACTACAGTGACAAAATTGGATAGTTGCTTCAGTCATATTTCCTAGCGTGCTTGGGCTACCAACCAAAATGCCATAGACTGAGTGACTTTTTTTTTTTTTTTACTGTTCTGGAGTTTGGAAGTCCTACATCAAGGTGCTAAATAGGGTCAGACTCTGGTGAGGACACTCTCCTTGGCTTGTTGATGACTCCCATCTTACTTGAGCTCACATGCTCACTTGCTTTCCTTAGCATGTGCACAGTGGAAGAGAGAGCAAACCCTGGTGTCTCTTTGTGTGAGGGCACTACTCTTGTGATAAGGACCTGATTCTTATAACTTCATCTAAGCCCAATTACCTCCCAGAGCTCCCACCCCTAGACATCATCACACTGTGTAACCTGAAGTGCAATATCTCATTTAACTCTTACGCATCTCTCTTAGGTAAATTCTTGTTTTCCCATTTTTGTGGCTAGAAAATTGAGGCTCAGATATTTTTATGTTCAAAGTCACATGTCTAATAATTGGGAGATGAACCCATCTTTCTGTTGCTAGCTTTCAAGCTGTTTTTACTGTACCACATAGTTTTGAATCTGGCCAATCTTTGGTGGAACACCAGATACAAATAGAGAAAAAAATATCATTTTCTGGGGAGCAAGAAAAATAAGTATTAGCTGATATTTTTAGGTATTTTCAACAGTTGGGCCAGATTGTGGAGAATGGGGAAATGACAAATATCATATTTCTGTTCCAATAAGGACAATAAACTGCGTAAGTAGTTCTCCTTAGGTTGTGTACAAAGCAGGTGTGGGGGGAAACATGAGAAACAACCTTGTGGGCTCCAGTGAGGAAACACTTCAAAAAATATCATTTGATTACGAGACAGCCCGCATGATTCAATGAGGAGGCGGAGGAATCGCCTTGGAAAAGCATCAGATAAAGAAATACTAAATGCCTGTAGAAGTGTCGTGGGTATGGGGGCTAAAAACAGCTTGTGGAATGGCAAACTTTCTGAAAAACATGGCAACAGCCAGTGTCCATAAATGGCAACTTCATTCTCTGTGGATGAGTGGGAAACAGCAGAGGGGAATTTTTAGATTGCTTGTTTTTTACGTTAGTGGAGTGAAGCGATGCCATTGGAAATATTAAGAAGGATGGAAATGTGTTGGTGACGAGGGACACTTTCGAAAATAGAATAGCACCAGGATGTGGTAACTTGATGGAGATCATTCGATGACTTAAATAGATAATATTTTTGATACCTGAAGGAAGGTGCTATTAGCCAATTAAACAGAATCGAATCCCCCCTCCCCTTCCTCTGCACCACTTTGGTGTGAAACGTCTCCATATCGAGAGGGCTTTTTGAGTTTCCTTCATTATCTTCAAGTAATAGAAAATCTCAGTTAACCAGAATGTTTGAAGATGGGAAGGTTCTGAGCAATTCTACTTTCTAGTAATTTGTTTGTCTTCTTTCACAAATGACAAATTTCCTATCTATCAGCCTAATGGATGATCAAATACCCTGCTGGGGCACAGAATTTCTTTTGATTAATAAATCCTTGATCCATTCAATAGGTTTTCACCAAGCAATTATAATGTACTAGGACTTATTGTGAACGTGGATGATTTAAATCAGGGTCCTGTTCTTACAGAACAGCAGAGGTAACCATTGAAGCTGAAATATATTGAGATGACTATAGGTTGAAACCAGCAGATTCTGGAAGCTAACCTAAGAATCCTAAAAGAAGATTTTTTGGAATCATCAGACTTCAGTTCCTAAATATGGATAACAAAATATGTCATATTGAAGCTCTAGTTAGCCAGATTTGTGTTGGTTAAACTTAGCGGATATTAAAATATAATAAAGTTAGTATCAAATTCAATTTATCATTCTTTAGATTCTTTTTTTTTTTCATTATTTGCTTGACTCCAATGCAGAAAATGCATTGTCTTGGATTATTAGGATGGAATCAACATTTTTTAATAAGAAAAACAAAATATTTTAGCATAGAAAATGGGCCAAGGGAAAGTTTTTGAGATGTTTGGGAATTTGAGATTAATATCCTTTGGGAAATATACCAAAAGTCTTATTTTCTCATGGAATAAGTTGTAGTTGTTAATGTCTTTGCATTGCACCAAGTGATTTCCTTAAATTTTAAGCACTGGAATTGCTACTTTTGAATTATATTTGATTGGTGGGACATATTGCATGAAGACTAACACACCATAGTTTCATAGGACTCCATTTTCCTTTCTCCCTTTAAATTTCCTAATAAAGCAGACTACAGAGTTAGAGAAACTTCTATTTTATATTTTCTTCCCTCCCTCTTTACTTTCGGTATTTATTTTCACTCAGTCAAATAACGGGGCTTTGGGCCTCTACTTTGTTTTATGAAATCCACACTTGGCTCATTTTCCTATTGATATGGATTTTTTTAAAACCCTAGGTTTTCACAAAATAATGGATAACATTTTCCTGTATATAGGATACCAGAAAACGTTCGCACCTAAGCAGCACATTGAACTGAAATAGAGCCTTTTTAAGTAAAATTACCACCAGATTCTATGAAATAAATGCTTATTTATTACCAAATAACCTGTGAACAACACAGTATAAGGCACTGGGTACGGGGTAGGGAGCAGATAAAAAATGGATAAAACATGGAGTCCCGGACACTGTCCAGTTGAGAACTAAAGCATTTTTCCCATGGTGGGAAGACAATATCAAGTAAGGAGATTTTATGAGAGAAGATGCAAACATTCAGCTGGTTCCAGAAGCAGAGGAAATCTGAAGATCTATCAGGCATGGCCTTGAAGAGGGGAGATCATGTTCAAGCCGAGCTTCATTGTTGGATAATATTTTAACAGGTGAAAATTCTGAGAAGTATCCACATATTAACAAAACCATCAGTAAAAATATGGCATCAAACAATATCAGTGTGTGTCTGGGAAATAGTTTATGCATCAGTTTGGCAAAGTCGTAGACTTCCAAACTTTGGTTAGCAGTAAAATTTCTTTTTTTTCCTCCAAATAATAGATTATGCCAAAATATAACAGAAATCAAAATAACTAAGCTGTTCTAGACAAACTGTATGTGTGTAGATGTGTGTTTGTGAGAGAGGTCAACCAGAGAGGGTGGGTTAATGTCCAAATAACCACAATGTGGTGGTAAACATTTATCCTGTCACAGTTCGAGAGGCTTAAATAGCAGAGCCAAACCCCTCTGAAGATTCTTGGGAGAATCCTTGACTACTCTTCCAAGTTTCTAGTGGTTGCTGTTAATCTTTGGTGCTCCTTGGTGTGAAACCTCATAATTCCAATCTCTGTGTCCTTATAAGGCATTCTTTCTCATGTTTCCAAACCTCCATGACCTCTTCTAATAGGACCTGGGACATATAGGATTTAGGGATAACATCTCAAGAAATATCTACAAATACTCTATTATTCCCAAGTAAGATCACATTCACTAGGGTTAGGACTCCAACCTATTTTTCCAGGGGACATACTCTAACACACCACAGAGAAGTGTCTTGATCTTCTGAGTTTCCTTTGCTGCAATTAATTACCTCTCTCACTGAGACTTTGGACTGCCTGTCACACACACTGAAAACCAGTGGGCTGGCATCATGGCCCCAGGCGCCTGGTCAGTAACAACACCAATGTGTTCTTATATGGATACCCCTTAAAGTCCACCCCAATCTGATGAAACCTGGAGTCTCTGTACTATTAAGGGTTCCAGGCAGCCTTTTGATTGATTAAGCAAGTTCTAAATAAACAGTGAGCAGGAACAGAGGGACATTTTGGAAACTGGACTGAAAAAGCAGACTATGGAGAACCTCAATATCAGCCTGAGAAATAATAATTTCAAGGAGAGTTTGTGGTGAACAAATTCCTGTTGCTTATTCACCTCACGACTTTCAGGTTTCTCTCTGTGACGGTACACGGGACATATCCTCAGCAAGTTTCCTTCCCAACCTGTGAGGCTGTCCTGGTGCTCTTAGCTTCTGAGAGTCCAGATTGGAGTTCATATGGCTCCCCATCCTCTGGAAGGGTTCTGGGTTGCAGGGGTAGGGGCAGCCTCTGTTTGAGGGGGGCCCTGCAGGGCAGTGGATCCAGGCAGGCTCTGCAGGTGAGGCTGCTGCAGGCCTCTTTGCTGGCCTAGGAAGAAACACGTGCTACACCAGCTGCCTTGCTTCCTCATTAGGGTTGCCTCCACCTTGAGCACACATGTGGGAGAGAGCAGGCAAGGGAAGTCAGCATCGGAGGAGAGCTGCTGGGCCTAATGGGCAGCTGGGCCGCAGGGGAGGGAAGGCATGCTGTTGGTGACTCAGAGTTAGCAAGAGGTGGATATCACCAGCAGGATGTTGGAGTCAGGTGGCACTGCCGGGTACTTTTCCATCCTCCTCCCACCATGATCTTGTGGTCCAGGATGCCAAAATGCACAAACTCAGCCTATTTCCTAGAGCTGCACAAACTGTTTGTACTGACTCGAGCTGGTCAAAATAAAACAATGGAAGAATTTGTCAGAACCCAATGAATAATGTACAGCCCTGCTTGTTCAGGTGTTTGTTTGGACTGATGGATTAGACCAGGTGCCTGTGACCAATAAGTTCCCATTATTTTCCACTATCAGGAATACTATGCTCCAATCAGGAAAAGAGAAAGAAGAATTTATGCCAGGTGCACTTCAAAAAATATAACTTGTGCCATCAAAACTTCACAATTTTTTAAAAATATATATTTTTATTAGCATACCTCTGGTTTACATGGTTGTTAGTATTTGGAAGTATAGGATCTCTCCCTACAGGTGTAGTCTCCATAACATACCCACCACCCAGGTACCCATGGTCCTTTACTGTAGTCCATTGTGCTCTTTCCCAACAAATCTTGGAGATAATCAAACAATTCTTGGAGACAGATGAGTAAGCAGAGGCTGGGAATTTCACCCCCCTCCCATACCTTCCGTACACAAGTGCCCTTAAGTGCCGTAAGTGATCTCTGTGGGCTTCAACAGCCACACTTTCTTAACTAGTCCAGGCGCCCTCCCAATCAATCCTCTGTGCTGGCTCTGCTGTTTTTTATCTCACTTCAGGTTGGTTTTTCTCACTTACAAAAACTGCCTCTTCATCTCTCTGAGTTTTATCCACTCTTCAGAAGTATATGCAATAAAATGAGCAAATGTGGAAAGTATAGAATCAGACAACCCAGTTCCATTGCTGTCCTGTTAAGTAGAGGGAGCAGGGCGATTAACTTCTCTGAGTCTTTCTTTTAAATATGGAGGCGATGATACTTATAAGGTAGTTGTGAATACTCTGTCAAAGAATCCATGTAAAATGCTTCATATATACAGTAGATATTTTTATTATCATCAAGCCCCTTTCTTGATGGTTTTTCTCCATTAATTTCTAACCTGTTTAACATCCAGTTCCTTTTGCACTTGTTGCCTGTATGGCATTGTATGGTGATGACACAATTGTTTGTTATTTGTTTCATGTTTGTCAACTTTGTGTTCCAGAAAAATTTAAAGTACTTAAGGGTATTTGTCATTGCTTGTTTTTTTTTTTTTTTTTTGCATCTGACACTGGACACCACTTAGATAATAACTACAGATGGAGGGTCTATTATTAAAGTCAAAACAATCAGACTATTTTCTATATGTAGACTCAAACTCTATCTAGTGGATTATTATTGATTTCACAGCATCTCAGACATAAAATGTTGGTGGTTTCCCTCATATTCCTGTTTTCTGTCCTGTTCCTTATCCCCCCCCCCTTTTTTTTTTATCTTTTTTCATAAGTACCTCTTGGGTACATTCTAAGCTGCTAATACTGAGAAAGCTGCTGTGTTGGATAATGTCAGTCATATTTACAAGGGATAGACAGAAGAAATGATGGTACCCAGGGACATGAATACTCAACCAGTACATCTGGTTAGGCTGCAATGCTTGTAGTTGCAGGGAATTCTTTGGAACAGACCAGTTCCCAAAGCATGGCTCTTAGGTCACTTCCATAATAGTCACATCAGGAATATACCCAGGTTATATTTATCACATCCAAAGGAATATTATGATGTAAATGCTCCCAAAAGATTCCACAGAAAGGTCAATAGGCCAAGGGGAGAGAAATTATGCTTGGAAAAATGCCATTAAAGATAGTTTATCTACTATATCTTATCTTTATTTTTAGACTAAAGTAATACATATGCATATGTTAAGATATCAAATATACTCATGTGTGCATGTGTGTGTGTATGTGTGTGTTTATACTCTCTAAGCTGTCTTAAAATATGCATGTATATTACATGGACACACACACATACACATACATACCCTTCCAGATAACCTTCACACCTACTTTTCAGAGGAATTCATCTCAACTCTCATATGCATTTCTTTTGGTATTTACCTCCAAATTTCTAAATAACATGCTTATACTGCTGTTTCTTGGCTTGTTAATTTTAGACAGTAACAATTAACTGACTGTCTGAAACTGAGCAAAGATTTAACTCTCATATGCTTCCCTCTTCTCTTTTAGGTGTTTTGTGTTTTTCAGCTCTGAAAAAATTTCTATCTGTCCACGGATTCATCATTTCTCTGTTTCTCAGATCTCCCTGTTGTCCACATTAGTGAGATATTGAACCTTCTGTATTGACTTTCTACTTGTTTGTTTTTCTTTCTTCTTTCCTAGTTTGTCTTTGTTCCTTTTTGAACTTTGTTGAGATTTCCTTGATTCTTCCTTCTACACCTCCTATTGAATGTTTTGTGTTGACTATTCTTTTTTTTTTTTTTAATAGAGGCATGTTTATTTATTTATTTATTTGTTTGTTTGTTTTGTTTATACATGCACTGGGTACAGTCAGAAGCGCGGGAGGGTGAGAGAATTCACCAGAGCCAGAGCGGGGAGCAGAGCAGGCAGAAGGACCGAAGTACACTCCTGAGGGGAGCAGCGGGCAGCAGGAGAGGTCTGCGCGCCATGTGGGACCCTCCTCCGGTGGCCAGGGAGCAGCTGGGGATCGAACCGGCGCTGCAGAGGCTGCGGGCAGCTTCGCAACCCAGCGCTCAACCGCTGCGCCACAGGGGAGGCCCTGTGTTGACGATTCTTAATCGCCTTGAGTGCATTGTTCCTTTTATCATGGCATCCTCTTGTTTACTGGAGGCAAAATCATCAATATTTTTTCTTAATTGTGGTGATATTAAAATAGGTTCATTTTTTCCTATTTGTTTGCCTGTTTGAATTTTTGCTTACATGTTGGATGCTTACCTAAAATGCCTGCTAATCCTAACCATTAGTTCATGTTCTAAGGTGAGGCACTAGGAGACCAATCAAGTTCTATGTCTAAGGAATGTATTGGTGGCCTATTGTCAAGTGACTGAATGGTGAAGGAATACTCTTGATTGAAGACACACTGTCATGGATTTTCTGGGGAATTGTTCAGTTTTCCAAGGGGGGAAAATCACCTATTATTATGTCTGGAAAACATATCATATCCCATGACAAAGAATTTAGGTTTAATTTTATGCATAATGGCCAACTCCATGGAGGTTTTATGTTACAAAGACATAATGCCTGATTTATATATATATATATATATATATATTTAAAGATTATTTATTTAAGCACACAAGAGCTGGGGTACAGGCCAGAGGTGTGGGGGGTGAGAAGATTCACCAGAGACTGACTAGGGAACAGAACAGGCAGACTGACTGAAATACACTGCTGAGGGGTACAGCGGGCAAGTCAGGAGAGGTCTACTGCGCCATATGTGGCCGGCCAGGGATCGACCTTGTGCTGCAGAGGCTGCAGACAGCTTCATAGGTTGTGTCTTAACCCCTTGTGCCACCAGGGAGGCCCTGATTTATATTTTTATGTGATCATTATGCTTGTGGTACACTGGGGCAAGCAGGAAATCCGAGAAATCAGTTATATAAGGAGTAGTCCAAGTGAGATTTAGTGCTCCCTTTTCTTTATCACTGAGGCCCAAATATTCCTGAGGAATCTCCTTTGTCCTTTGCAAAGAAACCTAAGACTCTCTAATAGAATAAGGGATTAAAAACACAAAATATCATGAGAATCCCTCCCCCGCCTACACAGAAAAATATAGCCAATGAAGAATTATTTTACCATTTTGAATCCTTGGATTTAGAGTCCACAGGAGATAATGGGGATCCTTAAATGTGTTTTTGCTATTTGATTTTGGCCTAACCTAAAACTAACTCCACACTGCCTTTATAACCCCAATTATATAAAACAATCTTATCTCCTCGCAATAAGTTAATTACTGCTGACAACATAGAAACTTAAACATCAAGTGTGTTTCATTATGCCCTACATTATATAAGATAAACTTATTTATTATTCAACAAATTACTTTCATATACTTTAAAATTTAGTTATTGCACTCTTAACTGTATGGTTGGGAATTCTATATATCTTTGGTTAATCAAAAAAATCAAATTAATAAATTACCTAATAAAATTGAGTAGTTTGTAGCTAATTAGTTTACATAGACAAATGTATCAAAGTAAGTTTTCTTGTGACAGAAAAAAAAAGATTAAAAATAGTCCTCAAGAGGTAGTAGGGGATAATCGTTAAGAAGACAGCACGCCTGAGTTCAAAGCCTGACCACGTCCACTTACTGGCTGAGTGCCCTTGGGGAAATGGCTTAATATCCCTGAGTCTTAGCTCATGCTTCTACAGATAGGACAATAATAATAGAGCCTACTTCATGGGATTGTTGTGAGTACTTGGGTGAAGTTATTATTACTGCCTTGAGGATAAAATACTTGGAAACTCACTACTTAAGATGATATGGTTTGAGAGGTGTCTAGTTGGGGAGACCAGACAAGCATTTCTAAAACAACAGGAAAGCAAAATAAGTCTGTATTAAAGTAATCCACATTGGCAGTATTGAGAAAACAGGACAACTAAGGTCTACTGAATTTGATAAGGAGCTCATGAAGGAAAATGTTCTGAAAGGGTGGAGTCCTGGATTTCATCTTCAAGCCGTAGAATTTTAGAATAGAAGGGAATATAGTTCTACATCCTTTGTACCATCTTTTGTTTTCCTTATCAAGTGGGAAGAAAGATAGGAGGGAAAGGAAGACAATAAAATAACTAACTAATAAAAAGTTACCCCTATTGGCAATTGACCCCCAGTCCCGCAGAGGACCTCTGGGAGACCAGTTGGAGTTGCTTCAGATCTGATACATTGGTAGCAGTCAGAAAACTAAGATATTTTGCTGTCCATTTTGTCAATGGTATGTCTGTGCCTGGGGGTTTATTCTCAAGCAACTCTACTCTAACTTATGTGTTGTTGGGCATGTTACTATATACAGAAAAAAACTCTCAGGTAAAATCATAAGATATTTCAGTAAAAAGCTACTGCATGCCTGTGAAAAATGTATGTCGTAGGTATATGTATAGGAGGTGAATAACATTTGCTATAGACCACCTTTTCCCCGTCCCTAATTGCCTAATGCCCTCTACTAATGTGTTCAGTTCTCATAACTAGTCTTCAGTGTGGTGGATTACAATTTCTTAACAAGATAAAAAGAAAATAAAGCGGCATAAGCTCTAGTTCCCACTATTGTGGGTGGTTCTGAAGCTACTACTGACAATTACCATCTCCTTCCTCTACCATTCATTCAGACACTCCTTATCCTCAATCAGCAATTCTGCTTGTTCAGGTTGATTGCCTTATAGGGTGTCCCAGATCATCATCCCTGCAAGGTTTAAGTTCCTTATTACTGAGTCCTTGTCTGTCTGTGGTTGCTGAAATTAATGGTTCAGTGTTTACCAACAGTCTGAAAATAACAAGACACCACAGTGAATGTTCTGAGTTTTATATATTCTCCTTACTATCCCAAATATGGAGCTCAATCTTATCTTCTTATAATAATTAGAGTTAATTACTCTTGACAGTATAGAAACTGCCAACAAAGGCAGAAGGGTCTTACTGTGTTTGCTGATAGAAGAACTTCTCCACCCAGCAGAATCTAGAATTATTGAATGAGAAGCATTGGAAGTAATTATTCCCAGACCCTTGTTCCCACCCTTGAGTTCCCAAATTATTGTATTGTAGCAGATAAAAATGCAGTATAGTCACCACTGGTTCAAAATATATGCTACCTTTTGAAAAATAACATCCCAATTTTGGAGAGGGTATCCCCCAAGTTTGAACATTAGCCACATCTTTAGAGGCTAGTCCAATATTGTATGAGGATAGCAGTTTCTGGGTAAAGCAATAAATGTAGTAAAAGCTGATTTCACTGTCATGTGATATATTTTCAGATTTTGTTTGTCTTAAACTGAGTCTGAGATGATATAAGATCATAGGTCAGTAAAATAGACATTCCGTGGGCTATACAATTATGATGCTTGCCAAGCCACTTTAGGTAGGGAAGGAAAATCCGTATCCAGAGTGTGTTTCAATTTCAGTTAGAATTAGATCACTGCCCTTTCTAAAATGCAGTGTGATATAATTTGCTTACCAACAAATGGTTTGTTGATCTTGTGGGAAGGTGTTCAGTGTTGGTATCTGATGCCAGCAGTGAAATATTCTGTAGGGGAGAGAATTACATCAGCCATGGTGAGTGGACACCATGCTCTTAAGTCCAGGTACAGCCTCTGTCCCAGCCACTATGCTACTCAGTTCCCATGGGAATGATGTGGAGGGAAATAGACACATAGTGGGCTTGCCACACAACTGAAGAACATATGGGTAATTTGATATTTTGTAGCAAGAAAAAGCAAGACAACTCTTTGGGGAAAGACATAGCTTCATTTCATTTACTCAATGTGCTTGTTTTAAAATTCATCTGTGTTGCAATGTACATCTATAGTTCATACCTTATAATTGCTGAATAATATTCCAGTATAAAGATATGTCACATTTTAAAATATATGTCCTTTCACATGTTTTTGGACAATTTAAGCTGTTTCCAGTTTTGTTTCTCACAAATGAAATTGCTTTAAAAATGAATTCACCAGTAAACATAGGGGTGCAGTTGTGCTTTTGAATTAATGTGTGTGTGTCCTTTGAGTAGATACCGAGGAGTGCAATTGCTGCATCATATGGATGGTCTCACATATAGAAGGAATGTAGAAGACCCAAATAAGGGATCAGGAAAAAAACTAATAATAAAGTAAAGATCAAAATCAACCAGCAACCATAAACCAGAGATACACTGTGGGGGGCGGGGGAGCGTAGGATCAAAACAAGGGGGGGTGGGAATTGCATGGGAATATAACCAAGATGAAAATGCATACATTGTACAAAAATGAAAAAAAATGGTGTAAAAATATATAAAATAAAAAAATGAATATACCAGTCTTTGCATGGATATATGCTTTCTTTCTTCCTGGGAATATGATTACATGGCATGATATGTATTTCATTTTTAAAGAAAGAACCAACTCTTCATGAAAGTCCAAGTTCTCTCACATCTTTTCCAACATGTGTTATGATCTGTCTTTTTAATTTTAGCTATTTGGATAAGTCTGCAGTAGTATATTCTTAGGGTTTCAATATACATTTCTTTTTTTGTTGTTGTTCCAATTTTTTTTATTTTTATATTCCCCATACAATTGCAACTCCCTTATTTTGACCCCCATCCCTCCTTTCCCCGCCCCCCCACCCAATAGTGTGTCTCTGGTTCATAGTTGTTTGTTGATTTTGGTTTTTTCTTTCTTATAGTTATTCTTTTTCCTGGTCCTTATTTAGGTTTTCTAGATTCCTGCTCTGAGTGAGACCATCCGGTATTTTTTTTTTTTCTTGCTTATTTCGCTGAGCATGATCCCTTCCAGTGCCATCCATGTTGCTGCAAATTGCATGTGTTTATCTTTTTTGAATGCTGAGTAATATTCCATTGTGTATATGTACCACATCTTCTTGATCCAGTCATCTATTTTTGGGCATTTGGGTTGTTTCCAAATCTTAGCTATTGCAAATAGTGCTGCTATAAACATAGGGGTGCAGATGCTCTTTGGAATTAATGTTTCTGTGTCCTTTGGTCAATATACATTTCTTAATGACCAAGGATGATCATATTTTTGGGTACTTCTTTGCCATCCATATATCTTCTTTGGCAAAACATCTGTCCAAATATTTTGTCCATTTTTTATTGGTTATATTGGAAAATTATTATTTGAGCTTTGAGAGTTATATTTTTATTTTTATATTTTCGTTAAAAAACTCAAAGAGTATCCTTGTTAGCTGCCTATCTACCTACCTCTGGAACATTTATGGTCAATAAGTAATTGCCTTAAATCTCAAGTGACTACCATTTGCAATTTTTGTCTTGCTTCTCATTTCAATAAGTATCTGCTTGACCATACTGAGACTTGATTCTATATATCCTAGAAACCATAGGCCAGTGCTATCCAGTGAATTTTCTGTAATGCAAAATGTTCTATGTATCTTGACATAATTGCATTAGTTATTTGACAAATAAACCCATTAATTCTGTGCTTATCTTTGCCCTTTTTCCACCTTCATTGTGTAATAAAACACAGGATTGTAAAACTTTAGAAGACAATCTATTTTAAAACCCAGTGAATTCATACAAAATACTAAAAAAAAGATTTTTTTTTTAACTGTACAGAGTAAGAAACACAAATAAGCTAAAAAGTAATCCAAAAATAAATCCTCTAATTGGGCAAATACAAAGACAGATCCTGAGGAGGGTAAGTATCATTTTGTGATGAGCCCACCTCAAATGGGGACTTGGCGATGTTTCCAGGTGATGGAAGATGCTCTTCTCTGTGGGGAAGCAGCTTCCTTTGCTTGCCCCAGGGCTGATGGGACTCTGAGATTTGACTGCCCCCAAATATATCCACCAAAATAACTCCATTCACTTCTTCCCTCTGGGGCCCTGACCTTCACATAGGAGTCACGCAGGAGCTATAAATTCAGCCTTCTTTATAACATTGTCATTCTTACAATCAAGTCTGGGGCCTGATCCTCAGCATAACCTGCCTTCCAGCTGCAAGAAATTACATCCCTTTAAATGCAGCATTGAGGACCTTCCACCTTTCACGTGTACCCCTGGGCTGATAGCTGAGTGATCTGTCATCCTTTCATTAAAGTTCTGTTTCTAATAAAACTAGCCAACCAATATCACCATCTTTATAATTAATATTGCCTTCATATCTTTAAAATTCTGGCACTATTGTGTACCCTTTCACTTGTATTCTATCCCAACACTCCGGAGGTGAATATTCAGTAACTGGGAAGCTGTAATGCTGTGGGTATCACCAGATAAATGACACACTGAAGTCTTTGGGGGAAACCGAAAGTAAGCAAAGATTTCAGTGCAAGTAATATATTTATTAGGGAAGTGGTCCCAAAAAGCGATATTTATAGGCAAGTGGTAGCATGAAGCAGGGAAGGGATGGATGTTAATATATGTCTTATGAGCACACTGGAGACCACAGGGCACTGTGGAGAAACTCTCAGAAGCTGAGTTTGTTGGCATTTATCAGCCAGTTACCATAATGTGTCACTGTGGTATGTGCTATGCCTGGTGGCTTTAATGCCTCAGTACTTAAGTCCGCGTTGCACATGAGCAGCACATGCTCCTAAAAGCAGAAAAGGCCCCCAGGCAGAGTCACAGTGTTGGTAGGAAAGCAGTCAGTGTGCACAGACACAGTAAGTGCTAATGAGACAGGGTCAGACGCCTGTCAGTGAAAGGTTCAATCCTTCACCTTCTGCACCTTGTTCATCACCAGGTACAACACACCACACCCTGGTTTTCCAGAACTTTTGCAGCATCCCTCAACAACATGCTTGTTTTTTTACCTCCACACCATGCCCAAGCTGTGCCTTGGTGTAGAATATCCTCCACTCCCTAAGGCCCACCCTCCTGCCCTCATGAACTTCAATTCTTTCAAATCTCAGTTCAGCTGCCACTTCCTCTTGGATGCATTCCCAGCCTCCCTCGGGCAGCGCTGCATTGGTCTTTAAGCCCACTTAATACCCAGTACATATTTCTGGTATAGAGTTTATTATGCTGCTCTTGTTACACTTGCTTTCTTTGCCTTTCTCCCCAAAGGAACTTGGAGCAACTTGAGGGGAAGGATTTCTCTTATTCATCTCTATTTCCTAAGAACATAGCATGGGGCCCGACATTGTGTAAGGAATCAAAGGCTTCGGGGTGAATAAACAAATGAATATCTTGTACTACAGCTCAGCTCTTTTTTCAAGGTGCCCTAGCCAGTCAGTAGCAAAGCTGGGAGTAGCACTATGTCTTTTAACAGCCAGGAAATGGCTGTTAAAATGAGAGGAAATGACTTTTTTCATTAGAAACTACAAGGCAGAACCCACAGATATGGGTGTTGTGGGCAGTATGGGCCAAGAACTTAGGTGGAGCAGACCACACGGTTGTCCTGGAGAGCTTCAGTTCAGTCACATTTGAAAGAGTGTTAGAAGATTTAGAGTTGTGCAGCGACTGTCCTCTGTAGGTGTCCAGGCAAGAAAAACCTGGTGAACTGGAGCTGAATTCAGAGAATAAATTATTTACTTTTTGGAAATTGTCATTAGTACTTTGCTGTTTGGCAGATTCCTTTCCTGTGGTGTTTTTGCGTGTGTGGTTAGTTCATTGTCTTTGTTTCACATTTTCAGCAAACAAATTTCGAATAAGCTCAGCTGAGCCTCAAGGTGATCAATTTAATCTGTTTTCACACAAACGCCTCACTGATTACCTTTGTTATCACCCACCAGAATGCTCTTTAAAAGTGTTCATTGGGGATTCCCCCAAGAAAATCCAGAATTGCAGAAACATCACATTTCCTTCAACATGACTTCATCTTCTGAGGTCTGCCTCCAGGACACTGAGTGTTACAGTGGCCCAGAGCTTTATGTAAGCCCTCAAAGGCCTGGTTCAGAATTATATGATTTTCTGCCAAGCAGTCCAAAGATTTGAGAGGAGCACAGGGTTGGAGTGTAGGGACTTATCAGGACAGATCTGCTGGTGGGACACAATGGGTGAGCGTAAAATTGGTCAAGTGGCTAAGGTCCAGGGGTCAGATCCCCAACTTTGTTGCCTTAGAAACCGGGTTGTCAGCTCAGGGAGGCTGTATCCATCTCTCAGATGGAAAACACAGACAGTGCATTCATCACTTTATACTGATTCATGCAGCTCTCATGTACATTAGAAAATGCATGTCATGTTCTCTCTCAAATTCTAGATAGTCAAATCCTTATCAGAAAGAGTTTGGTGTGCATGGAATCCATTAAAGGGGAATGTAGGGGCAGGAAGGACATAGTGCAGGTTTTCTGATCCCATGCAGACCGGGTAAAGGAGGAGTCAGAGTCCTCAGTGGTTTTGCAGGTTTTTATTGGAGTTCACCAGGCGTATGGCAGGCAGGGGTGCTGGGGGGCCGGGAGGCTGGCAGGCCTCCCAGCCCCCGGCAGGTCTTCACTCTGTGGGCTCTCCGGCCTTCTCTCGGCTTCTGCTTCTCTCTCGGCTTCTGCTCATTCTTGGCTTCTTCATCAGCTTCTGCTAACATCCCTGTGACGCCGCCCTTAAAAAGCACAGTCTCAACCCAGGTGAATCCCATCTACCTATGCCCACACCCTACTCCAGGTGCCCGCCATCAGGCATGCATTCAGGACCGCAAGGATCCATCATCTATCCTGATGGCAGGAGGGCAGAAAAGCCTGACATTTTTCCTTACCCTACAGGGAGTTTGCGCAAGTGTTCTCTGGCATCTCACTGGTAGCACTATCCAATGGGTATCCTGGATGACATTTTAAAAATGCAAATCAGGACATATCATCGCTCAGCTTAAAACCCTCAGTGGTTTCAAACTGCTCTTGGATTAAATGGGGGAAAAGTAACTTGTTCCATAAAGTCCAACATGATTTTGCTTTATGCTCACTCAGCCTTTTGACTTGTTTTTCCTCCATGAGGCTCTCTTACCCAGTCCCCTATTCCTGCAGTAGCTTTTTACTGCCTTAGTCTAGTTAACTTCCACTGTTCTGTAAAAATGTATAATATATGCTCGTATATCATTCATAGTTTTATTCATTTTTAATAGACATGTATTCTTGTCTTCTATAGGACTAGGGATTTAGTGGGGCAGTGAACAAACCAAGACCTGTGTCCTTACGGAGTGTACATTCTAGACTTCGATGGGGAGCAAAACCAAAAGAAAATATAACATTATACACACACAGCACACATATGTACACACATATTTAAATATAGATGCAATATCTGAAGATGGTAAATGTGATGGGGAAGACATAAAATGGCCTACAGGAGGTGGGTGAGGAGCAAGTTGTTGTTTTATATACAAGGTTATCAGGGAAGGTGCCACTGATAAAATGATGTTTGAACAGAGAAAGGAGTGAGTAGAGGAGTGAGTAGAGGGCTTTAAGGATATCTGGGAAAAGTGGCTCCAAATAGGAGGAACAGAAAGTGCAAAGTTCCTGGGTCAGAATATGCTTTTTCTATTGCTTTGTAGTATTTATCATGTTATTACTAATAGCAGTTATATATTTATATGTGCTATTATTTTATTAATGACTGTCTTCAGTTCTAGACATCTAAACTTCCTGATGAACAAACAAATTTTTTAAGCATTGTATTCCTACCCCCTACCACATTGGGCCTGATTCCCAACTGATAGTTCATGCATGTTTGTGGAAAAGAGAGAGGGAAGATAAGAGAGAGGTAATGAGAGAGTATATGGGAGAATAGGAAAGAGAAAATGAGAAGAGAGGAAGAGAGGGAGAAAGAAATCCCTAGAAAGAGAGGAGCTGAGCCTCTTGTCTCGTAGACCCTCTTGTCTTACTTGGGCAAAGATAGGCAGCACCAGTGTTAACCCCCACGCCTTTCCCCCTCAGCTTCTGTTGCTGAGAGCTTATCTGTTCTCAGGCACGGTTTCCCGCCTTCAGTGTGCGAGTAATTTCATCTGGGTTGGTGTCAAGTCTCACAGGCCTGAAAGAGCTCTTCTGAACCTTTGACATGACTTCTCATGTTTTTACTTTGATTCAAGTTCTGTTGATTTTATACTTCGACTCTCAGAAGACCTCCACTTTTTCTTCTACCAGACTCATAGTGAACTTTACTTTTGCCCCATCCCTCCGTAACATGCGTGCTTCCTGATTTCATTTGATCTCCATCATCCGCTAACTGGGACTAACACTGCAGGCAAGGAGACCACCCAGACAAATGCCTCTTTTCTGGAACAGTTCAAATTTTTTCTTTTCTTTTTCTTTCTTTTTTTTTTTTTTTTTTTTTTTTGCTTTGCTTCCAGTGAGTTTGAAGCTCTCACCGTTCTTTGCCAAACTAGAGTAATGTCTAATCTGAAATGAGGCTTCTACAAAATCAGAATTTTCATGCTGATGTGATCCTCAGATCACTCATACGCATATTACAGTCCAACAAGCATTGTTATACCACTTGGTCCTTAATGCAGTGTCTCTTCATATTGCAAAACCTGGGAGACAGAATGCCCATTTCCAACAACTCCCTAAAACAACTGTAATAATGGATTTCAACTTTTCTTAGAGATCACGATGGCAAATTTTTCTATATCTGTATTGTAAAGGATTGATTTTCATATTATTTCTTGACAAGTTTGGCACATCTCATCCCTGCATTTCTACCTTGGCATTTCCTTGGCCTGGAATAACTTTATATCCAATTTTTCACTAATTAAATCCCAAATATTTACTGGGGCTTGACCAAAGTCCTTTTCCTTTGATATGTTTGCTCCCTTTTCTGAATTATTATTGTCTGGTCAACAAACCCTTTGCTAAGCACAAGCTCTAGACTATAACCTTTCTGAGTGTGGTGACTTATATCTTGATCAGATTGAAGCCCTAAGGGTTCTTAGCATCTTCCCTTGAATGTGGTAGGTATCTTTAATATTAATCAAGGGCCCCATGGTTTAGGAGAGTGGGTCCGTTTTCTCTTGTAAACTGAACAGAGGCCAAATTCTTTTAATTTGATCCCATTTAAACCAAATAGGGGCTAGTAGCAGCAATACTTAGCCCTCACCCCAGTAACTCTGGGGATAGCATTGCAGATTATGAATGAACTATTGACATAAAAGAATGGAGGTAGCATATGATAAAGGATCCATGGAGAAGTTCATATTTTCCAGCACCTGATCCAGTCTATACAGTGTCATTTGGTTGAGAGTAAAGCAAAGATCTGCTACTGATACTCTGTTGTTTTCAGGTCAGGAGAAGCTGACTTCTGTAGCAATCCTCCATAGTGTAAGCCTTTCTATAAATGAATAAATCAGACTTGATTTTCATCTGTTGAAAAATTATTCATCTATTTAGTGAGTCTTGATATCTCGATCATAAACTTTGCACTGTTCTTGGTGTTGTGATTATATAAAGGACACATACAAAATACATAATGTGGTTCCTGACCTTTCAGTTCATTTGAAGAGGTAGGACAGGACCTACTTCTGTAGATTGAATAAAATGCAGGCGCTCATGGCAACTCTGCCAGAGCTGCTTATGGACGCTTGATCAGGACTTGGCCCCATTAAGGGTGCATGGTCAGTAAGTGCTAATAGGAGTGTCAGAGATTTGGAAGGTCTCATGGACATGATGGATTTAGGGTAGGTCCTCAGAAAGGGGACCCTTTGAATAGATTTGCATAGGAAGGCTTATATTGCTCAGATCTGGGATAAGATTAACTCCACTTTCCCCACTGCCCTCCTTGTAGTGTGTGGTCAGGGTAAATCTGCTTCTCTGTCTTTCCTGAAAGCTGCAGTGAACCACTGAGTAGGGCTAGTCTATTAGCCTTCCTTCTTTCTCCAAGTAACCCCCAAAATTCAGGCTCTTGGTAGTGTGGCTCAACTGATGATGTGGGAAAATATCTCCCTGCTTAATTAGAATGCAGTTCGTTCACTTGGTGCCAAGTTGTCTTTCCTCGGGGCTTCCAGAGGAAGCCATGGAGTAGAATGCACAACAGCCGGGGCCTACCTGAAAGTGAAAGTGAATCTTGCTGCAGGAAAAGAGCAAGGAGCTGCATATGCCGCATCATCTGTTCCTGCTTATTTTTTCCCTCTGCTGCAATGAGACCTGCTCTCAGCTCTGGGGGAGGTAACAGCTAAGGTTGACTCCCATCTTTAAGAGAAAATATTTATCAACTTTCATATGGAATGTTTTTCTTAATTCAAATTACTATACCACTTTTCCTGCAATCAGCAGATACTTTTTAGAGACTGATTTTATGCAAGCCGGTGTCAGATGCCGGGGATATGACATTGAATAAGACACAATCCTTGCCTTCTCAAAACTTCCTGTATACACCAGAAATTGAAAAATTAATCCAGGCAATTATAATTCTGTGATAAATTCTTTGAGAGATGTAGAAAATTATTACGTACTTCCAGGAATGGTACTTCAACCAGATGGAGGAAGTACAACAGGAAAGTCTCCCAGATACACTAATGTTTAAGCAGAATTTAAAGCTGAAGTAGAAGATTCTAGGTAGTATTAGATAGGAAAAAATAAAGCAATAGGGAAATCCTTCCGCAATGAGGTAACCACATGGAAAAAAATCAGAAAAGAGTGGCCATAGTGCTTTTTTTAAAAAAGATTTATTTATTTATGCATATAAGAACTGGGTACAGGCCAGAGGTGCGAGGGGAGAGAGGATTCACCAGAGACAGAGTGGGGAATAGAACAGGCGGACTGACTGAAATAAACTGCTGAGGGGAGCAGTGGGTGAGACAGGAGAGGTCTGCTGCACCATGTGGGGTAGCTCCCTGGCTGAGTGGGGATCAAACTCATGCTGCAGAGGTTGTGGATACCTTCATAGTGCTGTGCTTAACTCCTTGCGCCATGAGGAAGGCCCTCCCCATAGTGCTTTCTTTTTATTTTTTACATCGTTTTCATTTTTGCACAATGTATGCATTTTCATCTTGGTTGTATTCTCCATACAATTCCCACCCCCCTTATTTTGACCCTAATCCCTCGTCCCCTCCCTCCCTTAGTGTGTCTCTGGTTTATAGTTGCTTGTTGATTTTGATTTTTACTTTATTATAATTAGTCTTTTTCCTGGTCCCTTATTTTCTAGATTTTTCATTTTCTAGATACCTGGTTTTCTAGATTCCTGCTATGAGTGAGACCATCCGGCATTTTTCTTTTTCTTTCTGGCTTATTTCGCTGAGCATGATACCTTCCAGCGCCATCCATGTTGCTGCAAACTGCATGTGTTTATCTTTCTTGATTGCTGAGTAATATTCCATGGTGTATTATGTACCACATCTTCTTGATCCAGACATCTATTTTTGGGCATTTGGGTCATTTCCAAAGCTTAGCTATTGTAAATAGTGCTGCTATAAACATAGGGGTGCAGGTGCCCTTTTGAATTAATGATTCTGTGTCCTTTGGGTAGCTTTTAATGGGATAGCCTGTAATTCAGCTTGACTGGAGAGAAGAGCAGAGATAAGAAAACAGTTGCTCTAAAGTTACAGAAGTAGAGAACTTGTGTCTCATATTTTTTTTATGAGCTGGTCAGCCAAGAGTGGTCACCGAGGAGGAGCTTGGGAAAACAAAATTTATGGTACTCACAGGTCCTAGAGACAGGAGGCATGGCTGGGGTGCAGGGTCACCCTGAAAAAACATCAGGTGGCCAGGAAGTAGAAACAGAAGCTGGCCAAAGATTTAGGCTGGAACCTTTAATGAGGAAAGGAAAGACAGAACAAAGCTAATAGTTTAGAACTGGTAAGTTTGAAAATTTTTGGTGGGCTTTGGGGTATAGGGGTGGAGGAAAATGGACAAATTCAAGAGATTGAAGAGATACAAATGATTAGATTTTGTGACTGGATGGATAAGAGAGGAGTCCATGTTAGTGCTGCAAATTTCTGTGGCAAATAACAGAATGTCCAACTCAATTTGGCTTAAACTGAACCATCTTCAGATGTAACTTCATTCAGGGTTTAAATGTTGTCTTTGGGGACTATCTTTCCCCAGAGAGTCTCTCACTGTTTCCTCTGGGTTGATTCCGTTTTAAGGTGTATTGTGTTATTCCTAGGAACTAGCATCATCCCAGCACCCAGTCCCATGAAAGACAATTCCACTTTTCAATGGGCCAAACAAGCCTTGGAACTGAGACCCCCACACTTTTGATTCAATGTCACTCTCTTTCTTGAGAATAATCATTGTGACCATTGGAATAAAAAGTCTGATTTTGCTTGGACTGTGTCCTGTCACCTCCCCTAGAGACTACTCTCCCAAAGCACTTGGCAGGCGAGAATTCTACCACTGAACCACCCATGCGCACATACTCTCCCAAAGCACTTGGGCTGGCAGTTGGCCAGTTGAGGCTCTTTTAAGGGGAACAGATTATCAAATTTAGAGTAAAAAGTATTTGGAGAAATAAATAGTAGCCACCTGCTTTATATCATGTTTGATATACTGGTATGGGCAATTGCATGGCTCATGGTACATTCATTAAATTTGGAGACAATGAAATAGGTATAGATTTGTGAGTTCAGAGTACATAATTGGCTGATAATTAGGTTTAAAACACAATGGCTTAGTACATTTGAAATTTCAGTATTAGAATGTGATGTCCAGTACGGATGGAGAAAGGATTACCTGTGTCCCAGATTTGTTATTTAAACAACTATTTTCTCTTGCCTGATAGTGAGTCAAGAATTTTCTGGCTCAAGAATTTCTCTCCAGTGTCCAAACTGCACATCACCGTTGTCTAAAACATGGTGGTTGGTTATGAAAATACAAAGTTGAGTGATTCACCATGATTTCTATATTCAAGGAGCTGATAGTGTGGTAGGGAAGAAAGATAAATACAAAACTACAGTATAGTGAATTAGGTATTATTAGAGAAGACCAAAAAGGGAACAGAATTAAGAAAGGGATGGATTGCAGGCTCTTTGGAGAGTTGGTGATGTCTTCAGAGAGGAGGTAATTTGGGAATAGAATCTGGCTGCAAGTGGGAAAGTGAACAGTGTATAGACATTTACAGAATTGCATATAGTCCTGTATACTGACAACATAAAATAATTGAGGTGTTGGTAAGATGTTTTGTCCATTGATAACTCCTAACAACCCGTCTACCCATCTGTGTGGGATAATTTCAGAAAGAGTAAACTCTCCCATAGACTAATCCACCCATACTTAAAAATATTTATCTTATTGACAAAGGACTAGGGTTTTGAGTAGAAATTAAAATATTGACCTTGAAGCAAGTAAATAGCAAGGTAATTATTATCTTTTATTAAGCATTAGCTAATCACATAATTTTAAAGGACAACAGGACCTGAGAAAGTGGGACTCTATACTTTAATAAACTCTTCTGGATACATTCTCAGTCAATGTATGTATATAAAAAAACTCAAGAGGACCTCCCTGGTGGCTCAGCGGTTGAGCGCTGGGTTGCGAAGCTGCCCGCAGCCTCTCCAGTGCCGGTTCGATCCCCGGCCGCTGGGTGAGGATCCCACATGGCGCAGCAGACCTCTCCTGGCGCCCACTGCTCTCCTCAGCAGTGTACTTGGTCAGTCTGCCTGCTCTGTTCCCCGCTCTGGCTCTGGTGAATTCTCTCACCCTCCCACACTTCTGACTGTACCCAGTGCATGTATAAATAAATAAATAAATCTTTAAAAAAAAAGAGAGAGAGAAAAAAAAAAACAAACTCAAGAATGTTAACTGTTGCTACCAAGACTGTGATTATTCATCAAGAACTACCAGATAGTCACACAAGAACTTCTCCCCCAACTCTCTCCTAGGTTCTTTAATTAGCAAACTCCTATTCATTCTTCAAAACACTCACTACAGTACAACACACTAAGATAATGTGACTTCTGCTTCAAGAGCAATTCATTCAGATATTAGCATATTGTAACACAATTCTTCAATTTTCTTATCTCTTATCTATCAGATTTTAAGCCCCTCCTTGGAAGCAGGAAAAAAAATCTTAGGTATCTCTGTAACTTATGTGTCTTATGGAATATGTGGAACAAAAGTAAATCTTTTAAAAGAAAGCATTCCAGTCTCATGGCAGCCGCAGTAGCCGCACCCCGAACCCCGCTCCGGCTCCTCGGCAGAGGGCTCGCTGCCGCAATGTCTACCGCCGGGCCTCTCAAATCCGCGGACTACGAGGTGTTTGGGCGAGTGCAGGGTGTTTGCTTCAGAATGTACACAGAAGGCGAGGCAAAGAAGATAGGCGTGGTCGGCTGGGTGATGAACACCAGCAAAGGCACTGTGACAGGCCAAGTCCAAGGCCCGGAAGAGAAAGTCAATTCCATGAAGTCCTGGCTGAGCAAAGTGGGGAGCCCCAATTCTCGAATTGACCGTGCGGACTTTTCCAATGAAAAAAACCATCTCTAAACTTGATTACTCTAATTTTAGTATTCGGTATTAGAAGAGAAACTGACACTGGAATGCTTATGGCTGTAGAAAATACACTATTATTCCTTAGTCTATATACTGGAACCATAGTAGCAGAGTAGGGTAAAAAAAAAAAAAAAAGGAATTTTCTATTCTGAAAGCTACATTGTATATGTTACTGAAAATATACCTGATAATGAAATAGTTTTATTTAAGTATGTTTTAACAAGAAAAAAACAGTATTCTAAAATAAAAATTGTCATTACCACATAATTCATTGAATATTTTAAGCTTGTCTCATGAAATCTTGAGTTCTAATGAAAATTTTAGCATGTATGTTATTTAGCTTGCCATAAGATAAAGTTAATATTGTGAAAAAACAAACAAGAATGTAAAATAAGGGTATGTCATTGATTAATTAATTAAAAAATTATTGCTAGGTATGTTGTCTGCATTGAAAAAAAATAAAAGAAAGCATTCTATATTCTAGCTCTAAAAGTCTCTCTATAGTAGTCCAGAGGTAACATCTACATAAAGAGCTTAATGGGAACTTCTAAAGATGATAAAATTATTAGTTAATGATGTTTGAATCCTGTTTGATTTCTTCCTCTCCTATTTTCTGTCCTACACATGAAAATACCTTGACTAGTCATGAGTCAAGAATTTGCTAGCATAATGTTGTAGGACTTTTAATTCAACTTGGAAGTTGAATTGTAATATTTATATAAACTACTAGAAGGGGAAGGTAATGGAAGTACGTGCAAAATGTGGAGGGGCGCAGTGGACTATGGGTGCCTTGGTGGTGGGTGTAGTGTGGTAACATATCCAAAGAGGTGTGAATGGTGTTGGTGTTGTATACTATATTGTTATCTCAATAAAAAAAGAATGCAGTGATTGTATTTATTATATTGTATCATGAGCTTTGGTTTTAGACCTTTAACCAAGAAAAGTGCTACATGGCACTTTTTCCTTACTAGCTTGAGGATGGATGGTTCAGATGGCCTCACAGATGCTGTCTCTCTTTACCAGAGCTTTCTGGGTTGCATCAGCCTGTGTTGTCTCCTGGAATTGAGTTTAAGTGTGGGGTACCCATAGGACATGTTCTTTTGGCAGAATGTATTCTCTATTCCATTTCTTTCATGAGGAAGTTCTATGCCTTTTAGTAGGAAGAATTTCTTGGTGAAAGATATTACATTAAATACAATGGATGCCTCCCATTGTAAAGTGCACCTCTAGTCCTAGGAGAGACCTTAAGTAACCCAATAACATCAGTACTTATAATAATGCTCTATCATGAAGTTTCTGGTGATGTCTCAGACACAGTGAGTACTCACAAAGTACATGACTGGATGATTGGCATCAGGAGCTACAAGGGTGATCCTGCAGTCATCAAGAAGTGGTAAGTACCTAGGAGTGGAATTGCTGGATCATATGGAAGCTCTATGTTTAGTAGGTCCAGAAATCTCCACACAGCTCTCCATAGTGGTTGGACCAGTTTGCACTCCCACCAACAGTGCAGAAGAGTTCCTTTTTCTCCACACCCTCGCCAACATTTGTTGTTGCTAGTTTTTTTAATATGTGCCATTCTCACTGGTGTAAGATGGTATCTCATGGTAGCTTTGATTTGCATTTCCCTGATGACAAGTGATGTTGAACATTTTTTCATATGCCGGTTGGCCATTTGCATTTCCTCTTCAGAGAAGTTTCTTTTTAGCTCTTTTGCCCATTTTTTGACTGGATTATTTTCTTTGTTGTTGTTGAGTCTTATCAGCTCTTTGTAGATTTTTGTGATCAGTCCTTTATCATTAGTGTTTATAGCAGCACTGTTTACAATAGCTAAGCTTTGGAAACAGCCCAAATGCCCAAAAATAGATGACTGGATCAAGAAGATGTGGTACATATACACCATGGAATATTACTCAGCATTTAAAAAAGATAAACACATGCAATTTGCAGCAACATGGATGGCGCTGGAAGGGATCATGCTTAGCGAAATAAGCCAAAAAGAAAAAGAAAAATACCGGATGGTCTCACTCATAGCAGGAATCTAGAAAACTTAAATAAGGGACCAGGAAAATGAATAACTGTAAGAAAGTGAAAATCAAAATCAACAAAAACTATGAACCAGAGACACTTTTTGGGGGTGGGGGGCGGGAGGGGAGGGATTGGGGTCAGAATGGGGGGGTTGCAATTGTATGGGGAATATAAAAATAAAATTTATTTTAAAAAAAAAAGAAGTGGTAAGATACTGACTGTTCTGGAGAAATGGGAGGAGCACCTGGAGGAAAAGAAATTCATTCATTCATTCAGCAAATACTTAATGAGCACTTACTGTGTGCTCCCACATTTCTTGGCACTGTGTATGAATGGACAAGATGAAGGAAGATAAAAGGTTACCTGTTTCATAGATTTATCAAGAGACCTCTCCCAAATATTCTGTCATTTACCTTCATTGCTTGTTTTAAAGCTACATGTTATGAAGTGCTCAGTGGGAGGGGGATGAGAAGAGTAAGAAGAAAATTATGCCATAATATTGTTAGAGTGCTATGATATATTTTAAATTATTTCAACTAGGTCACTCTCAAAAGAGTCTTTCTGTTTCTGAAGAGCTTAATCCTCCCAGATAATTTCTGTAATGTGCTACTCCAAACACAGCCCTCTTTTTCTTTTTTTCCCCAACTCCTTAAGCCTCATCATAGGTTGCTGAGCAATCTTTTGAACACAAGAAAAAAGATCATTATCATCATTATGCTGTTACCCTTGAAGAAAGCATGTAAAGAGACTGACACAGGATGCATAATTTAAGAAAATACACAGACACTAGAAATTGCATAATAGCCTCTTGTTCTCCTTACTGCCTCTAAATGTAATTGAGACTAAATATATGTACACACACACACATATACACACACACACCTCTTTTGTGGGACAGTATTTTGATTAAGCTTCAGACAGCAGGGACAGCATCTATTTTTTCCCCAATGTATAATCCAGTGTTTACATAGTACCTGGTACAAAACAGGCACTTAGATACCCGTTCAATGGACAAACAAATAAACTGCATTTCCAACATCTTTCTTCAGTAATTTTTTAAAAAGATTTATTTATTTATTTATGCATACAAGCTGGGGTACAGGCCAGAGGTGCAGGGAGTGTGAGGCTTTACCAGAGACAGAGTGGGTAACAGAAGAGGCAGACTGGCCAAAGTACACTGCTGAGGGGAGCAGCAGGCAAGACAGGAGAGGTCTGCCTCACCATGTGGGAATCTCACTGGCTGGCTGGGGATTGAACTCTTGCCGCAGAGGCTGTGGATTTCTTCATAGTGCAGTGCTTAACTCCTTGCGCCATCAGGGAGGCCCTCTTCAGTTATTTCTTATGTTCATCTTTTGTATTTGTAGCTTTTGTTTCTCATGATTTCATTTCAGGTTTTCTTCCTTCCCTGCAACAATGCTTTCATTAGTTTATGGAATTCCTCTATTATTGGAGAATTGCCTTTAATTACCTATATTTCTATCTGGTTCTTAGGCATAGTTCTTAGGCATAGTGGAGGGTCAGATCTTCAATCTTCACACTGCTTTTTCAGTTTCCCCCCCAGCTTTTGTTTCCATCCTGCCACTGGATTGCCTACTCTATGAAGCCAATATTTCCTACAAAGCTCTCTTAAGTACCTGACAGTTTAACTATGGCCACAGGAGCACTTTGTCTGACTGGGATTTGATATCCTTATCCCTGGGAGTTCAACTTCAATTCCAACTTCAAGGCAGGGGATTTTACTGAACAAAGCAACTGCGAATTGGGGGAAGGAACTTTGGGTGCAGACCTGAGTTAATGTTATTATTACCACTTACTAGGTGTTCAGTCTTGGGAAAGTTACTTAAATTCTGAGTCTTGGTTCATTGATGGAATTTCTTAAAATCACTCCATAGATTTGTTTTAGATCAGATGCCTAAACCAGTCCTACCCAAAGTGGAGGAGCTAAAAATCCTTTTGGCAGTTGTTCATTATCCATGCATCCATCTTTAATCTTTCATTATAAGCTTGAAGTCAAGCATTTAAAAATTTATTATGTTATCTGATATACACCCAAAGACCTGGCATTGTATCTGACAAGTGAACACTGAGTAGAGGCTCAGTGTATATTTGCCGAATGAATAAATGGGTTAATCAATCAATCAGTCAGTCCATCCATCCATCCAAAAATCACTGACATATCTGCTAGGAAATATAAAATGATGACTGGAATGCAGTTTGGAATTTAATGAGGAAGACAGAAATTTTCACAGAACCAGTCAAATATCTGTTAGTGTCCCTGGGGCTACCATAACAAAGAGCCACAAAATGGATAGACATTTATTCTCTCACAGTTTTGGAGGTTAAAAGTCCAAAATTAAGGTGTTAAACAGGGCTCCAACTTCAGCTCCCTTCCAAGTCTCCAGGGAGTGTATCCTTCCTGTTCTCTTCCAGTTTTAGTTAACCCCAGGCATTCTTTGCTTTTGAAAAGTACAGCTTCAATCTGTGCCTCTGTCTTTTTGTGTGTCCATTTTTCCATAGTGTGTCTGTGTCTGTGTCTCTGTTTCTTCTCTTATAAAGATACTAATTGTTTTGTGTTAATGATGCATTCTACTCTAGCATACCCTCATCTTAACTAATTAGATCTGCAAAAACCCTACTTCCAAACAAGCTCACGTTTTGATGTGCTAGGTGTTAGAATTTCATATGTTTTTGTGGAGGACACAGTTAAACCCATAGCAATATTAAATCTGAAAACGGAGAAAAGAAGAATGTACTCTGGGGTCAGAAGAAGGGAAAGGGTAATTCTAAATTGTGAATGAATAAGAGCAAGGAGAAATTAAGGTAGACTTCTTGGAGAAGCCTTGAATGAGGAGTAGCAAGAATAGGTAAGGAAGAGTCATTTTGAGTTGAATAGACAACATCAGCAATGGCAAGAATGGAGTAAAAAAATAAATGGTACATAGTTTACCACCCCCGCATTGGTTCAGTCAGTCATTACTTGTTGTTTTATCCTTGTTTATTATCCTTGCTGATCCCAAACATCAGTCTCAAAACCTTCCTTAATATAACCTTCTGGATGTGGCCAGTCAAGCAGATGGAGCACCCAAGACAAAACTTAATTGCATTATGCATAGAAACAGGTAAGCATGTTTCAATAACTGAATATTTAAATGACTGGTACAATCAGGCCCACAGTAATGTCAGGGGATGAGGCAACTGGTTCAGTTATAGAAGACTCTACAAGAAACCAGTTTACTCTTTTGTTTTTTTTGGATCTTAGGAGATTTCTGTGTCTCTATAACTGTATAACTTCCCCTCCCCCACAGCCATATTCTATTCTACTAAAGCTGGTTTGATAAAGTTTTGGCTTTTTGGTATCAAACAAGATCCTCACATGAGTTATAGCTGAGGGGTAAAGTGTTTGACTGCAATCAAATCCTACCCAGATAAATTATGGGGTAGCATATTAATTTTCTTTTTTTGTGTAAAAATAACTATAATCTTAGCAGCTGAAAATATCACCCTTTGATTACCTTAGAGTTTCTGTTGTCAGAAGTCTGAACATCATGTAGTTGTATTTTCTGTTCAATATCTTACCAGTCTGATATCAAGATGTTGGCTGGAGCTTCAGTTATCAATTAGGGGTGGAGTCCTCTGCTAAGTTTACTTATTGGTAGTGCAATTCAGTTTCTTGCAGCTGTAGGACTGAGGTTCCCATTATTTGGTTAGCTATTGGACAGTATGTGGTACAATTCTCAAAGTACGTACTTTGTTTTCGTCTAGACATGACTCCCTGTTTTCAGCCAGCCAGAGAGCAGTCTTTAAATGGGCTCATCTACTTACATCAGGCCCACCCAGGATAATCTCCCTTTTGCTATAAAATGTAACAAACAGAGGAGTAATATCATATTTGCAGGTCCCACCTACAGTTAAATGGGAAAGGACTATACAGAGACAAGAGTCAGTGGGGCCATCTTAAAATTCTGCCTATCACAGGGCATATGCTGGTGGACATTTTCATATCTGATGACAGACCAGGTCTTTGACTTTGGGTGAGATGCTTTTATCTCTGGGTTCTGATTTTTCTCCCCTATAAAATGATGGTGTTGTTATTGATAAGGTTAAGATTTCTATCCATACTGAGGAAACAGATATATGTGTCCATTGTCTCCTGGAAAATCCTAGAGGTCGTATTTGTTAAGTTGACTGGAGTAAGCCAACCTTCCCTTTGTTCTGCCATCTGAGGTTCACCAAACCCTTTGATTCTATCTTGACTGCACATTTCTATCTTCACTTCACATTTTCCTGCATAGTCCTCTGAGAAGTAGGAATGTACGAAGATCATTGTGTCAACATATGGATGCTCTAAGTCTGATGACACTTACCATGATTAGGAATGTCTGGGGCCATTTTCTTTTTTAAAAAGTTACTGGCACAATTGTGTATGATGCTGACATCCTGCTAGATTTCAGTCTCTTCCCAGCTCTTCCAGGATGAGGTTAACTAAATTAAATCATAGTTAATATATTATTTCTTTGAATTATGGTTAATAATTAAAAAAATCTAAATATCAGCACGATTTCCATTGGAATAATCAATAATTCACGGAACATCACATGACTTAGATTCCACACTTGATACTGGATATTAGCTCAGGCTGAGGCTGACCAAGTCATTGTAGAAAGTACAATGTCATAAAGCACCAAGTAATAAAGTAGAAAGTAGCATTTTTCACACTGGAGATTCAGGCAAGGTCACTTACCCTCACTCTGATAGTGAATGTCCCTATCTCTAAGAAGGAACTCCTCTCCAATACATACTTTGGGTGAAATAAAGTTTCCACCACTAACAAGCCCCTTAGGCTACAAATCTCTAGCCTAATGGTATGGAATCCTTCATGCCAAGGTCACAGGCAAGAGAAGATCATGAGACAGAATGACCTCACGGAAAAAAGAGCAGAGAAAGGACCCTAGCTCTTTAATTATGCTGGGTTAAAACTTTGAATAGAGCCTCCACCTGTTCTCAGGGGCAGTACGAAGACCAAGTCTCTGATACTGACTCCCTCTATGATAAATTGCATACACTTTAATAAATTCTTGTTTGGTACCTGCAGAATTAGAGTTTCCATTATTTCTATTTTCTGGACAACTCAAGAACCCAAAAATTGGACACCCAGACTCTGGCATAGTATCTGGCACATGATAAACTTTCAGGAAAATTTTATTGTATGAAAGAACATGCCACTACACTTTCAATAAGATTTTATTTTCCTAGAGACTTTATTCTGGGGAATTCTAATTCACTTAATAAATACTAGTTTAATTGAAATGAACTATAGGCAAAGATTTTCTGTGGGGTATATAAAGAAGAAAACTCCTTGATGGCAGGGATCACTTTATCTTTTTATCTCTGTTTCACTAGTGCTTAGCAGAATACCAAGCACTTATGATAAATATACTTAATAAATATTTGTGAATAAAAGTGAGTTAGCAAGTGATTTAAAATCTGATATGTGTCTGAGTGTAGACGCCAGGGGCAGGGAGAGGTTACAAAATAGAATAATCTTAGACATTTTTGCAAAATCACAGAGAGACTTTCAGTAAACATTTTCCCTTTCCCCACCCAGCACACAAAAGAGCCTCTTTTGGAAACTGTCTAGACTAGGTGTCACTGAGGAAGGGGTAGCACTGTGAAAACATCATTTTCCTCTTGGCTGTTTGGAAAAGGTTGATGGAAGGATGTGTAAAAGACAGAGATGAAGTGATTTGGTTGCCCTGGGGGAACTTTGAAGCTGGAGAATCCCTGGGGGAGGGACTCGCTCAGCAAGGATCCTTCCCTGCACCTGGTACTGGTTGCCTGGAGAAAGCACATTCCAAGGCTGGACAGCGTCTGACACCCCACTGAGAACAAAGCCCCACAGGCTGGGGACACATGGTTCTGGTTATCTGGAAACTGGGTTTTTTAAGGAAAATATACTTCCTCTTTATGGGGGCCCTATTTCAGAAGACTCCTAGCCCTTTCTCCTCTAGGCACAACTCCTGTCCAGGTGTCACAGCATAGACTAGTTCCGGGGTTGCAGGAAAAGCACCTCTCTATAAGAAGTAGGACTGGGTTCTTGGAGGCCACGCTGCTGCCAGGTCTGCTGAAATGCTGGAGCATGTGGTGATTGCTGCAACCTTGTCTCTTCGAAGCCCTGGGGTAATAGCCCCTGCCCAAGGCACCCTCTGTATCTGTGACATTGTTCAAAGAGCCCGTGTCTGAGAGTGGAGTTGGCAGATGTGGCTAGAACCCGCTGATCTATGCCCCTCGCATGCTATTGTCTCCGGATGAAGCCAATTTGGATTTAAAAAAAATACACGGAATATCAACGCTTTGTACTTGATACACATCTGTAAAAACCAAGTTTACGTGAGAAGAAAGAATAAGCATGGATTTCTGCCACCTCATTCTGTCCTTGAAGTATGTGTGTTAAAAATGTGTCCCTCAGTAGTTAGAATAGCTGGGTCTTGTTTTATTATTATTGTTTATGACAAGGGATGCCACATAAATTTTACTCTGAAGAGCAGCTATTCCTGTTAATGCCAGTAAGCATAATAATCTCTTGCCTACGTTTTGAAAATTTACCATTGTATGGATTTGAGTGGAAAACTGTGTAGAATTCCTTAAGTGCTTGCTTCTGAAAGTCAGACTAATCTCCCCTCTTTCTGGGCCCTGGAGGGAGGGTTGGCAGATAAATTAAAGAATACCCAGGACCTCCCAGGTGGCGTAAGGGGTTAAGACACAAGCTATGAAGCTATACGCAGCCTCTGCAGCACGAGTTCAATTCCCCGACCAGGGAGCTTTCCACATGGCACAGCAGACCTCTCCTGACTCTCCCGCTGCTCCCCTCAGTAGTGTATTTCAGTTAATCTGCTTGTTCTGTTCCCCACTCTGTCTCTGGTGACTCCTCTCACCCTCTTCCCACACCTCTGGACTGTACCCCAGTTCTTGTATGCATAAATAAATAAATCTTTAAAAAATAAAAAATAAAGAACACACAGCAAGTTTGAATTTCAGATAACAAGCAGAAATTTTTTAATTATAAGAACGTACTACCTATTACAAAGGATATACTTCTTTTAAAAAATTTCAGTTTATCTAAAATTCCAAATTAATTGTACATTTTATATTTTTATTGGCTGAATCTGGCAACCCTACCTGGGGGCCAGGACCTGTGACTGAAGTTTGGCCATTGGGTGCTCCCTCACTGTATTCTGAAGATGAGTTTGTCTTGTCACAGTAGCAGCATTTCGTGTAGGGTGTCACTATGCAGCCCACAGTGTGCAGTCTGTTGTCCAGTTGGGGCAACAGCAACAGCACCAACATGATCTGGCTTTTTCTGAGGCATAAATTTAATTCCTGACAATTTCCCAAGTATTTCCTGCAGTTTTTTCATAAATCTGTGAATTACCCAAGACCTTCCTATCAATTCCTTTTTTAAACTTGAGTTAGCCAAAGTTGATTTCTGTTATTATTGTTGGTTTTTGAACTCCAAGCCCTGACGGCCGTGTGGGACTATGTGCGTGCAGATGAGCCCCTGAAAAGGGCATGACTGACAGCTGTAACACACCCTCATCTGCATTTACCACTGTGCTGATTCTCAGGCACCCTTCTTGTGGTCTGTTCTGGAATATTCTAGAGAGAAGTGGGGCACCTTTAGCTAGAGACCTCCCCAGTGGCATGGCTGAAACATTCCTAAAGCAGTGCTGCATCTGAGACTCTTTCTACCTAGTTCTCTTCCTTCTTCCTTTCCTGAAAGGGCTGATCTTCCTCCTGAGCTGAGGGCTCTTTCTACCTTCTTGTGTTCTCTCCTAGTACATCTCTGTTAGGTCTAAGACTATTTAGAAGTCTGATTCTTGGCAGACATGAACTAACAGGGGTGGGGTGAAGGTCACTTTAGCCTCCTACATAACTTTAGTTTATAAAGTCTTCCCTGGCAGTTACCTGAAAGTTAGTATAAGAAATCGATTCACACTCTCATCTTCAGCCCCCATTGGCTATCCTCCTGTGGTCTAGGAAGATTCTCTAGATATTTTAAGAATGTAGGGTGATGTATTCAAGTTCCTGAAGGAAGTCAGCTCCTCTGTTCACTTTGGCTTTCTGACTTAGAGGACTGCTGTGATTGGGGATGTAATGCAGTATTGTAAAAGTTTCTCTTATGTCTCAATAGAGAAATTAATTTCTCATAACCACTCTGCAGCTGAAGTTCAACTTCTAGTCAGATTGCATCATTGAGATAATCCTCACTCCAGCTTCACCTGCTGCTGGCATTTCACAGTGATGACGGAGGCAAGAACCTGCTCTTTACTTGCCATTCAGCCCACAGTGGCTGGTATTGGGAAGAAAGCAAGTCACGTTGCTGTTTTCATAACTCAGCACAGTGGGGAGATCTAGCTACAAGTGGATGCTCAGCAGACTATAATTAGCTTTGAGGAGGACATTGCTAGGGAGTGACTGCAGCAGTGACTTTGGTAAACTGCCTGCTCCCAGACTCTGTTGCAAATAACCTGAATATCTGTGGCTCTGATGGAAAGGTGACCAAAGAGTGGGATAAAGCAAGGAAACACACTGCAAGGAATCAGAAGACGTGATTGGCACCACAAACTCTGTCTCTGGGTGGCCACATCACCTGGCTAGTCATTGAACTGTCTGAGAATCCATTCAATCTGCTATCAAGAGGAATACCAGCAGTGTTTGCTTTCTAGGTTTTGTGGTCTCTGTTCCATGAGAGGTTTTGAGTTCTTGCTTGAGGACTCTCACGTTTGGTGGCCACTTGGGAAGCTCCCATACTTTCCTGCTGATGTCTAGCTGGTGGCCTCAGGCCACAGTTTTTTTGATGTATGCTCCTCTTTGCTCCACAAGGTAGTTGCCTCCAGCAAACTTGTAAAATGCAGCCTAATAGCCACCTTCTGACAGATTCCAGAATGAATGTGAGATCCATATTTTGTACCTCTGAAAACCTGGAACCCTCTGCCAGACTGGGTCAGAACCATCTTCACATGCTCTTTTCTCTGTCTCAACAACTCAAAAGCATGTTAGCAAAACTAGTCACTAACTAAACACCCCAACTGGAACTGAGGTGCCAAACTCCTCTTCTGACCCACACTCCAACTTCTATGCACCATTCTTTAAGGGTCCTTCCCCTGAGGTGGCTTCAGGGAAAAAGCAAGCAAAGCACTCCCTCCCCCTTCCAAAGGACAGGAACTTGCATTTTTCTCAAACACTGTAGTTTCCAATGGCAGCCTTCTGGGTGTCCTGTTCCATCTTAAAATTCTCTCTTTGGAAAAGACTGAAAAAAACATTTCAACTCTTTGCATTTGCGTGCAGAGAAAGCACCAAGTTTGAAGCCCCTGAAGTAGCCTGCTCTAAACTGGGAGAATGAAGTCATTTTATCACGCCTCTGTTACTCATAGTGTTATCTACAATCAGCGAGTCTTTGTCCCATCTTCCTACCCTCTTTTGAGAACTTAACCAGGTAACTGATCATGCATTCTCCTAATTTTTGTCTTCCACTTTCTGTTTCCTCTCTCCTACTGCTTTCTTCTTGTTTTCTACTCCTGCCTTTCCTTACTTTTCTATTCTACTGTGCCTGGCCCAGAACTTCTTGTCTTTATGTATGGAACAGTTTAATTATGGTTAAGAACACAGACTCTGAAGTTAGACTTCCTCAGTTTCTTCAGCTATAAAACTGGGATAATAGCCCCAGCATCACAGAATTGTTGTGAATTTTAAATGACACAAGTTGTATAGAACACTTCATGCCAGGTTCTATTCTAGAATTCGTGGAGATGCATGCTTATAGTCTCAGCTCTTGAGATTCCTCCATGGATTCATGCCTGCTAGTCCCAGGATTAGTCAACATTCCCAAAATGTGTCTCTTTTTTCCTTGCCCAGTGCTTTTGTTTATGGTGTTTTTTCATCCTGCCATCCCCTCCCCCATTTATGGTGGGCCTCAGTGGTACTGGGGTGCTAGTGTCAGCTTGTGTTTCCATTTTATTATTCTTTTCACTTCCAGGTTCTTGGTTGAAAAGCCAAATAGAGCAAGAAACCATCTCTAGATAGAATATTGTGGAAATAGATTGAAAAAGAGTAAAGCATATATCTTAAAGTCACATCACTTGACTCACATTCTCCTCCCCCACCCCCATTCTGTTTGAAGTTAGAATAGAAAAGGAGAGATCTCTCCTTAGGTTCTGGGTTCTCACCACTGGAAAGTAGTGGAGTAGCCTCACTGTCTGGTTATGGTTTTCCCCAATTATATTAACTACTTCACCAGAGAAAGGCAGGAGTGTACCTCCAATGTTACTGCCTTTTGGAAAGTAGACCTTATGTAAAGTAAGGGACTTATGAAAAGGGGAATCATTATTCTCTTTTAGAGACAAGAAGTAAGTACTTCATTCTGTATAAAAGGGGAGACTTTGGAGTTTGTTAAACAAGGGTGCAACAGTTCATTGCTTTGCATTAGCATTCATAACACTCAGATATATCAATAAAGTATTTGAGTGTTTTCAAATATAAGATCTCATTAGATATATGCTTTAGCAAGTAAGTGGATCACATCTGGAACAATATACAGGGCAGTGTCTTGCTGACTTCACATTGTATCACAAATCTGAATATGGATGGCACATCCTCAGGTGAGACAGGGACTTTCAATGTTCAACTTATAAGCAAAATGTTCTTTTATTTTTTCCTTCTTGGTGAGGTGAACATGTATCTTTAGAAGCTAAATTTGAAAAGGTCAACCTGTCTTTTAGGCATTGGGTGTCTGGGAAACCACACGGCTGCAAGCATTGGCCTTGGAGGGTAATCTTTCTCTTAAATCAGATCTGTATACATTATGTCAGCCTCTGCCTGTTGTCCAGTGATGAATGTGGTGCCTACCTTAGCCAGCTTGGTTTTCTGGGGGCCCTCTGTCTTCCAGCTGATGGAAGGATAATTAATAAGTGTAACAGAGGATGGAGAAGAGGCTATTGCATGGAGAATTATGTTAGCTTTGCTCACATGTGTGAATGATTGTTCTCATACCCTTGGAGACAAATCTTCTTGTCCAGGGTGAGTCATAACAACTGGAGCCTCTTAGTAGGAGTCTCAGGTCACACATAAGAGAAACCAGTTTGAAGCTGGAACTGCTCATTCATGACTTTTCCATGAAGGATTTGAAATGTAAAAGCAAGACAGTCCTTGCCTTTTCCTCCTGAGAATTTTGTTGTGATCCTTCCAGCTACTCACTAACTGACTGGTGTAACTACTGAATTTGGAATTCATCCTTCAGAATTGAAAATAGGCAGTCTTATCCATGTCATTCTAGTTGGGTCACACACAATGTGCACAAAAGTCCACAATGTAAACTCATTTGTGTAATTTATATCAATTAAAACAACTCAATAAATAAGAATTATTTCTAAACAATAGTCCGTAAAAGACTAGTTCTAAATAATGTTAAGTAACAAGATCGAAACAGGATTCCACACTGCATTTTAATATTCCTCATTGCTCTAAGCTTAGTGAAAGCAGAAACTTTACCTGCCTAGTTTTAATTACAGAATAAGTGTTTTCAGGGACCTTCCTGGTGGCACAGGGGTTAAAGACAGACAGTGCTATCAAGCTGTCACCAGCCACTGCAGCACGGGTTTGATCCCCAGCCAGCCAGGGTACAACCCACATGGCGTAGCAGACCTCTCCTGCCTCACCCGCTGCTCCCCTCAGCAGTGTATATCAGTAGATCCTTCTGTTCTGCCCCCACTCTCTCTGGTGAATCCTCTCACTCCCGCACCTCTGGCTTACACCCCAGTTCTTGTATGCATAAATAAATAAATCTTAAAAAACAAAAAAGAGTAAGTGTTTTCAACTAGCAATGCTTCCCATTTCAGATAACAGCCCACCCTACTGACGTAGTTTAACCAAGTAGGAAAAGCATTCTTCCATAACATAAAAAGAAGTTTGGAGCTAAGCAGCTGCAGGTCTGGGTTCATTACTCAACAGTGACGACAAAGACCTGGGCCATTCTCTTCTTTCTGTTCTTCCTGTCTTCTGTAGTGTGATTACTAATGCTCTTAAGATGGCAATAACAGATTGAAAAGTCATGGATGCATTCAAAGTCAGAAATCAAGAGGACTGAAGCGGCATAAGGGCCTTTCTCCTCACCATGTTCTTATCTGGACGAGAATATCTTTTCCTGGAAGTCCCCATGTTCTTACTTCTCTTCATGATGACTCATGGTCACCTCTACAAGGAAAGCTGACAAAGTATGTAATTGGCTTTTCTAACTTTATAAAAGATGTAAAAAAAAATAAAAATGGAGAATATTGTTAGTTGCTGTGAAATAGATGGCTTAAGTATATATGCCATACAATTCTGTCTCCTAGCGCTAATGGGCTTGCTACTGCTCAATGAATAATTGTTGAGAGAAGGTGATCTAATCCCTTCATCATTCATTCATTCTGTTGCCGATCTCTTTTTTCATCAACTCAGCAGTCACTGTAAGCCTCAGAAGTTGAAAGTATGGGGGCGTTCTTTGTTTCCATTCCTAGACTTTCTTCTAAATGCATCTCAGGTTATTTGGATCTAAAGCTGGTCTCCTCTCTGTCTAAGGAAAGATCCAGAATTGCTGCATCTTTATCATATATCTCAATATTTGATAAGATTATTCTACTTTTTTGAAAAAATAGGGGATTTTCATAATTTTGTTTCTATAAAATATTGTTTTTCTGTTCTCTTTCATTTCTAAAATTCTTTGGTGTTTTTCAAAATTAAAAATACATTATGTTTCAGGTTAATTAAAAGAACACTGAATTTTATGATAGTGGATTTTCCATTGAAGATCATGACAAACATTTGCATTTCTTTGTCAACTACTTCTGAGCCCATGATTAGCATTTTAAAAAATTGTTCTCATAAACCTTACCTACATTTCCTTAAGTTTTGGATTTACCTATATACTGCCTTTTTATTTATTTAAAGATTTATTTATTTATTTATACAAGAACCAGGGAACAGGCCAGATGCACGGGAGGGTGAGAGGATTCACCAGAGACAGATTGGGGAACAGAACAGGTAGACTGACTGAAATACACTGCTGAGGGGAGCAGCGGGTGAGACAGGAGAGGTCTACCGCGCCATGTGGGACCCTCGCCAGCCGGCCGGGATCGAACCCACGCTGCAGAGGCTGTAGACAGCTTCACAGAGCTGCGCTCAACCGCCTGCGCCACCAGGGAGGCCCTATACTGCCTTTTTAAATGAGGCATTTTCATTTGTTTTTTGAAGGCTTTTGTTAGCAAATAATAAAGTCATACATTTTTCCCCCATGAATTTTGAATGCATTGACCAAACTAACTTTTTTTTTAATAGTAACAAAATATCTATCCCAGAGTTTCCACAAAAATATTTTCTTTGGTGTGCAAATAATTTTACAATCACCTTTTAAATTCTGTATACCTTCTCTTTCCTTCCTCTAATTGTATTGGCTAATTCCTCTACAAAAATATTAAATACTAATGATGACAGTTACTTACCATTTTATTTTATGAGAATGGTCCTTTTGTTTCTATTCATAAAGATGCTGATCAGAGTCCTATTTCTATATTACCAGATTTTTTTCAAAAAAAGGATATTAAGTGTTGTGAATTGTCTTTGCCACATCTGCAGAAAGTGTTCTGACACTTAGTATATATTAAATAATAATTAATCACACTTTCCAATAATTCACTTGTTTCTTTCTTTGTTATTCATTAAGTTTTATGACTAAATTTTTCTTTGAGCATTGTTTTATGCATTCACTATAATATAAATTATGGTTATCAAAATTTTAAAGATTCAATTTGTAGTCTGACTTTAGTTAAAAAAAAGAGTAAAGGAATTCTTAGGATGAAGTAAAATACAACGAAACACGTTAACTGTACTGGATTTGGATTTTTGTTGTTTTCTTTTTATTGTTGATTTCTAGTTTTTTGTTTTTTTCCCCCAATCTCCCCTCCTCTCACCTTCCTTCCATCTTTCCTTCCTTCCTTGTATTGCATATCTCTTCTTTATTTCTTAAAGATTGCTGAAGGCATAAAATTCTTAAATTCTATTTTAAAATGAAGCTGTGGAGAAATGTGTGACCAGGCCATATTATTTCACTTATAAATGACCATTTTTCCCTCAGATGTTCAAAAGAATACTATATAGTTTTTGTAGTTCAGAAATTTTACCAGAATATATCCCAATATTAACAGTTTTGTGTCAAATTTACATCAG
Source organism: Talpa occidentalis (assembly GCF_014898055.3). Classification (NCBI taxonomy): domain Eukaryota; kingdom Metazoa; phylum Chordata; class Mammalia; order Eulipotyphla; family Talpidae; genus Talpa; species Talpa occidentalis. The sequence continues at coordinate 18,006,605 of NW_023603184.1, read as the reverse complement.
ACATATTACTCTCTTTTGATCAGTAAAATTGCTTGTTTTTTAATTTCTGGCAAATTTTTAATTATAACTCTAAACTTTTTTTTCTTGCCTATTAATTCTGTTCTTTTTGTGAATGACTAGTCATATAATTATGCATCTCTATCTTTAATTCATAGATATCATTTTCCCTCTGATACTTGTATCTCTTTATTCATTTATTTCCTCACTTTTCTCATTCATATCTTTCAACAGCATTATATATTTTTTGTGCTTTTATTTAGTTTGACTTAATTTTTCTTCCACTTGTCCCCTGAACTTTGTACATTAATGTTTCCTCTTCTGTTCCCTTACTATAGGAGTCCTAAACTTCTGTGTCTCTCTTTTGTGCTCTTGTTTTATAGAAGTTGTGGCCACACTGTTTTAAAATTATTTAATATTTGTCAGTTTTCTTCTGCTCCCAGATTCCTTCAGCATGATATTTATTTGACGCTTTCCCAGTTCCTTCTCTTCTTTTTCATATAACATCTCTGGACCTTGAAATTGAAGTTTTACAGGTAGTTAATATTAGGGAGAAACAAAAACTCAGATAGTCTGGACCAGAAATGCAAATGTATGCTCTTAGTCTCAAATGTGTGCTCTAATGCTGCTTAAAATATAAATTTGTCTCTTTTTCTATGCCTCATTGACAGTTTACTCTCCTTATAGTTTGCTGATGTCTTGCTCTTCTGAGATTCTCTGCACTTCATATTTAAATTGATTCAAGAAATCTCCCCATCACCACTTAATATGTTTTTTACTTCTGTTTGTTCTAATAAGTTTTGTTTTTCAAGATGTGTCACATAATTTGAATAAACAAGTTGTTTGAGCTTTGTTTGGACTCTAAAGCTCTACAGCTTTTGGATATTCTTGTTTGGTGTCTTTCTACTCTGCATTTTTTAATATACAGTTTTTAATATACCTATCCACCCTGGCTAATACTATAGTTTATATTTTAGACTGCTATAACTGGTTGAACAAGGATGCTGTTTTGTTTTGTCTTACTTTGTTGCTTTGGATATTTATAGGAAAATCAGGAAGCAGTCTCTATATTTTTTCTATGTTTTTAAATCTTGAAGACAATTTATCATATCTTATATTAAACAACATTCAAATTACAATTGCAACTATATCCTAGATATTAGATAATGTACATGAGTATGGATTTCATTTTTCCATACTTTTCAGCATACTGGCAAATATTACTTCACATTTGACTTATGTACCATGGTATGAGAGTTACTTTAACAAAAACAGTCTGGAATAGCATGAATTTTTCCATAGGACTGATCTTATTGTTTATTATTCAACTTCTATTTTGAAATGGTTATTTTATTATCTTTTTCTCTTTTTTATTAGTTAACTGGTCTGGTTTTACCAGATTCTTCTGGGTCAATGAAACTTCAGAAGGATTTGAAAAGCTCTTCCATAAGAATTAAGTGTACTTAATAGAATCTTGAATCTCTTCTAAGACATTTATTTGATTTTGTTTTGTTTTGTTTTCTCCCACCACAATCCCTTATATCACTTTGACCAGTTCTTTAATCTCTGAAATCTCATCTTAATCTCTGTAACTTCAGTTTGTTTATCAGTGTTTGTTGGTTTTTATATGAATTTTGCTTTGTCAAATCATCACCTATGTAAATATCCAGTCATTCTGACTTGCTTTAATACACGTAATTCCCTGAGCTCCTTCCATTGTGCTGTAAGTAGCAGCATTTTTGCCTTTCTTTATGACTGAATAGTATTCCATCATGTGTCTATAACATGTTTGATGAATGCTCTGTCAATAGGTATTTAGGTTGTTGCCATGTCCTAGCAATTGAAAATGAGCAGGGTAAAACGTATAATTTGGGGGGGGTTATGGTTTCAAGTTCTTTGGATAGATACACAAGAGTGACCTTATTTGGTCATATGGGATTTCCATTTTTAGGATAAATCCAAATAACTTTCCAAAATGGTTGTGCCAGTTTACATTCTCACCGACAGTGTAATTGAATTCCTTTTTCTGTCTTCTCCCTAGCATTTATTATGGGAGATCTCTTTAACATGTGATATTCTCATGTGTTTTTGACCTGCATGTCACTTATTAAGAGCAACAATGAACTTTTTTAAATGTATCTGTTGGCTGTCTGAATATCCTCTCTGGTGAATTGTCTGTTCAGATCCGCTGCCTATTTATCAATTAGGTAGTTTGTTTTTCTACTGTCAAGCTGTGTAAGTTTTTTTTTTTTGAATATATCTTAGATATTAACCCCTTGTTAATTATTTTTCCAGTCGATATGGTTTTTTAATCTAATTATATTTTCCTACATTGTATATAATCTTTTTAACTTGAGGGAATACCAGTTCATTTTTGTTTTTATTTCCTTTGCCATAGAGGTTGAAACACCAAGAACATCTTTATAATTGATGTTGTGAAACAGCATCAGTGTGTTCTTTTGTATATTTTATTGTAGCAGGTCTTACATATAAGTATTTAATGCATCTTGAATTCATTTTTTTTTGCATGGAGTTAGCCATTCACCTTCATTATTTTACATGTGCTTTCCAGTTTTCCCAATACCATTTGATAAAAAGATTCTCCTTTCCCCCATTTTGAAATCCTGGCATATTAACATTAATTAAGTATTAACATACACATGGATTTTTTTCTGGGATTTTGATTCTGTCCCATACATTTAGAAGTTTTAATTTCATATTTTCCTTATTATCGATGATTATTCAATCCATATTAGTGATTTAATCCTTCCTGAATAGATTCAGGTTTATAAAAGTTGAGTTGAATTCTTTCTTGACACCTATCATCTTAGTTATGTCATATTATTTGAGAGTTATTTTGAGTTTTAACTAAAATATCATTGAAAACTCCAAAAGTGTATAAAAATATGGAAGAATTGCTATTCCTCAGAATATTTACAGAAACATCTTTGGGTGGTATCTAAATGAAATGGGAAAATAAGGCATGTGAGAATTTAGTGGGTCATTTCAGTGACAAAGCAGTCATGCGTGTAATTACAAGTTTTGTGTGTCAGGCCAGGACCACTTTGTGTAGATCCACCCTTATGGGTTTGCCTTACTCATTTCATAACCCTTTGTTGCTTTTCATTCTCTTGTCTTGAACATAACTCAGTCACAGAAGCCAGAAGTTATAACTCTTGACATATTTAGTACATTAAGTTAATCAGTGGCCACATTGAAAAATATCCCCACTTGTAGTTCTGTAACACCTCAGTGCCCTTCACATAGGTGATCCCATTTAACAGCACAAAAAATAACACTGACTATCATTCCTGCAGCATTGTTTCTCTGGTTGCATATTAAAGCATGTCAGATGTGGTCTACAATGAAAAATATATTCAAATCAAAACCTAAAATCACTTATGAAAACATCCCAATAATTCAATATTACATGCATAATTCATAACAAATATTTATCGAACATATTAGTATCTTTTTTTGTTGTTGTTGCTGGTATTGTGCTAGGGATTGGAAATATAAATGCAGAAGATGCTATCTCTGCTTTCCAAGATTATGTTGATTATGGCAAATAGACAATTGTATTAAAATCAGGTCTATGTGCCATTTTCTGTCATTCTTCCCTTTGTTTATGTGATCTGACTCCAACAACTTCTTTCTTGGTCTTTAAACATATCTGGATTGTTTCCTCTGCTTGGAATGTGTCACATCTGATAGTCACATGGCTCATCACTTCACTTCATTTAGATCTCTGCTTGGATCACCTCTTTAGTCAAATTTCTTAACTCTATTTTTCTTTATGATACTTATCAACCTTTGATATTATATTATATTACATATTTATTTACCTTTTGTTTATCTATTTCTCCCCCATTAATATATAAGCAGCCTTAGGGCAACAACCTTGGTTTGATTGCTACTTTATTCCAGCATTAAAATAACCCTGGTTCTAAATTGACTTTTTTTTTTTCATTATTCAGTTGCCATTACAAAGATAGACACAAAATATTTTAGGACTGACATGGGACCAGGCTTTCAGATTAATATATAATTTCATTGAATACCACAAGAACCTATGAAGTAGCCATTTTTATCCCTTGCAAACAATAAGGAAAGAGTCATGAAAAAATTAATATGACTTTACCAGAGGCTACAGCATAGTAGATGATAAAACCCAGGTATTCAGAGTCCATTTCCAGTGATCTTTTCATTACACACTATTATATAAGTCAGGTAAAATATTAAAAATAGAAGATAAGCTCCATTACTTGGAATTTGGGGAGAATTCTATTGCTTTTGCTAAGACTCTTCTCACAGACCAAGAAAATGCTTATCTACACAGATTTTTTTCTTTTACATGGATAACCCATGAAATCTTATTCCTTCATGTGGAGTTTTTATGAGTCTACAGTTCGTCCTTCCCATTTGTTTCTGAATAGGAGGGCAGAATCTAAAATGTGGGAAGAAACCATGAAAATCATATGATTTATTATCTTGGCCACCTCCATTTTGGTGGCCAGTGAGAAAACCCCAAATCCAAATTGTAAGGTAATTTATTGGCCCATAAAAAAGGAAAAACAAAAGGTAAATATCCATGCATAGTTGCATTCAAGTGTTTATAGTCTTATTTCTTCTATCTCTCTTGCTCCTGTGTGCAAAAAGCCTCCATGTCAATTCCAAGTTACTTGGTCTTTAGGACTTATCAAAAAAAAAGAAAAAGAAAGTTTCTCTCTGCTGACTGTGCATGGAAAACAATTGAGGAGAGGCTTGATAGATATCTCCTAGCTCACATACACTTACCTGACCTAGAGGCTTGGGAAGGAGTGAGCTCTCACAGCATTCACATCCCTGGGGCCAATGTGTGAACTGAATCTTTTGAATTGAGAGAGATTTTAACACTGGAGAGAGCTGTTTCCTTGGAGGGAGCAATACCATATGGACAAAAACTACTCAACGAACTCATCTAACTCCTCTTAAGCCTATGAACCTTATTCATGTAGTGAACAAATATTTGTGAAATGTTCTCCATGCCAAGCTTTGGGATAGACCCTGGGTATGGTTGTTTTAATCAATAGTCCTTTGTCCTTGAAGATAAAGATATGAAGAGAAATGCACAATGTGGAGAGAGAGAAATAAGATTCACAACCTGAAGTTCAAATTGCTTTGGGAACCTAAAAGCCCTGAAAAAATATGGATTTCTTATGTGACCCTTCCCCTTCTTTGTCCTTCCTTGACCACTATCAGTAATTTGCAAGCTCTAGTGTATCCTTGAACATACTCCATTTTGCATTCTCCCTGTCATCAACAACAGTCAGTCTCTAAGTCAACTCAAACTGCTCCAAAAGTTCCTTTCCAAAGTCATGGTTTTGCAATATTTTAAGATCTTATTGTCTTCTCTTTATTTCATGCAACTGCTTCAGTGACATTTTGTTCTTAGACACCAGGGACTGTTGCTGGGAATGGAAAGGGACAGGGAGAAGGGGGGAGGGCTAAGTCGTGCCAGAAAGTGAAGAAGGGGTATCTTCAAATTAGATTTATTTATTAGCATGATGACTCACAGGATAATAATGCCACTTTGCCAGTGGCCAGGATAGAAAGCAAGACTATAAAGGAATAACTGGCTGATACTTAGAGGCATCCAAGTTGTTATATCTTTAGGAAGTTAAAAACGTACCTTAGTGTCTGCTTACTCATCCCTGGGCCGGATGTTCTAAACTGGAAAAGAAAAAAGAAAAAAGTTTTCCTTTCCTCTGATTCTGATTGTCAAGGACAAAAAGGCCTAAGCTCTTCCACTAATTAAATTTATGACCTTGATAAGTCACTCAATCTAGTTTAATTGCTGCCTCATTTTTAATGAAATAGAAAATAAATTATATTTCATGGGTTGGCACCTTGGAATCTATGTTCATAGTTAAATGTACCCACTGATATATGAAATATATACTTATAACATGTATTTTATATATGTCTATGTATATAATGCATATATGGTATATATGATTGAATTATATGTGATATATATGACATATGAGAAAATATATGTTAAGGTTCTGCTCAGTACCGGAACATAGTAGGTATTGAGTCACTCAATTTTCTTATTGTTCCCCTTCTTCCAACTTCATATCAATTTTCACTTATATAGAAAATGACTGAATCAACTGAATACTGAAGACCTTTTCCCCTCTCATATTCATTATTCTGGACATTTTGTACCTTTCACAAGTGAGAAAAATGGTATTTTTTTTCCAGAAGTTATTTTCTATAAGTAACACATCCTCTTTTCAGAGGATCTCTCACGCTCAGTATTTTCACACACTTTTTTTTTTTTTTTTGCTACCATAAATACATTTAAAGAGTCATTACCACTCAATTTCGCCATAGGGTTTTCCAAGATTGGCAGTGCAGGAGAGGCAGCAAATGATCTTTGGGAAGTCAGAAGCAGTTTTCCAGGGGGCAGAGCTCAGCCCTGGGACACTCCTTTCTCCAAGAGGTAAAACTTGGGAATCAACTCTGGGTCAGTTTCCATGTATACAGTCCCTGCAAGATTTCTTTACTCTTCATCTTTGCTCTCACTTGGAGAGGAAATGATTCAGAGGATGCTGGGACAGAGTGTTTCTTCTAAAGCCATCCTACCCATCATCACATCAGCAAAGAAGTCAGCTTTGTGTTTCCTGCCAAACTCAATGAGCTCAATTTCCATATCATTTTCCAGGCCTCCAGAAGTAGTTGTCATGATCCACAAGCAGGTCAGAAGAAGCACAGAATAATAGAATGACAGAGTTGGTAACAACCCAAGAGGTCACAACCTCATTCACCCCCTTGTTTGAGGAAGAACTTGAGGGTGACTGAGATTAAGGGACTTGTTCAAGGTCTCATGATGAGGCAGCAGCAGAACAAAGCAAACCCAGAATGTCATTACCTACTCTTGATAAACATATATGTAACAGCATGCCTCTTCTCTATAGCTCTTATTTAATGTTCATTAAATTTGTTGGAATTATTATTTTTATCACCACAAACAGGGAAATTAATTTGAAGTTAGAAAAGATTAATTGGTTCTCTTTTTGAATTCATATCTTCAGGATATAGCAGAACAGAAATTTGCATTCTAGTTGTTTTATTTATTTATTAATTTATTTGTGTTTCCCTTATACATCCAATCAGGGAATGGCTGCCTTCCTTTATCAAATTTTAATTAAAGGAAAAGGCAAGGACAGACACCATAAATTAGAAATCTATGGTGGAATTGGTAGCTTTAAATTTACAATGCAGACTTGTATTTGATGTCTACAGAACCATGATTTTTAGAAATAAGGAAGTCTTGGCAAATAAAAACTAATAAACAGCTGCTGATTTGGCTTTAATAGATAAAAATTTGTTATGTTTTTTATTAATGAAATAGGTGAATTTTTATTAAAAAATAGTTGTTAATACTGATAAGAAATTGAAGAGTATAAAATCACCTATACACAATCCTATAATTTGGAGAGAACCTTTGTCATACAGGCTTTTAGATTTACAATTTTTTCTTACATATATGTAAGAAATATAAAATAATTTAAAAATATAATTATAATTATCAACTCTCAAAACTACTTAAAAATAAATTATAGGCACTTTCTTTTGAGTACATACATATATTCATTTTAAATCACTGCTTAACATACATTTTATGGACACAAAACTATTTAATTCCCTCTTAGTACATATTTCAATTATTTCAAGTTTGGCATTATTATAAATCATGCTGCAGGTGAACATCCTAATTTATAGATATTTGTAAGTTTCTCTGATTATTTCCTCAGAATATATTTCTAGAATTGAATCACCAAATCACAGGGATGCATAATTTTCCAGCTTTTTTTAAACATCTCTCCCAGGGTAGGAGGGATGGTATTCTCTCTATTGCAATACTTTGTTTTAAATGCTTGATGTCCTTGTCCAAATAATATGTTCTGAGTTTAAGAGAGTGAATTTGATCCATGTTAGTAATGTTGACCACCAATGTTTACCAAAATCAAAACTCTTCTATTTAAGCTTAATTCAGATATTTTGAGTTGTAGAAATTACAAAGAAATCAAGCCTCTGGATCTAAGTACACTATGACTGTGCCCCATATAAGGGTTAGAGCTGTAGTATCTAGCAATAGATAAATGGAGACTCACCTCACCTGCCATTACCAGGGGTGACCACCATCAGTATAGCATGGGAGTGACAAGCCTAGATTCCAGAGCAGGGCTACCAATAAGCAGTGTGACTTCCGGCAATTACTGAATTTATGCAGGCATGTTTTGTTACCTTTAAGTAGGGTTGATAATATTCCTTAATTTATAATATTGTATGAATATTAAATGAGTAATATAGGGGAAGCCCTTGAACAGTGTCCGACACAACAAATGTTAGCCATTTTTGTGGTTGATGTTATTGTCTTTAAACCATAATAATTATTATTGAAAACTAAGGCATAATAGATACTCAAAAGTGTTTGTTTGAAGAATAAGAAAGGGATGGTGAAAGCATTCATAAAAAAAATTATATCCTGAATAGAGATAAAGATTTGGGAGATATCTGCAGAGCAATGGTAGGGAACAAAGCTGAGGAATGAACACCTCGATTCAAAAAATACACCCACAAGCAGGAGGAAGGGAGTAAATTTGGAAAAGAGACTGGGGTGGAAATGGTGGTGTTGATAAAGTATCTGGGAAACCAAAGCAGCAAATAGAGCAGTCCAGTCTGATTTGAACAGTGAGTTTGAAATGGGTTTTAATACTGGGCAATAAAAATGAAAAAACAAACAGATGAGTGGGAATAAAGATGTCTTCACCCTACCTATGACTTTAGGATCTAGACAAGTGAAATATAGCAATAAATATCTAAAATCCAACAAAGAATTAAAGTATGACTGCAGATAATTTTGCATTTTGTGTGGTCTAACATGTAACTACTAGTCACATGGGACTATTTAAATTGAAATTTTACATGATTAAAATTAAATAAAATTTTAAATTCAATTCTCTGGTGCATTAGTGGTATTTCATGTTTTCAATAACCACCTGTGGCTGGTGGCTACCATATTGGACAGCACTAAAGTAGACCTTTCCATTATTCAGAGAATACTATTGGACAGTGCTGCTTTTGCTGATCCAAAGGAAGAGGGGTGTGGGGGAATCAACACATTAACAACAAAGAAACAGGGAATTAAGGGTATGGCTTTTATATCCTGAGTCTTATTTTATTCCTGGGATGAGTGTATCAGTCAAGGCTCAGAAGGAATGTGAGGATGGTTTAATAATGTTCCTATTGACTAGATCAAAAAGAGAGCCATAGGGTGAAAAGAGGTTGTTGTAATCCTCTAATGTCAGGTGTACCAGGATAGACCATGGATCTTCAGGGTCAAGTGGAAAGTCTGTAGCACAATTTACCTGGCAAGTAGAAATGACTTATATTCTCCTGCACCAAGGCCTTTGACCTATTGAAGAAAACATACAAATGGAATCCTTGTTCTGCTCTCTGGGTTGTCTGATGTTTTCCTTCTGTCTTCTTGCAAAGAGATTATAGGAAGCCTTTCTCTGACATTTTTCCCATGTTGGAAACACACTGTTTGAGTTGTTCCTGGGTGGATTTCATTTTACACTTGGAGAGTCCAACTTTTTTTTATATTAGAACATTACCCATCAGGCATTAAAATATACAATACAAATCACAAACAGGTTTGGGCTTAGCTTCAGATGACAGTGGCTAGGGGGTAAGGGAGAAGAAGGGAGAAAACCCTCCTGACCACACAAGTTAATTTGAGGTATGGAACCTTATTTTTCTCAAGGATGAAGAAAATGTGGAGTTAAGTAGGGGAACATCTGTTTCTCTTTTGATGTGTGGATACAGGCAGTTTTTTCTTTGGAAAATAAGATTGGGAAAGAAATATTATACACTTGGTTACTGAAGTTGGTCTCCTTGCATTGTTGTTAACTACTTGTATTTTGATAAGTGATTTAAAACACTTCAAGAAGAAATTGTTGCGGGCTCCCCGGTGGCTCAAGGGGTTAATCACCGCACTATGAAGTGATCCACAGCCTCTGCGGCACAAGTTCGATCCCTCGCCTGGCCAGGGAGAAACCACATGGCGCAGCAGACCTCTCATGTCTCACCTGCTGCTCCCCTCAGCAGTGTACTTGGTCAGTTTGCCTGTTCTGTTCCCCACTCTGTCTCTGGTGAATCCTCTCACCCCCCAAATCTCTGGCCTATGCCCCAGCTCTTGTATGCATGAATAAATAAATCTTTTTAAAAAAAAAAAAGAAGAAGAAATTATTGCTTAAGATAAAATCACCTCCCATCCCCAACCAATTTAAAAATTGTTTAGCTCTTCACAATGTGTGTGACAAATATCAACATGATGATTATTATCCTGTTTTAGAGATGTGGAAACTAAGACTCTGCTTCAGCAACTTGCTCTGGCTCACACAGCTAATTGGGGCTGAGGCACTGTAAACCCTGCAATGAAAAGATTGTTCTTCTCCACTGAATATTTTATTTCTGGCATATATAAAGACAAGATATCACTTATTTCTTATTTGTATTAAATTTTAAATGAAGAAAAAATTTGCGCAGATGAAATAATATAACACAAATTTAAATAGATAGAGGATTCACTTTCTTTTCATCCAAACTTGTTTCTCTTTACTTATTTTTTGGCTTAGCTGTCACTACAAATCTCTTGAATCACATAAACTAGAATCTTTCTTCATTCCTTCCTTTGGTTCATCCTCCAGTTCTAACACCTGCTAAAGAAATATACCCTCCTCTCCAGCTCCATTTTTTTTTTTTTGGTCTCAGGTACCATTTTATTTTTATTTTTTATTTAAATTTTATTTTTATATTCCCCATACAATTATTACAACCCCCTTATTTTGACCCCAAGCCCTCCTTTCCCTGACCCCCACCCCCCATAGAGTGTCTCTGGTTCATAGTTTTTTGTTGATTTTGATATTTTCTTTCTTATAGTTATTCTTTTTCCTGGTCCCTTATTTAAGTTTTCTAGATTCCTGCTATGAGTGAGACCATCCGGTATTTTCCTTTTTCTTTCTGACTTATTTTGCTGAGCATGATCCCTTCCAGTGCCATCCATGTTGCTGCAAATTGCATGTGTTTATCTTTTTTGAATGCTCAGTAATATTCCATGGTGTATATGTACCACACCTTCTTGATCCGGTCATCTATTTTTGGGCATTTGGGTCATTTCCAAAGCTTAGCTATTGTAAACAGTGCTGCTATAAACACAGGGGTGCAGGTGCTCTTTGGAATTAATGTTTCTGTGTCCTTTGGGTAAATACCTAGGTCCAGCTCCATCTCTTTAATTCATCTTATTCATCTGTCTCCATAACTGTTACAATAGAATCTTCATTGGTTTTTCTAGCACCCGAGTCATCCTATTCTTATCCATTTTCCATCCTGGTCTGCCCTGGAGATGTTCCTTGAAGCTACAAGTGGCCATACTGTTTCCTTTACCATTAGTGTGATCCTTAAACTTCAGTTATTCTAACCTTTATTGTATGATTTTATTCAGAGCTGCAGATTATCTACACCCATAGCTGATTCAACTGGTGTGCAGTAATATGACCATAGTGTTTATTAACCAGTCTAAAATAACCTATACTTTATAATTTGCCTCATTCTAAGCAACACTATCTGAAATGATAGTTTAGTATATGCTAGTCAACTAATGTTTTTATATGAGACTCATTAAAATAAATGTATAAGTACTAACTTTTCTAAAGAGTTATCCACCTAAATCATCTTAACTTCAGTATTTCACCATTCAAGAAATACAGCACTCTAAAATAAAAGCTTTGCACCATAATATAATATTAAAACCCACTAGAATCTATCCCATTATTCACATTACCATCATTGAGTCTTACTTCTTTTTTTTTCTGTCTGTTATTATAAATAATTATATATTCTAACAATCATTCTAGACCTGGTACAAATTATATATTCAATAAACATTATTGAATAAGTGAATAAAAATTACCTGCCTGTCCTACTAGTTGTAAAACTTCCTTAAATTAGGGATTAATATGATAGATATTTCTCTTTCATTTTTCTCCAGAACATTGTACGTATAATAAATGTTTGTTGATCTGAAATGTTAGAATGTATGCAGATAAAATATACCACTGGAAATAAGAAAAGAGGAGGCACAATATGCACCAGTGATTTTAAAAGAAGTGGCATTATACAAGATAGGTTTTGAAGTAAGAATAAACAGAGAGAATGAGAAAGAGAATTACAGGAGGGGGACATAAGTAAGAAGTTAAGGTGGGACAGATCTTGACTAACTTAGCTAGAGTAAATGGTATGCATCAGAGAGTAGGTTTCTGCATAGTAAAGAATCTAAGCTTCTTCAAAACGAGGTCTGCCCTTTGCCCTCAGCTTCTGGGAGGTAATTGCTAGGCACATGGAATGTCTGTCATGCCTGATTGGAATGTCTATGTTTGCCTGGAGGCCTGGGGTTCCTCTAGATAGTCTAACAATGAGATTTAAGGTGCACACTTGGGTCACTCAGTATTAGTTCACCACCAGAAGTGCTAGAAGCACTAGGCTCTACAGGCATTTATTATACTCACCACTTCCAGCAACCCAGATACCATAGCACATCTCCTGCAAACAAGCTAGCTAATTGAGGGCCAAGTCTCCAGCAGCTTGTGTCACTGTGGGCCGCTGCTGGCACTGTGCACTGCTGTAGGCCTAGTGAGCACCAACATAACAGATAGTGTAAACACATTGTCTCATATTCTATAGCGATACCAGGCAGGCAATTCTCAGGCTGAACCTACAGCATCAACCATTGAATATACCATAATTCAGGACCTAGATCAAGCCCAATCAAAATACCTTTGCTTTATAGGATTAACAGCCTCACCCATAATGCTGCCTCAGTACAGAAGGTGGGGCCTAAAGAAGATATACATGGTAGAAAAACTGAGGGAGCCAGGAAGACAGTGCTCTGTGACATCAGAAGATATCACCTACATAAGACCAAGACATTCAATACTAGAATAAATAGTGGTGCTATCTAAGTCATAGAAGTAAGCATAAAGAATCAGGTAAAATGGGAAAACTAGAATATTCCCCACATGAAAAAGCACATCAAGATTCTGGAATAAGACACTAAAGACATGAAGTAAGCAAATTGCCTGAAAAGGAATTCAAAAAACTTTAAATCAAAATTTCTATCTCCAGCAATACGGTCATTTGGATTTGAAAGAGCTGTCAAGTGCTCTCCAGACAAGAAAAGAGATTTCACCTCACATTAGTTAGAGGGGGTATTATCACAAAGTCAAGAAATAATTGGACAAAAAGGAATGCATGTACACTGTTGGGTGGAAATAAAATTGGTGCAGTCACTATGGAAAATAGTGTGTGGGTTCCTAAAAAATTAAACATAAAGCTTCCATATGATTCAGTAATTCCACTTCTGGATATTTACCAAAAGAATGTGAAAAACAATACAAATTAGAAAAAATATATATGCACCCCTATGCTCATTGCAACACTATTCACAATACTAATATGGAAACTACTCAAGAGCCCAATGATGGATGAAGGGATAAAGATTTAAGATATAGTATAAATAAGTGGTATAATGGAATACTACTCAACCATAAAAAGATGAAATACTGCCATTTGGGACAACATGTATGAAAATTGATGAGATCATGCTCAGAGAAATGTCAAAAGGAGAAAGAAAAATGCTGTATGATTTCACTCATTTGTGAAATATAAAGAAAAATAAAACAAATGAAAAAACAAAACCAAACTATTAACATTTGGACAATTGAATGGTGATTACCAGAGAGGGAAGAGTGGTGAAGAGAGGAATAGAGGGGACCAGTTGGTTGGTGATGGATGATGACTGGACATTTTGTTCTGGGTGTGATGTGATATATAAAGGCGTAGTGAAATCTGTAGTGTTGTAACTAGTGCTACCTCAATAAAAAATAAATAACAATAAAAATGAGTGAAGTGCTAACAAAACAACATCTGTGGACTCCAAGGTTTGGGTGAGCCTACCTGATTGGCAATACTTCTTGAGTATTGTTAACTTCACTAGGGAGAAGCTACAAATTTGAAACCCCCTGCACTCTGCCCTATGTGCCTGTGACCTGGGATGATTTTTAATCTGTATCCTTTACCTATGATTAACTGTAACTGAATATAACAATTGTCAGCATGTCCTACTGCACCTGAAGGCCTTTATGGGGTCTTTGGAGCTTGCAATTGGTGTCAGAAATGAGAGTAATCTTATGTGTATGCCTCTCTCTAACTTTGAATTTGGCTAACTCTTCCACTTGCCAATGAAGCTTAGATCTAAAGTTGTTTTTAAAACAATAATCTATGGAACCCCATTATCTTCAGATGTAGAAGGAGCTGCTGTAGTTGTAGGAAGGCCGACAACTCTGCATGATACACACCATGGTTGTCCTCATGTCCCTCTGCAGAAGGGAGGGCTATGCCCAGTTCCCTCAGAAAACCCACATTACTAGGAAGATGCTATATTCAAGGAATGAAAGGGAAAGAATATTCTTGAACACCTGCTGAATGTGGCCTTGGGAGCTATTTCATGATGTTTCTTTTAATTTTGCAATCATTCTCTGAGGTAGGTATTTGCCCCTTTTATATGCATAGAAAATAGGTTTAGAACAATTAGGAGCTAGCTCAAGGCCACACAGTGAATGCAAAGCAAAGCTGGGATTATAGAGTCAGCAGAAGTTCAACTTCATCCTTTAATAACAGGGAGATAACTTGGAGAATCAAGCAGGGCAGGGATTTCACAAAAGAAGCATTGAAGGAATATGTAGTGTCAGTGTGGAGCAGAGAGAAGAATGGAGGTAGTGGGAGATGGTTGAAAGATGAATAGAGCTGTGGTTAGCTGAGCTCAACTACACTGCTAGAGATACAATGTAGACACAATTTAGCTTCACAGAGTTGTGGCCTGTTAGGGCATCACTGAAGAAAAGAACCTCTGGGCCATTGCTCTGTGCTCCACCTCTTTAGGTAGTAAAGAAAAAGAAACATCCTTCTGTGTTTAAATTAAAATGAAAAACTTTCATTTTTAGTCACTCATGATTTCACTCGTCAAAGGATAAACTTTCTCAGAACTGGGGAAAATGAATAAAACCTAGCAAAGATCATTAAAGAACTCTAAAAATGAAAGTGTTTCAGTGATATCTGTGGGGAAAAAAAAAAAAAAACACAACATAAAAATCCTGGTGGCCTCTACCCAGCTGGAATCAAAACCATCTCACTCTGGAACGAAATATCTCGACTTAAAGTAATTCATATGTGTAATAGGGACTGACAAACAACATAGAGAAAAGGGAAGCTGATAAGATGACAAAATTGCTAATGAGTATGAGACATATCTGTCTTAGGTGCATGCATTAGCTCATGTAATCATCACTCTCTATGTATGGCAGGTATGTATAGACTGACCCAACTATTACAATATAATTATAATTAAATCAGCAATTTGTAATTTGTTAGTGTATGCCTTCTTTTTCTAGAATATTAGTTTTCTGAGGGAATAGACCTGAGTGGCCTTTCTGTTCAATTCCCTGATGTTCACATGCCTTACTCCTAATTGGTACTTGGTAAACATTCTGAGTACATGCATAGTGCAGCCCCAAATTCAAACTCAGTTTTTCTGACTTGAAGGTAAATTTTAGGCAATGCTATCAGGGATGATCATTTACCCCACTACACCTGGCTCCAATTGACCTTGGGATGTCATAGTTGCCTGTCCACTCTTGAACATATTTCCTATGTATAAGATGAAGTGTTTGGAATTAATGGACCCATGGTGTTCACTGAATCTTTGTGCATCTTGAATCTGTGAATTTTATTAGTTGGGTTTAGTCGAACTCATCTTTAAAAGAAACAAAGCCTGTTAAATGTGATATTGGTTCCAAATATGTTTCTTTTAATGATTCCCCCTCTCCCCAATCTAGGGGATCACAGTATCTCCAGTAATATTAGATATCTATTCCTATCTATTCCTTTTGGTATATTTTACTGGAAATGAGAATACCTGTATTCATATCTTTCATACTCTGATTTGTGATCATTTTGATGATAATGGGCATCTTTGACTTTCAAGTTCTCTTTCTGTTAATCATACTAATGATAAGAAGAATAATGAATAGTAGTAACACTAAGAATAAAATCTAACATGAATGGAGTGCCAGTGTTACAAACCGGCACATTTGAGAATGTGTCCTTCTCCAGTTCATACATTGAAACATAATGCCCTCTATGGAGCCTTTAAAATGAGCCCTAATGAATAGGATTAGTCCCTTTGTAAAAATAAAATAACACAGAAGGAAAAAGACAAATAGCAAATGATTTATCTCACATGTGGAATATAGACAAACAAAACAAAGGAACAGACAAAACTAAACTAAAACTATCCCTAAAAATCTGAGTGCAGAATGAAATCCTCCAGAAGGTTTGGGTTGTGGGTTAAGGAACAGACCCAATAGATTAGCAGAGGATTATGGGGTCCTTGGCAGTGAGTCATATACTGTGTTGTAAACCAATGTTATCTCAATAAAAAAATACAATGTACAATAATAATAATTATATTAAAAACAGAGACAAGAGAGTTTCTTTGTCCCTTATGTTGTGTGAAGATACAATGAGAAAACTGCCATCTGTGAGCAGAAGCAGACTCTCCCTAGACACTGAATCTACCAGCACCTTGATCTTGGACCTTCCAACCTTCAGAAATATGAGAAATAAATTTCTATTGTTTATAAACCCTCTAGTCTATGATAGTATCTTATAGCAATCCAAATGTTCTAAGATAGCCAGTACTATGCAATCACTTTATATTTTTAATTAATCTGATTCATAAAACAATGTTAAGAACCAGATTTTTTGGCTGTCACAAATGCCAGGGTCTCACATCTTGGAAGTGTTGGGGAAAGGAATGAAAGTGATTTCTCTGACCTCTTAGATTTGGATATTTGTCATTAAATTTATTGCTTTTGAGATGTTGTGGTTTTTGAAGTACATATGTCTTTGTAAAAATCTGATAAAAATTACAATGTCCTTTCCCTAGAAAAATAAGTAAATTGCATTTCTCAATATTTTGGAGGCAATGTCAAAGATTTCATAAATTTCCTAGATGTAGCAATTAAAAATTAAGGAGGAAAAATAAAGAAAGCTCCTCCCTGCCCAAATCTGAGAGAGATTCTTTCTAAGTGTACCTTCTAGACTGGACTCTCAGAAGTCCATTTGTGAAATCTTCACCAGAGGTCACAAGGAGCATAATTAACCCCTTTTACTGGAAGATTCTGTATCCTAAGGGTTTAGTTATACTAAGGGCCAAAAACAGTCTTGCCTGCCTGTAGGCTGGAGAATTCAGCCTGGTTGCTGATTACCACCATTGTCACGAGTTTCCATGTTTGCTCCAAGTTCTCAGATTTCTGTTTTTCAAGTTTAATTTGCCCGGGACATTGCAGGAAGAGAAACCGTGGGGGCATGATTAAAAGCATATGGCGTATGAGTTGGGGAGGGGGAACAGTGAGCACAGCAGGAGGGAGGATTGCTAAATTGAGTGTTTCTAATAAAGGAGAGTGGGAGAATATTTGCTGCTTTTGCTTGGGCTAAACTGTACTGTGTAATACTCCTCTCTCTTGCCCTCCAGACCTAGAATGTGAAAGAACGGTAGGGTACTGTGATGTTAGGGTGCCTGATTAGCACACCTGAATATATACATATATATGTATATGTATGTATATATGTGTGTGTATATATACGTATGTATATACTGGAAATAAGAATACCTGTGTTCCTATCTT
Organism: Talpa occidentalis; assembly: GCF_014898055.3. Taxonomy (NCBI): domain Eukaryota; kingdom Metazoa; phylum Chordata; class Mammalia; order Eulipotyphla; family Talpidae; genus Talpa; species Talpa occidentalis. Next base: position 17,988,750 of record NW_023603184.1, on the reverse strand, counting down.
TCGTATTCTGATTTGTGATCATTTTGATGATGTGTGTGTGTATATATATATATATATATATATATATATTATCTAAAGACATAATGATTAGATATATAAAACCTTCTATTAAACATAAAGACAGTGATGTTTCCCAAACCTGACCTTGTATCAGAACTTCCTTGAAAACACACATTCATGGGCTCCCTCAAGTCTCTTTAAATCAGCCTCTCAGGGGAACCACCATTTTCCTTCAAGTATATATCCCCCCTTGTGTTGTCAATTATCCCACTCATGTATTGGTATTCTTTTATATTACAAAAAAGTCTAAATGGTATCCCATGATGTTGCTGCTATAAAAGACCTTAATGCCCACAAAAGTGGACACTAGTGGATTTTTGACTATCTGACGTTCATTCTACCTTCTTTTTGATGATAACACCATGTATAGTTGTTGTTGTTTAAGGAAATTATCTCACTTCGTAATGTGCAGATTTAATTGGATTTATAATGTACTAGTCTTACCTAGCCAATAAGAATGCAGAGAGATAGGTCGTTGGATTCGTTCAAGAATATACGCAGTGATAGAAAGACACCTTAGGTTCTTCCTTTGTTCTTCCTCTACCAAACAGACAAACAAAGAAAAAGAAAAATGAGAAGGAAGCAGGGAGAGAGAGAGGGAGGGAGAAAGGAAGGAAGAAGGGAAAAAAAAAAAAAAGGTTGATGCCTATTTCTCAAGTCTGATCATCCTGAGTGGCCCTGCACAGGATTTTGTGCTTCCAAGGACCCCAGAAATCTCTGGTCTTTTGCTTGTCTGGTTCTCCAGACATCAACTCAATGAATCCTTCCAATTAAATTTCTTTTAACCTTAAGTTAGCCAGAGTCTACTTCTGTCACTTAGCCTAACATCCATCTTTCTAATGTAACACTTTTATTTTATGCAAGAAAGTACAGAGATGCACAGAACGTAAGGTTAATAAATGTTGGCTTTGGGCCTGGAATCTGCATCTCTTGATTCCAGGGATGAGTGGCTATTGTTCCCTCATCAAATGGTTTCTCCACTTTCTTTTTAACTTGGAGTGATCTTCTAGATTCTTTTGGAAGTTAAGGCCAATGGGAATAATGCTACATGTGTAAATACAACTTTCATCAGTTCTCATAATATTTCGTAGGTCAGTGGGTCTTACACCCTGCTGCCCTGCCTCTGGCAAGTGCCTATTTTAGATGTTTCTAAAGAAGATGAATGTTCTCCTCTTCTAGTGCTCTTGGCCCAATATGCCAGACCTATGGGGAAAAGACTTTTTTTGTGTGCAGCCAGTAGTTGTCCCAAGCCCCGAGCTGTAGGTATTGACAGAGAAAGGTTGGGTTGAAGAGATTGGTCACCCATGCTATTTTAATCTTGACCTTTCCCCCAAAGGACACTATCGTACATATTATGTACAAATATTTATACTAGTTAAATCTCATCTCTTCAGAGGGAGTCTGAGTTGGTTAAACTTCATTGGTTGAGAAAGTTCTAAAAGAAAGTGGTAGAGGAAGTTTTGGGAAGTGCCTGAAAAAATTCTTTTCTTCTAATTGTGATCATTTTCTCCTCTGTCATTGTCATTCAAGTTACTATCTTAACAATGGTTCTATTTTAACCTGTTCTTTACCACCTCACACAGTGACTTTTCGTTTACATAATACTTGACATTTCCGGCACATTATGTTCTACGCAATTTTTCCAACCCTAAGATGTACACTCCTATGAGTAAAGGGACACTTTAGAGAGGTTAGTAACATGTGCAAGGTAATGTGAGCCTCTTAAGCAGCCATAGAGGAGTTTCCTGGGATTGTATCCTTGCTGTCCCTTCTTTTATATTTAATTTCTGTTATCATGGTGGCTGTCTTTTAGGTTGAAATACAGGGATGTGTGCAGAAGATATTAGAGAGGGCTACAAGTTGGATGTGAGAACTTTCTGAACATAAATAAGATCATCCTCCATTGTGGCTGCACCACTTGCTAGAGACTGAAAATCTTGTTAATCAATTTATTCATTAAACCTTTATTAATTTCTTACTATGTGCTAAGTTCTAAGAAGGAAGAGATACAGTACTCACTTGCAAAAAGTTTGCTTTTTAGTGATTAAGTTCTAAGGCTGAGATCAAGGAAAGGGAAACTAACATTTTGTGAATAGTTAACATATGCTAATTATGTGTATAATTTCAGATAATGGGTCTGATAGCTTATTAAGAGAGTTGGCATCCAACCTCCCCACCACAAAGATTCAAAAAATTACATCTATTAGGTATTTATAATATTTCCTTGCACTGAGAAAATTCTACCTAAGATTGACTGTTGAAAACTTAAACAATGTTCAATCATCTTATATGCTTATTTAAAAAAGTCATCATAACCAAATAACAGATCAAGAAAAAAAAATACAAAATCAAAATTGGCAGGCAACTATAAATCAGAGTACATTCTGCAGGGGAAGAGGAGGAAGAGGTATCAAAATGGGGTGGTAAGAGCAGAAGGGACTGTGGTGATGGTTCACGGTGACTTGGTGGTGGGAATTTTATAGGGACTACACTTGAGAGGAGAAATCAAACATTGTACAAAAATGAACAGTGATGTAAAAAATATATATAAATAAATATTAAATTTTAAAAAAGAAAGTGTATTTTATAGCCCATGACCCTAGTTGTCAGAATAAAAAAAATCAAAATTTAAAAAGTAAAAAAGTCATAATTTATTACACAGAATTTATAAAATGTCATCTGAACTCCTAAGTTGATTGATAATAAAGGCCTTCCCAATCAGTTTTGTTCAACTTAATGTAAATTTATTTATTTTCTGGAATGGAAAAATTATCATTCAGCTCAAAATTTCTCCTGTAGGATTGCTTCTCTAGTCTTCCTTCCATTGAGTTTTGCTTTGCACCTCTACTCTGGAACCTTGTCAAACTTTATAACTACGTATTTTTGTAATTCTCTTTCCCAATAGATAAAGAATAGTTCAAGATCACAGACTCTTTCTTAAACTTTTAATTTTCATCCCTCATATAGAACTTAATACAAGTATGGGCTAGGCATACATCTGCTAATAGGAAATGGAAAACCTCAGGACTATACTTTAAAAAATTTTATGTAGGTGCAAAATATTTTCTGCTAAACAAGCACTTTTTGAGAAAAGTAAAAGCTGTGACTCTCTCTCTCTCTTTTTTTTTTCCAGAAAGGAATTTTGAAATAATCTAAAATTATCTGCTATCTATCTCTTTCAAAGGTGGGTGGAGTATATGAGCTCCTAAGCTTAAAGTGATAATTTTTAAGCATTTGCCACATTTATCCTAGAGTTTTCACAATGGGTCTATGATATGGTGTTCAGTTGAATGATTCAATGATGTAACAGATACTAACCAATTTTAATTGAGCACATAATATTTCTAGACATTGTTTTAGGGTAAAATTGAAATGGGTAAAATAGAGTCCCTGCTCTCCTAAACCCATGGCCTAATTGAGTAAATACAGATGTTGACAACCATTTATATTGAGATGCTTTTGATTGCAACCAGTGAAAGTCAATTTGGTCTGGTCTCAGAGAGCAGATTCATTAAAAGAAGAAAAGAAGGTCTCACTAAGGCCAAAGTCAAGAATGTAAGTGGCAGTAGAGCAGAAACTGGAGAGAGAGCCTAGAGAGTCATCAAGACTTGTTTACATTTTCTGCTCTTCCTGGACACAAGCAGGTCCTCTGACACCTATGATAGGACGGTGTTGGCCATGTCATGCCACTTACAGTTCTGAGTCCCAGTCAAACCTCTTAAAAGCCTTCTGAAGGTTTCTCGTTATCCTTTCATTCTCCAGTCCTCTACCTTTCCATCTTTTAAATGCTTTTCAGTCTTCTCATCCCTCTGTCTTTATTCTAACTTTGAATTTTTAGGAAAGGCACTCTTTGGCCCAACTTGTCAGGTAGCTTTACTCCAATCAGTTCTAGATGGGGTGGATTACATTGCAAAAGGTAGATTTGGAGAATTACTCTGTGGTCTGTCACTTTCCAAGGTGTAGATTGTCATTGTAAGTTTCTGAAAAAACCACCCAAGGGGTGCTTACCACATGACAAAGGATAACGTACTTTACGGTAATAGGATGTAAGTCGGAAGAGAGCTTAATTTATGACAATTCTGCTTTTAAGGCACGTGCCATGAAGGTGATAATCTTAGGAGAAAAAATTTACATGGGGCAGGGAATTTAGCTAAGGTCCTTATGAAAGATATGCTACGGTAATTCCTGTGTTTAAAACACTCTAAAACTATAATAGAGTAAGTAAAAATTAATAGCATGCATGAAAATCACCTAAGTGCTTGCAATTCTGAACAAAATTCTCTAGAGGAAATGTACTTTATAAATCTCATAAAAATAAATGAAAAATAATGTTGGTTATCATAAACTAAGTGGGAGAGCATACTATGTAGCCAGGAGAGAGGATCCTTTTTTCTTCTCCTAGCTCTGTTAGAGGAAGTGTTAAGACATATTACCAGCAGACTCTTGATTTGGAAATGATCCATGAGCCATGAAATATTAGTGGGAGTATATTGGTGCTATGACCATTCTGGGATATTAAAATGCCATTGACATCCATAACTACCAATGTATAAAAATAACAAATGCTAATGAAATGACCCAAGTGCTGAGAGCATGCAGTTTGGCCCTTGTCGATGTTTCACTTCTTGAAATATAGGCCACTTTGCTTACGTAAGACTGTCCAGGAGAATATGCACTTCATTATTTCTCTGCTATCCATCAAACGTTCCATGCCCAAAAGCACTAGGGGGAAACAGTGCCTTTTTTCCCTCACCCCCCCTTTTTTTGCAGGCCAGAGAGCGTGTAGGATAATGGAGATAGGATTTTAGGTTGAGGAAATGGCTCCCTGGTGGGATCAATGTCCTTCTAAGAAAAGCACAAGACAGGGAGCTTCCTCTTCTGGCCATGCCAGGGTATAGTGCAGAGGCAGCAATGCGCAGGTTAGGAGCAGGCTCTGCTTGGACATCATGTCTGCCAGTGGTTTGGCTCTTGGGCTTCTGAGCCTCGGGAACGATGAGAAATGTTTACTGTCTAAATCTCCAGTCTCTGGTATTTTCCTTATAATAATGCAAGCTAACTAAGGTACTAATCTTCCTTGAACACACCTCTATAATGCACTTTTTGTAATAAAGTGCAAGTCTGACATTTATAATAAAATCATCTGACTATTGTTGAGAATTATGCACTGAGGGTTAAAAAATGCACACATGAATTTCATATATTGCAAAATCATTGATCAGCGTGGTGAAGAAAAGTGACTTATCAAGTATCTATTGAATACCTACTGTATACAGAGCATTACTTTAAATACTAAGAATGGTCAGGAATAGATGCTAAGGGATTTGAGATAATGTTTCTATTCACAGAAAAGGAAACACTTGGATGAAATGAGGTGAGGGCAGTTATGGAGGAATGCAGCTGTGTCTGCTAAATGCCAGTCAAGTGCCAGTTGCTTATGTGATACCAAGAGTAAACAGTGCTGAAGTGATCTAGGCCTCAGCAGATGCAGAAGCGATAGTCATGAAGAGATCAATCATGAAAGTGGAAATACTGCTGCTTTATGAGGAGAAGAGGAAGTCCATTTTTGCATGTAATCAGGGATAGGCAAACAAAGCCAATGACACCTTGTGCTAGTCTCCTCTATCATCTCGGCAACTTCTATAATTCTTTGTACAGAAGAAAATACCTTGTGCAGGCAAGGCTGTGCTTCCCATTGGGGAGTTACTTGGCAAGATGTAGGAAATGTCTTCAAATATTCACACCCCTTGACTCTGATAATTCCAATTCTGGGAAACCACCTCCTAAAGAAATAGCCAATTTGAGAAAACAAAAAAGCTTTTTGAGGTAAACAGCAGTGCCTTTTTAAATGGTGAAAAATTGAAAACAACATAACTTCCTGAATTTGGGGAATGATTAAGTAGATTATGGTAAATCTACTTAAGAGCTAACATTTATTGAATGTTTATACTGTGCCAAATTCTGTTCTAGACACTTTTAGTGTTTTAATGCATTTAATTTTCGTAGAAACTTTATTACTCTTCCAGTTATACAGATGAGGAAACTGAGGCATAGAGAGACTAAATAACTTGCCTAAGGTCATCTGTGCAACACCTAGTCAGCAAGTGCTCAAATTTAGTTGACACTGGGCTAATGAGATATTTTATAGATATTTAGCAATAAGTTTTTAAAGCATGTCTAATACATAAATAAGCTTATGAAAATACTAAATTAAAATAGTCTGGTACAATGTGAGACTATGGTATGATGATCAGCTATGTTCGAAACCAAACTTATATATGGGTGGCATACATACTAGAGAGATACTCTAAATATTGCTGATGTTTAAGGCCTTTCATTTGATTCCGTACGATTCCCCTATTCCCCGCTACTTCATTAGTTGACTCTTCCCTACCACCTAGGTTGGCTCCTTGCTAGTCCTTCATCCATCTGCTATTCCTTCATCCCTGCGTACCTACATCATGTAAATTATCAATGATTTCTCTGCTTTTGTTTATGTTTTCCCCTTTTCTCACCTTTCTCAGTGTCAGTTTTGTCAAATTTCTTGCATGATCTGGCTAAGTCTCTGCAGCTTATGCTGACCACTCATTTTTCAGCCATCCATTGCACTGATGGAAGACCCCTAGGAATTTTCCACTCTATCCCATTCTGTCTAACTCACTCTTCACTCATGTGTAGTTGTGTGTTCTCTCAACCTACCTGCATGTTTCTTGAGGATAGCAGTTACCTTTTATGTCTCTTTCCAGCACCTCTTGTTAGTGGACAGAGCACAAAGAAGGCTCTAAACACACATCAATCCATTGAAATAAGTGTGGCATTTAATAGCAAACTTTTTTTTTAAACCTTATTATATATCTATGTCAATATCTATATATCTTTTGCTTTAAAGTAGAGGAAGTTCAAGCAACAGGCTTCTATTTATAACACTAAGAATTACAGACAAGCCAGATCTCAACACTTGACACAGTAATAAACTATTCAAATTGGTAATGATCTTAGGGTCATGCTATAATTCAACTCATTTGATCAATGAAGAAATGAGACCCAGTGAAATGCACAGGCTGGCCCCAGTGTGAAAGGAGTAAATTAGGACCAAAATCCAGGGTCCAGGGGCCCAGATAGACGCTCAGGGACTGGATGGCACCTATGGTTCCAGCCACAGTTAGGTGGCTCCTGCCCTTCCCTGAGACTCCACCTCATACCTTCCCTCAACCCTACCCCTTTTTTTTTTTTTTCCTAGTCCAAGCATGGACCTGACAGCCAAGATCTGAAATAACCTCCTTCCCCGGTGAAAGAGAATAAAGCATTTATTGAATTTCTTTTTCTTCTTTTAAGATTATTTATTTATACAAGAACTGGGGTGCAGGTCAGAGATGTGGGGGGTGAGCGGATTCACCACAGAGTGGGGAGCAGAACAGGAGGATGTATTGAAATACACTGCTGAGGGGAGCAGCAGGCAAAACAGGAGAGGTCTGCTGCACCATGTGGGTATCTCCCTGGCCAGGGATCCAACTGGTGTTGCAGTAGCTATGGAGTGTTTCATAGTGTTGAGACTTAACCCCTTGAGCCACCAGGGAGGCCCTTATTGAATTTCTTTCTCCTTCCTGATCCCTCTGGGCTCTCCTGGTTTTCTCCACAGCCCAGCACAGATTTTCCTGCATGTCTGGGGATAGACAGCCCCTGCCAGCTTTTGTGTTCAGAATGTTTTAGGTTTTATTAGAAAGAGCTGTAACATTTTGACCACAGTACATCAGGCCTTCTGACATGCAACCACATGGCCAGCTGAGAACCTTCAAACCCATAATTTGACACTTGTTTTTATTTTTAAAAATTCATTAATCTTCATTAGGCACCCCACTCTCCACCCAGGTTAATGATGGTATTTCCAGACCCCGTCATTTTTATTGGGCACAAAAATACATATGTTTTTCTGGTCACTAGGATGAAGGAGTACACACACTCACAAGAGCTTGGTTCCCAACTGATGTTTATTATGTAACATGTGGCAGAAAATTAAAAGAACCTGCAGCGGTCTCGCAATGATGGCGCCGCCTGGTGGTCCACCACGGCCGGGATCTTGACCCCTGGTAGCTCACATTATTTCCAGCTTTGGACAGAATGCTCTAAGAACTGATTGAATGTGACTTTTCATGCTTCCCTGAAGCCTGCTAATGGAACCTCGCACGATGATGCAGAAGGCAGCTTGCATTGCAACACACTGTAATCTGGCTGGAATTAAATGAGCTTAAATAACAAATGCTCAGATCGTGGTTACTAATTAAGAGTGATGCCAGAATGCCTATAAGTTTTACATATGTTCCTCGTTTGGCTGAAATTTTGACAATGACTAATGCAATACAGACTTGGTCACCTGACCTCCAGGCAGCCTTACTCGTTGGCTGGGATTTAAGATTTCAGCAAAAACCTTAAAACTATGAGTCAGATAGTACCCTAAAGACCACTGCATTGACCAGAGTAATCAGCACAGGCATGTGTTAATATGAGTGTGTGATGGAGGAGGAGGGGGTCAGGGGTGCTTTGCCTTTCAATGAGATAAGAACAGAAACCAAGGCCCAGAAGGAGCATAAATAATTAGTAAAAGACTTCACCTATTATGCAACTATATATTTATGTGTGTCTTACAAATAGTACCCAGGAAAAAGGTAAGAGTGAACTTTAAGGAGAAATTACAACTACCATGTGACCATCCCATACTAGTGACCATCTTGGAAAATGTCCCTGAGGGCAAGATCAGAGAGGGCGCACTTACCAGCCCCGAACCAGCAACACCCCTACAGCCCAGGTTCGCTGCCACTGAGATGTGCCAATTTGACCACATTTCTGCCTCTGCAACTTCGCTCTTCACCACAATTTTCTTTTTGTTGTTGTTGTTAAAGATTTATTTTTATTTGTTTATGCATACAAGAACTGGGGTGTGGGCTAGAGATTGGGAGGGGCTGAGAGGATTCACCAGAGACAGAGTGGGGAGTAGAACAGGCAGATCTACTGCTGAGGGGAGCAGTGGGTGAGACAGGAGAGGTCTGCTGCACCATGTGGATCAGCTCCCTGGCCAGGGATCAAACTCAGACCACAGGGGTAGTGGTGGTAGTGCTGAGAATTAACCCCTTAGCCAGCAGGGAGGCCCCACACTTGATTCATTTTTAACTCCAACTTGATCCAAGACAACCCTTTGAGAACCCTACTATTATTGTCTGAACTATAGGGATATAGATAGTAAGACTCAGAGAAGGACAGGGAACTTCTTCAGAGAACTTATTGACCATTTATTTTTTGTTTACTATTATTATTTCATTTGAAAACAATCATCATGAAACATGTACCAATAGGGCCTCTTTTGTCTGTTTTAAATTACTAGGTCTGCTGCGCCATGTGGGTCAGCTCCCTGGCAGGGGATTGAACTCATGCCTCAGGGGTTGGTGATAGCTTGACAGCACTGAGACTTTAACCCCTGTGCCACCAGGGAGGCCCCACCACAATTTTTTTTTCATTCATTGTTCTAAAGCTTAGCCCTTGCTTCCCTGTATATGCTGTTTCCAGACAGAATTTTTGTTCTTAATTTGGGAACTTAACCTGCAGTTTACCATAGCACACGGTCAGCACCAGCCAGGATCCAGTTTCATGAGACCTCTTCTTTGTCAGTTCTATCTTTACCAGTCTCCTCTCTCCTCCACTGTATCCTTGCTGTGAGGACAAAATTCTAATATAGTTAATCTTTTGTTTTCCCTTTAGCATTAAAAGAAGAGAAAAATGAGTCATTTACCTAAGTCTCTCCCTTACTCTCAGCCTGCTTCTCACATCTCTGTAATCTTCCTGCTCCTATAGGCCTCTTCCCGAGGAAGACTTTTCAGAGAACATTCTTACCGTTTAGCAGCAAAAGGCATAGTTTTGACATCAGAGAAGCCTACATTCTAATTTTGGACTTTTCAGATGACTTTTTTTTCTGAGTCTCAGTTTCTCCACTATAAAATGTAATAATACCTGCAGCACAAAGTGACTGGGAAGATTAAAGAAAGCATAGTATATACCACATTTAGCACAAGGCTGATGCAAATAGGCAGTCAAAAATAGTAACTAATAATAATATTAACATTTCTCTCCTGTTCTGGTTATTTTCCTTATGACCTGAATTTTTGGTGTGAGTCAACAGTATTGGGTGGTTAGGGAGCAGAGAGGAATGTTCCAGTTTAGTACATTGTTGACTACTCAAAGGCCTTCAGGATTGTACAACAATCAGACATTCGTTATCATCTCCCAAACTTCAGAACTTTGATTAAAAAAATTAATACATCACTAATCAGACAGCCTTTTCTCTTCAATTGGACCAACTAACACTGAATATGCTTCCCCACGTTACCAGAATGAGGAGAGTGTGACAAATTTGATAAAAAAATGAATACTACTATTGGGTTGGGGACTTGGGAATTCCAAGACCAAACAGCAACTCAAGTTACTGTAGAGTATGCAAGACAGATGTGAAGGTCCAGCAAGATACCGCCCCTCTGCGCTAAAGCTGCTGAACCGTAGAAGACAGTTTTAACTAAAGAGAAGATCTCCCAGGGTCTCCTGCGGGGATTTGTGTGATATGAATGGGCTGAGTTTTAATTTTAGTTTGCAGATATGAGCTCTGTAACATGGCACCACTGTCACCAGTAGACCCAGCTTTGTCAGAATGTCTCTACTTCTTTGTAACACTAGCTGCTTGGTGTCAGAATCTCTCATTTCAGTGTATAAAATATTTACCAACAACCTATTGGCCATATGTCATGGGAGCGTGTGCAGTGACAGACTCACTACTCGGCACCTTTTCAAGTGGATTCTGTAGGATCTGCAGAGTTCTGTGGGCTCATAAATCCTTTGTAATAACTAGGTCCTCTGTTCTTTTTTGTCCTCCAATTCTCTAAGCTGGTGTCAATATCATATAGTGGGTTCTGAGGGAGTGAACTTGTCCATTCATTCTCTCTTCTATATTCTTTCTTCCTGGGGTGCCATGGATGATAGGAGTATTCTCAACTCATTGCTTATTTATCTGATGGTATTTACTTTATTATACAGAGACATTTTACTTTAGAAAATGAAATTATTCTGAGAGTTGAATTCTGCTTACGTTGCCTATTTGCTAACAAGTTCTGATTCATTTTATGCTGCTTTAAGGAAATCTCATCTGAAATCATGAACTTTGGATTTTGACTTGTTTGGTTGCAAATTGAAAGCCATTCCATGGAGAAAATATAGCAGTTTATGACACTAAGGCCCACACGAGGATGTTTTGAAATAAATTGCTTCTCTTAAGTTAACTGATACTATTGAGAATCAGAAAGTCTCCATTTTAATAGCTTTGTTTCATCTTAGATCCTATAAACATCCATTTTCTGAGGGCCTACTATGTATCTCTCTCTTTGTTATGCATGAAGCTTAAAGATTAGCATCTGTTCCAGGGTTATGGGACTGATCTATCAATTATTTTGAAATTAGTTGCTTCATTCACAGACCTTGACTTTTATGAAAACTTATTTCTAAAGACAGTTATTGAAAGCAAGCACGTTACTGTGTGCATAAATTCATAGCTTTATAAGCTATCTATGACCAATGTGAATTTTTAATCTATAATCTGCAATTTGTAGATTCTCAATAATAGATCTACATTCAAATTTTTCACTTATTGTTGGTACAGGTGATAGTATTGATGTTGGGTTTTTGATTCAGCAATAAAGCTGGATATTGTGTTATTTTCTTTGGGGTGGGGGAAAGATGAGAAAGTTGATCTGAATTTAAGCTTATTAAAGAATTTTGTATTCAGTACTTCACAGATGATGCTGTTTTACATGTAGTGTATGAAATGGAAACATGTTCTTGTTTCAGTGTACTCCGAATTTGATCATCAAAGCCAGGAGAGCATTGGGGAATTAAGTTTGGGTTAGATTTTAGTCATGACATCAATATCTACTTTCCTCACAATACAATATTATAGCTACTCAATATTGTTATGTAATTGTGTTTAAAGGATATCAAACACCTGATAATACAAGCAATAATAAATGATGTATAATTTACCAGAGGAAGTGATTTATCAACCATAGCCCATCACAATAATTCAATATTTTAATGTAACCTTGCATATTATTCATAATGGGACACACAGGTTTTATCTACCTGCCTAGAGCAAACAAAGGTAGAAAGAAACATGTTTTAACATTTCTACAACTGTTTGCCCTGCTTGTGCGTGGACCTCTGTGTTGTAATCAGTCAGAGTTTACTCTGTGATCTGTAGGTGTGATATATAAATGTTAAGAAATGAGGTTTTCTCATTATTGCTGATGCAACATCAGTAGAGAGAGCTTAGACTTAAGACGTAAGTGCTTAAGGTGCTATTCCCACCTTTAATACTTAACTTTAAAAACGTCTGTGTATTCAATCTCATTATTTTGTAATGAACAAGATTAAGAAATTGTTCATATATTGGTGATTTTAAGAAAATTGGCTGACAGCAAGTATTAACACTAGTAACTGGGATTTATGTTGTGTTTACTAAATAGCGAGGTCTTTCTAAGTATTCTCTGTATGTTTACTCACAACTTCCCTAGTCATGTAGTGTTATTTTTTCATTTGAAGCATATAGCATCAGGTATGAGTAGGGAGAATTCAAAGATCCCAGTTCCTTCCTTTGTGAATATACTTGTCTGAGATAGAGATCCCTGATTTATAGATTTGGTTAATTCAACAATATTTACCTAGCACTTGTTCTGGGTGGGGCATAGGGCTTCATATTGGGTGATACCATGTACACAATCAGTGAGCACATGAGATTGTAGCTCAGTGAAATGGAAAGATAAGCAAAGAATTAATGACATTTCAGGACTATGAGGGGATGAAAAGGAACACATCACAGGAGGATATAACTACACAGATGTGGGGTGTGTGTGTGTGTGTGTACTCACTCGCACATGAATACCTATGTGCACATAGGTAAGGCTGTCAGGACAGGTAGAATAAGATTATGGTAAGGCTGTCAGGACAGGTAGAGAGCAAGAACATTCTAGGCTAAAGAAACAATATTGTATGCCATCTCTGAAACAGTGGAAATTATTCATTTCAGTTAGAGCAGACTGCATGGTTGAGGAAGAAGAACTGTTGGAGATGGTTCTTCCCCTGACATTGCCTTTGTGTTTAAAGCAGAGACAGGGATGTTTGCAAAGGAGTAATTGCTTTTTTGTTAAGCATATTATTGCTTGCCTAGAAGCCTCCCCACCTCCAGAATTTGTTGGGATTTCATTGGCTAGACCGGGGTCATATAGCCTCACCTAGCTGCTGGGGTGAAGGAAAGTGAACATTTTTGGATGGACATGCTGATATACTACCAAAACAGAGTTCTAAAGGTAAGGCAGGGGGACTAGGAAGAATAATGAAATTAGGTAGGCAGCTTGTCCTGTCTGACACACTCAAGAGCAATAATTATACTTTTGTTCACATAGGAAGAAAAAATTGCTACAGTATAGTGTTACTAGTGAAGTCTTCCTGGGCTCTCCAAGCGTCTTCTTTGGAAGACTCCCCACTACTGCCCTGGCTCCCTACTCCATGTTCTCCATCAAAATCTTCCTCCTGCATTATGAGACAAATCATAAGAAACCCTGAAGCCTCCTGCAAGCACCTTGGTCCACTCCATTCACTGGGTAGTTAGTGTAAAGTTCCTCATCCTCTCCTTTCATTCCAGAATATGCTAACATGTTAGCAACATCTGATTTTTATTAAAAACCTGTGCTCATAATTAATTAATTATGAATAACCAATATTTATTGAGTGCTAAATTCCAGTGCTGTGTGCTTCATATGCATTATTTTTATTATCGTCACAACAATACATGGAATACTCTATTATTACCATTTTACTGATGAGTGGGGACCTGAGTTTTGAATACAAGTCAAAGTAACTCCAGTGTCTGAGTTTTTTATCATTATACTATTCATGTCTCTCCTAGGAAATTATCATCCTCTTTGAAGGCAAAGACTACTTCTTAAATTTTAATTTCTCTGCTATATCCTTCTTAATACTAACCTTTGTCCACTCTGAGGGCTCAATTAATGTTTCACTTTACAGACAAATTGATAGTGAGGGAAGTTATTAGTCACAGAGTCTGAGCAAGGACTAGGTAATTCCCACCTCTCCCATCCTAGACTACATATCTTTATAGCACAGCATAATATATTATTTAATTTTTTGACCAATATGTCATGAGCACCTATTATGAGTCAGCCAGATTTTATATTTTTCCTAGGTGGAGGGTCCTAACCTTAAGGTTTATAATCTTGTTCACGGGGAGAAAACAAAAACTCTTAGAAAGAATGAGATGAAATGTTTTCAATTTTCAGCTTGGGGCTGTATGAAACTGTTGCTACTTTCAGGTCCAAGAGAATGTTCAGATGAAATCTATCAATTGTGAGGTCATTTATTATTTTGCAGATTTTTCTGCCTCTGGTTTCTCTTCTGTTGCCTGCAGACCATTTCCGATGTCATAACAGCAAAGCGGCTCTCCAGAAGACATATGTCTGGAAATCCTCCGTTTTCAGTCTCCTGGGCTCTGAGTCACACCGCCTCTCCCACCAGCCTCGGGAACTCATAAGACTTAGGGTATATCAGAATTGTCATTATTTGCTATGCTATCTTTTTTCCCCTGGACTCTGCAGTCTTTGAAATCATTTGCAAAAAGAACTTCAGACAACTTAAGCTTTTATGCCAATGAAAGGGTAAAAGAGAAGCCTTTGCTCCTTGCCTTTGGGTAAGCCAAGCCCTCCCTCTCCTCTGACATCCCTGAGTGCCCAGCAGAGGATAGCTTGCATTGAACTCTCTCTCTCTAACAAAAGCCTCACTGTAGGGGATCTTGCTGACAGTGAAGTAAGCATTGAGGTTACCTGTTTCTTCAGATCTGAAGTAAATGTCCAGGGGCACTGATGCCCCAGTGGGGAGAAGGGGGGGAGTAGACATCAGCCATGACCAGTAGTTGTCTGCAGCCCACCCCCCGAGACTGCCTCCAGAGAAGAGGAAGCACCCTGGGTGGGTGTGCTAAATCATGATGAAGGTGGCTGCCAAGGCTCCTTTTGCGGCCATTACATATGTGATAAAAATATACTTCCTACCACGACAACATGGACAAATTCTCACTTCTTTTTCCTGGTCCTATTTTAGAAAGGCAGAGGTGATATAAAATGCTCCTTGACGTAGACATAATCAATTATACATGCTTCTAGAAACTCATTTTAATAATTCCTTTCTTTGAATCTTTATATCCACTTCTAAGAATACAGGGATATTTATGCAAGGCCAATAAAGATAATTATTTTCAGAAGACCAGGTTCAACTTGGCACTTCCCCGAGAGAAAGAGAATAGATGAGCTATATAAAGAGGAACAGCCACCTGTACCTACAGAAGATACCTTTGCTGCCCCCTTTTGCATCTTCTTGGCCCACCTCTGATCTTAACATATTGCTCTCTGCTAGCCTCTCACATCTTCCTCTGCCTAGAGGACTTCTGTGAAGGAACAGAAGTCCATTCAACTAGAAGTACAACCTTCTTAAGAAATGTAGGGAATTAATGACCCTAGGGGTAATTCTCCATCAAGGGAGGTAGGTTAAGTGGTGAATACCTGTGCCATCCACCCTTCCTCAGGTGAACTAGTCTGCCATTAATTAAGCCCTGGCAGCTGCCTCAGAATCTTATCCTGACTTTGGCCTTCCCTCCTCTCCTGTCTTGTTCTCCCAGATTCTTCATCCATGCTACCTGGGACCACCAACCAGGCCTAGAAGTACCTGTCTTAAATTCTTTCAGTAGAATCCAAACTTCGATAATACCTATAAACAAAACAACTTGTCATAGATTCTTAATCAGTCAAATGGATAAAAAAGTCAAATCCATTATTTGCCATGATAGTGGCTTAATTTTTCAGCAATCACTTGACAGCACTTGAAAACTGACAATAGGGGTGGTTATACTTGAAACAACTGGTCTAGGGTAACAAAGGATTACATGAAATCTCATAGCATAACCTACATACATGAAACTTCTCTGGTTCCTTTTAACTCTTACTTAGCAGAGGTCTTTCTTCTAGGCAAAATGTCTTCCAGAATGATAGTCAGACGATAATACAATAATACAATAATACAATCATGTAACCTGAACTAATTAATTTCCATGTCCTAGACTATGGAGGTATTTGTTATCCAACTTTGCCATAATCAGACTTTTGTCATATGCTGCTGTTATGCTTTGGGGCTCTGATTTAGCTCAGCCTGTCTGATAACCTATAATAATAAACCAGTTAAATGCAGTTCAACTGTACATTGAAAATTATTTCTCATCTGGGGGTCTCCCTGGGTGGTGCAAGGAGTTAAGACACAGTCTATGACACTATCCACAGCATGAGTTCTATCCCGGGCCACCCAGAGAGCAACCCCACATAGCACAGCAGACCTCTCCTGTCACGCCCGCTGCTCCCCTCAGCAGTGTATTTCAGTCAGTCTGCCTGTTCTGTTCCCCACTCTGTCTCTTGGTGAATCTTCTCACCCCCCACACCTCTAGCCTATACCCAGTTCTTGTATGCATAAATAATCTTAAAAAAAGTATTTCTCATCTGGTCTGTATGGTACAGAAACATTGTGATTATCTTAATTTATTTATCTTATTTTAAGTCAAAATAAGTTAAAAATAAAATGGATTCAAAATGTGTCACTAAGGCCTCTATTTTTTCTAAGCTTGATTCTCTCCTCTGGGACCACCTATGAATGACATTCTATAATATCTAACATGGCAAATTTTAATAATTTCATTTATTTATCTTGTGTAATTAGATGCATGTTGAGGAATAACATGTTTCATGTGGAATGATGTTCAGTAATTATATATTGAATAAGTTAATCCGTCATTCAATAAACTAAAGTTAAATTGGAGAGTCCACTTAAGACTAGCAACATTCCAACAAAATTCTGAACAGCAGAAAAGAATCAAAATTGTCATAGTTTGTGTATTTCTACTTTTCAGAGTAGAAGGTAATGACTCCAGAACTGGTGATGTTTCTCCATTAAAGTCCCATTTCCTTCTGTCCAGGGCTGCAAGTGTGTGTTCTCATCAAGTCAGAGGCAGCTTCCAGGCTGCTGAGTGATCCTGCCCCTTGGCCTTTGGAGCCTGTCTGTCTGGGACCACGAGCTAAGTTAAATGAAGACAACTGGCGATCTAGTTCACTACCAGCAGGAACAGCTTTGTCATGTCAAAATTGTTCCTCTGCTTATGTCTCCTGAAAATTTATTTCCTTAAGGTTCTGCCAGTCTGGCCAAATTTGCTGAGCTGAGAAATGTTTGGAGATGATCGGAAGGAATGTTTCAACTCTGCCATTGTTGAATTTTCTCTCCATTTAGAGCATCAAGTGGTGTACCCCAAAGTGCAATGTGTTCACGAGTTACTTATAGCCATTGTGCAAAGTCCCCTCTTGTAATCAAGCTACCCAATCCCAAGAAGGCATGCAAGGGCCAAATGACTCACAGATCATGATGTTTCCCTTCCCCACTGTTATTTCTTACTAGCCATATCTCAGACCTGAAAGAACTGTGTGTGGCAAAGTGTAACAAAGGGTTATGTGAAATTCCTTAACATAAAGATTGCATTCATTAAGCTTTCCTAGCTCCTTTTGATGCTTAGCCAACATTGAACTTTCTTATAAACTCCTATAAATTAATTTTGTTCGTATAATATCCCATCAGGAGACCCAGACTGACAAAAATTTAGGCATTTGCCCAAAGTGCTATAGTTAGAAGTAAAGATGAAGTAATGATTAAAGAGTCCAATTTTGAATATTCTATAGTAATGTCAATACTGCCTAAAAAACCTATTGGTAAAACAAAACTAAACTTATTTCTTACTGCTGCAAGAAATTATTCCCTGGACAGAGCTAAAGTAATGCCTCAAGGTGGAAGGTCAGAACTGGGATGTATAAGAGGTTTGTGGTTCTGATTTAAGGTGAGTCTTTTGATTTTTTGGGTAAAGATTATGACATAATACTGTAGGATTGGAGGTTATAACAAAGTAAGAATTTTGAGGCAGGTGTTTGTTTCAAAGAGTTTTAGAGAGTAAATAATCATTTCAAGCTACCTATTAAACATTTTTCAAGCTACCTTTTAAACAGTCGAACAGTTTTAAATATGTCTTTGGGAAGTTTCTGAAGTGAGGTGTCATACCTTGAAACTTTTCACTTCTTACACAGAAGTCTCTGGAGTAGTAAAATTGTGCTGGAGAAGACATCTTATTTGGAAAGTATGGCCTCAAAGGCTTAAAGACTGTATGGAGATGGAAGTTTCCCAGATTGAAGCACCCCTAAATGAAAATCAGTCACTTGTGATTAAAATCTATTTGAAAGCTCCCAAATTCACATCTACTACTCTGTCTAAGCTACCTACAATGATTGAAGATTATTCAAAGGAGAAAAAGATCTCCTACACCCAGATCTTGGGAAGCTGTAGTAGGCACTAAGAGAAAAGGAAGAATCCAGTATATTTACTGGGGATTCTCGGACACAGGAACTGTGTCTACCATATAAAATGTGCTCAAAGATTTGTTGAGTTAATAGTGAATAAGCAGCAATATGTTAATAAAAAAGTTGTAATATCTAGAGAACACTTACTCTACTGGATATCAAGCTAAACACAAAAGGATTATTATACTTTCAGCACCATTTATCTCAAGAGATGGGTGCTACTTAATTCTATTTTCCAGAGGACAAAGTTAAGTTGAAGACAAAGTGAAAATAGCCAAAGTCCAAAAAAAAAAAAAAAAAAGAAGCAGAGCCAGAACCTAAGTTTGCCTGACTTCAGAGCTGAGAATGCTGAGCCCAACAACTTATTTGCATGCTATGAAAAGGAGAGAGCCAAAGAATATTAGATTATGAGTTGGGGAGAAGAAAATTATAGAGTTAAGAAACCTTGACTCTAGGATTTCTGCTTGGAATATATGTCGATTCTCAGCCTCCTTTCGATCATGGCATATTTATTTTGATTCTGTTTTCTAAGTCTCCTTTGTATTTTGTATGCACTTTGATTGTTATAACAAACATCACAGTGTGAAATAACTCCCTGTTTTATGGGGTCCCTTCTCCTGGGCCACAAACTCTTTGAGAGAAAGAATCTTATCTTTGTATCTCTGGGTACAGCACAATGATGATACAGATTTGACACTCAACAAATGTATCTGTTGACTAAATAACATATGAATCTTTTAGATTAAATAGAAATAAACAGTACTCATTGGGACTTAAAAGAGTCCAATAAATAATAACATTCTTCTCCACCCATGTTCTGAAAATATTGAGAAATAGGGGAAAAAAAAAACAGATAGGAACCAAAATATCCCTATAGTTGAGAAAGCCAACTTTAGAGAATGTAACTTATACCTGCTTGTGAATGGGTTTCTTTATATTAAACTCTAAAGGTAGCAGACATTATGTAGTTATAGATAATTCTGTACAACTTAGGCTTCTGCTTATAGGAACAGCGAGCATTGAACTCATGTCCTCTGCAAGTTGATGGGTTCCCCAAAAGAACAAGGAGAGCAATCTGCAGCCAATTAAGCCAACCATGCTTTTTGCCCCATGGGGCTCAGGGTGCAGTGGCTGCAAACAGCAGTATCCTTGGCTACGTATCAGTCTGCTCGTATGGGTTGCCCTAATGAACCTTAAAGACAGCTGTTTCCAGTGAACATTCATGCCTGACCTCATGTCGTCCTCACTCTTAGGCTGTAGACAGGTAAGTGGGTGCCTTTGGAAAGTCCCAAGGCACAGTGGCCAGGGTCCACATTGATCCAGTCATCGTGTCATCATGTCTATCCACATCAAGCTTCAGAACAAGGAACACAGGATTGAGATCCTACACAAGGTCAAGTTCAAGTTCCCTGGCCATCAGAATATCCATATGTCCATGCAGTGGTACTTCCAAAGTTTAATATAAATGAATTTGATGACACAGTGTCTGAAAAGCACATCATCTCTGATGTGGTCAAATACTTCTGTCATTGTGGTGCCCAAGACAAATGGCAGCCCCTAAGCTCATAGGCCTCAGAACTGCCCCTCCTTAGTTATGCCAGCCAATACATCCTACTTCCTATTCATCTTTTAAAATTAAAAGAAAGAGAGAGAGAGAAGGGGATTGAATTGTTTAAATATACTATCAGATTAAATTGCTCTTCCAGCTGCCAGTGAGAGGAAGGAGAGCTGCACCAGTGACGTTCTTGCCACATGAATGGTGTCTCCCAGCTGGAAGAAAAGTTAGTAAGAACTGAGGGTGTTCTGAGACTACATGGAAGTGTGCAGCTTCCCTGATCCATGATGAGAAAACCAAGGAGTGGGGTTCATTTCTAAAAGAAAGGAAAGAAATGAAGGAAAGCAAGAAGGAAGAAGTGAAGGAACTAGGGAAGAAGACAGGGAGGGAGGGAGAGAGAAAGAATTAGCTATTGAAGTCCTAAACATTTGAAATAGAATGACAATACAGAAAGCCTGAAGTGATTAGGATGGCTTCTTTCATTGATAGAAGGTCTATTTATTTTCCCCATAAAACAAAGGATAAGCTAGTGTGGATTCCTGCAGTTTCTGACACTACGGAGACTGACAGTGAAGTGTTCCTCTTTCAGATTTTATGTAAAATACACAGAGGTTGCCAAATCTGCTCCCTGAAGACTATATATTCTCCCAAGGTTAAAATGGTTTATTACTCATCCTTATGCTAGGTGCTGAAGGATGCAGGAGCCATACACTCTAGCTGGTATTTACAAGGCCAACCTTCTTGGTGGGCAAATGACCACGGACTAGCCCCGAGCTGGTATTTTCTCATGGGGGATACTGTACAAAGAATGTGGGCAACTTGGAAGATAATCCCCCCATGTTTTCACAGCAGTGGCTTCAGTTTGGGAAAAGCACTGATACCATTTACTGGCATTTCAGCAAATAAATGAGTGAAGAAGGAAAAAGCATTTTATTTTTAAGTTAGAAAATCCTAAAACGAGCATCACCGGGAGACTAAGAATTCAACTGTTTCCCTTACTGGAAACCATCTCTTAAATAATGCAAAGAGAAAGCTGCATGTACATCCTCACAGAGTGATTGTTATGAAAAAGAAAGCAGGCCGACCGGATCCCGGAAAATCCCAATGCTGCTCCAGGAAGCACCCAGACCATTGAACTCCATCTGGGTGGAGGCTGAGCAAGTAAGAGGGGCCAGTGCTCAGGCCTGGAAGTCAAAGTATCAACTAAAGCATCCTTATTGTCTTGAGGTGTGAGGGATGCGTGAGCTTAAGGCCACAATTTGAACACACCAGCCTTTGTTCAAAGGCTACTTTTACTGGCATTTCAGCAAAGAGACTTTGCTCAGAGACTGGACATAACATTTCATCGGAGGGATGCTAAGAAATCATCATAGAGAGGGGGAAATGAATTTGGAGTTGGAAAACTCAATATCTAAGTTCTAAAATTCCACTGTTGGACAATGAGAAGATCTTTTAACCTCTTTGGGTCTCAGTGTACACATTCATAAAATTGAAATTCCATAGGTGTTCTTGGCATTTAGGTTTGTTGAAATGAACAAGTGAGATAAGTCCATGACTGTACTTTGCAGAATGGGAGGTGATAAAGATGGCCTGTTGTGCTCAGGGAAGGATAATAAAAGCCACTGCCTAGAAAACCATTTGGAAACTGATCTGCAGTCATGATTCTTCCTTTGACCAGAGAGGTATTTGCTGTGATTTTGATCTTCCTCACATTCCCTTCTTTGGGCTTTGTGGCTGTCTTTGCATTCCTAGGCCCCTTCTTTCAGGATCTACTGTCCCTCCAGTTGCCCCTAGGGGTTTGCCTTTGATGAACTCATATTAGTTAAGTAGTTTTTATTCTTAAGCTACTCAAGAGACAAGGCACAATGTAGACATTGCAAGCGTTCTGTTCTCAAAGTGTGACCCCTGGACCAGCAGAGCCAACACTTCCAAGAAACTTACAAGAAATGAAAATTCTCAGGGCCCTTTCCTGATTCCTGAAGAATCAAAAACCCTGGGGTCAGCACCGGATATTTTAACAAGTCTTCCAAGGGATTTTGTGAACCCTCAAATCTGACCACTAATCTAATGCAACCTTCTTAGATAAGAGATTTTGTCCCTTTTGGCATCAGCCAGATAAGCATAATTAGCATTGTATAGGTAAGGAAATTGAGTTTGAGAGGTTAAGCAACTTGCCTGAGGTCACTCTGCTTATAAATAGCAAGGCTGAGAATCAAATGCAAACTCTTCTGGCCACAGAGCCTGGCTCTAGTCCGTGCTGCCTCCCATAACACCATAATGATCATGACTAAAAATGGCATCTTATTCCTCAGAGATGATAGTTGTATTCCAGCAGCCACATGGTAGAAGGGCTAGAGCAGAGGGTGTGGAATCACTAGGACAAACATTCAAACCCTGTCCGTGCATTTCCCAACACTGCAATAATTAAGAATTTGTTCAACATCTAAACCCTGTAAAGTCAAGCTTTAATTTGACTTTGCCTTAACCAATTTTCTAACTACAAAGGTTCCAGATAATTCTCTTGTCATTCATGGCATGCATACCTTGGAGGCATGGACAGTATCTTACCTCTACTCCTGCAAGACAGTTTTTGTATTTTGAATCTCATGAGAGGCACTAAATTTCTATCATCCCAAATGGGACATAATTAGCTATAATAGATGTGCTATCCATTTATCCATTATTCCCCACATCCAGTTATGAACAAATAAACTCAGGCTCCTTAATGATCCAGCTCAATTGGGCAACAAAATCTCTTATCTAAGACAGGAAGGAATAGAATGAACACTATTATGTTTAGAAACTGAAAAAGAAAATAACTCAAGTATTAGCTGACCAAACAATTATTGAGTTTGAAGTACACAGAAACCAGGATGTCATCTGACTTTGTATTTCCCAGCTGGTCAGAACTGTGACATTTGACCCTTGACTAGAATTGATGTACTCAAGGACTTAGAGTTGTCATCTTAGGAGAATAATCAGGGAGCTATTTTTCTTAGTTCATGCCTAAATGGAAGAAAAATACCATTCTTATTCAGTGAACCTCAGTTTCTGCATCTGTCAAATAGGCATAAGGTGAAATGATGTTTCTAAAATTGTACTGGGAGTAGTAACTTTTATAAATTTAACTTTATTGCTGTTCTTATTCATTTTTATTGACTACCCAGAGAACTGTGTTGAAAAGGATTCTGAAAAGCTCAGTGCCACAACTGGTTAATAATGACTGGCATGGACATGAAAGGGACTGGCTTTAAGGTAAAATCTAAAGTCCTTAACAATGCTAAAAATGAAAATATGCATGATTTGGCTATTAGGTAGACTTCTCCAGTCTCTTCTCATCTCTTAATCACTGAGGACAAACTATGGTGGTGGAGCAAGGGTCCAGAATGAGCTATAGCTTTTGAAGAAGTCCTTATGTTACATGATGGAGGCTAGGACTAGAAAATTTGGAAAGGAGGTAACACAAGGCCAGAAACTGGCTCACACAAGGCCAGAAGCTAGAGGTGGGTGAAGAAATGGCAAACATAGAGGCCTCCTTGGTGGCACAGGGACTAAAGTCGCAGCGTTATCAGGCTATCTCCAACCACTGTGGCATGAGTTTTGTCCCCAGACAGGGAGGTGACCCACAGGGTGCAGCAGATCTCTCCTGTCTCGTCAGCTGCTCCCCTCAGCAATGTATTTTAGTAGATCTGCCTGTTCTGCTCCCCACTCTGTCCCTGGTGAATCCTCTCACCCCCACACCTCTGGCCTATACCCCAATTCCTGTATGCATAAATAAATAAATCTTTAAAGAAAGTGATAATCATAATCATTAAATAAGCTGTAAAAAGTAAAGTATCCAGAAGTGTAGGGGAGGTGGGGATATGCATATTGAGGGCCATTGTAAAGAATCACTAGTCCTTTCAAATGTACCTAGTCAGATCAAATATATATATCTATATATACAAATCCTTAGGTGCCAACCCTAGACATAATTAATTAATTAATTAATTTTTGTTTGTTTTTAAAGATTTATTTATTTATTCATACACGACTGGGGTACAGGCCAGAGGTGTGGGGAGGTGAGAGGATTCACCAGAGAGTGTGGAGCAGAACAGGCAGACTGGCTGAAATACACTGCTGAGGGGAGCAGCGGGCAAGACAGGATAGGTCTGCTGTGCCATGTGGGTAGCACCCTGGTGGGCCAGGGATAGAATTCGTGCTGCAGAGGCTGCAGATTGCTTCATAGTGCTTTGCTTAACCCCTTGCACCACCAGGGAGGCTCTAGACATAGTTAATATAATAACAGTTAACAATCCCACAAAGGTACAAACCCCTCCCAAAGAGAAGACTGTATTAGTGCACACTCTGCAAATGGTAAAAGGCAGGAGCTCTCCTGCCTCCCTGTGACTGTGCAGATGTTTCTCTTTGCCAGCCTTCTCTATTTGCAAAGCAGCAGAGGCAGCGCTTCTCCCAAGGCTGCCCACCTGTGACAATGCAGGCCTCTTTTTTAACAAATCTGTCCCTTTTGGGGGCAGCTCTTTTTGCCCCCTTGTGTCTGTGCAAGCATCCTTGACTTCCTGTCCCTTTTTATAACAGACCTGCTCTTTTGAATGATACTAAACATCTCTGCCTGGAAGGAGAGGAGGAAACTCACTAGGGGAAACTTTCCCCACATGCCGCTGAAAGGGGAGCTCTGATAAATCTTTTCTGAGGCAATCCCAGGTCCCCACTCTCTGACCCCAACATATCTCCAAGCCAACATCATTCCAGATACATCTCCATGAAATCAGAGAGGAGCATTGAATAGTTGTGAACTTTCCCACCCCCCCTTATATGAAATCACCTTGGATTTCAAGTCCCAGCATTCCATGAACCAGACTTTCAGAGTACAGGACAGCTGGAAAGGGGTCTGATGGATGTATAAATAGAGGTGGGACACAAATGAAGAAGGACTTGGAGGAGACATGTAGAGACACTTGAAAGAGACATGTGGGTAAAAGACAATGGCAGCCATTATCTTGATGTACTATATTTTGAATTTTTAGTCTTCTCTTCTGCCCCATCTCTTTGAGATCTGCCTAATCCCTTCCTCGTGGTTCCCTGCCAGATGCAATTTACACTTGTGGCAAGGTTTTGGGCAGCCATTATCTTGATGTACTATATTTTGAATTTTTAGTCTTCTCTTCTGCCCCATCTCTTTGAGATCTGCCTAATCCCTTCCTCGTGGTTCCCTGCCAGATGCAACTTACACTTGTGGCAAGGTTTTGGGCTTCAATGGCCTTGCATTGGGCCACACATGCTTGACTGGGCATTTGCTAAGAGGGAGTTGGATGATTTTTTTTAGTTTTATTGGAGAACTTTTTCAAACTATTATTTGATATTCCTTCTTCCTTCTCTCTCTATGTACACCAATGCTATTAAAACTCTCTCACACTAAGAATCTGTTTCCTTTACCTTTGTGCATGTGGATGGCTGAATCTGCTAAAGAGCATGTACCTCTTAACATTCGGGGGTCCCTTGGCCATGCATTAACACTTGATGGACCACATGGGCATTAGGCTGCCTACTTTGGACTTGTTATTATAGGTGAATAACAAAATCCTATTTTATTAAACTGCTATAATCTGTTCTGATCTGTTATATGCAACTGAGTACCAACTGATCCATTCAGCTGGATAGCGTGTGGTTGTTGGGTCTTTTCCTGTATGCTATGCTTATAATTATGAAACTGTAAAACCAAAGTATAAACCTGGAAAAAGGCCTCTGCCTCAGTTAGCCATTATAATAACCTTTAAAATACTTTGTTGTGTCCCTTAAATCACCTGCACCATATTGACTTCTTGCAAAAGCCTTAAGCAAACCTCCAGGCACTAACTTGCTTTCCCTCTGAGTTTTTGTTGACAGATGAATCGTGAAGATAAGACCCAGACCACCCATTCAGCCACAACTAGCCCAGTGCAACAACTCCAGCTTGCAAAAAACAAACAGCTAAAGATAACAGAGGAAACAGACTAGTCAAGTCAACCAGCTTAAACTCACCTTCTCAAGATGCCCTTAAAAAAACCCTACCATGAGCCCCAATATTTAAGATAGTTTATTTAGGAGGTGAATCCATCATTTCCTCAGAAGTAACAGTTTTCTGAATAGCCATAGCTTTCCCAAGCTCAGCTCTTTTCTCTTCAGTTAAGTGGGTGACAGTCTATTTTTTCTTTTTCTTTTTGCAACAACTACACTAAATGTGTAAGAACAGTGCGTAACCTATTATATACTCTACTTGAGGTATACCTTTGTCTAGGTGTTTTTAGTCAGTAATTTTCCTGAAATAGATTAATTAAGAATTAGTTTCTTTGAATCCAAAATATTTGAAGCAAACCAAGTAAAGGGAAAATGTGATCAAATTTCACAATAGGAAGAAGATAGTCACTGCCAATCAAATCCAATTTATGGGACCATAGTCCTCGATCCAAGGAAAGTTTTGAATAAGTATATAGACAATCTTTTTATTTTTTCCTGGGGAGATCTTTCCAATGTGTTTGAGCTTTAAGTATCAGACAAAATCTCTCTGCGTATGGTCTACTGTTGTCCCAGCTATAACCCAGTGAGCAATGTCAGCTAGTGAAGAATCTCAGCTTCTATCTGAGGAATGAATTAGAGAGAGTGGTGATTGGAATCCCATTTGATAGAAAATAAAGAGCTTGTCTCAATCTCCATACCCGTGTCACTGAACTCATGTTCACTGAATGGAAAAAAGTTGAAAATAAGGATAAGAGGCTCCTTAAGTATAGCAGATCCCACAATAATTGGCTATGGGGAAATTGAAATTAGGATTCTGAAGGCTATCACATTAAAACAATGTACCTCATTCTGTAGGATGGGCCAGTTATAACATTCTCAGAATTGAGCTTTATTATCATTGTTGTTATTAATAAGACTTGTGTGTAGACTATATTTTAGGCATTGTGCTATTTACTTGACATGGTTTATCTTTTTTTTTTTTTTTTTTTGTGGGACCCGGCACTGCAGAGGCTGTGCGCAGCCTCGCTCAACCGCTGTGCCACCAGGGGAGGCCCCGACATGGGTTATCTTAATTAGCTCACAATAAACTTTACGGAAAAGACTATTATTAGCTCTTTTTTAATATGCAAGAATTTTGAGGCTCAGAAATGTGAATGGCTTTCCCCAAATTCACCCCTGATCAAGAAGCAGTCTATCATACTTCTTGGTCCTGGCTTAGTTTATTTTGGCCAATATTATGTTTTCATTAACACACCTATTTTTCATTGAAGACTTTCCAACTGGTTGATCTAGTTCTATAGGTCAATTTTAAAGCTTTGCTGGCAAATGTTCTCAGTGCTTGCCAAAGTCCCACTCACTGCACTTTTATTCAAAGATCAAGATAACAATCCTAACTGGAGAACAGAGGAGTCACTACCACATTTTCCAAACTCTTCTTAGTCATTCATTTACATTTATTTCTTCATTATTTCCTGAACCCTTCATTTGTACTAGAGGAAGTCTAGAGAGGCAACCTGGTAAATGCAATAAAGTTCTGAAGGTGAAAAGACACAGGGAAGTAAGCAAGGCATGTGAAGGACATGGTCAGTTCAACTAAAGAGAGATGAGTCTGGTGACACAAGGACTTCATGTTAGCAGATTGATAGGGACTCTAGACTATTTGCAAAAGAAGTTCCTCTTGCTTCTCTAGTCATGTCCTCATATGTAACTAAATTCTTTATTTTGGCTTCATTTGCTCACCTCAGTCTTCTAAATATTAAAATGCAGAATTTTCAAGAAGATAGCAGACTCATCTTTGAGAGGCTATCCAGCAATGATATCTGCTCAAAATATTTGAGTATTAGGGCCTCCCTGGTGGCGCAGGCAGTTGAGTGCAGAACTATGAAGCTGTCCACAGCCTCGCAGTGCCGGTTTGATCCCAGCTGGCCGCGGAGATGCCCACAGGGCCCGCAGACCTCTCCTGTCTCGCCCGCTGCTCCCCCCAGCAGTGTATTTCAGTCAGTCTGCCTGTTCTGTTCCCCGCTCTGTCTCTGGTGAATCCTCTCACCCTCCCACACATCTGACCTGTACCCCAGTTCTTGCATAAATAAATAAATCTTAAAAAAAAATTTGAGTATTAGTATACATTATATTAAAAATACACAATCTTACCAATGTTAGAGAAGTATTGGTTGGCAGAATGTGTGTTGCTATACACTTAAAATGATTACTAGGGCATCACTTGTTCATTAATTTTGAAATAAAATCAATTGTATTAATTAAGTACCTTCTATGTGGCACACCATATACTCTAAAGTTGAATACAGAGTTTCATGAGACAGCATTCTGGTGTTAGAGGTCACAGTTAACTGGAGAGAAAACATATACAGGTAATTATAATAACCTGTTTTGGGTATTAGAACAGAGATATGTTTAGAATCCTGTGGTTATTTTGTTTCAGAAAAATCAAGGAATTCTTCCAGAAAAGGTGGCATTTAGACTAGCCTGTGAAATATGAATAGGAGTTTCTGGAATTTACCAGAGAGAACACTGTGTGTATATTGTGGGCTGGAGCTTCACACTTGTGGACTCAAGAACAAAATCGGTGAGGAAGGATTGGCTGTGATAGGCCAGGAGGAAAGAGCCAGGAAAGAAGGGCAAGTTGAGGATTTATTTTGAACAACTTCAAATTCCCTTTCACCTCTGCTCCTTCTCCACAGCTCCCTAAATCTTTAATGACAAAGAGGTTTCTGCTTTCATAATTTCAGGAAACCAAATGAGGGCAATTTATCACAGCAAATCCGCAATTGACAACCCTTCCTAAAATTATTTGTTTTTAATATCTCTGTCCTTTTATTTTAGTAGTACTTTGGTCTTACTGGAATAGCTGATACCCTAACCGTGGAATACTCCAGCAGAACTGACTTTATAAAAGGTCCCTGCAACACCAAGAAGGAAGTGTTCTACCTGTGCAGAGACCTATAATTTAATCTTTAATAATTTATAAAATACTTAACCATTGTTTTCCTGAATATTTGGCATGGATTTCCTTCTTCCAGGAGAGCTAAGATCCTGCCAGCCTTGAACTTTCTAGCCTCCACTATTTGTTAAGTTAGAAGAGTGGAGAGAAAAATCATTGCAGGCTTTTTTTAGAATGGAAAATTTTATTTTATTCATCCTGATGTAGGTGACAAAGTTGCTGAATGGATTCACATAAAACTTTTTAAAGAAATTCACCCTAGAGTTCAAATGAAGTGTGGGCTATGGGCACGTTTTGGTTAAGAATGACTTATTTTTAAGGAGACTATGGAATATATGTTTGGGGTAGATTCTCTCTCTCTCTCTCTCTCTCTCTCTCTCTTTCTCTCTCTCTCTCTCTCTCTCTCTCTCCTCCTCTCTCTCCCTCTTCCTCCCTCCTCTCCCCATACCTCTCTCTCTCTACCTTTCCCTTCTACCATCCCCCAATAGCACACTTTTGTACACACAGGTAGAATCTTAGTTCAACGAAACCTCACTTAAATAGGGAACTTGATAATGGATTTGTTCCAGAAAAGTTGGTTTTTCAGATAACAGTCAGTCCTTCACACTGATTAACTTTTATAAAAAAGTCTAACTGCCTTTAGTGAAAATATTTCTAAGTTGTTTAGCATACTTTTCGTAAAGTGTAATAAATGTAATTTAACCTTTCCAGTTCCACCACTATCTACATTATGATTTGGGGGCACAGCTTAAACTCTCTGAGTCTCCTTTTTCTGATTTTTTTTCCATTTCATTTTCTGCAATGAGATATCTACAGTGTTTTGGGTACCCCAGCTCCCCACCCATTCTTCACTGGAGTAGAGCCTACATTCCCATCCTCAACTGCTATTTGCTGCCCCCTGCTGGCATTTGGCGACAATACCTTTCTACTTTTGCCCTTGGGTCCCCTCCTTAACCCTTTGTTGACTGAATGTATTTCTCAGATGGAAAGTCTGTTTCAGTTCTCGCTAAAGGCTAAAGAAGTGGAAATAGATTCTGGAAAGTGTAAATGAAACAATGCCACACTAAATTCCATGCAAAATTCCAAAGTGGATTATCAAACGTGTGACTTGTAAGCACTTTCAAATAAAAATGGTCATGTGGTGTGAATAGCCGATCACTAAAGACAAATGAAGCATATTAACCCTACTAACCCTATCTTCTTTTAGACTGAAATTGCTAGCCTGGGTTAGTGAAATGCTGAAGATGTCGATCACATTGGTTTTACAAGGAATTTAGTCTTTGTTGATACCTTTTTCTACCCTTTCCTTTATTTCATAACATTTTCCTTGCTGTGGCAATCATCCCTTTGTTATCTTTGCTGAAAGAGAGAAATGTTAGCCAGTGGATTGTACAGTAGGATCAGTGCTTAGTTGAACAAATCTGAGCCCCTTGAGGGCAAAGCTTGAATTTTATTTTACAATATTTTTGTGTGTCTCTCTCTATAACATATATACCAGTGTGTAGTATACTTGTGCTAAAACTTTATTGAATTTTAGTAACTGGAAGGGTGATGTTGGACAAAATACATATTTCTGTGCCCTTCTTTTTAAACCTACATAATGAACTGATTGAATCAGATCTCTGAGCTCCATCAACATTGTAAAATTCACTGTAGAGAGGCATAACATTAGATTCTACTGAATGGGGCAGAACAAGTTGTATCAAAGCTAAATGACTTCAGGTTTGAGTGAGAAAGATCTCTTTCTTTCTATATACAGATATATATATATCTGTATATAGAGATATATGTATCTGTTTATATATAAATTTTAATACTTCCTCCTGTGCAGTTGGGAGGTTGTTAGCTCTCTTTTCTCTCTCTTCCAGCACTGATCATCTCTCTCACTCACC
Organism: Talpa occidentalis; assembly: GCF_014898055.3. NCBI lineage: Eukaryota > Metazoa > Chordata > Mammalia > Eulipotyphla > Talpidae > Talpa > Talpa occidentalis. Next base: position 17,957,757 of record NW_023603184.1, on the reverse strand, counting down.
TCCTATTTTGATGTTAAACATCTGTATTTGTAAACAATACCAAAGTTTATTTTTCATAGAAATAAGCAAAAATGTTTAAAATCCAGAAACATGTGGCCTCTTCATGACGACTTGAGTTTGGGGTCCAGTTCATCCTGTGGCAGAATACACAAATACACATGGCCTTTGTGCGTGCAACTTTTCTTTCTCTTCCATGCCCTCCTCCTCCAAGTCCTTCATTGTGGCTGTGGTTCAGACGGAGCAAGTTGCCATAAATCTTTAAATAAGTAGGGTGCGTTCTTGTCAAATCATGGATAGACCGTCTCTGTATTTCTCTTCATCTCATAATCTGGCTCCATATGTTGATGCATTTGCGAACAGAGCAATGTGTAAATCAATGAATAAATATTGAGTAAAGATTTTCCCTTATTGTGTGCAAACTACTTATTATGGAGATTAAAAGGCATGGAAGACAGAGTCCCGAATCTCAAGGAGACATAACCCAAGTTATAATTTTTTTATAATTAAATATAAAAAAATACAAACATTAGAAGCCACAGAGTACTGGATGTTTAACAGTCAAGTGTATTGTCCTGAAACTTAGTACCCTGACTTAGAGGCTACAGTGGATCTCTTTAGTCAAAAAGCTCTCTTCTTGTGAAGGGTACTGAGTAGAAAAGGCCTGACAAAGCTCTGACATCTTGTCACGGGGATGTGTTCACCATTTCTTCAGAGATAGATATTAGCTATCATCTTGTGCCCCCTCTTCTCTGAGTGCGCTTGATCCATTGTCTCTTCTCTTTGCATCCAGGAAGCCTGGTTTCCCCTGCTGTAGAGTAGTGCTTTCCTCACCTTGCCTGCATGATGCGCCACTTGAGAAGGTATAGATGCAATTTCTCTGGTCAGTGAAAGAAACTCTCTTATGCACACTTCTTCTCCCTGAGCGGTGACTTTATGATCTTGTTGTTTATGACCAATAACGATCAGTTTCCAGAATGGGAATGACTGTGGGAGGAAATGCGTGGACTCAAAGTCAGATGAATTGAGCTCTGAATCATGTTATACCACTTCTTGCTTGTGATATTCTTCCTGATTTCCTTAGCTCTTTAGTTTAAGGCTCAGTTTCCTTATTGGTGAATATAAGATAAGAAGTTATAATTTCCAGAGAATACATTTGACAGAAGGACATATGATATATTAAAGGTGTAAGAAAAACTGCTGTTCAGAACACCAGTTCAGAAACTGGGGCATATAAATGGTGACAAATGCCCATGGGACAGTGACTGAATGCTCTCAGGAAACAGTGGGTTTTTGATACATAAACTGGGCCCTCAAACCCGAGGTATACAGTGGTTGTGAATAAGAACACATGTGGTCAAGGGCTCTAGGCATTAATGGGAAAAACTAGCAGATATAGCTCTGAAATTTATGAGGGGGCCTCCCTGGTGGCACAAGGGGTTAAGATGATAAGATAGCTATGAAGCTATCTGCAGCCACTGCAGCACAATTTTTATCCCTGGCCAGGGAGGTGAACCACATGACGCAGCAGACCTCTCCTGTCTCACTTGCTGCTCCCCTCAGCAGTGTATTTCAGTAGATCTGCCTTTTCTGTTCCCCACTTTGTCTCTGGTGAATCCTCTTACCCTCCCCAACTCTGTCCTGTACCCCAGTTCTTGTATGCATAAATAAAAATAAATCTTTAATTTTTTTTTTTTTTTATGAGGGCAAAGACTTTGTCTATCTTATTGTTCAAGCACCTTCCACAATGTGCAGGTCCTTATAAATAGCCATTTGATAAGTCTGTTTAATGAATGAAAATATATCCCATCCTAGCCTGTGACATTCTAGTTCAGTGATACCTGGAGTAAAAATGGAGGCCATGGCATTTGGCTGGACTCCAGTGCTAATTATGCCAACTTTGGAGTCAGATGCTCCTGAATTAGAATTCTAGCTCTTTTATTTATTATCTATGCTGAATAAATTGTTTCACTGCCCTGAGCCAGAGTTTCATATTCTATAAAGTAAAGATATCATCAACCTAAAAGACATTATAAAGTTTATAATGTATATAAGATGTTTAGCACAATGTCTAGCACATAGTAAGTAAACATTATTTAACTCTTTTTTTTCATTGTTGTCATTTGTGCTGTTGCATCTAATCTTCCCTAGTCATTTAATGACTTTCGTCCATGACTTGAACTCTTTGAAAGAATTTAGCTCAGTGATAACCTCAGGTGGTGGGTCAAACACCTGCTTTTGGAGACCCAAGTTTATTAGTAAAACCTCCATCTGGGGCCTCCCTGGTGACCTAGAAGTTAACTCTTAGTGTTAGCACCACTGCGGCCTGAGTTCTATCCCTGACCAGGGAGCTACCCACATGGCGCAGCAGACCTTTCCTGTTTCACCCGCTGCTCCCCTCAGGTTGTCTTTCAGACAACTAATCTGCCTGTTTTACTCCCCACTCTATCTTGGGTGAATCCTTTCACCCCCACACCTCTGGCCTACACCCCACTTCTTCTACACAAAAATAAAAATAAATAAAAATAATGTTGTTATATTTATTAAAAAAAAGAAACTCCATCTGGATTGGGGCTTGGCATAGTCAGACTCTAGCCCTTGGTGGAGTTCCTGTTGACCTTCATATGGGGACAGCTAGGAAATCACAGACTTTCCTTCCCTGTGAACATGCCACAGGAACCCATGGATCTCTCCTCTACCTTTCTCTACTCAGTGCCTCGGGCTCCCATGATGCTCTGGGAAGAGAGATGATTCTCCTTTTAGGGTATTATGTATATGCTGCCTCCTGCACCAATATTCTAATCTCATTATTCCATACAATGTTATGAAAGGAGTTCGGCTCTAGTGAGATTTATTTGTGAAAACTTTCTTCCAATAGATTATGAATAAGCCAAATTTTGAAGCTAATCTGGACCACAACTTCCTGTCCTTAGCTCCAGATCCTTGAAATTCCCTTCCCTCTGCCCCAAAATGCTCCCCCCACACACCATGATTTCTACAGGGGCAAGGGCTTCAGTTCAACGACAACTATACTTGTGATTTCTGGACCACAGCTAGTTGGGGTGTTTTCCATGTTAGTGCAAACATGACGAAAGGCAGTGTGGAGCAGAAGTCCTCTCTGGGAATTTTGCTCCATGAAGAGCTCCTCCTTTCACTCACTTTCTACTCCTGGACCCATCATAGGTACGTATGGGACTCAGTTGCTCATATATAGAATGAAGGGTTTGTACTGAAGCCCCTTCTAGCTCCAAGGGCCTCTGATTCAGCAAAACCCTTATGATTTTAGTTATTAAAAAAAAAATTACAAAAGACCTTGTTTTAGATTGATTGTGGTGGCCACTGCTTTCTTGGCCTGTCACGGTCCTCATTTCTTCCTTTCCCCCTCACATCCCTGTGGTATTTTGGCACAGAATGAGTCACTGCCGGCTGTGGCATTCATCCGGAAATGGACTGCCATCCTCTTTCCTGGCACTGGGAGGGAGGAGTAAGACTTTTTATATCCCCTCCTATTGATTAATGACATCTACTACACAAGAATTATGATTACGCTGGTCTCATCAAGCCACATCTATGAATACAAATCCTTCGCGTTCCTGCAACTTCAGGATGAGTCTGACCTCGGAGAGGCTTTGGGAACACTTTAGCAAACATCTCTCTCTACCACTGAAAGGTTCACAACTATTGTTTTCCTCTTCTGACTCATCTTTGAATCAGTAAATTAAATATGTATAACTTGTGAAGATTTCATTTTTATTAAAGTAAGGTGCTTTGCTGAGCAAAGTCAAGATTTAGAAGCATTCAGCTCTCTTTTCTCTCCCTTCTCAATGATATGATTTCTCTAGTTTGCAAGAGGGTTTCAGAGAGTTGCTCCCTCCCTCTCTAGCTCTCAGTTGCTCTGCTCTTCTCTGTAACAGGGAAGTAAACATGAGTTGACTATCACTCCTCTCCTAGGGGACTGGCAAGACTTGGGACTCCAGAGGCTGTTTCTCAAGTAAGTGCTGGCCATTTTGTCTTCTGGGAGGTTATATCCTGGAATTGGGGAAGAGTCATATTTTTTCATTAGGTTGTCTGTGACAAGATCAGGAATACCCTTCCTTGAGGCTCCTCCCATCTGGACATTCCTATCCTAATCTCCTTCTCCCAGCAGCCACTTAATCAACTCCTAACTTCCTTACCTTTTATTTCCCTAAGAGAGTTTATTTCATCACCTAGAGTCTTTCTTTTTTTATGTTTAATATATTTTATTTTATATAATTCTTACATCATTTTGTTAGTTTTTCTTAATATGAATGCCTATACAACTTTTTCCTCATCTCTTGAATAATTTGATTGAGTGATACATCAGTTGGTAAATAGTTTGTTCCCTCATGTGTAACTCTTCCCAGTCAGATTGGAGGTTTCTTGAGGGCAGGAGAACACATACTTTTAAGTTCATAAGTACATATTTATTTAGCTCTTGTAAGTTTGTGACATATGTTATAAATTATTTCTGCCTTAGTACTGTACTTAGCATAAATTTTAGGTGTTTCCAAAATTCTTTGTTAACAAGTGGTTGAGTAGCATATGACTCATCTATGAAACCCTAAAGTCAAAGAGATCAAAGCATTTCGAGTTTGTGACTGGGATTATGTTCTTAACTCCTGCATGCATTTTAGTCTTACCGAGTTCTCCAGCATGTTTTACATGCTGACTAAATGCTAAGTGCTATCCTACATTCCAGAAATACCAAGAAAATCATTAGGCTCTCTGTGCTCTATCTTTGATCTATCATTTAACATTCAGGCCTATTTTCTTACTGAACAGTGTGGACAATAACTGTCTTGAAAAATATATATAAAATTTCTCGAAATTGAGAAGTGCTGTGTTATTTTTTTTAAGTTTATCTATTTATGCATTCAAGAGCTGGGATGTAGGCCAGAGATGAGGGGGTGTGAGAGGATTCACCAGAGTCAGAGTGGGGAGCAGAACAGGTGGATTGACTGAAATATACTGTTGAGGGTACCAGCGGGTGAGACAGGAGAGGTCTGTTGTGCCATGTGGGTCAGCTCCCTGGCCAGCAAGGGATCCATCTGCAGTGGCTGAAGATTGCTTCATAGTGCTGCCACTTACCACTTAACCCCTTGCACCACCAGGGAGGCCCACTATGTTACTTCTTGTCTTCTGGAACTTGTGGAAGGATATGTCATGTTAAATGTGATCTTTCTATGACTATAGGAGGCTTCCTTCTGTCCATTTTTATCAGTTTTTACTTTCAGGGAGTGGGGTGCCTATGTTATTTGTAGTTTTATGTACCTATAATCATAGGTACGTAATACATGACAATGGACTCCTTCTCTTTCACTCATTTCCAACAGGCTAATAAATTTCTAAATTTTCCTTCATCTATCTTTCCTTTTGAATTTTTTCTTACCTTCTTTTCAAACAAACCATTCTTGTCAAATTTGACATAGTCAAATTTGTATCAGCTTAAAAATTTTTAGTCATCAAATGAATTCGTTGAGTTCTTACTATCGTTACTGGACTAAGCACCGGGATACAGGAACTAACAAAATTAACATCATCCTTCCTTCATGAGGCTTACTTTCTGGAGTAAAATCAGAAAATAAATAACTGAAAAAATACAGTAGCAGATTAAAACTCATAGAAAAAATAAAGCTAAGATGAGTAGAGAATGCTGGGAGATGATATGACAATTTAAATAGATAATAAGGAAAGAAAATCTTTGCATAAAAATGTGAACCAAACCAGTGGGCAAGTCATATGGCATTCTGGGGGAAGAATTTTCCAGGAATTAAGCAGTTTAGAGGAAAGGCTGTGAAGTGAGGATGAGCAAGGTAGGAAAGAAGAGAAGATACAGGAACAAGGGCACAAGGGTCAGGTGGTGAGAGATGCTAATTGTGATGTGTAACCACTGGAGCATTTTGTGAAAAGACATGCTTTATCTTACATTTTAACAGAATTTCTCTGACTGCTGTGTCTGGATAGACTCTGAAATTGTCATATGTGTTGATATTGTAATGACCCAGACTAATGGAAAGGTGAGGGCAACTGAGATGCAGCAACTTCAGTTATCAATTAAAAGGCAACCATGAGTTTATGAAGACACTGCTAAACAGGCATGACAAAGAAAGGGCAGATTAAAACGTGGCTGGGCCAAGAGGCCTTACCGAAATCAAAATTAACACATGACTTTCATGACATGCCTCTGAAAATGTTACAAATATAGGCACTGGATTTAAGACAACTTGAGATGCTTATGGACTCCATGCCTGTAGTCCTAAAGCCTTCTCCAGGATTTGGTGCATGTTGTCAAAGATTCTTATTCTGAGAAAGGGTACTAGTGAGAGCACCTATGGTGCTTTCTTGTTGATGAATTCCCATATGTTACCCTAACATCATTCATTGTAGCGCTTGTGTTAGCACACGCTGGGGAGGTGAACGGGGACCTCAAAATATTAAAGAGTACATGCTCTAAAAAGGATTCAGTCATCTGTATGCACAAAGGAAAAGAAAGCATACTCTTAGTGTGGTAGCTATTCAATAGCATTGGTGTGCAGAAAGAAAGAGAGAAGAAAAATTTCAAAGAATAGTTTCCCAGTAAAACTCCAGAGTTACCAATCCCTTTGTGGGCAAATGCCCAGTCAAACAGACTGGCCTGAAACAGGGCCACTGAGGACCAAAAGATTGCCATAAGTCTATTGCACCTTCTGTAATGAAACCTCAAGAAAGGCGTTAGGCAAGTCCCAGAAATCTGGGACAGAAAGCGAGATACAAAATTCAAAGTATATTATATCAATATAATGGCAGCCATTTTTCTGCCAAGCATAAGGAGCAGCTTCCCCATGTTTCTCTCGTTCATGTATCTTTTCCAAGTTCCTCTACATGTTTCTCCTCCACATGTCTCTCACATGTGTCCTTCCTCCAAATATCTCCCTTCCCACCATACCAGGATACAAGTCAGATTTGGAAAAGCAAGAAAGCAGGACTGCCTTCCTTCAATGTTATTTAATTCCAACTGACTACCCAGTTCTGCCACTGGTTCCCAGTAGCTCCTCTGCTCAGGGAATAAAATTCATGGAATACTAGGGTTTGTAATCCAAGCCTGCATATAAGTGGGGGCAGGGAAAATGGTACCCAGTCATTGAGTCCCTCCTTTCAGGGAAATGCATGTGTAACACTTGCACTGATTCGTGACTTTTCAACAGCAACGTGGGCAGATTTGGTATCTCTCTATGAGATAGCGAGTTCCTTTCGAGTAGGAACCCTGGTTTAAATCCCAGTAGCTTCTGTAGCACCCAAAAAGCTGTCTTCAGGATTTTCTACTTAGTCACTTCAAGAAATACTGCAAGTCATTGGAAATTGACAGAAATGGAAAACTGTTATAGCTATTTGACTAATCCATAGATATTATTTTTTTTACTTCATAGCAGTGGCAACATTTCTTGACAAAAATGTCTTGTAGGGAATCTTAATCTATAAAGAGAATAAATATAGTTCTGCTTTTGTTGAGCCTTTTGTTCTTCATCTTTCACCTTTAGTCACTTTACTCTTAACCCTAGGACAGATTTAGAGGACCTTCCTGGGAGCTCAATATTGCAGATGATGAAATTGAAATTCAGAGGCATTTTATAAAGTAATAAACAACAAATTGGTATGTGCATCTCCAAATATTGTGCTTTGCTTCCAATTATATCAAGTCAATGAATGAATGAATGAGCTAATGACTGAATGAAAAAAGAGAGAGGAAGTAGATATTACCAGTATTATAAGATAGTCATTCATCCTTGACTGTTGCCTGGCACTATTCTTGTTTATCTTGTTCTTCTGAACCAGGAAGAAAGGGCACAATGCCCACTGTGTCAGGAGTTTAACATATAGCCTCACCGTAATGAAATAAAGGTGGGATTTAAACCTACCTTCAAAACCTTAGTGCTGAAGCTCACAGTCTTTCCACTCTTATGGAGTTTAAATAAAAGACAAAATAGAAATAATGAAATATATTCAGCGGATTATTTTTAAGTTATGCACAACAAACTCTACAACTCTTCCCTCTGCTATTTCTCTCCTCTCTTCCTATAGGCCTCTCTCTTTTCCTGTATTATACTAGTTATGTCAGTACAAGATAATGCTAAAGATATTAGCAGGGTTAGAGTGATGGGCCAGAAGTTAACTTTACATTGCAGCACTGATTTCTATTGAAAGCCTATTGCATACATTTTAAAAAAGCATATTGGGTAGGGTGATGTTATTTTTCATTTTTATTTATCCTGTAAACACAATCTCTCAACTAGTAGAATTTTACACAAACTTTGTGGGGTGAGGTATATTTCCAACAAGGTGTGTGACCACAGAAAAGTTACTTTTAAACAGATAAGTTACTAGTGTTACTTAGCAGTGTTAAATGGGATCTGGATACCAGTAACACTTTGGAGGGGTCTTTGGATATTTGATGCACATTTGTAGAACATTATATGACAGGTTACCTTTTTATAGCCCAGTTTGGATTTTCCCAGAATTGCTACAGATGTTAAAAAGTTAAGTGAAATGCCTTCTTCAATGGAATATAAACTATATCCATCCTGGGAGTTTCTTAATTGCTAATTATAATAAATTCTAAAGCCTAAACTTCCTACATTATAGAAGGAGTGAATATTCAGGCACATGGAAAGAAAATATGTCTTATATCTGGGTATTGCTTTTCAGTTCATCATTTGCTTTGCTTTTACAAATCCTGTCTCATTTAGTTCTCATCCTGTCTCACAACAATTCTGTAATATGTGTGATAGCATCCTACCTTTAAATGTGAAAAATTCAGGGATTATAGAATTACTCAAGTCATAGAACCCAAGTTGATATATTGTAAATTCTATATGTGGCATGAAGTATTCATTTATTATAACAACATTTATTTATTAAATCATTTATTATAATAATAAGCACATATTTTCTTAGGTAGAAATTCCCAGGTCTTATTAACTGAACATTTTTTGCAGCATCTATTACTGAACTAGTAGAATCCACAAATGGTTTTGCTGGATACTGGTAGAGAACTGTTAACCAAAATAAAATAATTTATTCTATATAATAATTCATGGTTGAAAGAGCCCATTTGCCCTATAGAATCATATTCAGTCATTCCAACAATCTTTCATAAGCAGGTTAGTCAGTTTTCCTGGTTCAGATTTTATAGATGAGCTGATTGACCTAGTAAAAGGTACACTGTCACCAATTGTAAGAGATGAGACATAAAGTCTATCTTGAATGGGAAGTCGAGAGATCCTTTATGTGGAGTGCTAAACACATTATTTGGCATATGGAAAGTGTTTGCTACATGGGTGTTGTATTTTGCTATTATTTTTATTATTATTCTCTACATCCGATTGATTTGTAAGTATACTCTTCTTGGCCAAGTTGGTTGTTGATTATAAACCCAGCCAGGGAGCCCATTCTTTGATCCTCCTGATCAACCCTCAGCTGCAAATAATCAAACAAGAGCCTGACTGCTGGAAGCTGAATTTGATTATACCAGTTGTTGAGAGTTTAGCTAGGAAATGTTGCAAGCAGAAGTGGACTTTACAATGTGGTGAACTCTGTAGATATCATTTTATGCCTCTTAACCATTATTGTTAGAGTTTATTAATTTTCTCAAGAATGCAAGAGTGGGGAAAAGATGCCAAAGTGGTGATTGAAAATCATTAAATCTTTGGGGTGCTATAAAATAAAAGTTACAGTCATGTGGAGATAATCTTTGACAACCACTGAATTGAGAAATCAAGAAGTTATTCAGGAATGTTCCTGTGGGACAGAATGCAGTATGTCTTTGTTTAACACAGACTTTTCTGAATTAGAAGTAATAATAACTATAATTTATCGTGTGCTTACCATGACCCAATCACAGAGCGAGATAAATTTTACATAGGGAGACTAGATACCCATGTGTACCTGGCTGAGCCCTTATGTTACGTACCTGCCCTTGCATAAATATTAAGTATTTCATTTCACTTTCAAAAGTGTCTTTGAAAAAGAAAAAGGGAGAAAGAGACAGATAGAGGCCTATACATGTGATTAAAAAATTATTGATTATTGATGGTAGTGGGTGATAATAGTTCCTCTTACCCAATGTACATATTTCTTTTAACACACAAATTGCCCCGAAAGTTAGATACCATTACTATTTAACTTTTACAAATGTCAAAACTGTGTTATTAAGAGGTTAAAAGAGAGACCCATGTTTGCATGCCAAGTAAATGGGATGGACCCCTCAGTTATGCACCTCAGAACCCATGCCATGGCAGAGAATGCTTCCCTCTTACCAAATAAATCATCACCGCAAATGCCTTTCTGGTAACAGCTATTTTAATTCCACAATTAGTGCTTTCCAGAATATATTTTAGGAAAACCGTTAATAGAGCAGAGGACAGGAGAGAAAGGAACTGTCCTCTCTTCTCCCTTCCGCTTCCCTCTCCCTTTCTTTTCTGGTTTGAATCAGTGTGATAGTGGAGAAGATAAGAAAGGGTGAGATTATAGAAACATTTTGAAAATGGTGTCGAGAGCATTTGCTCCCTAATCGGATGTGGGGTGCAAGAGAAAGAGAGAGAGTCAGGGGCAAATTAAAAGTTTAGATCTGAGAAACTGCAGGGATGAAGTTGTGATTTACAATGAGGTGGAAACTTTGAGAGGAGAGCTCATAAAATGCTATCATAGATATCATAGTTATTTATCTTTACAGTAGGTCTTTAAAGAATATTTTACTAGTCTCATTTTAAAAACTCAAAGTCAATGTTCAATGATGTTAAGTGACTTACCCAGGGAAATAGTTTCTGATAATTTGGTTCCAAATTCTCAGGCAGATGATACGTGCATAATTACAAAGATTATTTTTCTGTTCTTCTGGTTTGCTGATGAACTATATTCTGATATATTTTAAAATTTTACATCATGGAGTATAAATTACTTTAACACTGCTTAAAAATACTAATGTAGAATTTTTAAAGGGTTGATATAAAATCACTAAAAAATAACTCAAACTCCTACAAAGTGTATTATCAATATAGAAATATTATCAGCACTACTGTCCTCCATAAAACGTAAAAATTATAGATACATCTCTGTAATGTATATGTGAAGTCTGGTTAGGGCTAGCAACCAATCAGTAGAATAGATCAGGGTTTCATTTTAAGTCAACATTCATATTAAGTAAAAATATATGTATATAAAATTGTAAATATATATGACTTTATATACTACATATAATTTTATATATGTAGTATAAAAAGTCATATATATAAAGTCATATAAAATTATATGTAGTATATAAAGTCATATATATTTAAATTTAATATATATATAATGTACTGTTTTAAACCTGTTGAAAAATTGGTTTATATCCAGATATAAGATACTAGGGATGGATACATTTATATCCATTTATTATATTTATTATTACACACACACACACACACACATATATATATATATATATATATATATATATATAAAACTTGTAAGAGCTTGTATTTTCTTAGTATTGTGTGTTTGGCCTTTGTTCTCCATTTCAAGCTTTTATGACCTGAACTGCTCCTTCCTTGCTAGCTCTGTCTCAAAACCACTCCTTCTTTTCCAGTTTCGTCAATTCTTTGCATCCCAGAATTTTTCATTCTGCTTTATAACTTCATAGACTCACAAACGTTCTTTCTCTAAAATGCATTTCTCCCAACCTCCATTAACTTCAGTGAAGTCCTACTCATCCTTTAAGATTCAGACAAGGGCCATCTCTTTTAAAAAGTCTTCCAAAACTATTTTTCCAAAGAGGGCCTGGCATCTCTCTCTGTGCTCTCACAGTACCTTTAGTATACTTCACTCTGCACTTAGCATCCTGTACTGTAATTAGTAATTTATTTTCTGTCTCTCCCACTGTGAGTTTCTTGAGGTCAGTTCACCCTAACTGCCTCCATATTCCAGGCACCAGGCAAAGTGTTCACCACATATAGAGAACTCAATAAATATGCTTTAGATGAGTGAGTCAATGAAGTTTTTTTTTTTTTATAGATGTTCCTCTGACAATATCCATAGATGTTGAAATAGAAAGTTTAGAATAAGAGTAGTAAATGCATTTCCTCTTTTATGCCAAATCTGTTGGTAGGATCAATTGAAAAAGGGATTTAGATTCCATCCTTACCTGGGTTAAAAGCATGATTAATGGGTGTTGCTGAAGGTGGCTTTTGGAGAGGAGAGGGAAGATACTCATTTTAAGTTGTTTGACTTCTCTGTGCTGTACTATTGGGCTTAATTCATGTAACTCCAAGGATTTGTATGGAAAGTGTATTTTTTGATTAAATGCCTATTATCAACTTATTTTTATACAGGGTTGCTATTGCGATTCAGCTGAGGACCTATTGCTAATTTCATTGCTGAGCAAGTTTTTCTGCTTGACTTGTAATCTCCTGAAAAGGAGTATGTCTAAAAAATACAAACTGAGCTCTTTAATTCCAGATCTCTTATGTAGTGGAAGGTGCATTTAGATATATCATTTAATATAGTACTAAGTTCCTTACTCCTCTCTTGGAGCCCCATTTAGATTTCATGGAAAATGTAGATATTTATCTTCAGTGATTACACACTTCTGAAGTGAAATAATAGAAAAGAAGCAAAAATCTAGGAAGGCAGACACATTTTTAATTGAAGTAACATTAACCTGTTAGTGTCTTGTATACTGTTTCTCTCTTTCAAAAAGCTAACTCTGTGGGATCTCCCTGGCGGTGCAAGGGGTTAAGTCTCAGTGCTATGAAGCTATTGGCAGCTATTGCAGCAAGAGTTAGATCCCTGGCCAGGGAGCTACCCACATGGCACAACAGACCTCTTCTGTCTTGCCCGCTGCTCCCCTCAGCAGCGTATTTCAATAGATCTGCCTGTTCTGCTCCCCACTCTGTCTCTGGTGAATCCTCTCACCCCCTGCACATCTGGCCTGCACCCCAGCTCTTGTATGCATAAATTAATATTTTTTTTAAAAAATCAAAAAATAAAAAGCTAACTGTGCAACACATAAATATGATAGTTCTCACTTTATCAAATATTTTCTAGTACCAGGCACTGTGCTCTGTGTGTGTGAACTTAAATACATAGAATACATAAATATGTGTAAGTTTTTCCTCCCTCCCTCTTCCTTCTCTCTCCCCTTTTCTCCCTCCCTCCCCACACCTTTCCCTCCCCCCCTCTTTTTCTCTGTCTCTCAGGAAGTAAGATTGCTAGCTAGTTTATCTTAGGAATGACTGTCCTTTGTATGGAAATTATATTCTTTACATTTTCTTGATATTAAATTCCCCTTTCTTTTACAAAATAGTAGAGAGAGGAGATTAGTATAAGGGCGTTTTTTAAATGCCTTTGCTTGGCCAAAAGAAAAGTAGGAAACCCTATTATATTTGCCTATTCCCCCATCCCATCGTCCTCTCATCATCACCACCATCACCATCATTACTATCCTTTTCATCATCATTATCATCATATTTAGTCTTACTGCAAAAGAAAACTTAATTGTGCAACTAAAAAAAGACATTTTCCATAAAATTGGATGCTTTGTAAATTTTCCTCATTTTTTCTTGTTAGCTGGCGTGGGTCAGTATTTTGGATTCAAAATCTCAGGAGTTATTTTTGACTTTTGAAGAACACATAATAGGTCATAACAACATATCATGAAAGTTATCTGAAGGAGAACCTGCCTACAGATCTCCAGAATTTTGCCTGTCATTTAAATACTGTGTTTCTTTATACTTATGGGATTTTCATGTGGAAAACAAACAAACAAACAAACAATGAAATAAAAGCAAGAAAGGAAGCTTACTGACAGGATTTCTAAAACTTCTACAGCCAGATTGGTAAAGATGGAGCCTCCTTTTTTGAATCAACTGAAAGTCAATTGTATCCCTTAGCCTCCCATTCCAGACATCTGTGTAAACTTTGGGTACATTTGTATGTTTGGTTATAGATTAACATACAGAAAAAGTATTAATATCTAGAGTATTGTAGAGGAAAGCCTTTTGTGTAGATACTCATAAAGTAAATGCTTTTAAAAATAGGCATTGTGTCTATCTAAATGGAAGCCATCATTTGAGCTGTTCCCAGACTCTAAACAAATACAAGTTATTCATCAGGTCATAGTTTTATTGTATGTCGTCCAACCTATTGTTAAAACTTCACAGAACTTTTGTGTTGAAATAATTCCCAAACTATATAAAGCCCCAAGATCCTAGACTCCTTATTCTTTTATGTTGTCAGTTAAAAGATGATTTTTTTTTCTTTAGATGAAGAAACTAATTAGGCTGGAAAGCTTCATTCTATTGGAGCAGTGTTCCTCAAACATTTTGCTCTTTTGACTCCTTTTATATCTTAAATATTGAACTGAATATTATAGAGGATCCCTAAAAGTTTTTGTTATATAGGTCATATTTATTGTCATTTTCTATATTAGAAATTAAAATAAAAGATTTTACAATAAAATGTTTATTAATTTTTAAATAACTAATGTTTAAACAATAAATGTATCACATTTACATAAATAACATTTGAAAGTGAAATATAGCTATATTTCCAAACTAAAGACTATTTAGTGTAGAGAGTAACATCAGTTTAAATCTCTCAATTCTTTTTAGTGTCTGGCTTAGTAGAAAAAGAGTTGGGTTCTTATATTTGCTTCTACACTCAAGTTATTGCAATGTATATGGTTTGGGTCACAATATATGAAACAATTCATCATCATACAAATCAATTGTTGGAAAAGGGAAAAAAATTTAAAAGCCTTTTCAGATCATTCCTGATATTCTTGCCTAAAGTCTAATATTGTTTTCAAGCTCTGCTCCCACTGCATTGTTCTTCTGTTCTACTAGCTTATAACTGCCTTTAAATGTTTTACATATATAATTGAGGACATATTTGCATATTACACAAAAATTTGATCATTGGTGTTTCATCTATTAAAATCCACTGGTCTCTCTTTAAGTGAATCCTCTTTCTTTACCCACCACACATTATTTTGTAGCATTACTCAATGATCACTTGAAAAATATTAGTTCATTGAGTACTATATCTCTTGTAAAAGTTGACTCATTCCATTAGACAGTATGAAATATTATACCTATGAATATTGTGAAATTGTCAAGCTCACAGGGATTGATACAACTTTTCTAAAATTCTGATACTTGCAAGTGTTTTCAATGACAACAGATATTAGTTGTGATAGGCTTGCTTCCTTCAATCATGAAAAAATGTCTGCCAGACAGCCAAGACTGGATAACCATAGTTTGTCAGTCATTCTTTCAGCAAAAATGATGATTCTTAAGAAAAAAAGCAGTCAAGTCAGCTTGCAACTCAACCTCACAAGGACAGTGTCATTATTTAGCAGTAGTATCTATGCACACTTACCATCCTGACACAAGGAATATTAACAAACATATATTCCAGGTTGAGATTAATAGATTAATAATTTTTGCTGCTTCATCATAGACATAGTCAAGTGTAACTGATTTTCTTCTCTTGAATTCCTTTGATAAAGAATATAATCATTATTGGCTTAGTATGTACTTCAGTGACACATTAAGACACAGGCAGTGTTACTCACCATTACTTTTCTCTCATCAATGCAAATCTCAACGCAATGAAAAAGTAGATAACATCATAATATTGTTATGAAAATCACTTTGGCTTTGTGCCTGAAAATGTCTTGGGCACTGTTGGGAGTGAGCAGACCACACTTTGAGACCCTCCTATCTAAGCCATGATTTGATTTCTGCTAAAATTTTTTTCAAAGATTTATTTATTTATTTATACAAGTACTGGGTACAGTCAGAAGCGCAGGAGGGTGAGAGAATTCAACAGAGCCAGAGAGGGGAGCAGGACAGGCAGACTGACGAAATACACTGCTGAGGGGAGCAGTGGGCACTGGCAGGAGAGGTCTGCATGCCATGTGCGACCCTCAGCGGCCGGGATCGAACCCATGCTGCAGAGGTTGTGGATAGCTTCGCAGACCAGCACTCAACCCCTGCGCCACCAGGGAGGCCCAGTTCTGCTAAATATTGAAGTGGGTAAAGGATAGCTTTCAGCACCTGAGTTCTCTCACTGTGCCCCACCCCTACCATTCTTCCCTGTTCTTCCCTCACTACCCCTCTGTTCTGCCTGACCATCCCCTACAGCATTCTTTATTTTTTTTTAGTAGTAACACTTCTTTTTTTTAATATTTTATTTTATATAATTCTTACATCATATTTCATTTTTGCACAATGTATGCATTTTCATTTTGGTTATATTCCCCATACAGTTGCACCCACCCCTTATTTTGACCCTAATCCTTCCTCTTCCTGTGCACCCCCACCCCCACCCCTCTGTAGTGTGTCTCCCTACAGCATTCTTACAGAACAAGAGGCACATATCTTTCTTTATTGTTATGGAAATACCATTGTTTTACATCCCTGCTAGTCTTTTGACAGTATAGGATTCCCCCCTCAAGTGTAATCACAGTCACTCCCACCAGAGGCACCAGGAGTCCTCCACCACAGTCCATATGTGCAGTATATTAAGTGGAACTCCTGAGTTTAATATTATCTTTTAATCATCGATTATCAGATTATCAACTCCCTTCCTTCATTTCCCCCTTTCAAAATGCATTTACTGTGTGTCTCATCATGATCAATACCACTCCCTAAGAGGTATCTGACCTTCTGAACATTTCAATGGCTGTATTCATTGCTGATGAAATATTGTATGTTATGCTTAGAAGTAAATGACTGTCCAGTACATCCAATATCAGTGATCACGTATGATTTTCAAGAAGTTAAAAACATGTCTCTCCTATGTAGTAAGCATGTGTCAAAGATTGATTTACCTCATTCATAAAGGAGCCAGCAAGATATAAACTTAGTTCAAAGGGAAAAATGAGAAAATTTATAGATATATAGCCACACATCTATATGTGTATACGTGTGTATGTGTGTGTATACACACGTATATTTTCAGTAGAAAAAAGAACACTAAAATAAGGATACAAAACCAGATTCCAAACTGAATAATGTCCTGTGGTTTAATAAAATCTTAACATTTGGAGTTGTATTTCATACTGGACAGAAATTATTTGAATCTCTCCTGGATAAAAATAATTTTCAGCTTATCCAAGTTAAGATCTAACTTTACCCAGTTCAGTTCCTAATCAAGACAATTACAAATCAAAGACAGTTGCTTTTCTTGGAACTAAAATAAACCCGTATGTGGGCTTGTTCAACAATAATCCTATATGACTTTGAAAGGAAATGCAATAATCTCTTTGTCTTAATTCCAAGTTTTGGATCATTTTTCTTGAATAAGCTACAAAAGTGTGGAGAGAGATGCTTGAGGGAAGATTTTTCCAGGCTTTTAAAATGTTGCTATATAGTTGAATGTAGAATATTTATTAAATATTTATCAAACATCCACTTTGTGACAAGCATTATATAAAGAGATTTCATAAATAGTTTTGTTTTACCTTCACCTATCTCATGAGGTAGGTAATTTTTTTACTTTTATAGAGGAGAAAGCAGGGACAGGGAGCTGAATAAGCTATGTAAGATAACACAGTGTGCAAGAGAGCAAAGATTCAGATCTTCCTTTTAACCAGCATAGTGAGTACAGTACACCCTGCAATGCTTAGGGATCATTTCTGAAATCCTACTTCTTTGTCTCTGGCAAGTACAAGCAAACTTTATTTATTCATTCACTTTACTAGTATTTTTTAAATGTAAATCTATTGTAAGTTCATTATAGCAAATGTGACAAAAGATAAAACCAAACTCTTCAAAATCTACCACCCAGGCATAAACCCGGTTAATTTGGTATGATTCCTTGCAATTCTAATTAAATGTATAAGTTTATGCAAATGTACTTGCAAATTGTACTGCATTTATAAGATGAAATATATATTGACTTATAATACATGGATAAACCATAGGGTGCTTGATAACTTCCCCAGTTACTAGGCACCTTTGGTTTTTAATATACAGTAGCGTAAGTAACTTGATGGACATCTTTTAATGAAAGTATAACCTAATTATTCAGTCAACTCAGTGATCAGGTATAATGATCATGTAGTTCTTACTTGAGGAAGGTAACTTGCACTTGCACAAGGACACAGCTGTAAGAGACAGAGCAGGGACGAGTCCTTAGGAAATTAAACCTAGATTTTTAACCACTGGTGGAACTGGCATCTACATATAGATTTTTTTTCCTTCCTGCTATTGTTGTAGCCACAGACTCAGACTCAGAGGTGGTATCTGATAGTCCTTTTAATGTCTACATACACAGTTGCAATCGGGTTTATTGCCATATTTATGAGATCTAGTTTTGTTAAGACAAATCCATTTTCTGTCTCCAAACACAGGGTTAGTCAACACCTACTTCACTCTTCTAAGCCAATAAAACATGCCCTGGGATGTGGCACTTCATACATATGTGTGCCATATGCCGCCACTCACAATCCACAGGTGTGTTTTATCAGATTATTAATACTTCTGAACATGCACAAAGCTCAGTCTGCCCAATTCTGTAAAACTCCTTGAAAAGAAGCGTTTGTTTATTTGATCAAAAGAAAATTATCTTCAGTTTTGACATATACAACATATGGAATTGCACGGCATTACTAGGCAAAACAAGAATTCAACCACAGCTGTTAACACACCAAATTCCACCAAATGTTCTGGATTTGGGGAGTATTCAAAACTTCTTTTGTACAAATATAATGTGAAACTATATTAAAATTATCAGATTGTCCACATTTCATAAATTTTGCCCCCAGGTGATGGAGAGCAGAGATTATATCCTGAATTTAGCATTATATTTAATTGTGTAAATAAATTTGTTTTCTTGTGTGAAGAGGGTTTTCTATTACTTGTTTTTAGCCTTGGAAGATATAGTTTCAAACCTCTATTTTGTCTTATGAAATTATACTTCATAGGTTTTTATCGATTTGGCTCATTCCTGTTAGTTTATTTTTTCATAATAGTGTCCATAGCATTACTGGTGTCGAGTGGGTTACTGCACATAGTAAACAAGGATATTTTTAAGAGGGGCTCATGTGTCTGCCTTGAAAAAATATACTGAGGTCAGAAAGTCAGAAAGCATCTTTTTTTTTTTAAGTCTGATGTGTATAACCATCTGCTTATTAAAAGCACAAAGACCAACAAACAACAAATAATAATTCTTATCAACAACAAATTTTTCTTCCAGTTAACCCTCAGTACAAATGTTCATTATTTTGAGGATGCTTTTCTTGTAGAAACCATAGAAAAGTTGACACAATTAGTAACAAAGTCTGACATCCATCCTCAAGGGACACAAATAATTCCCCAAAGTATTCTCAGCTGTGTATGTCATTTTATATCTGGCCAAGTGTAAAAGGAAATCTATTTTGCCACCAGTTTTGGGGACAAGATAAGACTGAAAACAAGTCACATTTTTTTTTTTGAATGTACTTATTAAGCTACCTCCAGAATCAATGCAGAGAAGAAATACTTTTATAGCTTTTATGCTCAAAAGTAGCAAATTTTTAGTGCTACTGATATTTTTGTGCAATGCCCAGAAACTCCCTGAACCAGGACAGATATCTTCTTCTATAGGGGCAAGGGTATGGACCATTCTGGGTTCCAGTGTGTCCTGATTTAGTCCACTGGACTGTGGGATGAGTCTCTGGGGAGCAGGGCTGGGAGTGACAATGGGCAGGAGTTCTGCTAATTTGTATCCCCAGCCTTTGACAATCTCCCTAGAGTTTCAACTGGACTATGCCCTCCACACCAAAATAGTGAGAAAAACTTGATAGCATCTCTATATCTGAGGAACTCAAGGGTTTTAAAGAGAGGGTGTGGTCTATATTTAATTCCTACAGAGGCATTTTCTCCCAAATAGTAAACATTGGCTCGTCTTTAATTTATGATACTGTAAATCTCAACAGAAGTGTGTGATCTAATTCCCCATCTTTCCATATTAATAGACAAACACAACTTCTATCAAGAAACAAAGCCTGGTCCTCCCTGGTGGTGCAGGGGTTAAGACGCAACCTATGAAGCCGTCCCCAGCCACTGCAGCATGAGTTCAATCCCTGGCCAGGGAGCTACCCACATGGCACAGCAGACCTCTCTTGGCTTCCTGGCTCACCGGCTACTTCCCTCAGCAGTGTATTTTAGTATGTCCGCCTGTTCTGCTCCACACTGTCTCTGGTTAATCCTCTCACCACCAACACCGCCCCCCTCCACGCGGACCTCTGGCCTATACCCCAGCTCTTGTATGCATAAATAAATCTTTTAAAAAAAGAAGGCATTAAAAAAGAAAGAAAGAAAGAAAGAAAGAAAGAAAGAAAGAAGAAAGAAAGAAAGAGAAAGAAAAAAGAAAGAAAGAAAAAAAGAAAGAAAGAAAGAAAGAAAGAAAGAAAGAAAGAAAGAAAGAAAGCCCTTTCCAAGCTCACCCAATTCAGAACTGGGCATCAATGACAATATTTAGGCTCTGGATGCTATTTTATTTGGGATAGAAAAGAAGAGAAAGTGATGGAATTTTCTACTTCCTTTGGCCTCTGTATCTCCTGAGCAATGCCTCCTTTCCTTTTATGAACCTGTGATTCCACTCAGGTTCTCTCTGGTAGGGAGCCTGAGGCTTGTCTCGTGGACAGTGAGTACATTGGAGATGTATATCTGGGGATAGTGTTGCTTTGACACTTTCTAGCAGTGTGGCCTTGGCTGCTCACATTAGCCTGTAGTTTGTCTTGTAAAATGAGGGATTCAGATGAGGTGTTCTTGGTAGTCCTTTCTGGAATTTGCCTCCTACGAGTGGAGTGGACAGTCCTGGACTTCTTTCTATCCCCCACTTTCTTTTAAGACACAGAGGCCTCATAGTGGAGAGGTTCGTTGGCATGGAATGTTAGCTCTAGAGGGTGCTGGCTGTTACAATTCAATGAGTCCCTTGTACTCCCTCTAAACCTCGGTTTTCTTATGACATGGGACAAGCCCTCCTACCCCCCAGGAGCAGTATGTGATGAAGTGAGAACACAAACGAGAAATGCTTAGGACAGTGCCCCAAATATTTTAAGAGTCAACTACAAGCTAGTTTTTGTTACTTAGATGAGATAATATATGTTAGAAATGTAGCACATTGCCTGGTAGAGAAAAAGGATCTAATAAATATTAACTTTTCTATTATGATTCCTATTATGATTGCATCTGCAGGAAGGTATGGTTTTATTTTAAAACTTTTCAAGAGCATTTTTAGTTTGAAGGAAGGTATTTTACTTCATTCCTCTGGAAGCATCTCAAGATGAAGGGGTTTCCCGTATCTTCCTCCTTCGTCTCTAAAAAGAACATGCTGACTTCAGAAAATAATTCTCCTAACAATCCTTTGTTGTCCATCCTTTGAGCTGGACTCGGCACCATCGTTCTTCTCCATCTAGTTTTCTTTGTTTCCCTTTATGCAGCCTCAGGCATGAGTAAACAGAGGCTCAGGTGACTTCAATTTGAAGACAACCTCCTGCAGCTGCTGATGGCTGCTCCACTTCGGCCCAGGCTAAGAAGGGGTTGCTGCTCATGTGAGTGCAATGTAGACTGATAATGCATCAGTCCACAAAAGACAGGCAGCTAAGCAGAGATGAGGAAATAGGAGACATTCTATAGAAAAATAGAGACATACGTATTGTTGCAGTGAGTTTGGGCTGCCACAACAAAATACCATAGACTGGGGAGTTTAAAGATTGTAACTTTATTGTCTCACAGTTTTGGAGACTGGAAATACAAAATCAAGGTGTTGTCATGGTTGCTTTCTGGTTAGGCCTCTTGTCCTTGTAGATGGCTGCCTGGTTACTGTGTTCTCACGTGGTCTTTCCCCTGTGCGTGCATGGATAAAGGGATTGATCTCTGGTTGTCTCTTCTTTTTACAAGGATGCCAGTCCTATCAGTGGACTATTCCACAGACCCTTATGGCATCATTTAACCACAAATAGTCTCCATCATTTAACCGTAAATAGTGTCCCAAAAAGTTCTATTTCTAAGAACAATTACTTTGAGGATTGGGGCTTCAAGATACCATTTTTGAATGTACAAATTCAAATGTCTCTGTTACACACAAACACATATTGCAACTGGGTGCAGAGCGTAGAATGGATCGATTAGGTGCAAGCTATGAGCTGATTAGTGCTAAATAGACCAACCCACCACAGGACTGAAAATGGTCCAATTAGACTTGTAGGTGGTGGTGGTGGGGGAGGACCCTGAAAAGAAATATAAGGCAGGGAAGGAGCCAGGTGGACTCACTCAGTTTTTGAGACTGTGTTCCTGACCTTTCAAAGAAAGGAGACTGTTCTGGCGACTGTATTCCTGGGAGACTTACTCTGTTCCTGGCCTCCAAAGAAAGAAGGAAAGAAGAAAGAAGTATCCAATCTCCAAAAGAAGAAGTGAAACCTATAAGCTTTGCAGAGAAGCTGAAGAGCTTTGCAGAGGCAGGAGCTGCATGTCCTTTGGCCCTGCCTCTGATACAGCCTAAAAGGCACCCCATGGGCCCCAGGCCTGGTGTCTCAAAGAGCTGTGTGTTGTTGGTGTGGGCCAACAACTCACAAAGAGCTGTGCTGGCCAGTGCTACCCAGTACTGTTGATGGGTGACCGGTACTCTGTGTCTGGTCACCTCTGAATGCTATTAACAGCTCCTAATTGTCCAGCACCATCTCCTAGTACTGCTGTCGCCATTGCTGTCTGGTCCAATATCTCATGCTGTTCACCCCTCAGACTGTTGCTGTGGGCTGTTGCAGGGTCATCTCAATTGCCCCACATGTGAGCTCTTCCAGGTCAGTGAGTTGGACACTGGCCTGCTGTTTGCCATGTGCCATGAGCTCCATGCCCTCCTTGGCAGCACAGCACCATCTTGGATGAGCGGCCCTTTGTTTAGGACTTCTGGACACTGTGGACACTTTCTCAGGTAAGAGATCCGGCCACTTGTTGCCTTAAAGAATTTTTGTTTCCCTTGTTTGTTCGTTTTTGCTCTGAGCCTGAATGTCTTGGAATTTTGCGTGTGGGTGAAAAACACACAGGGACCTCTCCTCCTCTGGGCACTGCCCTCTGACCAGCTATCGCCCTGCTATAGCACTATTTCACTACCATCTGTACTCATTGCCCTAACAATCTATCTCCCTTGAAGGTTGTTTTTAAAAATGTATTTATTTATGCATACAAGAGCTGGGTGCAGGCCAGAGGGTTGGGGTGGGGGGGTGAGAGGATTCACCAGAGACAGAGTGGGGAACAGAACATGCAGATTGTCTGAAGTACACTGCTGAGGGGAGCAGCTGGCGAGCCAGGAGATGTCTGCTATGCTATGTGGGTAGCTCCCTGGCCGGGGACCAAATTCATGCTGCAGTGGTTGCTGGTAGATTCATAGTGCTGCTTCTTAACTCTTTGTGCCACCCGGGAGCCCCCTCCTTGAAGATTTTTAACTTACACAATTATTTTATTCAATTAACATCTGTTTCCGTCTAGTTTTTAGGCTCTGTGATTTTCAGAGCATAAGGTCTAGCCCTAGATTTTTCTCTGCCGAGCACAGTGTATGGCACATCAGAAGTGGTCCAGTTCCATGGACTTCTTACTTGAACTCCTACCTTCAGGGAGTTCTTCAGGGCCTTTGCACTTGAGGCATCTCTGCTTAGAGTACTTTTTCTCTGGATATTAGTAGGATTGGGATACTTTCATAAACCTTTACCCACGCTACCTTCTCTCAGGCATTTCCAGCCAGTACTATCAAAAACTGTCCTATTTTCTTCCCCACCATATTTTCACTCATAAGACCTTCAAATATTTAACTTCTTTCTTTATCTCTAATTAGTTTCATTATTCTCTTTCTCCCTCTTTAGAAATTCAGCTTCAAGAGAGCAGGACATTTGTTAATTGCTCACTACTGTTTTGTTTTGTTTCCTGAAAAGACTCTGGAATGGTGGATGCATTTGATAAATATATGGAGATAAATGAACTGATAATCATTTGATTATCATTATTATCATAAACCAATGATATTGTTTGGGTTTAGTTCTTGCAAAAAGAGAAACATTAGATAGTGAAATAAGAAATACATTCATTCTACTCCCAGAACACTCCTCTAATTTCTTAGCTACTCTTTTTGCATCTTTCAGGTCTCCAGGAGACTTGAACTAATCCATGAATTTAAGGATAGGTGACCCTTCCATGAATTTTTCTATTACAGTGAACTTCACTGTAGTGTGTGCATTACAGTCCTCTGAATCCCCTTGCTTACTTGTTAGAATGTAGGTGCCACGAAGGCAGAAACCAGGATTGGATGCATAAAGTAGAAACTCATTAAATATTTGCTGAATTAATGTTAAGGTTTTGTAAGTTTGTAAATTGGGGGAGTCATAATCAACTCAAATAATGTCTTTTTCTAGCCTAATCCGAGGTTCTATGAGACTGTTCTATCCTACCTTTGGAACCATTTATGAAAGCGAGTCCTTCATTTCCTTAATTATAAGCCTCTGCGTAAAGGCATAAAACTAGAGAAACAAATTGTGGAACTTTCCAATGGGAATGGAATATGTTGATTAGTTTAGGTGAAAAATACTTGAAATAAAAATATTCCCTTTGTAATGAAAAGTTATTAAAATTATTCCTAATTGAGTCCTTGAACTAGCACCATATTGAGAAACATATGCCCAATTTCTCATTTAACTCTTCAATGCTAGACATTATTATTAGCCATATATGAGGAAATTGATTTTCAGAGATTAAATGACTCACCCAAGATCACAGGACAATTCAATAATAAAGTCTAGACACTAATCCAGGTCTTTCTGACCCCCCAAAACTATCCTCCATATGATGATGCTCAAATTACTGGTTTATTTGTATGCTCTGTGTCATATAAAACCTAAGAGAAGTTACTGATTCAATACTGTCTTGTAAAGTCTTGGAGAGACAGAACAGTTAGATTCTAAGAGGATATTGGGGGCCAAAAGTGGACAGAGTTCTCAATAATCTACTTATCTTCTGTCTGGCTTCCTCAATAGAGGTGCAATTCAAGAACATCAGAGCTAGAAAATGTCTTCAAAAGTTAATGTTTCGGGCCTCCCTGGTGGCGCAGCGGTTGAGCGCTGGGTTGCGAAGCTGCCGGCAGCCTCTGCAGCACCAGTTCGATCCCTGGCTGCTCCCCGGCCACTGGAGGAGGGTCCCACATGGCGCGCAGACCTCTCCTGCCGCCCGCTGCTCCCCTCAGCAGTGTACTTCGGTCCTTCTGCCTGCTCTGCTCCCTGCTCTGGCTCTGGTGAATTCTCTCACCCTCCGTGCTTCTGACTGTACCCAGTGCTTGTATAAATAAATAAATAAATCTTAAAAAAAAAGTGAATGTTTCCATTTTAGACAAAACTGAGGTTTGATTTCCCAGTGTTACTCAGATAAGTCATACTATAACTAGTCCAGAGCATTCACTGCTGTTGAAAGACAGAAAACAAAAAATAATCTGTTGGTAGTATTAAATGAACACAATTTAAAAATTATCAAACTGAGTTTAAAAACAGTCTATAATGATGGTAATTTTACCTTGTGGAGGTGCTTTTGTTATAATTTAGCTGGAATAGATATATATTAATTTCAGTCTATACAGTTCATAGTGTTTTGAGACCATTAAAAGATTTGACCATGGCTCGCTCGTGTTAAGGAAGTTTATGAGCTTGTGAGAAAAGTGATAAAGTTGTGTTAAAGAATGATATGTTGATATATTTTGGTAGTTTTGTGGAATCAGAAGTAGATGCTTGGATGTTATATAATCATTATATAATTTGTTATTAGACATCATCATTGGGGGAATTTACTATCTGCTTAACCTATAATGTTATAGCTAAAACAGGATTGGAAATCATGGAAACATCTATGCTTTACATATGCTACTTCATTAAATTTAATATAATTTTCACATGGAGTCAGCTCACAGTAGGTACTTAAAAAAATGATATTTTCCTGTCCCTTTAAACTAGGGGAACAAGCAAATCTGTGGGGAAATTTTGGGGAAATAATTCAGATAACATATTTTCAAAAGATGTTAAAGTTGAATTAGAATCCAGACTCTTTGCCTGAAAGATTCATAAAAAACATAAGAAGCAATTGACTCTTTGGTAGTCGAGTCTCATAAATATTTATATGTGTGTTTGTATATATGTACAGAGAAAGATTTCAGTATATTCTTGTTCTGCTTAGATTCATCTACACTTCCCTTATCAAATTAACTGTCCCTTGAGAAAAATTATTAACTAAAATTAATTTTGTGTAAACTGGCAGTTATTTCAAAAGTTTTCAATCAGTATCCACATTTAAGGCAAGTTCTCATACTTGAAAGGAATTAACACCGCTTCCAAGCAATATTTCCGAATAGAAATATTTCTAAATGCTTCTCTGTCCATACCAGCTCATTTGATGCTAATCGTATCAAAAGTACCTGTCTTATTCACTGCCAGCCACCACAATGCTCAACAAAATCCTTTCCTACCCTCCCCACCCTTACTCAGGATTGTCTTTCTAGCGTGAGTATCAGATATTTTTCTGTTTTGTCTATCATGTGGTTGCCTTGTGCTGCCCCTAAACCCTTTTGGGATCTCTTGTTAGGCATGGCTGCCTGGGTTCACCCACTGCGTTTTTACCACAGCAGGGATTGTCACTTAAAGACATTAAACAAACCTTCAGGACCTCAGATTTGCCTTCCCCAGGCTGATATACTGACTTCTCAAAAAGAGCTGGTAGATGGAAGAAGCACCAGCTTTTCGAGAAAGATCTCCATTGCCAGTGAAGCCAAACTCTGTAATGTGAGACTGAATTTTTCCTTAAGTGCTAATAATGAGAGCTGAGAAATTCCCATCTCTGAATCAGCCTGACCAACAGCTAGAACAGAATGAAAGGCCCCAATGACACTTGGCTGGCATATAGGCGATCTCTGTACTGAGTCTTTGGTTTTCATCTAAACTTTCTCAGCAGTAAACAAAAAACCAAATGACTCAAAATGTTTTCAGGATTTATTAGTTGTACGTTATATATTGAACAAGTATGGGTTTTGTTGAACACATTTGGTGATTTTGTATTATGGGTCATCTGTAGCTGTGACTAGTGTACCCTGAGTTAGAAGTGTTTGTTCTTTAAAACACATGGTTCCCAGACTTTCAGTGCGCTATGATCTGATGTGTAAATGCCAAAAATGAAGAAAAAAGCAGAATGCACTAACTTAGTCCTGTTTATGTCGGGATGTTTTCAGGTGAAGCCTTAATCCCAAATGGAGACAAAGATATGGGGAAGAAGGTGGTATATAGATTAGTCTGTAGTTTCATGCTGGTGTAAAGATATAACCCTGAAACTTTGTATTTTACTTAAATTTAAAAATCTTTGCTCTAGGCAAAGCATGAGTAACGCTATAGTATAAAGTCTCCCGCCTTCCTGGATTCTTGGTTGTCTATTATGTAACCCGGGACCTCAGGGACTCTTCCAGGCACACACTTCATCCTTCATCCCCTAACCCTCCAGCAAAATCTCTGGATTCATAGTGGTGTGAAAGACTAACTGCTGTGCAAAATTGATAACTGAGTCTTGAACTGTGAGCAGAAAGGATCTGAAAAAAAAGAGAAGCAGGTAGAATAGGAGCAGGAGGAGTTAGCACAAACCTTATTCCAGAGGAGGAGAATTTTACAAAGAATAACATTATAGACCTGAATCAAGATAAACCCACAAAACATCTCAGTATTAGGATGCTGTATTGGAATACTGGAGTGAGTGAGGGATCGACAGCTGCAGGCACAGAAGGGGATGAGCAAGGTGGGCGTGGAGGCCTGAGTGTCTGTGTGCCTGGTTACACTCGCCTGGGGAAATGGCAGACTGGGAGAAAACTAGTGTTAAATGCGGTGAACACTAACTGCTGAGTTCTGAGTTTTAATTACTGGCTTTGTATTATTTTGTGATCTCTTGCCAGGGGAATAGCTGCCAATAAGAATCTGGTATCAGATTTTAGATAGAAAAGAAGAACTAAATTTTATAAAAACCATTCTCTTAAACAGAGGACTCTGGAAAGCAATTGAGACCTGAATTTTCTCAATGCTTTGACAAATCCCTCTTGTGTGATACCTGCCTCACTGGGTGTTTTGGGCTCTGTTTATGTCCATGCATATTAAAGATTTACCTTTTTTTATAACTCACACTTTTAAATGATTTTTCTTGGTTTGATGACAACTGCTAAATTAGGGTTTTTTTTAAAAGATTTATTTTCATTTATGCATACAAGAGCTGGGGTAAGGCCAGAGGTGCAGTAGTGAGAGGATTCACCAAAGACAGAGTTGGGAGCAGAACAGGCAGATCTACTGAAATACACTGCTGAGGGGAGCAGCAGGCAAGACAAAAGAGAGCTGCTGTGCCATGTGGATTAATTCCCTGGCCAGGAAGGGAACTCATTCCACAGTGGCTGGGGATAGCTTGATAGCGCTAAGATTTTAACCCCTGTACCACCAGGGAGGCCCTGCTGACTTACTTTTGAGCATCATTACAGGGTAAAGTGTGAAGAGTTACCACAGGAAAATGGTTATGTTACTCACACAGTCTTGTTTTCAGGAAAGGTTACTGGCAAAGGGATTTTATTTGCAAGCTCCCTTGATTTCCAATCTTTGTCCCTTAGGACCCAGATCATGGATCTTATTCCTAGAAAACTTGACCAGGTAGTTAAAAGGATGTCCTCCTTGCTTGAAGGTCCCTAGGATTGAAGTTTTAAGTCACCAGATCATTTAGAATGAAATCATTGGAATCAAGATTGATCAGTAACCTCCAAAATCTTCATTTGGGTCTTGTCTATTCTTTTTTTTTTTTTTTTATAGAGGCATGTTTATTTATTTATTTATTTGTTTGTTTGTTTGTTCTGTTTACACATGCACTGGGTACAGTCAGAAGCGCGGGAGGGTGAGAGAATTCACCAGAGCCAGAGCAGGGAGCAGAGCAGGCAGAAGGACCGAAGTACACCGCTGAGGGGAGCAGCGGGCGGCAGGAGAGGTCTGCGCGCCATGTGGGACCCTCCTCTGGTGGCCGGGGAGCAGCCGGGGATCGAACTGGCGCTGCAGAGGCTGAGGGCAGCTTCGCAACCCAGCGCTCAACCGCTGCGCCACCGGGGAGGCCCGTGGGTCTTGTCGATTCTTGATTGATCCAGTTTCTCCAAAATTGATAGTTCTATCCTCTGGTTCCCACTTTTGTTGTTGTTGCTATTGTTTGTTTTTTGTGTTGTAGTCTGACCTGTCAGTTTGCCTGTCTTCCCCTTTATAATTGCGTATTTGGGAATTTGATTGAGCTGCTGAATCTTAAACTTTTCCTGGAAATAAACATTAGCAGATACCACTAACATGGCCTAATAAAGTTATGCCTGGAATAAATACTTCTAGTATGAAATTAAATATTTCCTATCAGTTGTTGAGGGTGTAAGTTATTATTCTTTTGACTTTTATTCACTTCTGGGCATATTTAAAAGAGGATTCCTACCAGTCCTGATGGAGGCTAGCTTTTGGCTAGAATTACAACTTCAGAACAAAGTGGAGGAACAACTCAATTATCCTTGCTCATGCCTGAATTATCTGTGTAATTGGGACAGAGAAGTGCAGGCGAAAAATGCTGCCTATTGCTATTTTTAAGCTCTGTCTGTTCCTGCTGTGTTCTTCTTATGTTTCACTAGTACTGTCACTGGCTTTAAATATTTTACATATCATAATTAATGATTTGGTTGCACCCTAAGGCTTTCTTAGCAAAAGGCACAATTTTGCAAATTGAATAGCAAATAATTACATAGTGATATTGTTTATGGATAGAAAATGAATAGATACATCGATGTGTATTCAGATTTGTGTATTTAAACAGCATGTTGTCAATTTATTTATGATAATTAAGAAAGGACCATCATTGTCCAATGCCCAGGTACATGTGGGAAGGAAATTAACATTAATAGGATGATAAATGGTCTTTAATGATATAAAGAGAAAGGGCTATTTCATCTTCAGAGTGCTCAATAGCAAAGGGGAAATATAGTCAATCAGATTTTCTTATTCAAGATGGAATCTCTCTAGTCTCTCAGTTTGTTCATTTTCATTTTAAAACAGAAAGTGGAAATTTAGCCTTTACAATCAACACAAAATAAAACTCAAAGACTGGATTTCAAATAGACTATGTGCCAGACATTGTAGAATTATAATAAGTAAGCATTTCCAATTTTAGTTAACTCTCTTGTTTACTAGGTGATGGTTATTTCATTTAAAGCTAAATGTCTCCCTTCTCAGGGAAAACCTGCTTGAATACCCCACCGTAAAGGCACTTCTATAACCAAACACAACTGGCCTATAAATAGTCAGTCATGACGTTATTGCAGCTGAGGAGATTTCATCCCATTAGAAACTTCACTCAGAAATGTAGAGGAGTGCTTAATAATGAATGAATGTGATTTAAGGCCGCTTTATACTGATGACACTTTTCCTATAAATATTACAGAGACGTTTAAATTTTTATCTCCCGTAATTGTAATGAATGAATTTCCCTGACCCTTACTGAAAATTATACCTGTAAAGTCTGCAATTTACTGATGATTGCTTGGGCTATTAAAGAGACTTGGATTTCAAAACATTTCTTTTCATTCATAGATTCCTGTAATGCCTTTGGAAAGAAAGCTTAAAGAAGCGGGTTGGATAAGCTTCTAGCATTAACCAATGGGAGAAAGTTGTAGTTCCTTCCACAACTAGCTTCATTAACACACTGAAAACCTAACTAAAGTGGAAAAATAGGGGAGTGCATGAAGCCACTACTCTGAGGATGGAAAAAAAAATTAAGGGGAATTGCATTGTTATATTTTTAAAGCTTGACTCCAAACCACTTCTACCATTTCTACTACACATGTTCCTGCTTCTGTATTCCAGGTTGAGGTACAAAGACTAAGAGACATAAGACAAAGACTAAGACACAAAGACTGGGAGACATAAGATCTGGTAGAATTATTTCCAGTCTTGACACTATGCACAAGCTAAGTAATAACACTAAATAAAGTATTAAATGTAAGAAAGTTGCCTCATTTAGCTAGAATTAGCAAATTTTCTACAGAACTATAACTTAACTGTTCTAGTAATACAGTTTACATTTTATTTACTTATTTATTTTAATGAAAACCTTTCTAAATTACCAAACTTAGAAGGCCTGAATTGAAAGTATATAAAATACATAAATGCATCCTCATTTTTTTCAAGTATCTACAGTGATTGAATCAGTGTGTTGGGGCAAAAGGCGCAGTGTTTCAGAACTATATACACAAAGTTTGCAAGAATATGGGGATAGAATGGGGAAAGATGAATGGGCACTTTATTGAGACATGACTTTCAGACTTAATTTCAGAAGATAAACTCTTTTGGTCATAGAAGAAAACACATTTTCAGAGAGTGAATATTCAAAGTATGTTCAAGGAGGACGGAAATTTCACATCTTGGGTAATATATTCTAGGTTCACCATTTACCATTGTTCTAGAGCAGAAGTGACAAATGTACTCATGTGTTTAGTAACTCTAAATTTGTTTATTTTTTATTTTTTTAAAGATTATACAAGAACTGGAGTACAGTCAGAGGCACGGGAGGGTGAGAGAATTCACCAGAGACAGAGTGGGGAGCAGAACAGACAGATGGAACGAAGACACTGCTGAGGGGAGCAGTGGGTGAGGCAGGAGAGGTCTGCTATGCCATGTGGGTTTCTCCCTGGCTGGGCAGGAATCGAACCGGCACAGCAGAGGCTGCGAACAACTTCGCAGGACTGTGTGCTCAACCTGCTGTGCCACTAGGGAGCCCCTGGTAACTCTAAATTTGATCTCTGCAATAGCTCCTGAAGCTCTTCCTCTCTCTATCTGCCATATTGCCATCCACCTTCATTGAGGTGCTCATGCTTTTCTCTCCAGACTATCTCGGTAGCCTTCATGGCTCCTGTCCTTCCTTACTCCAAGCTATAAGTCAGAGAATTCTCAAAGTGAGCTTCCTGAAACACATATCCAATCCCATCAGTCTCTCCTTTTGGCTCCACTAACTTCAATACACTGTACAGGCTCTCTTCTCCTGTCATAGCTCATGTCCACTTTCTTCTTCCTTTCAGAAAGCTGGTTCACTCAGATTCTCCATTTTTAGCTTTTTCCTGTCTTCCTGTTTATACATGCTTAAGAGAACAAATATTCAAAGTATGTGCAAGAACACCTTAATACATCATTCGCTAATTCAGCTCCTGCATGTCTTTCAATGTCAAGTATCCATCCCTCTCTTCTTGGAAGCAGTTCCCTACTCCCCTGCTTCAGTTAGTTATACCTCCTTGTTTTCCCATAATGCATATCCCTTTCTTGTAGTATGTGTCACAGTAATCATTAATTTTGTGTGTGACTCTGTGTGTGTGTGTGTGTGTGTGTGTGAGAGAGAGAGAGAGAGAGAGAGAGTGTGTGTGAGTGAGTGTGTGTGTTCGTGAATCAGCATCTTGAAGGCAGGCACTGTGCTTTATCTTTTTATATAAGACCCCTAAAACAATATAATCATGATAGAAAAGATTATTCATTTTTTTTTTTTTTTTAATAGAGGCATGTTTTATTTATTTATTTGTTTGTTTGTTTGTTTATACATGCACTGGGTACAGTCAGAAGCGTGGGAGGGTGAGAGAATCCACCAGAGCCAGAGCGGGGAGCAGAGCAGGCAGAAGGACCGAAGCACACTGCTGAGGGGAGCAGCGGGCGGCAGGAGAGGTCTGCGCGCCATGTGGGACCCTCCTCTGGTGGCCGGGGAGCAGCCGGGGATCGAACCGGCGCCGCAGAAGCCGCGGGCAGCTTCGCAACCCAGCGCTCAACCGCTGCGCCACCGGGGAGGCCCAATAGAAAAGATTATTGTGGGTAAATGAAGAAGCTACTTCAGAGGAATAGTGTGTTCATTGTTTTTGTGCTATACCAAGATAGCAACATCTTATAGAACATCCAGCTATATGGAAATCATCTTGCAATTTTGACACATTTGTTGACTAGAAAAGTTCCTAGTTCATAAACTTTGTTCATTAACACTTGTTGCCTGAATGAATAAAGGAAGCCAAGGTTATTGATTGATTTGTCCTCCTCAGAAGATTTTTGAAGTTGTAACCCTCATATCTGTGAGTATGACATGATTTATAAACAGGGTCTTCAAAACTATCAGGTTAAGATAAGGTCATTAGGATATGCTCTAATCCAATATGACTGAATCCTTATGAAACGGGTAAATATAAGAGAGATATATAAGGAGGATTTGTGAAGATTGGCGCTTTGCTGTCATAAACCAAGGAATGTCAGAGATTACCAACAAGACAATAGAAGCTAGGAGAAAAGCACAGAACAGACGCTTCCTCATGTCCCTCAGGAGGAGCCAACCTTACCTTGATTTCACACTTCTAGGCTCCCAGATCTGAGAGATCACAAATTC
This sequence comes from Talpa occidentalis, assembly GCF_014898055.3. NCBI lineage: Eukaryota > Metazoa > Chordata > Mammalia > Eulipotyphla > Talpidae > Talpa > Talpa occidentalis. Next base: position 17,924,269 of record NW_023603184.1, on the reverse strand, counting down.
CTATGTTCTTAACCACACAGTTTATGGCACTTTGCTAAAGCTGTCCTAGGAAGCTAATATACCTAGGCCAAAGATTTAGATATTTTATCACATCCAGGGGCAGATATGAATCTGTAGGAGGAGTACAGTGGCATTAATGAGAATTATGGACATTGCATTTATAGAAGGTGAGGAATCTTTTGTACTGTGACTAGTGAGAAAATTAGTGTGGGTGCTAGAAAAAAGATACAGATTTTTGTGGGAGGAGGTTGGGGTGAAGTCTGAATTTTACAATTCAGAATTAGATTTTCAGATTAGTGATGCAGGTATGTGATTTTTACATAAAGCTCTTAGGTGTTTTGGGTGTGCTCCCAAGTTAGGAACTCTGATGTAAGGATTTTTCCTTTTGCTGCTGCTGCTGTCTCCTTTGGGGTTACATTGCTGAAGGCTGAATCCTGTAGGGTTGTACTGCCCCCCTCTGGGCTGCATTCTCTTCTTGGGGTGCATTCTGCTAGGGTGAGATTGCAGTAGGAGTGAACCAAGCCTCCTAGTTCATCTGGTGAGACTCTACCATTGATGATAAACCTATCAACTTTTTCTCACATTTTAGTTCGCTCCTGTATACTCAGTCTTGATAAAACTTCTGACGTTTGCCACACTTTCCTATCATTTTTATTTAAGGAAATTGATTTTTGTCCTTCCCTTCCCTGGGTTTTATGTTCTCTTTTTCTCTATCTGCCTCTCAAATATTGCTCTTTATGTCAGAACAGCTGAACTCAAACATTGCCAAGGAGACCAGTTAAACATACGTCTTTCCAGGTTAACTTTTTATTATCAGATGGAGTCCTTTGCCCTTTTGTATTTGAAGTAAATTAGGCTCCCAAGAGAATCAGAGGGAAAGATCATAGTGTTAAATGACTATTTTTCAAGATTCAAAGAGGAAGGATAATTTCAGAACCAGGCAAATGCGTGTAGTTGATGAAGAAATAGATTTGAGTGTTTTGTTCTTTTATTATTTTTCCATTTAAAAATATCAAAACAATGGAATCAAGGGATTTGAATGTAGCTTGTGGAACTTCCTTTGCATTTAAAGCAATCAGCTAGAGTACAGCTTAAGAAGAAATGGATATGTTGGAAAAAATCTATATGCTCAGTGCAGGATGGTATGTTTGAGAGACTTGCTAAGTGCTTACATTAATACAACCTAAAGTACTTTCTAATCAAACGTATTATTGCATTACTTTCAATACTGTTGTAACTTGGAAAGTTTTCTCATATGTTAGTGGTTTTTAAAATCACATATTAAGTCCTCATTGCAGATCCATTTCATCATCCCCCATTATTCTGAAAAGTGTTAGTTTGCACTAAGCTTTGTGGCTGGCCATTGTTATTGCCTCGACATACCAGACTGTCAGTTAGGAGATGGTGCATCTGCTGTGTGAGCTTTGCAAATCAGAAAGTGTTATTTCTACAATTAGACCAGTGGTTATTGGTATATGTGTTGAAGGAAAGAATATTTTCAGTAATGACAAATAGTAATGTTTTCTTTGTAGAAGCTCAAATCATTTTGGTGAAGCCAAATGAAAGGCCCATCCAACATATGTCTATAGTGACTTGTGGCTGAAATTTTACACCTGCTTATATTATACATGAATTGGGCCTGGTATCATGTGAACTCTTGATGGTGAAACTTGAAACCACGTGAAAATTATCTGGTTTCGGGTTTGGTTTCCAAAGCTACACTCAGACAATAGTTATAGAATGTTGGAGTGAACCTGGGCGAGCTTGTATAATTCTCTGGGCTTAAACCCAGGGGAATGTTTGTAGTCTTATCTCACTGTAACTTAAAACTATGAAACCAAAAGGATAAATGGTCATAAATGTCTAGGGGAAAGTTTAATAGCGGTCATGGATAAACTAAAATGAAAGATGCTGGTAAACACGTATGCCAAAGAACACCGAGAGTGCTGGCATTACTCCCTTCCCCCAAACACATCCCCTTATGCTGTGAAACTTGTATTATTCCCTCAATTCAAATTTTGCCTTCTCTGTAAACATCCCTTGAACCTACAAATCAGCATTAGATGATTCATCTCTGGACTCAACCAGTACTTCATTTCCATCTATTCTAAAAGTAAATTTTTTTGGCAATTTTGTTTGTCTGGTATTCCTCCCACCTCCTCCCCCAAGCCCTGAACTTCAGAAAGATGTAAACTTTTATTTTTATTCATCTCTGTGTTCTAAGTATCTTGGTGCTTAGTATGGAACAGTCAAGCAACATTTGTTGCATGAAAAAATGACAGAATTGATTGAATATGTGTCATCATTTTTTGTTTAGTGGTTTAAGAAATGAATGTAAGCAGAATGTTGAGACACAGAGTGGAAATTAGGAAGAAATTGTCCTAGTGTTGTAAATAATCTCTTAACTCTCCTACTGGAAATCCATTCCTTGGAGAGAAGACCTGAGGAGATCAAGGCATAAGCAAAAGCTAGTCTTGCTCAAGTTCTAGGCTTTGGAACACAGAAACTGAGTCCAGGAAGTCAATAGGAAGTGAGAAAGGGACTGAAATGGGAGATGATGAGCTTGGATGAGGAGGGTGAGCAGCTTTTATCATCTGCACTTGAAACAAGACTACCTGAAAGAATTACTCAGCCAAATATAAAAAAGGGATTGCATCCTGTGATACATTTGCTATGGAGTATCATAATATTGTCATGCTCTGCATTTCATTGGGTAATTCCACCCTGCTATCAGTGGAATTGTTACCAATTTCAGAACCTATTATACCTTTTCACAGTTTAAAACCCCTCACTGAATATTTGTGACTTCTAGCATTATTGTCCAAACTTGCCTGAAAATAGTAACTCCCTAGGATTCCCTTAAATAATAGAGATTCTTGCCTATCTTCAGAATGAGAACATTGGGAAATAGAGGCTGGGAATCTGTTTTTTAATAAAACATTTGGCTATTCTTATCATCAAGGAAGTGTGGATTTATCATCAGGATGAAGTGCCTTTTCCTTAGAAAAACACTCTGGGTCCACTCTCTGGCTGTGGCCTCATTTGCTGTATAACTCTCATTATGTTCCAGTAATAGCATCATACTGTTTCAGATCTCCATTTTTCCCCAAATGCTGTTATTTCTACTTAAATTCTATTCACACTTTAAAACCAACCTCAAATGACTCTTCCTCTGGAAAACCTTTATTTTCCCACCCAGAAAAAGTACTAAATTTTATCTTATTTTTTTCTATATGTCTTTATTATTATTTTTTCCCTCCATGGCAGGAGCTTCTTAAGATTCATGGACATGTCTAAATTATTTATATTATATGTCCAAGACCCTGCATTATAATGGGCATAATAGGGAACGTATGTTTTTTGGCTTTCATGGTAGACCAGATAGCTTCCACATACATCTTTTGCCCTTGGTTAAAAACCATCACAAAATGTAGCATCCTCCATGATGATTTTCTAGGTGACTTTCAATTTCCTAGTGATCTCTTTATGATATTCTATAATTACCACAGCCTTTTTGTGTCTTTTTTTCCCCATGTATTATATGAATAGAGTACAAGAAGCTTGTGAGCAGGGAGAACAGTTCAAATTTTTATTTGTATAGTAAGACTTTAGAGTGAAGGAATCCTTTTCATTTAGGTTATTTATATGATGATATCTGTGGAAAATATGTATTATGTTAACATTTCAAAAACTGTGATGGTAAACAGGTGTCTATTATATAATTTAAATTATATAGAATATAATTTAAAATTTGTGGTTTTTTTTTAAGATTTATTTATTTATGCATACAACAACCAGGGCTCAGGCCAGATGTGTGGGAGTGTGAGAGGATTCACCAGAGACAGAGCAGGGAACAGAACAGACAAACTGACTGAAATACACTGCTGAGGGGAGCAGCAGGTGAGACAGGCGAGGTCTGCCATGCCATGTGGGTATCTCCCCGGTTGGCCAGGATTGAACCCGCTCTGCAAAGGCTGTGGACAGCTTCACAGCACTGCGCTCAACTGCCTGCACCAAATTTAAAATTTGTAATATAATTAAACTATATTATATAGTTTATATAATTATATAATTAAAATTTTTAAATAACATTTTAAATATCATAAATATATTTAAACATTTAAAGTAAATATCAAATACTTTCACAATATTTCAGGCCCGGAACTCTCAATCTGTGACTCATGTACCCCAGAGCATGGAAAATTCATAAACTCCCTGAAATTGTATATAATTTTTCAAAGTATGTACCTTTTTCAGGAGAGAAGGCTCATAACTTGAATTACATTTTCAAATAGACCTACAACCTCAAATCACTTAAGAACTACTCTTCTGGACTTGCAATGGTAAGGGTAATCTATTTGTGTAAAATTTTACAACTTACGTGGAACTTTCTCAGGCATTATTAATTTCTTCTGGCAGACCCTAGAAACAGACATGGCAGGAGTTTTCTGCTCTATTGGTCAAATAAGGAAACTGGTTCCCAGGAGGATAGACACCTCCACTGGTGCTTAAGTCTCACAGCTCCAGAGCTGGAGCTCTTTCCACTGTCTGCACCAAGTGGCTTCTTTCCATAAATTCTGTTTTTCTTTTCAGACACAAGGAGTAGGGTTAGCACCCATAACAGCACTTAGAAGGTAAAACTGAAATTACCCTTTAAACTTAGTGAACAAGGTGTGTTATTTGCCTCTCTTAGTCATTTGTCTTCTGTTTCCTGCTTGTATATTAAAGGAATTTCTTCTTCCTCCTGCAATCTAAATACAGATTAATTAGGAAAATCCCTGGACTCTTAGCATCAACATCTTCTGGTTTATTATTTAGAAATATTTGTTGAATTCCTCTCATATGCAAGGCATGACCTTAGTGCTAACAAATGTAAGTCCAAGAGCTGAGTCCAGGCCACTGGACAATTAAGACCAGCTAGTCCGGCAGGATCAGGAAACAGAGACCGTTGAAATCTTGTCGGGCTACCAGGGAGCCTGTGCCGAGGGCCTTAACATGAACGTTACCTTTGAACCAGTAATTTCACTCCTAGTGATTGGTTTTCTATAATTTTAAATCTATAAAAGTTTCTATGTTCAAAGCAGCATTATTTAAAATGGTGGAAAAACAAACAGGAAACAATCTATCACCAGATCTCCAGCAATAGATCAATTGCTATGAAAGTTTCAATTCTTTATTTCTGAATGACCAATTGAGCCTTAATCTTCCTTCTCCCTAAGCACACTTGAACAAAATAAATAAAAACAAACTACACAAAATACATTTAAAAAAACCAGCAAACCCCAACATTTTATTCACAGGAAAAAATGATGTATGCAGCTGTTTCAAAACAATTATTAGTAGTTTATTAAAGACTGCTTTTTTTCTTTTTTTTTCTCTTTTTCTATGTTTCCCCCTAGATTTCCTATAATAGGTAAATATTTTATTTTAAATGATGAACAGTAGTGGTCACAACACATGTAACTTGGCACCATGGCAACATCCTTAAGAGGAGAAAAAAGAGGGAGAGAAGCAGGTATTTAGGTACAGACTGATCACTGAAAGATACACTGTTTCCATTTCTACCAATGGCTTCCTTTGGACAAATGTTAAGCTCTGCTGAAATGTTTACGTTACATGCAGTCAAACATCTATAGCTGTCATACAGGGTAGAGTATAAAAAATGTTAAATCGACATTTGTTCCAGAGGAGCGTGTAGCTGCTTTATTGGGAGAGAATGTCAGGTAAATAGAGGGAAAGGTTAAAAAAGAAGGCTTTTATTTTAATAGATAGCGAAGAGTAAATATCTTGGTAAATCTTAATAGACTCATGCGATGTTCTGACACCACTGGAGTTAAGCTGCCAAAAGAGATACTGCCGGGACTAGGTTAAGATGGACCAGCTCCTAAAGCTATCTCCGGGCTAGTCCCGGTGGCCCGTAGTTAGATAATGTTTGACTATTACTTCAGGGGGAGTGAGAGGGCTGTGATGATATTTATATCCTCTTAGCTTTATCAGCACCTGACAGCCTTGAATACAGCAGATTTTAGGTTATATTTCTTTATTTGAGAGGAGCCCCAGGTATCTGGAGTCCCATGGTGTGTAATAGTCATTCGCTGTAAACCAAGCGGAGATAATAGAGCCTTCACAATAGACTGTAGTAGGGTTTAAACCGGCACTGGTTTCTAAGTCTTCATGTAGACAATTTGCTAGCAAAGTGCAGGACATTTAAAATTGAGCTGGGGATATAGTGTAGTGGGATTCAGTCTCCTGGATATGAGAGAAATGGAGTAGGGCTCTCTAAGCTGATGCAGAAGTTAAAGGGATTCTTAAAATATTTAATCACATTATGTACCTTTGAAAATTTGGACTGTGATATCAGGCAGTCACTGCACCCAACAATTGGGTTCTGAATCATGACTTCCTAAACTAGAGAGGACTGATACATGACATGGGGAGTCGGAAGAAACATATTCTCTGGTCCCTGTCTGCCTTGTGTCTCTGATATATTCTTGGGACATTATAAAGTAAATTTGATGGTTGCACATCATTGACAGAACACTTTATTATTTCATCCTGTGATAAGAAGATTAATTTAGCAGAGACTTGGGCCTCCCCGGTGGCGCAGCGGTTGAGCGCTGGGTTGCGAAGCTGCCCGCAGCCTCTGCAGCGCCGGTTCAATCCCCGGCTGCTCCCCAGCCACTGGAGGAGGGTCCCGCATGGCGCGCAGACCTCTCCTGCCGCCCGCTGCTCCCCTCAGCAGTGTGCTTCGGTCCTTCTGCCTGCTCTGCTCCCCGCTCTGGCTCTGGTGAATTCGCTCACCCTCCCGCGCTTCTGCCTGTACCCAGTGCTTGTATAAATAAATCAATCTTAAAAAAAAAAAAATTTAAAGAAAAAAAATTTAGCAGAGACTTTTGTCAGGTTTTTATCATTTCTCATTTGGAACTCTTCCACAGTGGACGCTGACCTTTTAGACTTCACCTGTAACCCTTTCCAGCCCACCCACCCTGCTCACTAGCGAAGTGTTTTTCCAAAAAAAATAAATCCGAGAACCTTGCTTTTCTCCAAAGCAAAGCAAAGCAAAAACTGGGGAAGCAAATCCCTCTATAAGCTTTCTGTTGCCTATACAATTAAATCTTTTTTTATCTTGATATTTAATCACACCTCCACCTACCTCCTGGATCACTTCCTGCTGCTCTTCACATACCTCCTATCTTCTCCACTTATCTCAACTTATACATGTTTCTTCTATGACATGACTCCATTCTGCCTCTGAGACTTTATTTACGTAATGAAGGACTCTTCTCCCTACTAGAATGCGTTTACTTTGGCCATCTGGAGAAGTTGTGCCTAATGAGGCAGGAAAGATACATAGAAAGGGTAGTAGAGAGCTGGTAAATCATGGTAGGTAGAGAGCATGCACTTTATTTTAAAGGCAAAACTATATATTCTATGATCTTAAATCAAAACACTTGCCCTGATAACTCTCTGGGATACCTTTCTAGAATCAGGAATCTCTGGAAAGAAAAGTAGTTCATAAAAGACCCTGAGACCTCAATTCTATAAATTCCCTGTTATAAAGGCTTTATTGATGAGATTGAGAATCGCATAGGTGTGAACATACAGCCTAGAGTCTTGTGATTGTTAAATCCATTGTAATAAGCTGGATCTAGACTATTTTACTTGTCCCAACTCTACTGTTTCTTGACACTTAGCTTGTACATCTGCTTTAACATTTGCCAAGTCGTGTTATAACTTACATTTTTTTCTTCCTTTAAAGTTGAAGTGTATAAGAATATGTCATTCTAGCTTCTTGCCACAGTGCCTGGCATATTATAGGTGAGCCAAAATAAAAGATTTATGGCATGACTCATAAGTACAAGATAACTTGGTTGGAAAGCACATTTTCAAGCATTAGAATGTACAGTGTTCTACTCCCAAACTTGGTACTTACAATGGCCCTATTTGCTGTTTTCATTTATAGTTTGGATTATAGAATGGTGACCAGCAATATTTATTGTTACAGTCAATAATAATTTATCTGCACCAAGAGAAAAATAACATTTAAAATGCCTCAGGAAATTGACAAACATGATGATAAAATTTAATATTATTTGTAATTGCTATGTAAAAAAAGAAAAATAGTCTCTAAATGCACGTTGCATGGGATATACTCTAAGAATATTCTAGAAAAGGATTTAAGTCATTTTATATCATAACCAACATATGAATTCATTATCCATTATACTTTATTATTAACAAATTGTTATATGAATTGGTTATGAAAGTTATCTTTCCATTACTTGGATCATTAATGGTTCTTAGATAATTGAATTTATATCTATTCTGACTTAAACAATAGATGGAAACATCCTGTGATAGGTGGACAAAGATGAATAGGCACTAATTATAAGCATTATTGTGTTTGATCCTCATAAAACCTTTTGAAAAAGGCCTCACAATTAATAATTTTTTGTTTTGTTTTTATTTATTTGTTTGTTTGTTTTGTTTATACATGCACTGGGTACAGTCAGAAGCGCGGGAGGGTGAGAGAATTCACCAGAGCCAGAGCAGGGAGCAGAGCAGGCAGAAGGACCGAAGTACACTGCTGAGGGGAGCAGAGGGCGGCAGGAGAAGTCTGCGCGCCATGTGGGACCCTCCTCCGGTGGCCAGGGAGCAGCTGGGGATTGAACCGGCGCCACAGAGGCTGTGGGCAGCTTCGCAAGCCAGTGCTCAACTGCTGCGCCACTGGGGAGGCCCCTCACAATTAATAAATTAAGTGATCCGTACAATTAGCCTACAGTTTAGCCACAATTCTCATCCAGACCTGAGTTCAATTCATGTAACTTTTACTGCACCCCATACTACCTTCAGAAGAAATTCGATTTCTTTAACCTAGAGAAAATGCTATTGCAAGGAACTGTATCTTGTAAGAGTTACATATATTTATATGCAAAAAGAGCTTCCACCAAAGACTGGACAAAAGGGTACTGGAGTAATTTGCTGTTGCAACTTACTGTTTCCATTAGATCATTTGAAGAAGACACTAGAATATACTGCTTGGAAGGTGGTGAAGTCTTCTCTAAAGAGCAAATATTTTTTTAAAAACCTATAAGTTGGAGGGGGCGGAGCAACATGGCGGCGAGGAGACGCTGCGAGTAAGATCTCCCATTAAAAAAAGTTAATAGGGAGGAAAAGCGGCAGGTCCCAGTGAGAACCGGGACACGGAAGATAAACGGGTGACGCCAGCGAACTGCCCGAAGAAGAAAGTGGCCATAAAAGAGGACTAGAAGGGAGGGAAGCGCAGAACCCTGCTCCCCTCCCCCGCCCACAGAGGCAGCACTCTCCGACCGGCAGAGAGGAGGAAACAACAAACCAAAACGGCCCACAAGAACAAACGACACAGCAAGCGGGACTGTGAGCGGAAAGGAACTATTGCAGCCACCACACCCCGTGAACGGGAGCTGAGGCGAACCCTGCAGGATTCGCCTCGGCGGCTAGCGAACGGCTCCGGGCGCCATTAGAGAAGAACAAAGACCCCGGGAGACGCGCACACAGCCCGGGCTGCCGGTAAGCTGGCGCGGGAAAGCGGCTCGCTCGGCGCGCTTGAAAAGCAAGTGCAGACCTGGATCGCGGCTGCCCAGGTCCGGCGCCTGCGACCTAGGCTTGGGGGAGACGACCTAGGCTTGCGGGGAGACGCACGGAGTCCTCACTGAGGTGAAGGTCCCTCCCTGAGTGAGCAGGAACCAGGCGCCCAGGCACGGGAGCGGTGCAAAAGGCGCCATTCCCGCGCCACTGAACTGGGCTACAGCCCGCGTCCTGGAACTGAGGGCTTTGAACTGAGACCCGGGGCACGAAAATTCGGGGCGTGGTTTCTCCACGAGGGTGGGGCACAAGGCAGACACAGCACCCCAAAGCTGTTGAGGTGTACCCTACCATTCGCCTCTGTTCTCTGTCCCACGGGGTGGGGGGAGGCAAAAAACAGCCCCCAAGGACAATAGGAGAGATCTCTGGCGCCACCTAGCGACCAGGAAAAAAAGTCACTAACACCCTATAAAACAGGACATTTCTTAAGACTGCTTGAAAAGGGCAGAAGGTTTCTGGAGGACCCAGTGGCCAGCCGGGAAGTTATTCCACGCCAGGCCCCTTCCGACCAGCAGTCTGAGCCCACAGAGGGAGCAGGCACCCACGTCCGGGGCAGACGGGTGCGCAGAAGAGTGTGCCTGAAACCGGAGGCGCAGGGACTGCATCCCGCTTCGCCATTTGAGAACAGGGACATTTCTTCAGTAAAAACTGCCTAAAACCAGCAGAAAGCTCCCCCAGAAGACAGAGATGGCTCCTGGAAGAGCCAGAGGAGAGCGGAGAAGTTCACCCAAGATGTCAGTCAGTCCGAGCAACACAGTGTCCCAACGCATACGACAAATTAGAAAACAGACAGTAGGGAGTAGAAGAACCACACGCAACCTAAAAACTCCTCAGGAGAAGAAGCACACCACAAAAAGAAAACCACTCCCAGATTGCAACGACAGCAACTTGGAAGAACTTCTGAGCCTTCCAGAAAGAGAAATTTAAAATTGCCATGATAAAAAAGTGATATATAGATCAGAAGAAGGAAATTGAGTCCCTAAAGAGGGAAGTAAGAGAAATGCAGGAGATCAAAGAATTAATGGAGGAACTAAAGAACTCTGGGAAAAAGCAATGAAAGCAGAATAGATGAAATGGAAGAACGAATAAGTAATCTTGAAGACACAGAAATAAAAAGAACCAAAACAGAAAAGGAAAGAGAAGTACGAAGGAAAAAGAATGAAGAAAGACTTCGGAACTATCTGACTCTATGAGGAAAGGAAATATAAGAGTTATAGGAATTCCAGAAGGAGAGGAGAGAGATGTAGGAACAGAGAAAATATTCATGGATATAATTGAAGAGAACTTCCCAAATGAGAAGAAGGAGCTGAAAATTGATATACAAGAAGCAAGAAGAACACAAACTTCCACGACGAAAGGAAAAAAACACAGCAAGACACATAATAGTAAAGCTCCCAAGAATCCAGGACAAGGAAAAAAATAATGAAGCTGACAAGAGGGAAGAAACAGATAACATTCAAAGGAAAACCAATCAGGCTGACATCAGACTTCTCTGAAGAAACACTACGGGCAAGGAGAGAGTGGAGGGACATAGTCAACAGACTCCAAGAAAACAGATGCCAACCAAGAATACTCTATCCCGCAAAGCTCTCTTTCCTCCATGAAGAAAGAATATGGGACCTTCCCAGACAAAGAGAAACTCCGGAATTCATTGCGACTAACCCCCACTCCAAAAAATACTACAAGGAATCCTAAAGCCAGAACCTCAGAGGGACGAATAACAACGAAAGAAGACCAAAAAAAAAAAGTTATTAAAAGAAATAAATAAATAAAATCAAAGGAAAGACAAACATAATGGCAAATACAGATGCTAACATATCAATATTAACTCTAAATGTAAATGGACTAAACTCTTCAATAAAAAGACACAGAGTTGCAGCCTGGATTAAGAAACAAAACCCAACCTTTTGCTGTCTCCAGGAAACACATTTAGCTACAAAAGATAAAAATAGGCTCAAAGTCAAAGGATGGAAAACAATCCTACAAGCAAATGGGCCAAAAAAGAAAGCAGGAACAGCTATACTTATATCAGATAAAACAGACTTCAAACTCAAAAAAATAAAAAGAGACCCCAATGGTCACTACATTATGATTAAGGGGACAATACTTCAAGAAGAAATAACACTCATTAACATATACTCACCAAACGAAAGAGCACCAAAATATATCAGACAACTGTTGTCCTCTCTGAAAACAGACATCAGAGAAAACACATATGTAGTGGGAGACTTCAACACACCACTATCAACAATGGATAGATCAACAAGACAAAAAATAAGTAAAGAAACTAAAGCTCTAAATAAGGACCTAGAGCATTTGGGCTTAACAGACATCTATAGAACACTAAACCCAAAAAAAACGGAGTACACATTTTTCTCAAGCGCACACGGATCATTCTCCAGGATCGATCACATACTGGGGCACAAGACAAACATCAACAGATACACCAAGATTGAAATCATACCAACCATCTTTTCTGACCACGAAGGCATCAAACTAGAAATAAATCATAAAAAGAAGGCAAGGAAAACTATCCTACCTCATGGAGATTAAAAGCCACACTACTGGAAGACCACTGGACTAACGAGGAGATCAAAGAAGAAATTAAAAAATTCTTTGAATTGAATGACAAGGAGGACACCAATATCCTAAATGTATGGGATGCAGCAAAGCAGTAATAAGAGGAAAAATATAAGCAATAGAAGCTCACATCAAGAAACAAGAAAGAACTCAAAGAAACAACCTAATCTCGAAGCTCAAAGATCTAGAAAAAGAACAACAAAAAAACCCCAGAACCAGTAGAAGAAAAGAAATAATAAAAACCAAAGCAGAAATAAATGAAATTGAAACTAAAAAAACAATCCAAAAGATCAATGAAACCAAGAGCTGGTTCTTTGAAAAAATAAATAAAATAGACAAACCCCTAGCCAGGCTCACAAAGGAAAAAGGGAGAAAGCACAAATACACAGAATCATAAATGAAAGAGGAGAAATCACAACGGACACAGCAGAAATCAAAAAGAATAATCAGTAACTACTATGAACAGTTATATGGAAACAAGTTCAACAATCTAGAGGAGATGGACAAATTCCTACAACTCTACAATCACCAAAGCTAGATAAAGAAGAAATAGAACACCTAAACAGACCAATTACAAGCAGCGAAATTGAAATGGTAATTAAAAACCTCCCCAAAAACAAAAGCCCAGGACCTGATGGATTTACAAATGAATTCTACCAAACATTCAGAGACGAATTAGTGCCTATCCTTCACAAACTCTTCCAAAAAATTGAGAAGGAAGGGACAATACCAAACACGTTCTATGAAGCCAATATTACACTAATACCAAAACCGAATAAGGACAACACAAAAAAGGAAAACTATAGGCCAATCTCCCTAATGAACACTGATGCAAAAATCCTCAATAAAATTTTAGCTATCAGAATCCAACAATGTATCCATAAGATAATTCACCACGACCAAGTTGGATTCATTCCAGGGGCACAAGGATGGTTTAACATCCGAAAATCAATCAACGTTATCCAACACATCAACAAAAGAAAAATATAAAAACCATATGATAATATCAATAGATGCTGAGAAAGCTTTCGACAAAGTGCAACACCCATTCATGATAAAAGCCCTTGAAATTCTTGGGATACAAGGAACATACCTCAACATCATAAAGGCCATCTATGACAAGCCAACAGCCAGTATCATTCTCAATGGTGAAAAGCTGAAAGCAATTCCATTAAGATCTGGAACAAGACAAGGATGTCCACTCTCACCACTGCTTTTCAATATAATACTGGAAGTCCTAGCCAGAGCAATAAGACAAGAGAAAGACATCCAAGGAATCCAAATAGGAAAAGAAGAAGTCAAACTATCACTATTTGCAGATGATATGATAATATACATAGAGAACCCCAAAATCTCCACAGAAAAACTAATTCAACTCATCAATCATTCAGTAAAGTGGCAGGATACAAAATCAACACGCAAAAGTCAGTAGCCTTCCTATACACAAACAATAAATCTGAAGAAGAAGAAATCAAAAAAACCACCCCTTTTATTATCGAAACAAAAAAATCAAATATTTGGAATAAATCTAACAAAAGAGGTAAAGGACCTATACAAAGAAAACTATAAAACACTGTTAAAAGAAATAGAAGAAGACACAAAGAAATGGAAAGACATCCCCTGCTCATGGATTGGAAGAATAAAACATTATAAAATGGCCATCCTACCAAAAGCAATATACAGATTCAATGCTATTCCAATCAAAATCTCAATGGCATTCTTCAAAGAAATAGAACAATTATTGATGAAATTCATATGGAATCACCAAAAACCCCGAATAGCCAAAGCTCTACTGAAAAAAAAAAGAAGGAAATGGAGGCATCACACTCCCAGACTTCAAACTATACTACAAAGCCATAATCATCAAAACTGCATGGTATTGGAACAAGAACAGACATACAGACAATGGAATCGAATAGAAAATCCAGAAATAAACCCACAGATTTATGGTCAACTAATCTTTGACAAAGGAGCAAAGACTATGCATTGGAGCAAAGAAAGTTTGTTCAATAAATGGTGCTGGGAAAACTGGGTCGCTACATGCAAAAGAATGAAGCTTGACCACTACCTCACACCATACACAAAAATCAACTCAAAATGGATTAAAGAACTAGACATAAGACCTGAAACCATAAAATACATAGAAGGAAATATAGAA